>NC_139167.1:100124803-100741677 GCF_965202585.1 Thalia democratica | reverse complement strand
TTTCCATTTTTAGCCAAACTTTAAACTATAATAAAAGTTTTTTTAAGTCTTTATGATAAAAACAAAACTAAACTTACAAAACTACAAACCATTAGAAGTCTTTTGATAGGTTATTTATTAAAAATAAATAGTTATTGTAGAAGTTGAAGCGCATTAAACATATGCGGGTTTTTTTTACAAAGCACGTACTACTTAATTTTAGCAAAACTTTAGACTATAATAAAAGTTTTTCAAAGTTTTTATGATAAAAACAAAACTAAACTTACAAAACGACTGAACATTAGGAGTCTTTAAATATGTTATTTATTAAAAGTAAATAGTTATTGTAGAAGTTGAAGCGCATTAAACACAGGTGTGTATGTATTTTAAAACACGTAGTTTCCATTTTTAGTCAAACTTTAGACTATAATAAAAGTTTTTTAAAGTCTTTATGATAAAAACAAAACTAAACTTACAAAACTACTGACCACTAGGAGTCTTTTACTATGTTATTTATTAAAAATAAATAGTCATTGTAGAAGTTGAAGCGCATTAAACACAGGTGTGTTTGTTTTTTAAAACACGTACTTTCAATTTTTAGTCAAACTTTAGACTATAATAAAAGTTTTTAAAAGTCTTTATGATAAAAACAAAACTAAACTTACAAAACTACAGACCATTAGGAGTCTTTTAATATGTTATTTATCAAAAATAAATAGTTATTGAAGAAATTGAAGCGCATTAAACACAGGTGTGTATGTATTTTAAAACACGTACTTTCCATTTTTAGTCGAACTTTAGACTAAAATAAAAATTTTTTAAAGTCTTTACGATAAAAACAAAACTAAACTTACAAAACTACAGACAATTAGGCGTTTTTTAATATGTTGTTTTTTAAAAAAAAAAATAGTTATTGTAGAAGTTGAAGCGCATTAAACGCATGCGCGTTTGTTTTACGAAGCACGTACTAGTTAATTTTAGCAAAACTTTAAACTATAATATAAGTTTTTTAAAGTCTTTATGATAAAAACAAAACTAAACTTACAAAACGACTGACCATTAGGAGTCTTTTAAAATGTTATTTATTAAAAGTAAATAGTTATTGTAGAAGTTGAAGCGCATTAAATACAGGTGTGTATGTATTTTAAAACATGTACTTATCATTTATAGTCAAACTTTAGACTAAAATAAAATTTTTTTAAAGTCTTTATGATAAAAAAAAAACGAAACTTACTAAACTACAGACCATTAGGAGTCTTTTGATAGGTTATTTATTAAAAATAAATAGTTATTGTAGAAGTTGAAGCGCATTAAACACATGCGTGTTTGTTTTAATAAGCAAGTACTAGTTAATTTTAGCCAAACTGTAGACTATAATAAAAGTTTTTTAAAGTCTTTATGATAAAAACAAAACTAAATTTACAAAACGACTGACCATTAGGAGTCTTTTAAAATGTTATTTATTAAAAGTAAATAGTTATTGTAGAAGTTGAAGCGCATTAAACACAGGTGTGTATGTATTTTAAAACATGTACTTATCATTTATAGTCAAACTTTAGACTAAAATAAAAGTTTTTTAAAGTCTTTATGATAAAAAAAAACTAAACTTACAAAACTACAGAACATTAGGAATCTTTTGATAGGTTATTTATTAAAAAAAAATAGTAATTGTAGAAGTTGAAGCGCATTAATCACAGGTGTGTATGTATTTTAAAACTCGTACTTTCCATTTTTAGTCAAACTTTAGACTATAATAAAAGTTTTTTAAAGTCTTTATGATAAAAACTAAACTAAACTTACAAAACTACTGACCATTAGGAGTCTTTTGATAGGTCATTTATTAAAAATAAATAGTTATTGTAGAAATTGAAGCGCATGAAACAAATACGTGTTTGTTTTAATAAGCAAGTACTAGTTAATTTTAGCAAAACTTTAGACTGTAATAAAAGTTTTTTAAAGTCTTTATGATAAAAAAAAAACTAAACTTACAAAACTACAGAACATTAAGAGTCTTTTGATAGGTTATTTATTAAAAATAAATAGTTAATGTAGAAGTTGAAGCGCATTGAACACAAGCATGTTTTTTTTTAATAAGCACGTACTTGTTAATTTTAGCTAAACTTTAGACTATAATAAAAGTTTTTTAAAGTCTTTATGATAAAAACAAAACTAAACTTACAAAACTACAGAACATTAGGAATCTTTTGATAGGTTATTTATTAAAAATAAATAGTAATTGTAGAAGTTGAAGCGCAATAAACACAGGTGTGTATGTATTTTAAAAACACGTACTTTTAAATTTTAGTCAAACTTTAGACTATAATAAAAGTTTTTTAAGTCTTTGTAATAAAAACAAAACTAAACTTACAAAACTACAGACCATTAGGCGTCTTTTAATATGTTATTTATTAAAAATAAATAGTTATTGTAGAAATTGAAGCGCATTAAACACATGCGTGTTTTTTTTAATTAGCAAGTACTAGTTAACTTTAGTCAAACTGTAGACTATAATAAAATTTTTTTAAACTCTTTATGATAAAAACAAAACTAAACTTACAAAACTACAGAACATTAAGAGTCTTTTGATAGTTTATTTATTAAAAATAAATAGTTTTTGTAGAAGTTGAAGCGCATTGAATACAACATGTTTTTTTTTAATAAGCACGTACTTGTTAATTTTAGCCAAACTTTAAACTATAATAAAAGTTTTTTAAAGTCTTTATGATAAAAACAAAACTAAACTTACAAAACTACAGACCATTAGGCGTCTTTTAATATGTTATTTATTAAAAATAAATAGTTATTGTAGAAGTTGAAGCGCATTAAACATATGCGTGTTTGTTTTACAAAGCACGTACTAGTTATTTTTAGCAAAACTTTAGACTATAATAAGAGTTTTTCAAAGTCTTTATGATAAAAACAAAACTAAACTTACAAAACTACAGAACATTAAGAGTTTTTTGATAGGTTATTTATTAAAAATAAATAGTTATTGTAGAAGTTGAAGCGCATTAATCACAGGTGTGTATGTATTTTAAAACACGTACTTTCCATTTTTAGCCAAACTTTAAACTATAATAAAAGTTTTTTAAAGTCTTTATGATAAAAACAAAACTAAACTTACAAAACTACAGACCATTAGGCGTCTTTTAATATGTTATTTATTAAAAATAAATAGTTATTGTAGAAATTGAAGCGCATTAAACACATGCGTGATTGTTTTAATAAGCAAGTACTAGTTAACTTTAGTCAAACTGTAGACTATAATAAAAGTTTTTTAAACTCTTTATGATAAAAACAAAACTAAACTTACAAAACTACAGAACATTAAGAGTCTTTTGATAGGTTATTTATTAAAAATAAATAGTTTTTGTAGAAGTTGAAGCGCATTGAATACAACATGTTTTTTTTAATAAGCAAGTACTTGTTAATTTTAGCCAAACTTTAAACTATAATAAAAGTTTTTTAAAGTCTTTATGATAAAAACAAAACTAAACTTACAAAACTACAGACCATTAGGCGTCTTTTAATATGTTATTTATTAAAAATAAATAGTTATTGTAGAAGTTGAAGCGCATTAAACATATGCGGGTTTTTTTTACAAAGCACGTACTAGTTAATTTTAGCAAAACTTTAGACTATAATAAAAGTTTTTCAAAGTCTTTATGATAAAAAAAAAACTAAACTTACAAAACTACAGAACATTAAGAGTCTTTTGATAGGTTATTTATTAAAAATAAATAGTTATTGTAGAAGTTGAAGCGCATTAATCACAGGTGTGTATGTATTTTAAAACACGTACTTTCCATTTTTAGCCAAACTATAAACTATAATAAAAGTTTTTTAAAGTCTTTATGATAAAAACAAAACTAAACTTACAAAACTACAGACCACTAGGCGTTTTTTAATATGTTATTTATTAAAAATAAATAGTTATTGTAGAAGTTGAAGCGCATTAAAGATATGCGGTTTTTTTTTACAAAGCACGTACTAGTTAATTTTAGCGAAACTTTAGACTATAATAAAAGTTTTTTAAAATCTTTATGATAAAAACAAAACTAAACTTACAAAACTACAGACCATTAGGCGTTTTTTAATATGTTATTTATTAAAAATAAATAGTTTTTGTAGAAGTTGAAGCGCATTAAACACAAGCATGTTTTTTTTAATAAGCACGTACTTGTTAATTTCAGCCAAACTTTAGACTATAATAATTTTTTTTGAAGTTTTTATGATAAAAACAAAACTAAACTTACAAAACTACAGACCATTAGAAGTCTTTTGATAGGTTATTTATTAAAAATAAATTGTTATTGTAGAATTTGAAGCGCATTAAACACATGCGTGTTTGTTTTAATAAGCAAGTACTAGTTAATTTTAGCCAAACTGAAGACTATAATAAAAGTTTTTTAAAATCTTTGTGCTAACAACAAAACTAAATTTACAAAACTACAGACCATTAGGAGTCTTTTGATATGTTATTTATTAAAAATAAATAGTTATTGTAGAAGTTGAAGCGCATTAAACACAGGTGTGTATGTATTTTAAAACACGTATTTTCCATTTTTAGCCAAACTTTAGACAATAATAAAAGTTTTTTAAAGTCTTTATGATAAAAACAAAACTAAACTTACAAAACTACAGAACATTAGGAATCTTTTGATAGGTTATTTATTAAAAATATATAGTTATTGTAGAAGTTGAAGCGCATTAAACACAGGTGTGTATGTATTTTAAAACTCGTACTTTTTATTTTTAGCCAAACTTTAAACTATAATAAAAGTGTTTTAAAGTCTTTATGATAAAAACAAAACTATACTTACAAAACTACAAATCATTAGCAGTCTTTTAATATGTTATTTATTAAAAATAAATAGTTATTGTAGAAGTTGAAACGCATTAAACATATGCGGGTTTTTTTTACAAAGCACGTACTAGTTAATTTTAGCAAAACTTTAGACTATATGAAAGTTTTTCAAAGTTTTTATGATAAAAACAAACCAAACTTACAAAACTACAGAACATTAAGAGTTATTTGATAGGTTATTTATTAACAATAAATAGTTTTTGTAACAGTTGAAGGGCATTGAACACAAGCATGTTTTTTTTATTAAGCACGTACTTGTTAATTTTAGCAAACTTTAGACTATAATAAAAAAATTTTAAAGTCTTTATGATATAAACAAAACTAAACTTACAAAACTACAGACCATTAGGCGACTTTTAACATGTTATTTATTAAAAATAAATAGTTACTGTAGAAGTTGAAGCGCATTGAACACTAGCATGTTTTTTTTAATAAGCACATACTTGGTAATTTTAGCCAAACTTTAGACTATAATAAATTTTTTTTGAAGTTTTTATGATAAAAACAAAACTAAACTTACGAAACTCAGACCATTAGGAGTCTTTTGATATGTTATTTTTTAAAAATAAATAGTTATTGTAGAAGTTGAAGCGCATTAAACACATACGCGTTTGTTTTACAAAGCACGTACTAGTTAATTTTAGCAAAACTTTACACTATAATAAAAGTTTTTTAAACTCTTTATGATAAAAACAAAACTAAACTTACAAAACTACAGACCATTAGGAGTCTTTTGATATGTTATTTATTAAAAATAGAAAGTTATTGTAGAAGTTGAAGCGCATTAAACACAGGTATCTATGTATTTTAAAACACGTATTTTCCATTTTTAGCAAAACTTTAGACTATAATAAAAGTTTTTTAAAGTCTTTATGATAAAAACAAAACTAAACTTACAAAACTACAGAACATTAGGAATCTTTTGATAGGTTATTTATTAAAAATAAATAGTAATTGTAGAAGTTGAAGCGCAATAACACAGGTGTGTATGTATTTTAAAAACACGTACTTTCCAATTTTAGTCAAACTTTAGACTATAATAAAAGTTTTTTAAAGTCTTTATGATAAAAACAAAACTAAACTTACAAAACTACAGACCATTAGGCGTCTTTTAATATGTTATTTATTAAAAATAAATAGTTATTGTAGAAATTGAAGCGCATTAAACACATGCGTGTTTGTTTTAATAAGCAAGTACTAGTTAACTTTAGTCAAACTGTAGACTATAATAAAAGTTTTTTAAACTCTTTATGATTAAAACAAAACTAAACTTACAAAACTACAGAACATTAAGAGTCTTTTGATAGGTTATTTATTAAAAATAAATAGTTTTTGTAGAAGTTGAAGCGCATTGAATACAACATGTTTTTTTTAATAAGCACGTACTTGTTAACTTTAGCCAAACTTTAAACTATAATAAAAGTTTTTTAAAGTCTTTATGATAAAAACAAAACTAAACTTACAAAACTACAGAACATTAAGAGTCTTTTGATAGGTTATTTATTAAAAATAAATAGTTATTGTAGAAGTTGAAGCGCATTAATCACAGGTGTGTATGTATTTTAAAACACGTACTTTCCATTTTTAGCCAAACTTTAAACTATAATAAAAGTTTTTTAAAGTCTTTATGATAAAAACAAAACTAAACTTACAAAACTACAGACCAATAGAAGTCTTTTAATATGTTATTTATTAAAAATAAATAGTTATTGTAGAAGTTGAAGCGCATTGAACACAAGCATGTTTTTTTAATAAGCACGTACTTGTTAATTTTAGCCAAACTTTAGACTATAATAAATTTTTTTTGAAGTTTTTATGATAAAAACAAAACTAAACTTACAAAACTACAGACCATTAGCAGTCTTTTGATATGTTATTTATTAAAGATAAATAGTCATTGTAGAAGTTGAAGCGCATTAAACACAGGTTTGTTTTTTTAAACACGTACTTTCAATTTTTAGCCAAACTTTAGACTATAATAAAAGTTTTTTAAAGTCTTTATGATAAAAACAAAACAAAAATTTCAAAACTACTGACCATTAGGAGTCTTTTAATATGTTATTTATTAAAAATAAATAGTTATTGTAGAAGTTGAAGCGCAAAAAAAATATGTTCGGGTTTTCTTTACAAAGCACGTACTAGTTAATTTTAGCCAAACTTTAGACTATAATAAAAGTATTTTAAAGTCTTTATGATAAAAACACAACCAAGCTTACAAAACTACAGACCATAAGGCGTCTTTTGATAGGTTATCAATTAAAAATAAATAGTTATTGTAGAAGTTGAAGCGCAATAAACACAGGTGTGTATGTATTTTAAAACACGTACTTTCCAATTTTAGTCAAACTTTAGACTATAATAAAAGTTTTTAAAAGTCTTTATGATAAAAACAAAACTAAACTTACAAAACTACAGACCATTAGGAGTCTTTTGATAGGTTATTTATTAAAAATAAATAGTTATTGTAGAAGTTGAAGCGCATTAAACACATGCGTGTTTGTTTTAATAAGCAAGTACTAGTTAATTTTAGTCAAGCTGTAGACTATAATAAATTTTTTTAAACTCTTTATGATAAAAACAAAACTAAACTTACAAAACTACAGACCATTAGGCGTTTTTTAATATGTTATTTATTAAAAATAAATAGTTATTGTAGAAGTTGAAGCGCATTAAACATATGAGGGTTCTTTTTACAAAGCACGTACTGGTTAATTTTAGCAAAACTTTAGACTATAATAAAAGTTTTTTAAAGTCTTTATGATAAAAACAAAACTAAACTTACAAAACTACAGAACATTAGGAATCTTTTGATAGGTTATTTATTAAAAATAAATAGTAATTGTAGAAGTTGAAGCGCATTAAACACAGGTGTGTATGTATTTTAAAACTCGTACTTTCCATTTTTAGCCAAACTTTAAACTATAATAAAAGTTTTTTAAAGTCTTTATGATAAAAACAAAACTATACTTACAAAACTACAAATCATTAGGAAACTTTTGATATGTTATTTTTTAAAAATAATTAATTATTGTAGAAGTTGAAGCGCATTAAACATATGCGGGTTTTTTTTATTAAGCACGTACTTGTTAATTTTAGCAAACTTAAGACTATAATAAAAAATTTTTAAAGTCTTTATGATATAAACAAAACTAAACTTACAAAACTACAGACCATTAGGCGACTTTTAACATGTTATTTATTAAAAATAAATAGTTACTGTAGAAGTTGAAGCGCATTGAACACTAGCATGTTTTTTTTAATAAGCACATACTTGGTAATTTTAGCCAAACTTTAGACTATAAAAAATTTTTTTTGAAGTTTTTATGATAAAAACAAAACTAAACTTACGAAACTCAGACCATTAGGCGTCTTTTGATATGTTCTTTTTTAAAAATAAATAGTTATTGTAGAAGTTGAAGCGCATTAAACACATACGCGTTTGTTTTACAAAGCACGTACTAGTTAATTTTAGCAAAACTTTACAC
Organism: Thalia democratica; assembly: GCF_965202585.1. Classification (NCBI taxonomy): domain Eukaryota; kingdom Metazoa; phylum Chordata; class Thaliacea; order Salpida; family Salpidae; genus Thalia; species Thalia democratica. The sequence continues at coordinate 100,733,346 of NC_139167.1, read as the reverse complement.
TATAATAAAAGTTTTTTAAAGTCTTTATGATAAAAACAAAACTAAACTTACAAAACTACAGACCATTAGGAGTCTTTTGATATGTTATTTATTAAAAATAGAAAGTTGTTGTAGAAGTTGAAGCGCATTAAACACAGGTATCTATGTATTTTAAAACACGTATTTTCCATTTTTATCAAAACTTTAGACTATAATAAAAGTTTTTTAAAGTCTTTATGATAAAAACAAAACTAAACTTACAAAACTACAGAACATTAGGAATCTTTTGATCAGTTATTTTTTAAAAATAAATAGTTATTGTAGAAGTTGAAGTTCAATAAACACAGGTGTGTATGTATTTCAAAACACGTACTTTCGAATTTTAGTCAAACTTTAGACTATAATAAAAGTTTTTTAAATCTTTATGATAAAAACTAAACTAAACTTACAAAACTACTGGCCATTAGAAGTCTTTTGATAGGTTATTTATTAAAAATAAATAGTTATTGTAGAAATTGAAGCGCATTAAACACATGCGTGTTTGTTTTAATAAGCAAGTACTAGTTAATTTTAGTCAAACTGTAGACTATAATAAAAGTTTTTTAAACTCTTTATTATAAAAACAAAACTAAACTTACAAAACTACAGAACATTAAGAGTCTTTTGATAGGTTATTTATTAAAAATAAATAGTTTTTGTAGAAGTTGAAGCGCATTGAATACAACATGTTTTTTTTAATAAGCACGTACTTGTTAATTTTAACCAAACACTAGACTATATTTAATTTTTTTTGAAGTTTTTATGATAAAAACAAAACTAAAATTACAAAACTACAGATCATTAGGAGTCTTTTGATATGTTATTTATTAAAAATAAATAGTTATTGTAGAAGTTGAAGCGCATTAAACACAGGTGTGTATGTATTTTAAAACACGTACTTTCCATTTTTAGCCAAACTTTAAACTATAATAAAAGTTTTTTTAAGTCTTTATGATAAAAACAAAACTAAACTTACAAAACTACAGACCATGAGGCGTCTTTTAATAAGTTATTTATTAAAACTAAATAGTTATTGTAGAAGTTGAAGCGCATTAAACATATGCGGGTTTTCTTTACAAAGCACGTACTAGTTAATTTTAGCAAAACTTTAGACTATAATAAAAGTTTTTTAAAGTCTTTATGATAAAAACAAAACTAAACTTACAAAACTACGGAACATTAAAAGTCTTTTGATAGATTATTTATTAAAAATAAATAGTTATTGTAGAAGTTAAAGCACACTGAACACAAGCATGTTTTATTTAATAAGCACATACTTGTTAATTTTAGCCAAACTTTAGACTATAATAAATTTTTTTAAAAGTTTTTATGATAAAAACAAAACTAAAATTACGAAACTACAGACCATTAGGAGTCTTTTGATATGTTAGTTATTAAAAATAAATAGTTATTGTAAAAGTAGAAGCGCATTAAACACATACGCGTTTGTTTTACAAAGCAAGTACTAGTTAATTTTAGCAAAACTTTAGACTATAATAAAAGTTTTTCAAAGTTTTTATGATAAATACAAACTAAACTTACAAAACTACAGAACATAAGGAGTTATTTGATATGTTATTTATTAAAAATAAATAGTTATTGTAGAAGTTGAAGCGCATTAAACACAGGTATCTATGTATTTTAAAACACGTACTTTCAATTTTTAGTCAAACTTTAGACTATAATAAAAGTTTTTTAAAGTCTTTATGATAAAAACAAAACTAAACTTACAAAACTTCAGAACATTAGGAATCTTTTGATCAGTTATTTATTAAAAATAAATAGTTATTGTAGAAGTTAAAACGCAATAAACACAGGTGTGTATGTATTTTAAAACACATACTTTCCAATTTTAGTCAAACTTTAGACTATAATAAAAATTTTTAAAGTCTATATAAGATAAACTAAACTAAACTTACAAAACTTCAGACCATTAGGAGTCTTTTGATATGTTATTTATTAAAAAAAAATAGTTATTGTAGAAGTTGAAGAGCATTAATCACAGGTGTGTACGTATTTTAAAACACGTACTTTCCATGTTTAGCCAAACTTTGAACTATAATAAAAGTTTTTTAAAGTCTTTATGATAAAAACAAAACTAAACTTACAAAACTACAGACCATTAGGAGTCTTTTGATATGTTATTTATTAAAAAAAAATAGTTATTGTAGAAATTGAAGCGCATTGAACACAAGCTTGTTTTTTTTTAATAAGCACGTACTTGTTAATTTTAGCCAAACTTTAGATTATAATAATTTTTTTTGAAGTTTTAATGATAAAAACAAAACTAAACTTACAAAACTACAGACCATTAGGAGTCTTTTGATATGTTATTTATTAAAAATAAATAATCATTGTAGAAGTTGAAGCGCATTAAACACAGGTGTGTTTGTTTTTTAAAACACGTACTTTCAAATTTTAGTCAAACTTTAGACTATAATAAAAGTTTTTTAAATTCTTTATGATAAAAACAAAACTAAACTTACAAAACTACAGACCATTAGGAGTCTTTTAAAATGTTATTTATTTAAAATAAATAGTTATTGTAGAAGTTGAAGCGCATTAAACACAGGTGTGTATGTATTCTAAAACACGTACTTTCAATTTTTAGCCAAACTTTAGACTATAATAAATTTTTTTTAAAGTCTTTATGATAAAAACAAAACTTAACTTACAAAACTAGAGACCATTAAGCGTCTTTTTATATGTTATTTATTAAAAATAAATAGTTATTGTAGAAGTTAAAGCGCATTAAACACATGCGCGTTTGTTTTACGAAGCACATACTTGTTAATTTTAGCCAAACTTTAGACTATAATAAATTTTTTTTGAAGTTTTTATGATAAAAACAAAACTAAACTTACAAAACTACAGACTATTAGAAGTCTTTTGATATGTTATTTATTAAAAATAAATAGTTATTGTAGAAGTTGAAGCGCATTAAACAGATACGCATTTTTTTTACAAAGCACGTACTTGTTAATTTTAGCCAAACTTTAGACTATAATAAGTTTTTTTTGAAATTTTTTTGATAAAAACAAAACTATACTTACAAAACTACAGACCATTAGGAGTCTTTTGATATGTTATTTATTAAAAATAAATAGTCATTGTAGAACATGAAGCGCATTAAACACAGGTGTGTTTGTTTTTTAAAACACGTACTTTCAATTTTTAGTCAAACTTTAGACTATAATAAAAGTTTTTTAAAGTCTTTATGATAAAAACAAAACTAAACTTACAAAACTACTGACCATTTAGAGTCTTTTAATATGTTTTTTATTAAAAATAAATAGTTATTGTAGAAGTTGAAGCGCATTAAACACATGCGCATTTGTTTTACGAAGCACGTACTAGTTAATTTTAGCAAAACTTTAGACTATAATATAAGTTTTTTAAAGTCTTTATGAAAAAAACATAACTAAACTTACAAAACTACAGAACATTAGAAGTCTTTTGATAGTTTATTTATTAAAAATAAATAGTTATTGTAGAAGTTGAAGCGCATTAAACACATACGCGTTTGTTTAACAAAGCAAGTAATTGTTAATTTTAGCATAACTTTAGACTATAATAAACGTTTTTAAAAGTCTGCATGATAAAAACAAAATTAAACTTACAAAACTACAGACCATTAGGCGTCTTTTGATAGGTTATTTATTAAAAATAAATAGTTTTTGTAGAAGTTGAAGCGCATTATATACATGCGTGTTTGTTTTAATAAGCAAGTACTAGTTAATTTTAGCCGAACTGTAGACTATAATAAAAGTTTTTTAAAGTCTTTATGATAAAAACAAAACTAAACTTACAAAACGACTGACCATTAGGAGTCTTTTAATATGTTATTTATTAAAAGTAAATAGTTATTGTAGAAGTTGAAGCGCATTAAACACAGGTGTGTTATATTTTAAAACACGTACTTTCCATTTTTAGTCAAACTTTAAACTATAATAAAAGTTTTTTAAAGTCTTTATGATAAAAACAAAACCAAACTTACAAAACTACAGACCATTAGGCGTCTTTTGATAGGTTATTTATTAAAAATAAATAGTTATTGAAGAAGTTGAAGCGCATTAAATACATGCGTGTTTGTTTTAATAAGCAAGTACTAGTTAATTTTAGCAAAACTTTAGACTATAATAAAAGTTTTTTAAAGTCTTTATGATAAAAACAAAACTAAACTTACAAAACTACAGAACATTAGGAATCTTTTTATAGGTTATTTATTAAAAATAAATAGTCATTGTAGAAGTTGAAGCGCATTAAAGACAGGTGTGTATGTATTTTAAAACACGTACTTTCCAATTTTAGTCAAACTTTAGACTATAATAAAATTTTTTTAAAGTCTTTATGATAAAAACTAAACTAAACTTACAAAACTACAAACCATTAGGAGTCTTTTGATAGGTTATTTATTAAAAATAAATAGTTATTGTAGAAGTTGAAGCGATTTAAACACATGCGTGTTTGTTTTAATAAGCAATTACTAGTTAATTTTAGCCAAACTGTAGACTATAATAAAAGTTTTTTAAAGTCTTTCTGATAGAAACAAAACTAAACTTACAAAACGACTGACCATTAGGAGTCTTTTAATATGTTATTTATTAAAAGTAAATAGTTATTGTAGAAGTTGAAGCGCATTAAACACAGGTGTGTTATATTTTAAAACACGTACTTTCCATTTTTAGTCAAACTTTAGACTAAAATAAAAGTATTTTAAAGTCTTTATGATAAAAACAAAACTAAACTTACAAAACTACAGACCATTAGGCGTCTTTTAATATGTTATTTATTAGAAATAATTAATTATTGTAGAAGTTGAAGCGCATTAAACATATGCGGGTTTTTTTTACAAAGCACGTACTAATTAATTTTTGCAAAACTTTAGACTATAATAAAAGTTTTTTTAAGTCTTTATGATAAAAACAAAACTAAACTTACAAAACTACAGAACATAAGGAATCTTTTTATAGGTTATTTATTAAAAATAAATAGTTATTGTAGAAGTTGAAGCGCATTAAACACAGGTGTGTTATATTTTAAAACACGTACTTTCCAATTTTAGTCAAACTTTAGACTATAATAAAAGTTTTTTAAAGTCTTTATGATAAAAACAAAACTAAACTTACAAAACTTAAGAACTTTAGGAATCTTTTGATCAGTTATTTATTAAAAATAAATAGTTATTGTAGAAGTTAAAACGCAATAAAACAGGTGTGTATGTATTTTAAAACACGTACTTTCCAATTTTAGTCAAACTTTAGACTATAATAAAAAATTTTAAAGTCTATATGAGAAAAACTAAACTAAACTTACAAAACTACAGACCATTAGGAGTCTTTTGATAGGTTATTTTTTAAAGTAAATAGTTATTGTAGAAGTTGAAAAGCATTAAACACTTGCGAGTTTGTTTTAATAAGCAAGAACTAGTTAATTTTAGTCAAAATGTAGACTATAATAAAAGTTTTTTAAAGTGTTTATGATAAAAACAAAACTAAACTTACAAAATTACTGACCATTAGGAGTCTTTTGATATGTTATTTATTAAAAATAAATAATCATTGTAGAAGTTGAAGCGCATTACACACAGGTGTGTTTGTTTTTTAAAACACGTACTTTTAATTTTTAGTCAAACTTTAGACTATAATAAAAGTTTTTTAAAGTCTTTATGATAAAAACAAAACTAAAATTACAAAACTACTGACCATTAGGAGACTTTTAATATGTTATTTATTAAAAATAAATAGTTATTGTAGAAGTTGAAGCGCATTAAACACTTGCTAGTTTGTTTTAATAAGCACGCACTAGTTAATTTTAGTCAAAATGTAGACTATAATAAAAGTTTTTTAAAGTGTTTATGATAAAAACAAAACTAAACCTACAAAATTACTGACCATTAGGAGCATTTTGATAGGTTATTTATTAAAAATAAATAATCATTGTAGAAGTTGAAGCGCATTACACACAGGTGTGTTTGTTTTTTAAAACACGTACTTTTAATTTTTAGTCAAACTTTAGACTATAATAAAAGTTTTTTAAAGTCTTTATGATAAAAACAAAACTAAAATTACAAAACTACTGACCATTAGGAGACTTTTAATATGTTATTTATTAAAAATAAATAGTTATTGTAGAAGTTGAAGCGCATTAAACACAGGTGTGAATGTATTCTAAAACACGTACTTTCAATTTTTAGCCAAACTTTAGACTATAATAAATTTTTTTTAAAGTCTTGATGATAAAAACAAAACTAAACTTACAAAACTAGAGACCATTAGGAGACTTTTAATATGTTATTTATTAAAAATAAATAGTTATTGTAGAAGTTGAAGCGCATTAAACACAGGTGTGTATGTATTCTAAAACACGTACTTTCAATTTTTAGCCAAACTTTAGACTATAAGAAAAGTTTTTTAAAGTCTTTATGATAAAAACAAAACTAAACTTACAAAAATACAGACCATTAGGACTCTTTTAATATGTTATTTATTAAAAATAAATAGTTATTGTAGAAGTTGAAGCGCATTAAACACATGCGCGTTTGTTTTACGAAGCACATAGTTGTTAATTTTAGCCAAACTTTAGACTATAATAAATTTTTTTTGAAGTTTTTATGATAAAAACAAAACTAAACTTACAAAACTACAGACCATTAGTAGTCTTTTGATATGTTATTTATTAAAAATAAATAGTTATTGTAGAAGTTGAAGCGCATTAAAAACATACGCGTTTGTTTTACAAAGCACGTACTTGTTAATTTTAGCCAAACTTTAGACTATAATAAATTTTTTTTGAAATTTTGTTGATAAAAACAAAAATATACTTACAAAACTGCAGACCATTAGGACTTTAGGAGTCTTTTGATATGTTATTTATTAAAAATAAATAGTCATTGTAGAAGTTGAAGCGCATTAAACACAGGTGTGTTTGTTTTTTAAAACACGTACTTTCAATTTTTAGTCAAACTTTAGACTATAATAAAAGTTTTTTAAAGTCTTTATGATAAAAACAAAACTAAACTTACAAAACTACTGACCATTTGGAGTTTTTTAATATGTTATTTATTAAAAATAAATAGTTATTGTAGAAGTTGAAGCGCATTAAACACATGCGCGTTTGTTTTACGAAGCACGTACTATTTAATTTTAGCAAAACTTTAGACTATAATATAAGTTTTTTTAAGTCTTTATGATAAAAACAAAACTAAACTTACAAAACTACAGAACATTAGAAGTCTTTTGATAGTTTATTTATTAAAAATAAATAGTTATTGTAGAAGTTGAAGCGCATTAAACACATACGCGTTTGTTTAACAAAGCACGTAATTGTTAATTTTAGCATAACTTTAGACTATAATAAACGTTTTTTAAAGTCTTTATGATAAAAACAAAACCAAACTTACAAAACTACAGACCATTAGGCGTCTTTTGATAGGTTATTTATTAAAAATAAATAGTTATTGTAGAAGTTGAAGCGCATTAAACACATGCGTGTTTGTTTTAATAAGCAAGTACTAGTTAATTTTAGCCTAACTCTAGACTATAATAAAAGTTTTTTAAAGTCTTTATGATAAAAACAAAACTAAACATACAAAACTACAAACCATTAGGAGTCTTTTAATATGTGATTTATTAAAAATAATTAATTATTGTACAAGTTGAAGCGCATTAAACATATGTGTGTTTCATTTAAAAAGCACGTACTTGTTAATTTTAGCCAAAATTTAGACTAAAATAAAAGTTTTTTAAAGTCTTTATGATAAAAACTAAACTAAACTTACAAAACTACAAACCATTAGGAGTCTTTTGATAGGTTATTTATTAAAAATAAATAGTTATTGTAGAAGTTGAAGCGATTTAAACACATGCGTGTTTGTTTTAATAAGCAAGTACTAGTTAATTTTAGCTAAACTGTAGACTATAATAAAAGTTTTTTGAAGTTTTTATGATAAAAACAAAATTAAACTTACAAAACTACAGACCATTAGGAGTCTTTTGATATGTTATTTATTAAAAATAAATAGTTCTTGTAGAAGTTGAAGCGCATTAAACACAGGTGTGTATGTATTTTAAAACACGTACTTTCCATTTTTAGCCAAACTTTAGACTATAATAAAAGTTTTTTAAAGTCTTTATGATAAAAACAAAACTAAACTTACAAAACTACAAACCATTAGGAGTCTTTTAATATGTTATTTATTAAAAATAAATAGTTATTGTAGAAGTTGAAGCGCATTAAACACATGCGCGTTTGTTTTACGAAGCACGTACTAGTTAATTTTAGCAAAACTTTAGACTATAAAATAAGTTTTTTAAAGTCTTTATGATAAAAACAAAACTAAACTTACAAAACTAAAGAACATTAGAACTCTTTTGATAGTTTATTTATTAAAAATAAATAGTTATTGTAGAAGTTGAAGCGCATTAAACACCAACGCGTTTGTTTAACAAAGCACGTAATTGTTAATTTTAGCCAAAATTTAGACTATAATAAACGTTTTTTAAAGTCTTTATGATAAAAACTAAACTAAACTTACAAAACTACAAACCATTAAGAGTCTTTTGATAGGTTATTTATTAAAAATAAATAGTTATTGTAGAAGTTGAAGCGATTTAAACACATGCGTGTTTGTTTTAATAAGCAAGTACTAGTTAATTTTAGCCAAACTGTAGACTATAATAAAAGTTTTTTAAAGTCTTTATGATAAAAACAAAACTAAACTTACAAAACGACTGACCATTAGGAGTCTTTTAATATGTTATTTATTAAAAGTAAATAGTTATTGTAGAAGTTGAAGCGCATTAAACACAGATGTGTATGTATTTTAAAACACGTACTTTCCATTTTTAGTCAAACTTTAGACTAAAATAAAAGTCTTTTAAAGTCTTTATGATAAAAATAAAACTAAACTTACAAAACTACAGACCATTAGGCGTCTTTTAATATGTGATTTATTAAAAATAATTAATTATTGTAGAAGTTGAAGCGCATTAAACATATGTGTGTTTCATTTACAAAGCACGTACTTGTTAATTTTAGCCAAAATTTAGACTAAAATAAAAGTTTTTTAATGTCTTTATGATAAAAACAAAACTAAACTTACAAAACTACTGAACATTAGAATTCTTTTGATAGGTTATTTATTAAAAATAAATAGTTATTGTAGAAGTTGAAGCGCATTAAACACATGCGTGTTTGTTTTAATAAGCAAGTACTAGTTAATTTTAGCTAAAATGTAGACTATAATAAAAGTTTTTTGAAGTTTTTATGATAAAAACAAAATTAAACTTACAAAACTACAGACCATTAGGAGTCTTTTAATATGTTATTTATTAAAAATAAATAGTTATTGTAGAAGTTGAAGCGCATTAAACACAGGTGTGTATGTATTTTAAAACACGTACTTTCCATTTTTAGCCAAACTTTAGACTATAAGAAAAGTTTTTTTAGTCTTTATGATAAAAGCAAAACTAAACTTACAAAACTACAGACCATTAGAAGTCTTTTGATATGTTATTTATTAAAAATAAATAGTTATTGTAGAAGTTGAAGTGCATTAAACATATGCGGGTTTTTTTTACAAAGCACGTACTTGTTAATTTTAGCAAAACTTTAGACTATAGTAAAAGTTTTTCAAAGTCTTTATAATAACAAAACTATACTTACAAAACTACAGAACATTAAGAGTCTTTTGATAGATTATTTATTAAAAATAAATAGTTATTGTAGAAGTTGAAGCGCTTTGAACACAAGCATGTTTTTTTTAATAAGCACATAATTGTTAATTTTAGCCAAACTTTAGACTATAATAAATTTTTTTTGAAGTTTTTATGATAAAAACTAAACTATACTTACAAAACTACAGAACATTAAGAGTCTTTTGATAGATTATTTATTAAAAATAAATAGTTATTGTAGAAGTTGAAGCGCTTTGAACACAAGCATGTTTTTTTTAATAAGCACATAATTGTTAATTTTAGCCAAACTTTAGACTATAATAAAAGTTTTTCAAAGTCTTTATGATAAAAACAAAACTAAACTTACAAAACTACAGACCATTAGGAGTCTTTTGATATGTTATTTATTAAAAATAAATAATCATTGTAGAAGTTGAAGCGCATTAAACACAGGTTTGTTTGTTTTTTAAAACACGTACTTTCAATTTTTATTCAAACTTTAGACTATAATAAAAGTTTTTTAAAGTCTTTATGATAAAAACAAAACTAAACTTACAAAACTACTGACCATTAGAACTCTTTTAATATGTTATTTATTAAAAATAAATAGTTATTGTAGAAGTTGAAGCGCATTAAACACAGGTGTGTATGTATTCTAAAACACGTACTTTCCATTTTTAGCCAAACTTTAGACTATAATAAATTTTTTTTAAAGTCTTTATGATAAAAACAAAACTAAACTTACAAAACTAGAGACCATTAAGCGTCTTTTTATATGTTATTTATTAAAAATAAATAAAACAAGTCTTTTTCAACAACACAAATATATTTCAACAATTTTCTTCAGTGTGATTACAATTGTAACAAGGTAAAACAAATTTTAAACTTATATAGCCTTTTTAATTATATAAGAAATTATCAATCAATTAGCAAAAAAAACCCTAAACTATAACAAAAAAATTAAAAACAACAAGGAAAACATAATTAACTGTAACAATTTAAAACAAAACAAAATTAGTCTAATTTAAACAAGGATAATGAGTAATCAAACTCTCTTTGTTCGCATAATTCTGGCTTGTCTAAGTGAATATAAATAGCTTCTATTTTAATTAAATCAAAAATGTTCGTGCAACTTCTTAAAACTTTGAACTTTGTCTCACTTTAATTATTACCACATTTAGGATTCACAAACACAAAAGTTGCGTGGTATACACGTATAAATGCTGTTGCGCAAACAGCTATATAGAACAAACTTCTAGGCATTTAGAAACAAGAATAAAACTGCACGTACCTAAGTGCGTGAAAGACCATATCAAAAATCAACCGAAGAAAATGAGTATTGCAACCTTAAACGCAACAAAAAGATCATCAATTTCAGAGCACTTAGTAAAAAATCCTAAATGTGGTAATAATTACAGTGAGACAAAGTTCAAAGTTTTAAGAAGTTGCACGAACATTTTTGATTTAATTAAAATAGAAGCTATTTATATTCACTTAGACAAGCCAGAATTATGCAAACAAAGAGAGTTTGATTACTCATTATCCTTGTTTAAATTAGACTAATTTTGTTTTGTTTTAAATTGTTACAGTTAATTATGTTTTCCTTGTTGTTTTTAATTTTTTTGTTATAGTTTAGGGTTTTTTTTGCTAATTGATTGATAATTTCTTATATAATTAAAAAGGCTATATAAGTTTAAAATTTGTTTTACCTTGTTACAATTGTAATCACACTGAAGAAAATTGTTAAAATATATTTGTGTTGTTAAAAAAGACTTGTTTTATGTATAAAAATTAAAATTAGCAGACATATGCTTAAAATTTTAAAAATAAATAGTTATTGTAGAAGTTGAAGCGCATTAAACACATGCGCGTTTGTTTTACGAAGCACATACTTGTTAATTTTAGCCAAACTTTAGACTATAATAAATTTTTTTTGAAGTTTTTATGATAAAAACAAAACTAAACTTACAAAACTACAGACCATTAGGAGTCTTTTGATATGTTATTTATTAAAAATAAATAGTTATTGTAGAAGTTGAAGCGCATTAAACACATACGCGTTTGTTTTACAAAGCACGTACTTGTTAATTTTAGCCAAACTTTAGACTATAATAAATTTTTTTTGAAATTTTTTTTATAAAAACAAAACTACACTTACAAAACTACAGACCATTAGGAGTCTTTTGATATATTATTTATTAAAAAATAAATAGTCATTGTAGAAGTTGAAGCGCATTAAACACAGGTGTGTTTGTTTTTTAAAACACGTACTTTCAATTTTTAGTCAAACTTTAGACTATAATAAAAGTTTTTTAAAGTCTTTATGATAAAAACAAAACTAAACTTACAAAACTTCTGACCATTTGGAGTCTTTTAATATGTTATTTATTAAAAATAAATAGTTATTGTAGAAGTTGAAGCGCATTAAACACAGGTGTGTATGTATTTTAAAACACGTACTTTCCATTTTTAGCCAAACTTTAGACTATAATAATTTTTTTTTAAAGTCTTTATGATAAAAACAAAACTAAACTTACAAAACTAGAGAACATTAAGCGTCTTTTTATATGTTATTTATTAAAAATAAATAGTTATTGTAGAAGTTGAAGCGCATTAAACACATGCGCGTTTGTTTTACGAAGCGCGTACTAGTTAATTTTAGCAAAACTTTAGACTACAATATAAGTTTTTTAAAGTCTTTATGATAAAAACAAAACTAAACTTACAAAACTACAGAACATTACAAGTCTTTTGATAGTTTATTTATTAAAAATAAATAGTTATTGTAGAAGTTGAAGCGCGTTAAACACATACGCGTTTGTTTAACAAAGCACGTACTTATTAATTTTAGCATAACTTTAGACTATAATAAAAGTTTTTTAAAGTCTTTATAATAAAAACAAAACCAAACTTACAAAACTACAGACCATTAGGCGTCTTTTGATAAGTTATTTATTAAAAATAAATAGTTATTGTAGAAGTTGAAGCGCATTAAACACATGCGTGTTTGTTTTAATAAGCAAGTACGAGTTAATTTTAGCCTAAATCTAGACTATAATAAAAGTTTTTTAAAGTGTTTATGATAAAAACAAAACTAAACTTACAAAACGACTGACCATTAGGAGTCTTTTAATATGTTATTTATTAAAAGTAAATAGTTATTGTAGAAGTTGAAGCGCATTAAACACAGGTCTGTTATATTTTAAAACACGTACTTTCCATTTTTAGTCAAACTTTAGACTAAAATAAAAGTCTTTTAAAGTCTTTATGATAAAAACAAAACTAAACTTACAAAACTACAGACCATTAGGCGTCTTTTAATATGTTATTTATTAAAAATAATTAATTATTGTAGAAGTTGAAGCGCATTAAACATATGCGGGTTTTTTTTTACAAAGCACGTACTAGTTAATTTTAGCAAAACTTTAGACTATAATAAAAGTTTTTTAAAGTCTTTGTGATAAAAAAAAACTAAACTTACAAAACTACAGAACATTAAGAGTCTTTTTATAGGTTATTTATTAAAAATAAATAGTCATTGTAGAAGTTGAAGCGCATTAAAGACAGGTGTGTATGTATTTTAAAACACGTACTTTCCAATTTTAGTCAAACTTTAGACTATAATAAAAATTTTTTAAAGTCTTTATGATAAAAACTAAACTAAACTTACAAAACTACAGACCATTAGGAGTCTTTTGATAGGTTATTTATTAAAAATAAATAGTTATTGTAGAAGTTGAAGCGATTTAAACACATGCGTGTTTGTTTTAATAAGCAAGTACTAGTTAATTTTAGCCAAACTGTAGACTATAATAAAAGTTTTTTGAAGTTTTTATGATAAAAACAAAATTAAACTTACAAAACTACAGACCATTAGGAGTCTTTTGATAGGTTATTTATTGAAAATAAATAGTTATTGTAGAAGTTAAAGCGCATTAAACGCATGCGGGTTTTTTTTTACAAAGCACGTACTAGTTAATTTTAGCAAAACTTTAAACTATAATAAAAGTTTTTCAAAGTCTTTATAATAAAAACTAAACTAAACTTACAAAACTACAGACCATTAAGAGTCTTTTGATATGTTATTTATTAAAAATAAATAATTATTGTAGAAGTTAAAGCGCATTAAACACATGCGGGTTTTTTTTTACAAAGCACGTACTAGTTAATTTTAGCAAAACTTTAAACTATAATAAAAGTTTTTTAAAGTCTTTATGATAAAAACAAAACTAAACTTACAAAACTACAGAACATTAGGAAACTTTTGATAGATTATTTTTTAAAAATAATTAGTTATTGTAGAAGTTGAAGCGCATTAAAGACAGGTGTGTATGTATTTTAAAACACGTACTTTCCAATTTTAGTCAAACTTTAGACTATAATAAAAAATTTTTAAAGTCTTAATGATAAAAACTAAACTAAACTTACACAACTACAGACCATTAGGAGTCTTTTGATATGTTATTTATTAAAAATAAATAGTTATTGTAGAAGTTGAAGCGATTTAAACACATGCGTGTTTGTTTTAATAAGCAAGTACTAGTTAGTTTTAGCTAAACTGTAGACTATAATAAAAGTTTTTTGAAGTTTTTATGATAAAAACAAAATTAAACTTACAAAACTACAGACCATTAGGAGTCTTTTGATATATTATTTATTAAAAAAAATAGTTATTGTAGAAGTTGAAGCGCATTAAACACAGGTGTGTATGTATTTTAAAACACGTACTTGTTAATTTTAGCCAAAATTTAGACTGTAATAAAAGTTTTTGAAAGTTTTTTTGATAAAAACAAAACTAAACTTACGAAACTACAGATCTTTAGAAGTCTTGTGATATGTTATTTATTAAAAATAAATAGTAATTGTAGAAGTTGAAGCGCATTGAATACAATATGTTTTTTTTAATAAGCACGTACTTGTTAATTTTAGCAAAACTTTAGACTATAATAAAAGTTTTTCAAAGTAAAAACAAAACTTAACTTACAAAACTACAGAACATTAAGAGTCTTGTGATATGTTATTTATTAAAAATAAATAGTTATTGTAGAAGTTGAAGCGCATTGAACACAAGCATGTTTTTTTTAATAAGCACGTACTTGTTAATTTCAGCCAAACTTTAGACTATAATAAGGTTTTTTATAGTCTTTATGATAAAAACTAAACTAAACTTACAAAGCTACAGACCACTAGGCGACTTTTAATATGTTATTTATTAAAAATAAATAGTTATTGTAGAAGTTGAAGCGCATTGAACACAAGCATGTTTTTTTTAATAAGCACGTACTTGTTAATTTTAGCAAAACTTTAGACTATAATAAAAGTTTTTCAAAGTAAAAACAAAACTTAACTTACAAAACTAAAGAACATTAAGAGTCTTTTAATATGTTATTTATTAAAAATAAATAGTTATTGTAGAAGTTGAAGCGCATTGAACACAAGCATGTTTTTTTTAATAAGCACGTACTTGTTAATTTCAGCCAAACTTTAGACTATAATAAGGTTTTTTAAAGTCTTGATGATAAAAACAAAACTAAACTTACAAAACTAGAGACCATTAGGAGACTTTTAATATGTTATTTATTAAAAATAAATAGTTATTGTAGAAGTTGAAGCGCATTAAACACAGGTGTGTATGTATTCTAAAACACGTACTTTCAATTTTTAGCCAAACTTTAGACTATAATAAAAGTTTTTTAAAGTCTTTATGATAAAAACAAAACTAAACTTACAAAAATACAGACCATTAGGACTCTTTTAATATGTTATTTATTAAAAATAAATAGTTATTGTAGAAGTTGAAGCGCATTAAACACAGGTGTGTATGTATTTTAAAACACGTACTTTCCATTTTTAGTCAAACTTTAGACTAAAATAAAAGTCTTTTAAAGTCTTTATGATAAAAATAAAACTAAACTTACAAAACTACAGACCATTAGGCGTCTTTTAATATGTGATTTATTAAAAATAATTAATTATTGTAGAAGTTGAAGCGCATTAAACATATGTGTGTTTCATTTACAAAGCACGTACTTGTTAATTTTAGCCAAAATTTAGACTAAAATAAAAGTTTTTTAATGTCTTTATGATAAAAACAAAACTAAACTTACAAAACTACTGAACATTAGAATTCTTTTGATAGGTTATTTATTAAAAATAAATAGTTATTGTAGAAGTTGAAGCGCATTAAACACATGCGTGTTTGTTTTAATAAGCAAGTACTAGTTAATTTTAGCTAAAATGTAGACTATAATAAAAGTTTTTTGAAGTTTTTATGATAAAAACAAAATTAAACTTACAAAACTACAGACCATTAGGAGTCTTTTAATATGTTATTTATTAAAAATAAATAGTTATTGTAGAAGTTGAAGCGCATTAAACACAGGTGTGTATGTATTTTAAAACACGTACTTTCCATTTTTAGCCAAACTTTAGACTATAAGAAAAGTTTTTTTAGTCTTTATGATAAAAGCAAAACTAAACTTACAAAACTACAGACCATTAGAAGTCTTTTGATATGTTATTTATTAAAAATAAATAGTTATTGTAGAAATTGAAGTGCATTAAACATATGCGGGTTTTTTTTACAAAGCACGTACTTGTTAATTTTAGCAAAACTTTAGACTATAGTAAAAGTTTTTCAAAGTCTTTATAAAAACAAAACTATACTTACAAAACTACAGAACATTAAGAGTCTTTTGATAGATTATTTATTAAAAATAAATAGTTATTGTAGAAGTTGAAGCGCTTTGAACACAAGCATGTTTTTTTTAATAAGCACATAATTGTTAATTTTAGCCAAACTTTAGACTATAATAAATTTTTTTTGAAGTTTTTATGATAAAAACAAAACTAAACTTACAAAACTACAGACCATTTTGAGTCTTTTGATATGTTATTTATTAAAAATAAATAATCATTGTAGAAGTTGTAGCGCATTAAACACAGGTGTGTTTGTTTTTTAAAACACGTACTTTCAATTTTTAGTCAAACTTTAGACTATAATAAAAGTTTTTTAAAGTCTTTATGATAAAAACAAAACTAAACTTACAAAACTACTGACCATTAGGACTCTTTTAATATGTTATTTATTAAAAATAAATAGTTATTGTAGAAGTTGAAGCGCATTAAACACAGGTGTGTATGTATTCTAAAACACGTACTTTCCATTTTTAGCCAAACTTTAGACTATAATAAATTTTTTTTAAAGTCTTTATGATAAAAACAAAACTAAACTTACAAAACTAGAGACCATTAAGCGTCTTTTTATATGTTATTTATTAAAAATAAATAAAACAAGTCTTTTTCAACAACACAAATATATTTCAACAATTTTCTTCAGTGTGATTACAATTGTAACAAGGTAAAACAAATTTTAAACTTATATAGCCTTTTTAATTATATAAGAAATTATCAATCAATTAGCAAAAAAAACCCTAAACTATAACAAAAAAATTAAAAACAACAAGGAAAACATAATTAACTGTAACAATTTAAAACAAAACAAAATTAGTCTAATTTAAACAAGGATAATGAGTAATCAAACTCTCTTTGTTCGCATAATTCTGGCTTGTCTAAGTGAATATAAATAGCTTCTATTTTAATTAAATCAAAAATGTTCGTGCAACTTCTTAAAACTTTGAACTTTGTCTCACTTTAATTATTACCACATTTAGGATTCACAAACACAAAAGTTGCGTGGTATACACGTACAAATGCTGTTGCGCAAACAGCTATATAGAACAAACTTCTAGGCATTTAGAAACAAGAATAAAACTGCACGTACCTAAGTGCGTGAAAGACCATATCAAAAATCAACCGAAGAAAATGAGTATTGCAACCTTAAACGCAACAAAAAGATCATCAATTTCAGAGCACTTAGTAGAAAATCCTAAATGTGGTAATAATTACAGTGAGACAAAGTTCAAAGTTTTAAGAAGTTGCACGAACATTTTTGATTTAATTTAAATAGAAGCTATTTATATTCACTTAGACAAGCCAGAATTATGCAAACAAAGAGAGTTTGATTACTCATTATCCTTGTTTAAATTAGACTAATTTTGTTTTGTTTTAAATTGTTACAGTTAATTATGTTTTCCTTGTCGTTTTTAATTTTTTTGTTATAGTTTAGGGTTTTTTTTGCTAATTGATTGATAATTTCTTATATAATTAAAAAGGCTATATAAGTTTAAAATTTGTTTTACCTTGTTACAATTGTAATCACACTGAAGAAAATTGTTAAAATATATTTGTGTTGTTGAAAAAGACTTGTTTTATGTATAAAAATTAAAATTAGCAGACATATGTTTAAAATTTTAAAAATAAATAGTTATTGTAGAAGTTGAAGCGCATTAAACACATGCGCGTTTGTTTTACGAAGCACATACTTGTTAATTTTAGCCAAACTTTAGACTATAATAAATTTTTTTTGAAGTTTTTATAATAAAAACAAAACTAAACTTACAAAACTACAGACCATTAGGAGTCTTTTGATATTATTTATTAAAAATAAATAGTTATTGTAGAAGTTGAAGCGCATTAAACACAGGTGTGTATGTATTTTAAAACACGTACTTTCCATTTTTAGCCAAACTTTAGACTATAATAATTTTTTTTAAAGTCTTTATGATAAAAACAAAACTAAACTTACAAAACTAGAGAACATTAAGCGTCTTTTTATATGTTATTTATTAAAAATAAATAGTTATTGTAGAAGTTGAAGCGCATTAAACACATGCGCGTTTGTTTTACGAAGCACGTACTAGTTAATTTTAGCAAAACTTTAGACTACAATATAAGTTTTTTAAAGTCTTTATGATAAAAACAAAACTAAACTTACAAAACTACAGAACATTACAAGTCTTTTGATAGTTTATTTATTAAAAATAAATAGTTATTGTAGAAGTTGAAGCGCGTTAAACACATACGCGTTTGTTTAACAAAGCACGTACTTATTAATTTTAGCATAACTTTAGACTATAATAAAAGTTTTTTAAAGTCTTTATGATCAAAACAAAACCAAACTTACAAAACTACAGACCATTAGGCGTCTTTTGATAGGTTATTTATTAAAAATAAATAGTTATTGTAGAAGTTGAAGCGCATTAAACACATGCGTGTTTGTTTTAATAAGCAAGTACTAGTTAATTTTAGCCTAAATCTAGACTATAATAAAAGTTTTTTAAAGTCTTTATGATAAAAACAAAACTAAACTTACAAAACGACTGACCATTAGGAGTCTTTTAATATGTTATTTATTAAAAGTAAATAGTTATTGTAGAAGTTGAAGCGCATTAAACACAGGTGTGTTATATTTTAAAACACGTACTTTCCATTTTTAGTCAAACTTTAGACTAAAATAAAAGTCTTTTAAAGTCTTTATGATAAAAACAAAACTAAACTTACAAAACTACAGACCATTAGGCGTCTTTTAATATGTTATTTATTAAAAATAATTAATTATTGTAGAAGTTGAAGCGCATTAAACATATGCGGGTTTTTTTTTACAAAGCACGTACTAGTTAATTTTAGCAAAACTTTAGACTATAATAAAAGTTTTTTATAGTCTTTATGATAAAAAAAAACTAAACTTACAAAACTACAGAACATTAGGAGTCTTTTTATAGGTTATTTATTAAAAATAAATAGTCATTGTAGAAGTTGAAGCGCATTAAAGACAGGTGTGTATGTATTTTAAAACACGTACTTTCCAATTTTAGTCAAACTTTAGACTATAATAAAAATTTTTTAAAGTCTTTATGATAAAAACTAAACGAAACTTACAAAACTACAGACCATTAGGAGTCTTTTGATAGGTTATTTATTAAAAATAAATAGTTATTGTAGAAGTTGAAGCGATTTAAACACATGCGTGTTTGTTTTAATAAGCAAGTACTAGTTAATTTTAGCCAAACTGTAGACTATAATAAAAGTTTTTTGAAGTTTTTATGATAAAAACAAAATTAAACTTACAAAACTACAGACCATTAGGAGTCTTTTGATAGGTTATTTATTGAAAATAAATAGTTATTGTAGAAGTTAAAGCGCATTAAACACATGCGGGTTTTTTTTTACAAAGCACGTACTAGTTAATTTTAGCAAAACTTTAAACTATAATAAAAGTTTTTCAAAGTCTTTATAATAAAAACTAAACTAAACTTACAAAACTACAGACCATTAAGAGTCTTTTGATATGTTATTTATTAAAAATAAATAGTTATTGTAGAAGTTAAAGCGCATTAAACACATGCGGGTTTTTTTTTACAAAGCACGTACTAGTTAACTTTAGCAAAACTTTAAACTATAATAAAAGTTTTTTAAAGTCTTTATGATAAAAACAAAACTAAACTTACAAAACTACAGAACATTAGGAAACTTTTGATAGATTATTTTTTAAAAATAATTAGTTATTGTAGAAGTTGAAGCGCATTAAAGACAGGTGTGTATGTATTTTAAAACACGTACTTTCCAATTTTAGTCAAACTTTAGACTATAATAAAAAATTTTTAAAGTCTTTATGATAAAAACTAAACTAAACTTACACAACTACAGACCATTAGGAGTCTTTTGATATGTTATTTATTAAAAATAAATAGTTATTGTAGAAGTTGAAGCGATTTAAACACATGCGTGTTTGTTTTAATAAGCAAGTACTAGTTAGTTTTAGCTAAACTGTAGACTATAATAAAAGTTTTTGGAAGTTTTTATGATAAAAACAAAATTAAACTTACAAAACTACAGACCATTAGGATTTTTTTGATATGTTATTTATTAAAAAAAATAGTTATTGTAGAAGTTGAAGCGCATTAAACACAGGTGTGTATGTATTTTAAAACACGTACTTGTTAATTTTAGCCAAAATTTAGACTGTAATAAAAGTTTTTGAAAGTTTTTTTGATAAAAACAAAACTAAACTTACGAAACTACAGATCTTTAGAAGTCTTGTGATATGTTATTTATTAAAAATAAATAGTAATTGTAGAAGTTGAAGCGCATTGAATACAATATGTTTTTTTTAATAAGCACGTACTTGTTAATTTTAGCAAATCTTTAGACTATAATAAAAGTTTTTCAAAGTAAAAACAAAACTTAACTTACAAAACTACAGAACATTAAGAGTCTTTTAATATGTTATTTATTAAAAATAAATAGTTATTGTAGAAGTTGAAGCGCATTGAACACAAGCATGTTTTTTTTAATAAGCACGTACTTGTTAATTTCAGCCAAACTTTAGACTATAATAAGGTTTTTTACAGTCTTTATGATAAAAACTAAACTAAACTTACAAAGCTACAGACCACTAGGCGACTTTTAATATGTTATTTATTAAAAATAATTAGTTATTGTAGAAGTTGAAGCGCATTGAACACAAGCATGTTTTTTTTAATAAGCACGTACTTGTTAATTTTAGCAAAACTTTAGACTATAATAAAAGTTTTTCAAAGTAAAAACAAAACTTAACTTACAAAACTACAGAACATTAAGAGTCTTTTAATATGTTATTTATTAAAAATAAATAGTTATTGTAGAAGTTGAAGCGCATTGAACACAAGCATGTTTTTTTTAATAAGCACGTACTTGTTAATTTCAGCCAAACTTTAGACTATAATAAGGTTTTTTAAAGTCTTTATGATAAAAACAAAACTAAACTTACAAAACTACAGACCACTAGGCGACTTTTAATATGTTATTTATTAAAAATAAATAGTTATTGTAGAAGTTGAAGCGCATTGAACACAAGCATGTTTTTTTTAATAAGCACGTACTTGTTAATTTTAGCAAAACTTTAGACTATAATAAAAGTTTTTCAAAGTAAAAACAAAACTTAACTTACAAAACTACAGAACATTAAGAGTCTTTTAATATGTTATTTATTAAAAATAAATAGTTATTGTAGAAGTTGAAGCGCATTGAACACGAGCATGTTTTTTTTAATAAGCACGTACTTGTTAATTTCAGCCAAACTTTAGACTATAATAAAGTTTTTCAAAGTCTTTATCAGAAAAACAAAACTTAACTTACAAAACTACAGACCATTAGGAGTCTTTTGATATGTTATTTATTAAAAATAAATAGTCATTGTAGAAGTTGAAGCGCATTAAACACAGGTGTGTTTGTTTTTTAAAACACGTACTTTCAATTTTTAGTCAAACTTTAGACTAAAATAAAAATTTTTTAAAGTCGTTATGATAAAACAAAACTAAACTTACAAAACTACAGACCATTAGGAGTATTTTGATAGGTTATTTATTAAAAATAAATAGTTATTGTAGAAGTTGAAGCGCATTAAACACGTGTGAGTTCGTTTTTAAAAACACGTTCTTGTTAATTTTAGCCAAAGTTTAGACTATAATAAAAGTATTTTAAAGTCTTTATGATACAAACAAAACTAAACTTACAAAACTACAGACCATTAGGAGTCTTTTGATATGTTATTTATTAAAAATAAATAGTTATTGTAGAAGTTGAAGCGCATTAAATAAATGCATGTTTGTTTTACAAAGTACGTTCTTGTTAATTTTAGCCGAACTTTAGACTATAATAAAAGTTTTTCAAATTCTATATGATATAAACAAAACTAAACTTACAAAACTACAGAACATTAGGAGTATTTTGATATGTTATGTATTAAAAATAAATAGTTATTGTAGAAGTTGAAGCGCATTAAACAAATGCATGTTAGGTTTTACAAAGCACGTACTTGTTAATTTTAGCCAAAGTTTAGACTAAAAAAAATTTTTTTTACGTTTTATGATAAAAACTAAACTAAACTTACAAAACTACAGACAAACCATTAGGAGTCATTTGATATGTTATTTATTAAAAATAAATAGTTATTGTAAAAGTTGAAGCGCATTAAACACATGTGTGTTCGTTTTTAAAAACACGTACTTATTAACTATAGCCGATCTTTAGACTATAATAGAGTTTTTTAAAGACTTTATTATAAAAACAAAACTAAACTTACAAAACTACAGATCATAAGGAGTCTTTTGATATGTTATATATTAAAAATAAATAGTTATTGTAGAAGATGAAGCGCATTAAACACATGCATGTTTGTTTTAAAAAGTACGTACTTGTTAATTTAAGCCGATCTTAAGACTACAATAAAAGTTTTTTAAAGTCTTTATGATAAAAACAAAACTAAACTTACAAAACTACAGACCATTAGGAGTCTTTTGATATGTTATTTATCAAAAATAAATAGTTATTGTAGAAGTTGAAGCGCATTAAACACGTGTGTGTTTGTTTTACAAAGCACGTACTTGTTAATTTTAGCCAAAGTTTAGACTAAAAATTTTTTTTTTAGGTTTTTTGATAAAAACAAAACTAAACTTACAAAACTGCAGACCATTAGGAGTATTTTGATAGGTTAATTATTAAAAATAAATAGCTATAGTAGAAGTTGAAGCGCAATAAACACATGTGTGTTCGTTTTTTAAAAAACGTACTTGTTAGTTTTAGCCAAACTTTAGACTATGATAAAAGTTTTTTAAAGTCTTTATGATAAAAACAAAACTAAACTTACAAAACTACAGACCATTAGGAGTCTTTTGATATGTTATTTATTAAAAATAAATAGTTATTGTAGAAGTTGAAGCGCATTAAACACATCCATGTTTGTTTTACAAAGCACGTACTTGTTAATTTTAGCCAAAGTTTAGACTAAAAAAATTTTTTTTTACGTTTTTTGATAAAAACTAAACTAAACTTACAAAACTACAGACCATTAGGAGTCTTTTGATATGTTATTTATTAAAAATAAATAGTTATTGTAGAAGTTGAACCGCATTAAACACATGCGTGTTCGTTTTTAAAACACGTACTTGTTAATTTTAGCCAAACTTTAGACTATAATAAAAGTTTTTTAAATTCTTTATGATAAAAACAAAACTAAACTTACAAAACTATAGATCAGTAGGAGTCTTTTAACATGTTATTTATCAAAAATAAATAGTTATTGTAGAAGTTGAAGCGCATTAAACACATACTTATTTGTTTTACAAAGCAAAAACTTGTTAATTGTGGCCAAACTTTAGACTATAATAAAAGTTTTTTAAAGTCTTCATGATAAAAACAAAACTAAACTTACAAAACTACAGACCATTAGGAGTATTTTGATAGGTTAATTATTAAAAATAAATAGCTATAGTAGAAGTTGAAGCGCATTATACACATCTGTCTTCGTTTTTAAAAACACGTACTTGTTAATTTTAGCCAAACTTTAGACAATAATAAAAGTTTTTTAAAGTCTTTATGATAAATTCAAAACTAAACTTACAAAACTACAGACCATTAGGAGTCTTTTGATATGTTATTTTTTAAAAATAAATAGTTATTGTAGAAGATGAAGCGCATTAAACACGTGTGTGTTTGTTTTACAAAGCACGTACTTGTTAATTTAACCGAACTTTAGACTATAATAAAAGTTTTTTAAAGTCTTCATGATAAAAACAAAACTAAACTTACAAAACTAAAGACCATTAGGAGTCTTTTGATATGTTATTTATTAAAAATAAATAGTTATTGTATAAGTCGAAGCGCATTAAACACATCCATGTTTGTTTTACAAAGCACGTACTTGTTAATTTAAGCAAAACTTTAGACTATAATAAAAGTTTTTTAAAGTTGTTATGATAAAACAAAACTAAACTTACAAAACTACAGACCATTAGGAGTATTTTGATAGGTTATTTATTAAAAATAAATAGTTATTGTAGAAGTTGAAGCGCATTAAACACGTGTGTGTTCGTTTTTAATTAACACGTTCTTGTTAATTTAAGCAAAACTTTAGACTAAAAAATTTTTTTTTTACGTTTTTATGATAAAAACTAAACTAAACTTACAAAACTACAGACCATTAGGAGTCTTTTAATATGTTATTTATTAAAAATAAATAGTTATTGTAGAAGTTGAAGCGCATTAAACAAATGCGTGTTTGTTTTACAAAGCACGTACTTGTTAATTTTAGCCGAACATTAGACTATAATAAAAGTATATTAAATACTTTATGATAAAAACAAAACAAAACTTACAAAACTACAGACCATTAGGAGTCTTTTGATAGGTTATTTATAAAAAATGAATAGTTATTGTAGAAGTTGAAGCGTTTTAAACAAATGCGTGTTTGTTTTACATAGCACGTACTTGTTAATTTTAGCCAAAGTTAAGACTAAAAATTTTTTTTTTACGATTTTATGATAAAAACTAAACTGAACTTACAAAACAACAGACCATTAGGAGTCTTTTAATATGTTATTTATCAAAAATAAATAGTTATTGTAGAAGTTGAAGCGCATTAAACACATGCTTGTTTGTTTTACAAAGCAAAAACTTGTTAATTGTGGCCAAACTTAAGACTATAATAAAAGTTTTTTAAAGTCTTTATGATAAAAATAAAACTAAACTTACAAAACTACAGACCATTAGGAGTCTTTTGATATGTTATTTATTAAAAATAAATAGTTATTGTAGAAGTTGAAGCGCATTAAACACGTGTCTGTTTGTTTTTAAAAACACGTTCTTGTAATTTTTAGCCAAAGTTTAGACTATAATAAAAGTATTTTAAAGTCTTTATGATAAAAACAAAACTAAACTTACAAAACTACAGACCATTAGGAGTCTTTTAAAATGTTATTTTTGAAAAATAAATAGTTATTGTAGAAGTTGAAGCGCATTATACACATGCATGTTTGTTTTACAAAGTACGTTCTTGTTAATTTTAGCCGAACTTTAAACTATAATAAAAGTTTTTTAAATTCTTTATGATAAAAACAAAACTAAACTTACAAAACTACAGAACATTAGGAGTCTTTTGATATGTTATTTATTAAAAATAAATAGTTATTGTAGAAGTTGAAGCGCTTTAAACAAAGGCGTGTTTGTTTTACATAGCATGTACTTGTTAATTTTAGCCAAAGTTTAGACTAAAAAAATTTTTTTTTACGTTTTTATGATTAAAAAGAAACTAAACTTACAAAACTACAGACCATTAGGAGTCTTTTGATATGTTATTTATTAAAAAAAAATGGTTATTGTAGAAGTTGAAGCGCATTAAACACGTGTGTGTTTGTTTTACAAAGCACGTACTTGTTAATTTAACCGAACTTTAGACTATAATAAAAGTTTTTTAAAGTCTTCATGATAAAAACAAAACTAAACTTACAAAACTAAAGACCATTAGGAGTCTTTTGATATGTTATTTATTAAAAATAAATAGTTATTGTAGAAGTCGAAGCGCATTAAACACATCCATGTTTGTTTTACAAAGCACGTACTTGTTAATTAAAGCAAAACTTTAGACTATAATAAAAGTTTTTTAAAGTCGTTATGATAAAACAAAACTAAACTTACAAAACTACAGACTATTAGGAGTATTTTGATAGGTTATTTATTAAAAATAAATAGTTATTGTAGAAGTTGAAGCGCATTAAACACGTGTGTGTTCGTTTTTAAAAACACGTTCTTGTTAATTTTAGCCAAAGTTTAGACTATAATAAAAGTATTTTAAAGTCTTTATGATACAAACAAAACTAAACTTACAAAACTGCAGACCATTAGGAGTCTTTTGATATGTTATTTATAAAAAATAAATAGTTATTGTAGAAGTTGAAGCGCATTAAATAAATGCATGTTTGTTTTACAAAGTACGTTCTTGTTAATTTTAGCCAAACTTTAGACTATAATAAAAGTTTTTTAAAGTCTTTATGATAAAAACAAAACTAAACTTAAAAATCTACAGACCATTAGGAGTATTTTGATAGGTTATTTATTAAAAATAAATAGTTATTGTAGAAGTTGAAGCGCAATAAACACATGCGTGTTTGTTTTACAAAGCACTTACTTGTTAATTTTAGCCAAAGTTTAGACCATAATAAAAGTTTTTTAAAGTCTTTATGATAAAAACAAAACTAAACTTACAAAACTACAGACCATTAGGAGTCTTTTTATATGTTTTTTATTAAAAATAAATAGTTATTGTAGAAGTTGAAGCGCATTAAACACATGCGTGTTTGTTTTACAAAGCACGTTCTTGTTAATCTTTGCCGAACTTTAGACTATAATAAAAGTTTTTTAAAGTCTTTATGATAAAAACACAACTAAACTTACAAAACTACAGACCATTAGGAGTATTTTGATAGGTTAATTATTAAAAATAAATAGTTATTGTAGAAGTTGAAGCGCATTGAACACATGTTTGTTCGATTTTAAAAACATGTACTTGTTAATTTTAGCAGAACTTTAGACTATAATAAAAGTTTTTTAAAGTCTTTATGATAAAAACTAAACTAAACTTACAAAACTATAGACCATTAGGAGTATTTTGATAGGTTATTTATTAAAAATAAATAGTTATTGTAGAAGTTGAAGCACATTAAACACGTGTGTGTTCGTTTTTAAAAATACTGACTTGTTAATTTTAGCCAAACTTTAGACTATAATAAAAGTTTTTTAAAGTCTTTATGATAAAAACAAAACTAAACTTACAAAACTACAGACCATTAGGAGTCTTTTTATATGTTTTTATTTAAAAATAAATAGTTATTGTAAAAGTTGAAGCGCATTAAACACATGCGTGTTTGTTTTACAAAGCACGTTCTTGTTAATCTTTGCCGAACTTTAGACTATAATAAAATTAAATTAAATACTTTATGATAAAAACAAAACTAAACTTACAAAACTACAGACCATTAGGAGTATTTAGATATGTTATTTATTAAAAATAAATAGTTATTGTAGAAGTTGAAGCGCATAAAACACATGCGTGTTTGTTTTACAAATTACGTACTTAATAATTTTAGCCAAACTTTAGACTATAATAAAAGTTTTTTAAAGTCTTTATGATAAAAACAAAACTAAACTTAGAAAACTACAGACCATTAGGAGTATTTTGATATGTTATTTATTAAAAATAAATAGTTATTGTAGAAGTTGAAGCGCATTAAACACATGCGTGTTTGTTTTACAAAGCACGTACTTGTTAATTTTAGCCATAGTTTAGACTATAATAAAAGTATATTAAATATTTTATGACAAAAACAAAACTAAACTTACGAAACTACAGACCATTAGGTATATTTTGATAGGTTATTTATTAAAAATAAATAGTTATTGTAGAAGTTGAAGCGCATTAAACACATGTGTGTTCGTTTTTAAAAACACGTACTTGTTAATTTAAGCCAAATTTTAGACTATAATAAAAGTTTTTTAAAGTCTTTATGATAAAAACAAAACTAAACTTAGAAAACTACAGACCATTAGGAGTCTTTTGATATGTTATTTATTAAAAATAAATAGTTATTGTAGAAGTTGAAGAGCATTAAACACATGCGTGTTTGTTTTACAAAGCACGTACTTGTTAATTTTAGCCAAACTTTAGACTATAATAAAAGTTTTTTTAAGTCTTTATGATAAAAACTAAACTAAACTTACAAAACTACAGACCATTAGGAGTCTTTTGATATGTTATTTATTAAAAATAAATAGTTATTGTAGAAGTTGAAGCGCATTAAACACATGTGTGTTCGTTTTTAAAAACACGTACTTGCTAATTGTGGCCAACTTTAGACTATAATAAAAGTTTTTTAAAGTCTTTATGATAAAAACAAAACTAAACTTACAAAACTACAGACCATTAGGAGTATTTTGATATGTTATTTGTTAAAAATAAATAGTTATTGTAGAAGTTGAAGCGCATTAAACACATCCATGTTTGTTTTGAAAGCACGTACTTGTTAATTTAAGCCAAACTTTAGACTATAATAAAAATTTTTTAAAGTCTTTATGATAAAAACAAAACTAAACTTAGAAAACTACAGACCATTAGGAGTCTTTTGATATGTTATTTATTAAAAATAAATAGTTATTGTAGAAGTTGAAGCGCATTAAACACATGCGTGTTAGTTTTACAAAGCACGTACTTGTTAATTTTAGCCAAACTTTAGACTATAATAAAAGTTTTTTAAAGTCTTTATGATAAAAACAAAACTAAACTTAGAAAACTACAGACCATTAGGAATCTTTTGATATGTTATTTTTTAAAAATAAATAGTTATTGTAGAAGTTGAAGCGCATTAAACACATCCATGTTTGTTTTATAAAATTCGTACTTGTTAATTTAAGCCAAACTTTAGACTATAATAAAAGTTTTTTAAAGTCTTTATGATAAAAACAAAACTAAACTTACAAAACTACAGACCATTAGGAGTATTTTGATAGGTTATTTATTAAAAATAAATAGTTATTGTAGAAGTTGAAGCGCATTAAACACGTGTTTGTTCGTTTTTAAAAACACGTACTTGTTAATTTTAGCCAAACTTTAGACTATAATAAAAGTTTTTTAAAGTCTTTATGATAAAAACAAAACTAAACTTAAAAAACTACAGACCATTAGGAGTATTTTGATAGGTGATTTATTAAAAATAAATAGTTATTGTAGAAGTTGAAGCGCAATAAACACATGCGTGTTTGTTTTACAAAGCACTTACTTGTTAATTTTAGCCAAAGTTTAGACCATAATAAAAGTTTTTTAAAGTCTTTATGATAAAAACACAACTAAACTTACAAAACTACAGACCATTAGGAGTATTTTGATAGGTTAATTATTAAAAATAAATAGTTATTGTAGAAGTTGAAGCGCATTGAACACATGTTTGTTCGATTTTAAAAACATGTACTTGTTAATTTTAGCAGAACTTTAGACTATAATAAAAGTTTTTTAAAGTCTTTATGATAAAAACAAAACTCAACTTACAAAACTACAGACCATTAGGAGTATTTTGATAGGTTATTTATTAAAAATAAATAGTTATTGTAGAAGTTGAAGCGCATTAAACACGTGTTTGTTCGTTTTTAAAAACACAGACTTGTTAATTTTAGCCAAACTTTAGACTATAATAAAAGTTTTTTAAAGTCTTTATGATAAAAACAAAACTAAACTTACAAAACTACAGACCATTAGGAGTATTTTGATAGGTTAATTATTAAAAATAAATAGTTATTGTAGAAGTTGAAGCGCATTAAACACATGCGTGTTTGTTTTACAAAGCACGTTCTTGTTAATCTTTGCCGAACTTTAGACTATAATAAAAGTAAATTAAATACTTAAGGATAAAAACAAAACTAAACTTACAAAACTACAGACCATTAGGAGTATTTAGATATGTTATTTATTAAAAATAAATAGTTATTGTAGAAGTTGAAGCACATTGAACACATCCGTGTTTGTTTTACAAATCACGTACTTGTTAATTTAAGCCAAACTTTAGACTATAATAAAAGTTTTTTAAAGTCTTTATGATAAAAACAAAACTAAACTTAGAAAACTACAGACCATTAGGAGTCTTTTTATATGTTTTTTATTAAAAATAAATAGTTATTGTAGAAGTTGAAGCGCATTAAACACATGCGTGTTTGTTTTACAAAGCACGTTCTTGTTAATCTTTGCCGAACTTTAGACTATAATAAAAGTAAATTAAATACTTTATGATAAAAACAAAACTAAACTTACAAAACTACAGACCATTAGGAGTATTTAGATATGTTATTTATTAAAAATAAATAGTTATTGTAGAAGTTTAAGCGCATTAAACACATGCGTGTTCGTTTTTAAAAACACGTACTTGTTAATTTTAGCCATAGTTTAGACTATAATAAAAGTATATTAAATACTTTATGATAAAAACAAAACTAAACTTACAAAACTACAGACCATTAGGAGTGTTTTGACAGGTTATTTATTAAAAATAAATAGTTATTGTAGAAGTTGAAGCGCATTAAACACATGTTTGTTCGTTTTTAAAAACACGTACTTGTTAATTATAACCAAACTTTAGACTATAATAAAAGTTTTTTAAAGTCTTTATGATAAAAACAAAACTAAACTTCCAAAACTACAGACCATTAGGAGTCTTTTGATATGTTATTTATTAAAAATAAATAGTTATTGTAGAAGTTGAAGCGCATTAAACACATGCGTGTTTGTTTTACAAAACACGTACTTGTTAATTTTAGCCAAAGTTTAGACTATAATAAAAGTATATTAAATAATTTATGATAAAAACAAAACTAAACTTACAAAACTACAGACCATTAGGAGTCTTTTGATATGTTATTTATTAAAAATAAATAGTTATTGTAGAAGTTGAAGCGCATTAAACACATGTCTGTTTGTTTTACAAAGCACGTACTTGTTAAATGTGGCCAAACTTTAGACTATATATAAAGTCTTTCAAAGTCTTTATGATAAAAACAAAACTAAACTCACAAAACTACAGACCATTAGGAGTTTTTTGTTGAGTTATTTACTAAAAATAAATAATTATTGTAGAAGTTGAAGCGCATTAAACACATGCGTGTTTGTTTTACAAAACACGTAATTGTTAATTTTAGCCAAGGTTTAGACTGAAATAAAAGTTTTTTAAAGCCTTTATGATAAAAACAAAACTAAACTTACAAAACTACAAACCATGATGAGTATTTTAATATGTTATTTATTAAAAATAAGTAAATATTGTAGAAGTTGAAGCGCATTAAACACATGTCTGTTTGTTCTACAAAGCACGTACTTGTTAATTTTAGCAAAAGTTTAGACTATAATAAAAGTTTTTTAAAGTTTCTATGATAAAAAACAAAACTAAACTCACAAAACTAAAGACCATTAGGAGTTTTTTGTTATGTTATTTATTAAAAATGAATAATTATTGTAGAAGTTGAAGCGCAATAAACACAGGTGTGTTTGTTTTACAAAACACGTTATTGTTAATTTTAGCCAAACTTTAGACTATAGTAAAAGTTTTTTAAAGTCTTTATGATAAAAACTAAACTTACAAAACTACAAACCATGAGGAGTCTTTTAATATGTTATTTATTAAAAATAAATAGTTATTGTAGAAGTTGAAGCGCATCAAACACATGCGTGTTTAATTTACAAAACACGTACTTGTTAATTTTAGCCAAATTTTAGACTACAATACAATTTTTTAAAGTCTTTATGATAAAAACAAAACTAAATTTACAAAACTACAAACCATAAGGAGTGTTTTCATATGTTATTTATTAAAAATAAATAGTTGTTGTAAAAGTTGAAGCGCATTAAACACATGCGTGTTTGTTTTACAAAGCATGTACTTGTTAATTTTAGCCAAAGTTTAGACTATAATAAAAGTTTATTAAAATCTTTATGATAAAAACAAAACTAAACTTACAAAACTACAAACCATTAGGAGTCTTTTGATATGTTATTTATTAAGAATAAATAAATATTGTAGAAGTTGAAGAAAATTAAACACATGCGTGTTTGATCTACAAAGCATGTACTTGTTTATTTTAGCTAAAGTTTAGACTATAAAAAAAATTTTTTTAAATCTTTATGATAAAAACAAAACTAAACTCACAAAACTACAAACTATGAGGAGTCTTTTGATATGTTATTTATTAAAAATAAATAGTTATTGTAGAAGTTGAAGCGCATTAAACACATTCGTGTTTGTTTCACAAAGCACGTACTTGTTAATTTTAGCCAAAGTTTAGACTATAATAAAATTTTTTAAAGTCTTTATGATAAAAACAAAATTAAACTTACAAAACTACAGACTATAAGGAGTCTTTTGATATGTTATTTATTAAAAATAAATAAATATTGTAGAAGTTGAAGCTCATTAAACACATGTCTGTTTGTTCTACAAAGCACGTACTTGTTAATTTTAGCCAAAGTTTAGACTGAAATAAAAGTATATTAAAGTCTTTATAATAAAAACAAAACTAAACTTACAAAACTACAGACCATTGGGTGTCTATTGATATAATATTTATTAAAAATAAATAATTATTGTAGAAGTTGAAGCGCATTAAACACATATCTGTTTGTTTTAAAAAGCACATACTTATTAATTATTTTAGCCAAAGTTTAGACTATAGTATAAGTTTTTTAAAGCTTTTATGATAAAAACAAAACTAAACTTAGAAAATACAGACCATTTGGAGTCTTTTGATATGTTATTTATTAAAAATAAATAAATATTGTAGAAGTTCAAGCGCATTAAACACATGTCTGTACGTTCTAAAAAGCACGTACTTGTTAATTTTAGCAAAAGTTTAGACTATAATAAAAGTTTTTTAAAGTTTCTATGATAAAAAACAAAACTAAACTTACAAAACTACAAAATATTAGGAGTCTTTTGATATTTTATTTATTAAAAATAAATACTTATTGTAGAAGTTGAAGCGCATTAATCACATGCATGTATGTTTTACAAAGCACATACTTGTTAATTTTAGCCAAACTTTAGACTATAATTATAGTCTTTCAAAGTCTTTATAATAAAAACAAAACTAAACTCACAAAACTACAGACCATTAGAAGTCTTTTTTTATGTTATTTATTAAAAATAAATAATTATTGTAGAAGATGAAGCGCATTAAACACATGTGTGTTTGTTTTACAAAACACATACTTGTTAATTTTAGCCAAACTTTAGACTATAATAAAAGTTTTTTAAAGTCTTTATGATAAAAACAAAACTAAACTTACAAAACTACAAACCATGAGTAGTCTTTTGATATGTTATTTATTAAAAATAAATAAATATTGTAGAAGTTGAAGCGCATTAAACACATGCGTTTTTGTTTTAAAAAACACGTCCTGTTAATTTTAGCAAAACTTTAGACTACAATAAAAGTTTTTTAAAATCTTTATGATAAAAATAAAACTAAACTTACAAAACTACAAACCATGAGGAGTCTTTTGATATGTTACTTATTAAAAATAAATAGTTATTGTAGAAGTTGAAACGCATTAACACATGTCTGTTTGGTCTAGAAAGCACGTACTTGTTAATTATTTTAGCCAAAGTTTAGACTATAATAAAAGTTTTTTAAAGTCTTTATGATAAAAACAAAACTAAACTTTCAAAACTACAAACCATGAGAAGTTTTTTAATATGTTATTTATTAAAAATAAATAGTTATTGTAGAAGTTGAAGCGCATTAAACACATGCGTTTTTTTTTTACAAAGCACGTACTTGTTAATTTTAGCAAAAGTTTAGACTAAAATAAAAACTTTTTAAAGTCTTTATGATAAAAACAAAACTAAACTTACAAAAGTACAAACCATGAGAAGTCTTTTGATATGTTATTTACTAAAAATAAATAGTTATTGTAGAAGTTGAAGCGCATTAAACACATGCGTGTTTGTTTTACAAAGCACGTACTTGTTAATTTTAGCAAAAGTTTAGACTAAAATAAAAGTTTTTTAAAGCCATTATGATAAAAATAAAACTAAACTAACAAAACAAAAACAATGAGGAGTCTTTTGATATATTATTTATTTAAAATAAACAGTTATTGTAGAAGTTGAAGCGCATTTAACACATGCGTGTTTGTTTTACAAAGCACGTACTTGTTAATTTTAGCCAAAGTTTAGACTGAAATAAAAGTTTTTTAAAGTCTTTATGATAAAAACAAAACTAAACTTACAAAACTACAAACCATGAGGAGTTTTTTAATATGTTATTTATTAAAAATAAATAGTTATTGTAGAAGTTGAAGCGCATTAAACACATGCGTGTTTGTTTTACATAACACGTACTTGTTAATTTTAGCCAAAGTTTAGACTATAATAAAAGTTTATTAAAATCTTTATGATAAAAACAAAACTAAACTTACAAAACTACAGACCATTAGGTGTCTTTTGATATATTATTTATTAAAAATAAATAATTATTGTAGAAGTTGAAGCGCATTAAACACATGCGTGTTTGTTTTACAAAACACGTACTTGTTAATTTTAGCCAAAGTTTAGACTATAATAAAAGTTTATTAAAGTCATTATAATAAAAACAAAACTAAACTAACAAAACTAAAAACCATGAGGAGTCTTTTGATTTATTATTTTTTTAAAATAAATAGTTTTTGTAGAAGTTGAAGCGCATTTAACACATGTCTGTTTGTTCTACCAAGCACGTACTTGTTAATTTTAGCCAAAGTTTAGACTGAAATAAAAGTTTTTTAAAGTCTTTATGATAAAAACAAATCTAAACTTACAAAACTACAAACCATGAGGAGTTTTTTGATATGTTATTTATTAAAAATAAATAGTTATTGTAAAAGTTGAAGCGCATTAAACACATGCGTGTTTGTTTCACAAAGCACGTACTTGTTAATTTTAGCCAAAGTTTAGACGATAATAAAAGTTTATTAAAGTCTTTATGATAAAAACAAAACTAAACTTACAAAACTACAAACCATGAGGAGTTTTTTAATATGTTATTTATTAAAATTAAATAGTTATTGTAGAAGTTGAAGCGCATTAAACACATGTCTGTTTGTTTCACAAAGCACGTACTTATTAATTATTTTAGCCAAAATTTAGTCTATAATATAAGTGTTTTAAAGTCTTTATGATAAAAACAAAACTAAACTTACAAAACTACAGACCATTAGGAGTCTTTTGATATGTTGTTAATTAAAAATAAATAAATATTGTAGAAGTTGAAGCGCATTAAACAAATGTCTGTTTGTTCTACTAAGCACGTACTTGTTAATTATTTTAGTTAAAGTTTAGACTGTAATAAAAGTTTTTTAAAGTCTTTTTGATAAAAACAAAACTTAACTTTAAAAACTACAAACCATGAGAAGACTTTTGATATGTTATTTATTAAAAATAAGTAAATATTGTAGAAGTTCAAGCGCATTAAACACATGTCTGTACGTTCTACAAAGCACGTACTTGTTAATTTTAGCCAAAGTTTAGACTATAATAAAAGTTTTTTAAAGTTTTCATGATAAAAACAAAACTAAACTTAGAAAATACTGACCATTTGGAGTCTTTTGATATGTTATTTATTAAAAATAAATAAATATTGTAGAAGTTGAAGCGCATTAAACACATGTCTGTATGTTCTACAAAGCACGTACTTGTTAATTTTAGCCAAAGTTTAGACTGAAATAAAAGTATATTAAAGTCTTTATGATAAAAACAAAACTAAAATTACAAAACTACAGACCATTAGGTGTCTATTGATATGTTATTTATTAAAAATTAATAATTATTGTAGAAGTTGAAGCTCATTAAACACATATCTGTTTGTTTTACAAAGCACATACTTATTAATTACTTTAGCCAAAGTTTAGACTATAATAAAAGTTTTTTAAAGTTTTCATGATAAAAACGAAACTCAACTTACAAAACTACAAACCATTAGGAGTCTTTTGATATGTTATTTATTAAAAATAAATAGTTATTGTAGAAGTTGAAGCGCATTAAACACATGCGTGTTGGTTTTACAAAGCACATACTTGTTAATTTTAGCCAAAGTTTAGACTATAATAAAATTTTTTTAAACTTTTATGATAAAAACAAAACTAAACTTACAAAACTACAAACCATGAGAAGTCTTTTATTATATTTTTTTTTAAAAATAAATAGTTATTGTAGAAGTTGAAGCGCATTAAACACATATCTGTTTGTTTTACAAACCACGTACTTGTTAAAAGTGACTAAACTTTAGACTATATATATAGTCTTTCAACGTCTTTATGATAACAACAAAACTAAACTCACAAAACTACAGACCATTAGGAGTTTTTTGTTGAGTTATTTATTAAAAATAAATAATTATTGTAGAACTTGAAGCGCATTAAACACATGCGTGTTTGTTTTACAAAAGACGCACTTGTTAATTTTAGCCAAAGTTTAGACTGAAATAAAAGTTTTTTAAAGTCTTTATGATAAAAACAAAACTAAACTTACAAAACTAAAAACCATGATGAGTCTTTTGATATGTTATTTATTAAAAATAAGTAAATATTGTAGAAGTTGAAGCGCATTAAACACATGTCTGTTTGTTCTACAAAGCACGTACTTGTTAATTTTAGCAAAAGTTTAGACTATAATAAAAGTTTTTTAAAGTTTCTATGATAAAAACAAAACTAAACTTACAAAACTACAAATTATTAGGAGTCTTTTGATATGTTATTTATTAAAAATAAATACTTATTGTAGAAGTTGAAGCGCATTAAACACATGCATGTATGTTTTACAAAGCACATACTTGTTAATTTTAGGCAAACTTTAGACTATAATTATAGTCTTTCAAAGTCTTTATAATAAAAACAAAACTAAACTCATTAAACTACAGACCATTAGAAGTCTTTTGTTATGTTATTTATTAAAAATAAATAATTATTGTAGAAGATGAAGCGCATTAAACACATGTGTGTTTGTTTTACAAAACACGTACTTGTTAATTTTAGCCAAAATTTAGACTA
Organism: Thalia democratica; assembly: GCF_965202585.1. Lineage (NCBI taxonomy): Eukaryota > Metazoa > Chordata > Thaliacea > Salpida > Salpidae > Thalia > Thalia democratica. The sequence goes on along the minus strand of NC_139167.1, from coordinate 100,696,383 downwards.
TAATAAAAGTTTTTTAAACTCTTTATGATAAAAACAAAACTAAACTTACAAAAGTACAAACCATGAGGAGTATTTTAATATGTTATTTATTAAAAATAAATAAATATTGTAGAAGTTTAACTGCATTAAAAACATGCGTTTTTGTTTTAAAAAACACGTACTTGTTAATTTTAGCAAAACTTTAGACTACAATAAAAGTTTTTTTAAAATCTTTATGATAAAAATAAAACTAAACTTACAAAACTACAAACCATGAGGAGTCTTTTGATACGTTACTTATTAAAAATAAATAGTTATTGTAGAAGTTGAAACGCATTAAACACATGCGTGTTTGTTTTACAAAGCACGTACTTGTTAATTTTAGCCAAAGTTTAGACTACAATAAAAGTTTATTAAAGTCTTTATGATAAAAACAAAACTAAACTTACAAAACTACAACCATAATGAGTCTTTTGATATGTTATTTATTAAAAATAAATAGTTATTGTAGAAGTTGAAGCGCATTAAACACATGCGTGTTTGTTTCACAAAGCACGTACTAGTTATTTTTAGCAAAAGTTTAGACTAAAATAAAAGTTTTTTAAAGTCATTATGATAAAAACAAAACTAAACTAACAAAACTAAAAACAATGAGGAGTCTTTTGATATATTATTTATTTAAAATAAATAATTATTGTAGAAGTTGAAGCGCATTTAACACATGCGTGTTTGTTTTACAAAGCACGTACTTGTTAATTTTAGCCAAAGTTTAGACTGAAATAAAAGTTTTTTAAAGTCTTTATGATAAAAACAAAACTAAACTTACAAAACTAAAAACCATGAGGAGTTTTTTAATATGTTATTTATTAAAAATAAATAGTTATTGTAGAAGTTGAAGCGCATTAAACACATGTCTGTTTGTTTTACAAAACACGTACTTGTTAATTTTAGCCAAAGTTTAGACTGTAATTAAAGTTTTTTAAAGTCTTTATGATAAAAACAAATCTAAACTTACAAAACTACAAACCATGAGGAGTCTTTTGATATGTTATTTATTAAAAATAAATAGTTATTGTAAAAGTTGAAGCGCATTAAACACATGCGTGTTTGTTTCACAAAGCACGTACTTGTTAATTTTAGCCAAAGTTTAGACGATAATAAAAGTTTATTAAAGTCTACATGATAAAAACAAAACTAAACTTACAAAACTACAGACCATTAGGTGTCTTTTGATATAATATTTATTAAAATTAAATATTTATTGTAGAAGTTGAAGCGCATTAAACACGTGCGTGTTTGTTGTACAAAGCACGTACTTGTTAATTTTAGCCAAAGTTTAGATTGAAATAAAAGTTTTTTAAAGTCTTTATAATAAAAATAAAACTAAACTTACAATGCTACAAACCATTAGGAGTCTTTTGATATGTTGTTTTTTAAAAATAAATAAATATTGTAGAAGTTGAAGCGCATTAAACACATGTCTGTTTGTTTCACAAAGCAGGTACTTATTAATTATTTTAGCCAAAATTTAGTCTATAATAAAAGTGTTTTAAAGTCTTTATGATAAAATCAAAACTAAACTTACAAAACTACAGACCATTAGGAGTCTTTTGATATGTTATTTATTAAAAATAAATAGTTATTGTAGAAGTTGAAGCGCATTAAACACATGCGTGTTTGTTTTACAAAACACGTACTTGTTAATTGTTTTAGTTAAAGTTTAGACTATAATAAAAGTTTATTAAAATCTCTATGATAAAAACAAAACTAAACTTACAAAACTACAAACAATGAGGAGTCTTTTGATATGTTATTTATTAAAAATAAATAGTTATTGTAGAAGTTGAAGCGCATTAAACACATGCGTGTTTGTTCTACAAAGCACGTACTTGTTAATTATTTTAGCAAAAGTTTAGACTATAATAAAAGTTTTTTAAAGTCTTTATAATAAAAACAAAACTAAAATTACAAAACTACAAAATATGAGGAGTCTTTTGATATGTTATTTATTAAAAATAAATAGTTATTGTACAAGTTGAAGCGCATTAAACATATGCGTGTTTGTTTTTCTAAACACGTACTTGTTAATTTTAGCCAAACTTTAGACTATAATAAAACTTTTTTAAAGTCTTTATGTAAAAACAAAACTAAACTTACAAAACTACAAACCATGAGGAGTCTTTTGATATATTATTTATTAAAAATAAATAGTTATTGTAGAAGTTGAAACGCATTAAACACATGCGTGTTTGTTTTCCAAAGCACGTACTTGTTAATTTTAGCCTAAGTTTAGACTATAATAAAAGTTTTTTAAAGACTTTATGATAAAAACAAAACTAAACTTACAAAACTAAAAACCATGAGGAGTCTTTTGATATGTTATTTATTAAAAATAAATAGTTATTGTAGAAGTTGAAGCGCATTAAACACATGCATGTTTGTTTTACAAAGCACATACTTGTTAAATGTGGCCAAACTTTAGACTATAATTATAGTCTTTCAAAGTCTTTATGATAAAAACAAAACTAAACTTACAAAAGTACAAACCATGAGGAGTATTTTAATATGTTATTTATTAAAAATAAATAAATATTGTAGAAGTTTAACTGCATTAAAAACATGCGTTTTTGTTTTAAAAAACACGTACTTGTTAATTTTAGCAAAACTTTAGACTACAATAAAAGTTTTTTTTAAATCTTTATGATAAAAATAAAACTAAACTTACAAAACTACAAACCATGAGGAGTCTTTTGATACGTTACTTATTAAAAATAAATAGTTATTGTAGAAGTTGAAACGCATTAAACACATGCGTGTTTGTTTTACAAAGCACGTACTTGTTAATTTTAGCCAAAGTTTAGACTACAATAAAAGTTTATTAAAGTCTTTATGATAAAAACAAAACTAAACTTACAAAACTACAACCATAATGAGTCTTTTGATATGTTATTTATTAAAAATAAATAGTTATTGTAGAAGTTGAAGCGCATTAAACACATGCGTGTTTGTTTCACAAAGCACGTACTAGTTATTTTTAGCAAAAGTTTAGACTAAAATAAAAGTTTTTTAAAGTCATTATGATAAAAACAAAACTAAACTAACAAAACTAAAAACAATGAGGAGTCTTTTGATATATTATTTATTTAAAATAAATAATTATTGTAGAAGTTGAAGCGCATTTAACACATGCGTGTTTGTTTTACAAAGCACGTACTTGTTAATTTTAGCCAAAGTTTAGACTGAAATAAAAGTTTTTTAAAGTCTTTATGATAAAAACAAAACTAAACTTACAAAACTAAAAACCATGAGGAGTTTTTTAATATGATATTTATTAAAAATAAATAGTTATTGTAGAAGTTGAAGCGCATTAAACACATGTCTGTTTGTTTTACAAAACACGTACTTGTTAATTTTAGCCAAAGTTTAGACTGTAATTAAAGTTTTTTAAAGTCTTTATGATAAAAACAAATCTAAACTTACAAAACTACAAACCATGAGGAGTCTTTTGATATGTTATTTATTAAAAATAAATAGTTATTGTAAAAGTTGAAGCGCATTAAACACATGCGTGTTTGTTTCACAAAGCACGTACTTGTTAATTTTAGCCAAAGTTTAGACGATAATAAAAGTTTATTAAAGTCTACATGATAAAAACAAAACTAAACTTACAAAACTACAGACCATTAGGTGTCTTTTGATATAATATTTATTAAAATTAAATATTTATTGTAGAAGTTGAAGCGCATTAAACACGTGCGTGTTTGTTGTACAAAGCACGTACTTGTTAATTTTAGCCAAAGTTTAGATTGAAATAAAAGTTTTTTAAAGTCTTTATAATAAAAATAAAACTAAACTTACAATGCTACAAACCATTAGGAGTCTTTTGATATGTTGTTTTTTAAAAATAAATAAATATTGTAGAAGTTGAAGCGCATTAAACACATGTCTGTTTGTTTCACAAAGCAGGTACTTTTTAATTATTTTAGCCAAAATTTAGTCTATAATAAAAGTGTTTTAAAGTCTTTATGATAAAATCAAAACTAAACTTACAAAACTACAGACCATTAGGAGTCTTTTGATATGTTATTTATTAAAAATAAATAGTTATTGTAGAAGTTGAAGCGCATTAAACACATGCGTGTTTGTTTTACAAAACACGTACTTGTTAATTGTTTTAGTTAAAGTTTAGACTATAATAAAAGTTTATTAAAATCTCTATGATAAAAACAAAACTAAACTTACAAAACTACAAACAATGAGGAGTCTTTTGATATGTTATTTATTAAAAATAAATAGTTATTGTAGAAGTTGAAGCGCATTAAACACATGCGTGTTTGTTCTACAAAGCACGTACTTGTTAATTATTTTAGCAAAAGTTTAGACTATAATAAAAGTTTTTTAAAGTCTTTATAATAAAAACAAAACTAAAATTACAAAACTACAAAATATGAGGAGTCTTTTGATATGTTATTTATTAAAAATAAATAGTTATTGTACAAGTTGAAGCGCATTAAACATATGCGTGTTTGTTTTTCAAAGCACGTACTTGTTAATTTTAGCCAAAGTTTAGACTATAATAAAACTTTTTTAAAGTCTTTATGTAAAAACAAAACTAAACTTACAAAACTACAAACCATGAGGAGTCTTTTGATATATTATTTATTAAAAATAAATAGTTATTGTAGAAGTTGAAACGCATTAAACACATGCGTGTTTGTTTTCCAAAGCACGTACTTGTTAATTTTAGCCTAAGTTTAGACTATAATAAAAGTTTTTTAAAGACTTTATGATAAAAACAAAACTAAACTTACAAAACTAAAAACCATGAGGAGTCTTTTGATATGTTATTTATTAAAAATAAATAGTTATTGTAGAAGTTGAAGCGCATTAAACACATGCATGTTTGTTTTACAAAGCACATACTTGTTAAATGTGGCCAAACTTTAGACTATAATTATAGTCTTTCAAAGTCTTTATGATAAAAACAAAACTAAACTCACAAAACTACAAACCATTAAGAGTCTTTTGTTATGTTATTTATTAAAAATAAATAATTATTGTAGAAGTTGAAGCTCATTAAACACAGGTGTGTTTGTTTTACAAAACACGTACTTGTTAATTTTAGCCAAACTTTAGACTATAATAAAAGTTTTTTAAAGTCTTTATGATAAAAACAAAACTAATCTTACAAAACTACAAACCATGAGGAGTATTTTAATATGTTATTTATTAAAAATAAATAGTTATTGTAGAAGTTGAAGCGCATTAAACACAGGTGTGTTTGTTTTACAAAACACGTACTTGTTAATTTTAGCCAAACTTTAGACTATAATAAAAGTTTTTTAAAGTTTTTATGATAAAAACAAAACTAATCTCACAAAACTACAAACCATTAAGAGTCTTTTGTTATGTTATTTATTAAAAATAAATAATTATTGTAGAAGTTGAAGCGCATTAAACACAGGTGTGTTTGTTTTACAAAACACGTACTTGTTAATTTTAGCCAAACTTTAGACTATAATAAAAGTTTTTTAAAGTCTTTATGATAAAAACAAAACTAATCTTACAAAACTACAAACCATGAGGAGTATTTTAATATGTTATTTATTAAAAATAAATAGTTATTGTAGAAGTTGAAGCGCATTAAACACATGCGTGTTTGTTTTACAAAGCACGTACTTGTTAATTTTAGCCAAAGTTTAGACTATAATAAAAGTTTATTAAAGTCTTTATGATAAAAACAAAACTAAACTTACAAAACTACAAACCATGATGAGTCTTTTGATATGTTATTTATTAAAAATAAATAGTTATTGTAGAAGTTGAAGTGCAATCTGTTTTGATTCTTGTAGCACACAAAAAAAAACAACCATGTCATTTTAACAACATGACCACGTCATTAATTTAGTAAGCTTCAATACTTTATTAAATGTTATTTATCTTTGTATTTATTACATGTATAGAATTTTGTAAATGTGTCAACCACTAGGATTGGATTTTCAAACGAATTCCGAAAGTTTACAAAACCAAAATCAGCCCCCATACACATTCAGACAATACAAATAATTATTGATGATATTTTAGTATAACTGCTTAATTTAGTTTCCTATGTAAATGTGTTGACCACAAGGTTCAGAGATCTTCAAATGTATTATCCAGAGAGTTTTATAAACCATTATTAAAACTCTTTCATATTTAATTATCATTTAATTATATTTTTGTGATACTGCATAAGTTTAAATTTTGTTTTTTAGGTAATTTTTTTATTATTTAAAATAAAATCAATTAAAATAATTAGTTTTATTAACAAAAGACAAATAAAAGTAAATAAGCATAAAATTAAAAAAAGCACTCGAAAAATGTTTTTTTGGTTAAAAAGTCAAAATATGCCACTGGTATTGAAATATACAAAATCTCTGGCTAAATCAGGAAAGTATGGTAAAATAGAAATCTCAGGCTGAACTAAACTAAAATATTTTATAATTATTTTCGATATTTATTAAATATAGCCTTGCTGAAATAACTTTACAATGAAAAGTTTGTTTTGCATACTTTTCTTAAAATTGAAACATACCAAAAATAGATTGCTTCTTTTACCATCGACAGACTTCACAAAGCAAATAAAATGTAGATATATATATGTATATAAAAAAGAATAAAATTAGATAAACTAAATCATCTACAGGAAAGCACACCAAAAAAGATTTTAAACTATTTATTAAAAAAGTTTGAATTCAAAAGAACCAATAAAATGTTTCATAAAATCAATAAAATTGCCTACAATTCTCAGCTGTAAAATTTAAAATTAAAGTGCGTTGCATTAATAATCAAACAAAAAAAAATTTGACGCAATTATGTAATTTTATACAGAACGAGTTTCAGTGCGAAAATTTCATTTTCCTCAAAAACCAAAAATTTTTAACCAGAGATAAATATAACCCTGGGGTTATATTCCTTTGTTTTAAGAGAAAATTTTTTTGATTTTGTTTAAGTTGTGTAAATAATGTTTACTTGTTGTTTTTTATTCATAAGTTAGTTTTTAAATGATTTTTTATAGTTAAATAAACTGTTTAATTTTTCACAGTTCTTAGTTTTATTAAACTAAATATTAAATCTATTTGTTTTTTCTAAAAAATATCTAAGATCTTATTTATTGGAAGGAAGGGTATATTTGGTAATTATCTTCTAAAAAAAGGTAAAATATGAAAAAGGTTAAAAACCAATGATTTAAACAAACAACTAAAATCACAAAATTACAAATAAGACTATAATATTAATTTTTTTTTAATTTTGGAATTGTAAAATATGAATTTGCTCATTTCGTTTAAGATATCATCTATATGATGCAATTTTTTTTACTATACTTATAAACATACGAAAAAGTTCATATTAAAATTTCGTAACTAAATTTTTTAATGTTTCAGTCACTAGTTTGTGATTTTACTTATTTGTTTAAAATAAAAGAAATTTTTGCACTGAACAAAATTTGATAATTACCTTAACTGTTTTTTTTTTGTTTTGTTTGTGTATTTAAATTCAAATGTGATAGCTGGCAATTATAGGCAATATTATTGTTTATATGAAATATTTGTACTATTTATTTTGAAACTTGAATGAAAACTTTTTGTAAAAAATTATTTAAAAGCCCATCTGTTTGGGCTCTGTAGAAAGTGATTCAGTTATTTTTATTGTTTTCAACCTATAACTCTATTAAACGCTTTTAAAAGTTAAAACTATTGTGTGTGTATTAATTTACACGGTGTAGTTAAAACTATAAGTTGCTTTTTATCAATCTATATTTACATCATTTTTGATGGATTAATGAAAGCTAACATTTTGTAATTAAGAATGCTTTAGCTTGTAAAAATAAACTAAAAACAAAACCACTAGTATACTTTAAAAGTCATCAAAATTAAAAATTATATTTTGTTGCTTAAATAACTGCTACTAATTTTAGATAGATTAGACACTGTGTTTTTAGTTAAAAGTTAATTAACAATTTAAAACAAATGTGGTAACTTAGTTTTTAAAATCCTATGTTAAAAAAAATGTAAAATTTCGCATGTTCTCAATAAGTTACAATAAGTTCTTTATGTATACAACTTTTTTTTTATAAAATATTTGCTTTTTTTTAATTTTAAATGGTAGTTTTATTAACTATTCTATTCTTTTTAATTATAGTTAGAAAGTAATATATGTTTTAAAACTATATTTGGTTAGATTATTAAAAACTTAGTTTATATTAAATTGCAACATTATATAAACAAGACTTTATTTTAAAATTTTCAGTATACTAAAACTAATCTCTTATAGACAGTTTCACTTTTAAGACGTAAATAAAGTTTTTAATTACTTTTTACAGGTACTATATGTATTTTCAAAACGATGCAAAAAGAAGTAAACTTACAACTTTCAATCAAAGAAAATTAAGTTTCGGTGCAAATTCTTCAAATAGTAAATTTATAGGGCAGTGTAAAAATAAAGCTATACAAAATGACAAGGACTTGCAAAAGTGTGAAGTTATTAATAAACAAGGTTAAAAACAAACTTTAAATTATTTTAAAATGAATCAATATATAGTTGTTTTAGTCATTTTGATGAATATATAAATAAGCTATTTTATAAGTTTATTTTAAAATTTAAATACTAAGTAATGCATATGTTCTATAAATTTACCAAATATTTATAATTTCTTAAAATAAATTTCAGGAAGTGAAAGTATATATAAAATAAATGTTATTCCTTTCCTGAAGACAAACAGTATTTATTTACATGAAGACCTAGATAACAAAATTCTCACGAGAATAAGGAGCAAAGTTAATAGTGGAAATGTTGCTACATACTATCAAATGGCAAAGTGTTTCAGTTTAAGAAATCTTCGCACAAAAGCTTGTCGCTACATTGAACGTCTTTTTACATCAGTTTGCGAAACTGTTAACTTTTTAGAGTTAGACTTTACTCAAATTGCACGGATTATTTCCAGTTCTGAATTACGTGTTGATTCGGAATTAGAAATATTAAATGCAGCTGATAATTGGATGAGACACGACTATGTTGATAGAAAAAAATATGCAAAAGATCTATTGTTAAAAATTCGTTTTCCGATGTTACCAAATATTATTTCAAACAGAATTGGAAAAATGAAGATAACTTTTAACAAAATTGATGATTGCGTTGTACTACTAAAAGATATTTTGCAAAATAGAAGAAATGTTTATCAAAATAAGTCAAGTAACTTTTATTCAAACAGGTTTTGTAATCAAAACTCGTTTAATATCATAGTTAGTGGAGGTTATACATTTGGCTCAAGAGATAAACCGATATTCTTTAAAACGGTTCAAAGACACTGCACAGAATTTTCTGTTGTGGAAGAACAACCATCAATATTATCATGTCGATACGGCCATGAGACAATTTACTGCAGAGGTAATATTTATGTGGTCGGTGGGTTAGAAGGCCATAATTTATTAAATTCTATTGAAAAATATTCATTTATTACTAACAGCTGGGAACAGGTAGCCAAAATACCCGAGTGAACATTTTAGTGCATGTGCTTTTATGGATGGAATTTTACTTTTTGGTGGTAAAGGTCCTTCGAGTTATTCAGGTTGTTGTAAGCAGTTTGACAATAGAGGCAACAGCTTGAAGGAAAATGTGCGAGGCGAGATCACTTGCAATCAGTGCGGATTTTGAAGGAAGAGTTGTCGTTTTAGGCGGTCGTAATGATAAGGGCAGCCTGAACACTGTCGAGGAATATACGTCTAACACTTGGTCGTCAATGCCAAATACGATTGAGGGAAGATTCCGCCACAGTTCAGCTGCTGTTAAAAACAAACTGTACGTCATCGGAAACTATTTTCATTTTTTTAAACCAGTTTGTGAAGTTATTGATTCTGTTTCTAACAAGTTTGTTGCTCTAAAAAACATTTCGAAAAATTTGTAGACAGACAATTTGATTTAACTGAAACGATTTCAGTTGGAAGCAAACTCATTATCATTAAAAGTAACTCGAGATCAGCTTTGATTTATGATGAAGAAAAAGATGAATGGTCTAAAGAAAAATTTTTAAACGAAATATTTTTGATTTCGGTCGTGTTGCTATTCCACAAGTACAGTTTTAATTGTATTTATAATTCTTAAAAAGTTTTATTTTGGCACTAGTTTTTAATAAAAAGTTTATGTACAAGTCATCCGTTTTAAAAGTTCGGAAAGTTAATTGATATATTTCGTTTAGCTCTTCGACAGAATTAGTTTTCCATAAACTAATACGAGTATGGTATAAACTTAATTTTATTATAGAAATTTTTATATATTTAGCTAAAAATAATTACGTCAATGAACAATGATTCTACCATCTCACATTTTATTCTATATCTAAAATAGGTTTCTATAATCTAACACAAATAAATAGCGTGTTTTTAGTTATCTTATTGTTGTCGCTTTTTTTTGAGTATAACATAATAGTACCTTCAACGAAAACATTTGCAAAAGTTTACAGAGCAGAAGCCTGGACTTTCGTTGCCATGAGACAAGCTCAAGTTAACAAGGTTTGATCGTACCAATTCGATCATCAGACCCCAAGCTTTTGGTATACTAAGACCGGCTTCGTCCTTATTAGGACTCATCAGTCAGCCTCAACCGTTAAACTTGTAGTCGTCATTCTACAACCGATGTATCACGCTTTGTTAACTTGATACTTCTTTTACACATACCTTTGCATTATGACGTAATTACTTCAACTAAATATTTAAAAACTTCGCTACTAAACTTACTATACTTGTATTAGTTTATGGCAAACCTATTCTATCGAAGATCTAAGCGAAATATATCAATCAACGTTCCGAACTTTTAAAACGGATGACTTTTACATAAGATTTTTATATACAATTCTGAAAGCAGTTTCAAGCTAAAGGTTGTCATCCTAAACTCATTAGTTAAAGAGTTTAAAAACCATGAACATTTATTAGCTTTTTATATGGTGCTACTAAAATAAAATTAGAAACAGTATAAAAAGACCGTTGTTTTAGTTTAGTAGGTAGATTAATTTTGAAACTTAATAAAAAAATATTTATCTTTAAGTTTTAGTACATAATAAATTGATAATTATATCATTCCACTATGTGTTCTAGTATGAATCAAAACACGCTTTTTAACTACTAATCTCGTATTTTTTAACACGTTTTCAAGTTAAACGGTTAACATTTGTCAGAAATTTTATGAAGTCAATAATCTGATAATTAAATTATTATCTAGTAGTTAACATATTAACACTTTAGTAAACTAAGAATTTTGCAAAACATTTTAGTTAATTATAAAACAAGTAGTTTGAGATAAAATATATCTAAAATGAATAAATTTAAACTAAACAAGCCATAAAACACAGATAACAAAAAACTTTCTTCAATTATTCTTCGCCTTAAACTAAGTGTTAAAAAACTAGTTACTACAATTAATTTTGTATAATTTTATTTTAGTACTTTTTTTCTATATTAGTTCGCACTTGTTACAGTCAGGTGTTTAGAAAAAACTGTAAAATCATTTAGAAAATTATTGAAAAGTATTAGTAATTGTTTTAAATTTAACAACTTTTAAAGTCAAGATACATTTAGGTTCTTTAATAAATTAAGCTTTCAGATATGATTTAGTTCAAAAATTATGCAGTCGTAGGTTAGGTTTTATAAAAAATTTCTCCTTGATGAAAAATGCTTACTGGAAAAATATTGGTAGTATTTCAAGCACAACCATGTCAATTTGGTTAAAATTTAAATAAATAATTCTATAATCAAAACGCACATCGCATACGGATTAATTTTATATCACTTACATCGTATAAGCATATAAAAAGAAATATAAAAATTAGCTGTTTTCAAGTTTTATTACTATTTTATATTGTATTTCAAGTATTTAAAACTATTCAAAAAAGTTTGAACTTTTTCTTAGGCATTCATATGTCACTATTAACTTTTATTAAACTAAGTTCAGCTTTACGAACTTCATTATTATTAAAGTTTTCACTAAAAAAGGTTTGTAATTTTATCATTTTGTACAGATTGTTTGTACTGGACAAGACATTAAAAAGTATCCAAATGGTGTTCGACTCGATAACCGGAAGGTTTTTTCGTACACCAGGTCCTTAGACCAAAACTTTTGAGCGCTTTTTGTTTCGTTCAATATATAATATCCATTTAATAATTTTCTAATAACATATTTTAATTTGATTACAAGTTATAAAAGTTTCAGTAGTTTAAAAGATGGTATTTCAAATAAGATTCACATCATTAGAGATCTATAAAATTGATGTTTGATTATATATTATTTTATTACATATTGTATAGTCTTCAAATCATTTACATTTATGAAAATACATGAAGGAAATTTAGAGCATGTAACTTTTTTTATTTTTCTTGTTGGAAAATTAAGAAATCAAATGACTTAAACCAAACTTATTTGTTGCAGTTCAAACATTTATTATTTACTAAAACAGTCAGTAATAGTCAGCAACAGTTTAAAATCAATGACTATCAACTTCCGTTAAGTTTAAAACAAAAAAAAAAGTGACTATCCCTTTTTACTTTTTGTTAAATTTTGATGAGTTAGTTCTAAATTAAATACAAAAATCGTTGAATTGTAGATTTTTATATTTTTGAACTTAGTTATAATTTGATTATATTTCATTCTGTGTGGTATAAAAATTTATTAACTAATTAAGAACCAAAAAACATTGTTAGCGCTTTACTTCCAAATCAGACAGTTGCATAAATATCAAATTAAATTAAAACATTGTACACATTACTGACTTTATAAGTCAATATTAAACTTTCAAACATTTTAAGCTTTTCGGCTTGAATGTACCATCAGACTGGCAAACGGAATAACTTTTGTATTTATTTCTTGGCATTCTGCCCTCATCACACTTTATGAAAACTTTGTCGCCAACGTAGTACCATCCCTTGTTGTAAGACTTTCTTCCTCCCACAAATGAAGGGAGGTTCACATTTCGACAACCAGCTGTAAATAATCAATATTTACAATATGCCTTTAGTAAATCATAATATAGATTACTTGTGGAGTTAGAAAAAAAAGTATTCAGATAATTGAATTACAAAAAAAAATTTTCATTATTTGTATTAAAAATAGTTGAATCAAATTTACAGGGGTGTTAAAGTCATTTACGTTGAACCATATCAAAAATCTATTTAGATAAATTAGTCAAATAAAGTAACTACTTTAAAAGTATTCTCATTAATATTAAATACAGTTTGAATACATATCTTCACACTTACGTTGATTCGAACAATCTTCGTGGTTTTCATCATTCGGGCATCCGATTAAAGATCTCAACTTGTTCAATGCAGTCACAAAATTGTAACCGTTCGTGAAATGATTGCATTCGAAACCTTCCACGTGTCTGTCTTTACTTCCCATGTTGATGAACCACGCCTGCTTATAATCATAAACAGAATCCAATCCTTCAACATCTTCACTCAGTTGCCCTTCAGCGTACACACTGTAATTAAAATCTCTCGGAACGCCGTCAAAAACTACGATCAAAACTTTCTGGGAATTTTCCCTAAACTGAAAGTTTTCAACATTCGAAGCGAAACCGAGGGCCGGTTTCAGATAAGTTTCGTCCAGGGGGCTGTACAAATACTTGAGTTTACGCTTCAGTGACTCCAACTTCTCACATCCTCTCTGTCGTTCCGGATGAATGACTTCTGTGCACACGTCACTAACGATCTTCATTCTCACGTGATCAGAATGATTTCTCCTCCGATCCGCTTGAGCGACTTCGATGTGCACGGGATGGAACGCTTCGTCGATTTTTAATTGGTCCAAACTTCTCATCACCACGTTCACCTGATTGTCCATGTTCCTTTCATCGACCTGGTCACCAATCAGCATGAATGTGAGGTCCAGTGGCTTCGACCCGCATTTTTTCAGACATTTCAGCTCTGAAGTGTGAAAATTTGTTAAAAATATTTAAAAAGTTTAATAGAAAAGTTTCAAAACACAAGCAACGTTTTTGACAAATAATAACTATCAGATCAGAGTTTATCAAATAAAATATACATTTATAATCAATGCAAAAAAAACGTTAAAAGCATAATAAAACTATCATTTTGTCTTTGTATTTTGCTAAATTTTGGATGTGACTAGCTGAAAAGTTTAAACAAACTCAATTTTTATTATAAAGCATCTTGTAATACAATAGTTATGTGTGTTATATACAATACAAACTTGTTATAAATTTAGGTTGATTTTGTATAACAACTAATAAAATACTTAAGCTTTCAAAAATTTTGTTGTTTATTGCTTTTAATATTAGCTTACAATAATGACTAACTTATAACACACTATTTTTTGGTTTAGTATAAATCAATTAAATTAGTTCATTATACAAAAAAAAAATTTATCATAAATAAGAAATTTTTCTTACTTTATATCAAAACAGTCATAACTTAACGCTTCTTTATTTCTACCGTATTCGTGTTATTAATCATTTTGGATAGTTGAGAATGTAAAAGCATAACAATTTAAATATTAAAGAATTGAAATAAAACAACTATTTTTGAAATTTTTTATTTAAACCGTTTTTAGTTTAACGAATTTGAATTAAATATTTTATAGCCGATAGCAAAATTTACTTACTATTTGCACTACAAAATTTTTAAATTTTGAAACTTTAGATCCAAAACTAAACTTTAAAGTATAAAACTTTAAATCACAGATAAAAACTTGTAGTATATTAAGTACTAAATACTCACAAAGAGTTTAAAAAATCATACAATTAAACATCTTTTTTGCAGCTTTTTTCACATTTTACTTTTAAATATTTCGAGGCAGCTGTACTTTTTCACCTATTTAACTTGTGATTTGAAATTTTTCAAAGTAATCCAATTAAAAAGTAAGTATACCAATAATTCAAGTAAACAAACTACATAGGAGCAACAAGTATCTATTGCAATCATTGTAATACATTATATATTAATCCAAGTAAACAAACCTACATCGGAGCAACAGGCATCTCTTGCAATCATTGATGCAGCTTTGTACAATTCTTCAGCCTCATTTGCATAAAAACAATTTCCATCGCATATGTGATCTGCCCGAGGTGGTATCTTTGTACCGACATATAATTGGTAAAAGAAATCAAACCTGTATACATAGTAGAACTTTATTGTGTTTCATACTCTTACAATCAACTTTAAAAAGATACATTTTTCTTTCTTGTAATTATTTAGAAAACATACTATCATTGGATTAAAACAAACTTGAATAGTTACTGCTATGACTTAATTTATGTGATAAGCCACTATTTAGCTAATTAGCTAATTAATTTAAGATTTTCAGTAAACTCATTTGTTTTAATGAGCCGAGTTGTAATTTTCATTCCTGGAAACTTAAACAAGTAAATACATGATTTAAGAAAACTAATTCACTTTTTCAACCAACTAGGTTTTTACTTTATACAGTTAAAAAACAAAAATCATTTGTTTAATCACTTAGTTAGTGTCGAAATTAATGTTGACTTAACAGTTTAATGTTCCTTTCAAAAAAAAAATTGTTTTATTTAAAAATATTTAAAACCTTTTTAAATCATCTACTATATTCCACTCGATAAATTCTTTCTCATTTTTTATTACATCTCCCATACAGGTCAGTAGAACTTTTGTTGAATCAGGTCTCATCTGAAGCACATCCAGACCATTGAAAGCGCGATGCCAGTAAGGATCCCCTTTCAGCTTCTTAACTTTCAGAAGTTTCGCTTTGAACTCATCGAAAGTATCACAAGCGGTTCTGTTGGTTTGAGAACAAACAGTAAACTTCACCAAATCAGCTGTGAACCCGTCACTTCCTCCGAACTGGATGAAGTATATTTTAAGCTGGTGAGAGAAGTTGTCGGGTACAAACGGCTTGAGAATGTTGACAACTTTTGTTTTTGATCTGTAAAATTTTGCATATTCGCTTCCATCGACCACAAACACGACATCCATCTTCTTTTCTTTGCATTTTTTCGCGCAATTCCATTCTAAAACAAATATATATATTTGAAAGTTTCATAAACTTTTATTATAATTTTTATACAAAATAGACTACCATTTGTATCAAACATAAAAGCTCCTACGGAGGATAGTACAGTAAGCAAGCTTAAGAGAGCTAAAATGTTCATTTTTTATTCCCTGTAATGAAAATCTGTATTAAAAATATACATGTTTTATTGATTGTTTTAAGCTAGTTAATTGAAAAGTTTTAAACACTCACTTAAAGTTTAAAGATTAAAAAATAATACTAGACTATATTTTATTGACAAATAGTTTTTAATTTACTAATAAACTAAGTTACTTTAATTCTAAGTATAAAAGTTTTTTTGTATACTTATATATTGAACTAAGTTAGTTTCAAAATTTCATTTAAATTTTTTTAAGTTAGTGTGCTTTTACTTAACTAATTACAAAATGAACGCGCATTAGTTTTACTTTTTATTAATACTGGTGTTTTGATAAGAGTTAAGTATTTTTAAGAAAGAGCAGTGTAGCAACAATACATTATGGTAATGTTAATACTTTTTGACTAATAAATAAATTCTAAATAGCTGTGTAGCTAATTACTTAAATGCTTTTAAAAATTTTTTAAAAGTCATACACTTTGAGCTATAGTTTTTTGGCTAACTTATGACTTAATTTTTTTATAAATTTAAAATTAATTTTAGTAACACAATTTCATACTTTAAACAATATTAGAATTAATAATAAAAATTATTTGACTAAGACTTTAACTTCAACTGTTCAAAATATTATAGCTGTTTGAAATTCTGAACATATTAATATAAAACACATTATGATAAATTATTACAATTATAAAAATTTAAAGTAAAATACAATTAAAAGACGTTTTTACTATACAAACCAAAATAAAATATAGTTCATTTAAATAATTTTGCTTTAATTTTTAATGTAAGTTTTTATTGATAATATTAATACTGGACTAACTTATATACTTTATTCTTATCTTTGTTACTTCATGACACAAGTGGTTTTTTTGTAAATTTAAACAAAACTTTAACCGATTAAAATTTTCAAATGACGTAAGTTGTTCTTGACAAAACACAAGAGTTTTTGTAACCAATTTATACAAATAAACAAAAACATATCTCACTCATAATAAACAAGTTTAATTTAAGACGAAGCTTTTTGTTTCGTGTTAAAACAAAATAATAATTAAAACACAACAGTATGTTTACAAACTAAACTTATAAACAGGGGCGTCTTATTGGAGTATATGTTCCACCTAAAAAAAATAAAAACTTATTTTAATGATGTAAAAGTTTTAAGACTATTAGTTTTTGAATAAACTGTTGTTTACAAACGATTTGTTTTAATTGTAGCATTTTTGCCATACTAAATTAGTTTTTTTAAATATCAAATTAAGAGTTTTTTAATAATTAAACAATAGTTTGCACGCCCTAACAAAATCTTAACTGCTTACAAGTACTATTTTTTATTTTTAGATTGTTTTAATTTTTAATTACTTGATTTTTAACTTTTAACATTTATTTTTATGTAGTTTTAATTTATAAAAGACTTTTAAAGATAAATAGACTAATAACTGTTAGTTTTAAATCAAACTATTTGACTAGCTTTACCTGGGTACCTTTATTTTATAGTTTTTAAGATTTTAAACAATTTTTTTTTTACATTGTTGGATCAAAATTATGTACTCAGTAAATTTCTACAGACCTATAACTGCTTATTAAGTCATTACTTAATTTATTTATCAACTTAAAATAAACTTCTAATCAAACAAAAACAAACCGTGGGAATTATTGTTTTAAACTACTTAATTTTTATAACAAAATGTTCTATATTGAAAATATATATAACATATATTGACAAACTATAAAGGAGAAGTTCAAAAAATGATTTTTTGCTAATTTCAAATCCAGTTGTTGGCCCAATGTGAATGAACCGAGTTGTGAAATAATTCAAAATAAAAACTAAGTTCTTGTAAATATAGCAAGTTTATATCAATTAGAAATAAACTTTTATCAAAGTATTTTTTAAAACTTGTTTTGTTTGTTTAATAAAAAATACAATTTGTTTTTATTAGGTTTTGAAGTAATATCTATGCTGATTGATATTTTACAAACAAAATCTGAGTCGTGAATAAATAATAATAACATTTTTGGTGTACTTTTTGTTTAATCTCTTAGTTATATCTTAGGTTTTTGAATAAAATATACTATCGATTGTCACAGTGATTATAACTAAAACTATAGTTAGCTTTTTGAAACTGTTTAAACCTATATTTAATGAGTTTGAATTAAACTGTAATTATTATATTTAAAACAAAACTTAAAAATTATAATTAAAAAATAATAATACTGAATTAACAATACTTACATACACCGGTTCACGAAACACTCTGATAAACTGTAACAACTATACTTAAAGACTTTTTTTAAGTAGAGAACTAATAAATGCTTCAATAAAAATATTTTGGTCGTAGTTTGCGAATCTTTGAAATATTAGAAAACACTCTAAGAGTCTTAAAAGTGTATTTTCAGACTAGTTATATAATATAGTAAATATTAGTATGAACTCTTATTCTTTACTAGTAATTAAATTATTTTTAATATACATTTTAAGTTTGTTCTTACAAAAATATTAAAGTTATAATCGATAATTAAAACAACAAAAATCAAATTTGAATGGAAAAACTATAACTTATACTTTCTTGTAATAAACCAGTAATTTTCTTTTAGTCATATCTAAAACAAGTTTTTACCGGCATTTTTAGAAAGTTAACTAATGTTTTATTTTATGAATATATGTTGCTTTCAATAGTTATTCAGTTTGCTCCAACAGCTTACTAAAATTCATTAAAAGTTCTAATAAATATGTTATTTATTTTAATAACTTGTTTTTGGTTTTAATAAACTTTAATTTTTGTATAAACCAAGTTTTTTTTGATTTATTTAGAACTTAAATTAAAACAAACTTTTAGTTTTCACTTATATCTTTGGTCTAATAAATAGTACATTACAATAAAACATACATAAAAAGCAGTTGTGATATAACGACAATTACACTTTTACAAAACTAGTATTATTCATGACATAGAATTGTAAGTTCTAAAAATAAACATCTGACTAAATATATGGAGTCAATTACCCAATATAAAGTTATTAATAGCTGAGATTATACGAACACTTGAGAAACGAGAGTTTAAATTATGAGAAAAACTTTTCATAACTGATATACTGGGTTATATTGGTTTCAAATACATACTTTAAAGATTGTTTGGTGAAAATACTAATTTTTAATCCTATGTAGAATTTCAATAAATTAATTTTGTTTATAGAGTTTGTTTTAAGTGTCTAAGCTTGATAGAATTTGTTTGTTTTTACTCTAAAGTAATTATTAATTTAGTTTTTCTTGTATTTTTAGATTATCACTAAATTTTTTGATTTTTTTTTATAACAAGCTTTATCTAAACAAATATTTAACTAACACTCAATAATCTACTTATTGTCAAGGAAAAGTTTATTTTAATCTTGAGATAAGTACTTGTTTGTTTTAAACTTTTAAATTTACCTTATTATAAAAGTGTTACAAAATAGCATTTTGTACAATTTTTATAGACAGCTATTATAACATTACTTATCAAGAAAGGCTACATTTTTTTTAAATTGTTGTATTTTATTAGATGTATAATAATAACTAAGTCTGTAACTTTTTTTTTAATTAAATAATTCTGATAATTATGTAATAATAATCTAGAGTCATTAATAAAGTGCGCAGGAAAATAAGAAATATAACTAAAACAAAATGTAAACTTATAATTTTTTAAGTATAAATCTCTTTTAAGATCTTTGTTTCAAAAAAAACTTAAACTAAATTTTACCCTATTAAACTGAACAAAGCATTTGATGTTTATTTTATAACTTTAGCTTGATGCTAGATTTAACATAAATGAATTTTTTAAACTGTATTTTGAGATTGCAGCCGTACAAGTAAGTTTTGTTTGTATTTGAAATTCACGTTCAGTTTCTAAAATTAATTATGTAGATTTAGAAAAGAGTAAAACATTTTTTAATTTAAAAAATCATAAAAATGTAAAAATTCAGTTACTGTCAATAATTCTATGTAAACAGAAATAGTTAGAAATCAAGAAAAAAATCTAAGTAAAGATAATATAACAGTTAAAAGGTTTTTTTAACATATTAATTCTTGTACACTCGAAGTAGAACTTCAATGCACATGTATAAATAAAATTAAAATTCATAACATTAAAATTCAAAAACAAAGTTAGGCGTAACAAAACAGTAAACAAGTATATTATAAAAACAAAATTATATAAATTGTTTTTAAAGTAAATGCGATATTTTTTATATTTTTGTTTTCCGAAGATTTAATGTACACTAAATAAAATAATGTAGTTAATAAAAAATCAGTGTTAAGTTTACGTTTTATAAACATATAAACAAACAAGTCAATCATGAATAAAATGTGTTACATTTTATTTTAAAAACCATAATTGTTGAATATTATATTTGTTTTCCGTTTTTAAAACACAAATTAAACTTGCTAAACTTTAAGCCAAAAGTGAAGCAGTTTAATAAACTTTAAAAACTAAGTAATGAATTATAACAAGTGTTCATCTGTTTATAAAATTTAGAAATAAGTTTTAAACTTTTTCCTGAAAACGCTAATCCATCAATTACTTAAGAAATTATCAAATTACCATGTTTACTTATCAATTCAAGCGTAAAACTAATTAGTTCAAAAAATTCATAAAAATTTTTGTTAGTCGACACTGATAAATTGTATTTATATGAAAATATTTCAAAGTATCACTTGAGTAAATTTCAAGCTGTAAAATTATTTTTGTGCCTAAACATTCTTTATTAGTTATAAAATTATTTAAAGTTTTATTGTTTTGTTAGAAATAAATTGATGCCATTGTTTAAAAAACTGAAAATTTTGTTTATCATTAGTTTGAAATTTGACTAACGTTAAAATTTAACTAAACAATTATAACTGTAACGAATATATGTGTTACAAAATATTTGTAACACTTATTTTAATAACTATCAAACAAAACTTTAAAACAAAGTTATTTTAAACTTATTCAAAACTAACTTTTAGCGACATAAACGGCCTAAGTTTTAAGTAGCTCTTAATTTATTTATAACAATTATAACACTATTTGTAGAACTTGTCTAGCTGCTAAATTAAAGAAAATATTAAAACATTTTATATAAACGTTTTTATTTTTGTTTATATTAGCTTGATTTAAGAAATATAAAAATCAATTAAAATTTTTTTAAAGCTAAGTTAAATTTTAACAGGAGATCATAAAAAAATTGTTCAAAATATGTATAAACTATTAGATGAAAGTTTATAAAGTAAAGGCATTGTAAATTTTCACATGAATTTCATGTTTGAGCAACAAAAATTTTATGAGGCAATAAAGCTACTTATTATTAGATTAGCTCAAAACGAGAGAATGGAAATATGAGAGAACTGAGTAAAAAGTAAAACGCCCAAATCATACCAGCTTAAAATAATTCATCAGATAATATTTATTAAGTGTAAGAAAGCTACTTAAGAATTTTCCTTGTTTCAAGTAAGTTTGCAAGACGTTAGAATTGTGTTTGATATTATTTGATGAACATATCTATTTCTTAGGCTATCAAGAGTTTGCAAAACAATAATTTTCCACAAAAGTTTAAACTCGATAGACGATTTTAGTGTTAATTTTCATGTTTAAGTTGTACAAACAGTTCGATTGTATTGTTAACTAAAATTTTCACTACTAAAAATAGAAAGTAATAAGTTTGTTATTTAGTAATAAGTTTAAATTAGATAGTAGTTTTTAAAGAAAATTTTCATAAGTTTTTTGTTAACTTATTTTTAAGTTGTTTTAAAATCTTAACTACTTTTATAAAAACAAAAACTAATAACATTTTTTTCATAAATTCTTTGATAAATTTTTCAGGGTTATAACAGACAGTTTTTTTGTTGTATCTTTTGAAGCTAAATTTCAAAATGTTATTAATTTGCATTATATTAGCCCAATTTGTAATCTTTTATACGAAAATTTTTGTGAAGGCCTGGGGCATAAAACTTGTTTTTCATAAAATTTATTAAAAAGTACAAAACATACTTATGTAAGTTTGTTTATGTTAAATTAAATTTGTTTGTTTATTTTAATCATCAAGATATCTTTAGAAGTCAGTAAAGTTTTTTTTAATGTTTTTGGTATATTTGATTATAGATTTTTCTTAAAGCTAAAACTCAAAATTATTTTGATAAGTAGTATTACTAGTTAAGTGTATTAAAGCGCTAGTAAATTATAGTAAATTAGTTTAAACAAAAAAATAAAGTAAATAAACATTTAGTTTTAATTTAAAGTGGAGTAAAGAAATCACTATGTTAATTGATAACTTACCTAAAAATTGTTTAGATTAATTTAAACCTGTAAAAAAAAAATTATATTAATAAGGTATTTTGGAATAAAAATTAAACACAAATATTTCTTATAAAACAAATTTTGCGTAGGAAGGTATAACATTTCGTTACGGTTAACTGAACTTCTTAGTATAAAGTGTTTAATGTCAAATATTTATTTTAGTATTTAATTT
Organism: Thalia democratica; assembly: GCF_965202585.1. NCBI lineage: Eukaryota > Metazoa > Chordata > Thaliacea > Salpida > Salpidae > Thalia > Thalia democratica. The sequence continues at coordinate 100,673,756 of NC_139167.1, read as the reverse complement.
AAGCCGAGCGATGTATTATATAAAAATAAAATTCAAACTTTGCTTCGCACAATGATGCTTTTCACTATTTGTAGAAAAGAGATTAAACAAAGATAGCTTTTGAAGTATTTTAATCGAAGATATTTAATTTCAGTTTAACTTAATTAAAACAAAAAACGTTACGAAATATTATAAATGTTATATTAATTAAACGCTTATTTTTTTGTACAAAAAAGCTTTTTGTTATTATTTTAATTAGATAGAAAAGATGAATATGTGAAATGTTTTATTTCGTTATTATGATGTAATAAAACAAAGTTTTTACTTCTCATGAAAATTTTTAGCGTAAACTGTCACACATAAGTATAATAAAACTTTTTATTGCGTAAGTTGTATTGTTTTAAACACAAAACTGTTTAAAAACTTTGAATATATATAAATACGTTTTGAAAAGTTTTAATACAGTTATGTTTTCTTTCTTTTTTTAATTTTTTTGTTAAATCTTTCAATTATTTATAAATCGTTACCTTTAGATCTAAACTTATACTATACAGCGTATACTTGATTAATTTTTTTTTCATTTGTTTTTTATTAACAAATCAAGTTTTAACTATCTTAGATCTACTTTAAAGATACATACTGTATTAAAAAAAAGCTTAAACATAAATAGCATATCAAAAGTAAGGTTTATGTGGTTTAATAACATAGCTATAAACTTTGCTATATTTTTAATAAACTTTAACAACTTTCAATTTTAAAGTTTATAATCAAGTCACGAGTGTGTTTTGTAATATTATTATTCTAAAAAGAGTTTAAATTGTTTATTTTTATGTTTCACCTAAAAGTACTTTTACTAACAGTATAAGAAAAGTCTGAAAATTGTGTTTTAAATTTATCAATTAGAATTTTCATAAACTAGTGTCAAAATTTTTAAACATCCGTTTAAAAGTCAAATATTTGTCGTTTATAAGCAAACAATTTTGTATTGTCTAAAGCTAAAAAGTTTGCAAACATTCTCGTTAAAACTTTTCAAATATTTGTTTGAAAGCATTGTGTTATTCAAGCGTTTAAACAAATCAAACTTTTGTGAACTTTTTCTAAAATTTTGAAACTCATAGATTTTTACAAAAACTATTATTTGTTTAATTTCTAACAATAAAATGAAGAAATGGGTCTCAAACAACTGTTGCTGTTGTATAAAGAAATCAGATAAAGGTATGCTTTATTTTTGTTTTAATTTTTTTTTCTTTGTTCATAGTTTATTTAGTTTAAATGTTTCGAATTCGGTCAAATTACCTTGAATTTTTGAAAGTTTTTTCAAATGAACACTATTTACTAATACAGTTTTCAATGAAGTGGAAAACTAAAATTTATGTTTTGTTTTTAACTATAGTTTTATTAATTTTGTAACTATGTTTTATCTCTAAAAATATTCATAGATTTTCATAGAATGAAGACATATAAATTAAAATGTTGTTGATTATTGTTTTTATCAAAAGAAGTCTATACAATAACAAAAGAACTAAATTTTGCTATTTTTCTTTAAAAAATCAAAGTCAAACTTTAAAATTGCATGTAACTAATAAATGATATTTATTGCTAATAGTATTTGATTAGCCATATAAAATTTAAATTTATTAAACTACTTAACACACTAGTAATATATGTAAACTATTTGATTTAAATGTTGAAAATTAATTAAGAAATTTTTCATTTGTACCTTAATAGCTTGTTAAAAAACTTAAGTTATTTATAACAAGAAAAAGACCATTTTTAAGCTGTTTTTATTTTGAATATTAGCTTCGTATTCACACAACCATTCTTAAAAGTTTCATACTTTTCTTACAACTTTAATATTTTTAAAATTATTTACCGTACTAATCTATAAAAGCTGCACATGTAAATTTAAACGTAAAAGGTTTTTTTTATCTTGGTTATAATCTAAAACCTAAATATGTTTTAAAACTTAATAGCTTTAGATTTAAAAGGTCTTGAACCCAAATAAAATGTATATTTTCAAATATTAATTAAATTTAAAAAAAGCAAAACTAATTTGTTCATAAATAAATTTATTTGTAAAATGCATCATTTAAAGTTTATCATCTTTATATTTTTTTTTTCACAAATTAATCTCTTTAAAAAACTTTTTCACGAATTAATTCTTGGTACGAGCACGCTTAGTGTGACGTCACAAATAGTTTAACACGGTTCAAATATCAACAAATATTTGAAGCCTGAAGCAGTATGGCAACAAATAAAAATAAAAATGCTACTACTTGTTTTAATTAAATTCATTTTTACTCAGTATTTTGTCAGTTTTATTTTCCTCAAATTTAGAAAATGTTTATTCATACAAGTGTGACTGTTCATCAGAAGTACTGGTTTTAAAAGTTTTTTTTTAATTTGTTTAATTTTGCGCACGAGTAAGCTTGTTGTTGCTACAAAGTTCTTCTGAAATTGTTCTGTTTCCCTTTTTACTATAAATACACTTTCTTGTGGTGTTTACAGCGAAATAAAAAGTTTCTGTTTTTTCTGAATAAAGCTGTTGTTCTTCTGCTAATTACAAACTTTTACAGCCGCTTTTTGTAGCTACAGTACAAAGTTTTGTATATTTTGAAGTTTAAATGTTTTCAAAACTTTGAACTTGGTGCCAAAAATACATAAAACTTTATAAAGGTTGTAAAAAAATATTTCTTATCTTAGAGATTGTTTAGTATTTTCTCACAGTTTCAAACTTTAAAAAAAGTTTTTTAAATAGTATACTTTTATCTAGTTTTAAGAGTTTTTAAAGCATTTATATTGCACTTACATTTCCGCTTTGATGCTTTAATCTGTTTTCAGTTTGATTTTATAATTTTTTTTTTAAGTAACTAATGCTTTTAGCACAAACAATGTAACGATGTGTATAAAAACAAGCTTACATAGATTTGTTTTATGTTGTACAAAAAACTGTTTTTTTTACACAAATATAGTAAGTTATCATTTTGACTCTGAAAGTATTGCTTGCTAGTTTCATGCTTCCACTTTGTTTAACCTACTACATCTAAACATTTCTGTTCTTTATAATTGTACTTAAAGCTTTTTGTGTACTATAAATAAGTATTCTCGTGATACTCACCACATATACATCATAAGGTTTCTGTTTTGCTGACAAAAACTTTTATTGTAGTTGTCAAACTTGTGTAATTTATTTTTAGTACATTGCTTTAAAAGCTTTATAGTTTTTAATCGTATTGTAATAAGGTTTAGTAATTATTTTCTTTAATTAAATGCTAATAATTTTTAAAATGTTGGTTTAAACAAACTTTCTAATATTTTACTTTATAGTTAGGATTCTGTCCTAAAATGTTCTTGAAGAATTTAGTTTTAGGTTTTTAATAATTAAATATTCTAATTTAATGTTTTCTTAACCGCATTATCAATATAATAAAAACTTATCTAAAATTATCACGTTAAATTTCTGTTTTTCGTTTAGTTACTACCACTATAATATTTTTATACTTTTGCTAACTATTTTTGTACTTAAATTTAATTAACTTTATTACGTTGTTATATATATGATAAAAATAACGTTTCAGAAAATTATAAAAAAGTTTTCTATACAACACTGTAATTTTTGTTACTCACTTTAATAGTTGCCAAGCTATGCTTTGAAATTATGAAAAATTACGTAGGCTTTACAATAAAAGTCATTACTATCTATTTTTAATCTTTTTTGTGAACTTCTAAGTAATTTAAGCTGACTTACTATTTCCTTCAAACTTGTTTCACTATAACTAAGATTATTTAAGTAAAATAAAATGAAGTCATCTATAGTTTCTGTCTTTTTAGTATGGTTTTGGTGACATAATCTTTCTTATTGAAGTTTCCAAGGTTACATTTCAAATGGTGCATGATAATCATTTAATCCTAATTTAATCTTATTGCTTAAATTTTAAATATTTTAAATACGTCCGGTTACATAAACACATACACTTCTCAATTTTATATTTAAAAGTTATTGTTACTATGTTGAAACTTTGAATATAGATATGTTCATAACTTAATAAAACTATATTTTTCAGCTAATTTAGAATTTGATAGAAGGCAGAACGTAGCTTCTATACATCTTCCTAATATTGGTAAGTCTAATTGGAACATTTATTTCTTAAGTTAATTTAAAGTTTATAAACGATTGTTTTCAATTGGAGTTGTTAGCTTTGAACTACTAGATTTGTTTAACTTATTTTAAGTTAAGTAAAACCGAATATGTTAACTATAAAAATATGTATGCATGTTTACAATATACAACTAAAAAAACCAAAGTAAATAAAGTCTTTTTTATTTTAACAAACAAATAAGTTTTTATTAAAAAAAATTTTTTCTTTGTATTTTATACGTTATAAAAAACACTTATAAAAATACGTATAAAAAAACTTTTTATACGTTAGTTTTTAGTTTGCGAAATTTTTGTAGACTGATTTGAGTTTAAATTATAATAACTGAAAACATACCTGAAATGTGTATTTAAACATGATTTATGTTTAGAGTTAGAAAACAATTATCAAACTGTTTATATAAAAATATATTTTAATACATATTTAATGTAATATTTTATTTACAATATATGTTAATACTTAACAAGGAAAATTTAAAATTAGTGTCTTAGCATTTTTTGTTTATGTTATAGGTTTTTTGGTTATATTTTATTACAAAAAACTCAATGTGTGTGTACAAGTTTTAAATAGTAAAATAAAAGAAAAAAGAATTATATAACTATAAAATAAACAATTGATGTTGAAGTTTATGACCACAAACAAAGGTCACGTTATTTACTTGTAGTTTTTATTTTACAAGATAAATCATTTAATAAAATTCAAACAAGTACTTCAACAAAGTATAATATTTCAACATAATTGATTTGATTTTCTCAAACAATTAAAGTTAATACTTGTTAAAAATACAAATAGACACTGTATTCGTATTAACTTACATTATATTGTTTAAAAATTAATCAAAATATTTTTGTAAAATAAATGGTCAAAACTATTTTAATTCTTACACTATATTATTGTTCTACTTTTACCATATTTAACTTCATTTGTTATAATGTATACTTCCTTAAACAGTCTATTTATAAGCAGCTAGTTGACTTATTTCAAAGCAAACTTTATGATGTTTGTTTTATTACTTTAAACAGTCTATAAGGTAAACTCATAAGTTTCATTGTTGTTTTATTGTACGTTGTATATTAAAATAAATATTAGCTTTTAGTTTTTGCTACTTTATTGTAAAAAATTTTCTAGACGATTGTTTTCAATTGAAAACTTAGAACGAAAAATCAATGCTGTTAATTCTAATCCCTCAAAGAATGTGACCTTTAAACAAATTTCTATGAAGTTTCTAAACCCAACACCTGCTTAAAGTAATTTCGTAATCCAATAAATGACGTCACAAAATTCCCACAATGTCGGCTTGTATTACGTCATAAAGCCTTGTTGCGCGCCAATCAACTTTCGCGTGAGAGTTTGTAGATTTGACGCGTAATTAAGTTGATTCGAGTGCAAATAATCCTTTTCGTATTCGTTGAGTTTAGATTGTTCTTCAATTACTTTTACCGTTTTAATTAAAAGTTTTTTTTTCAAACTATCACCTAAGTTGTTGTAATAAAGTTGTTTTTTACATGATATAGTTGATATATATAATACTTTATTTTTTTAGACAAAACAAAGTAGGTTCTTGTGTTTACTTTTATTAGTTGATTGAAAGTTAAATGCTTGTTAAGAAGTCTATTAAAAATTTAAAATACTTTATAATAAGTTAGACTATTCTTCGTCTTTAATTGTCTAAAAAATAATTCTCTCAATATAAATACATGCATCACTAGTATATAATACTTTTAAATGCTCTACTTAAAAACTGTACTTGTAATAAATTTGGCAGTTTATAGTTTTAGAGTTTTAAAATGCATATAACTATTTTATGAAAGCAAAAAACAAATCTATATATATATATATATTTATCTGTTGCTAAGATTTTCTTAAAGGTAACTAACTAATAATGTAATATCAATACTATTAATAGAAGTATGAATTTATATACATTAAAAATATTAAAAAGTATATGCAACATTTCAGACTCGACGAGCGGAATCATCAATAAAGCTTACGATGGCCACCAAGTGGTGATAAAACAACCTGCAAAGGAGGGACACCTGGTGGCGAGGAAACAAAACAGGAAGCTCCACATTGACACCCAGGTATCGGATCACGAGTCCAATTTCACTCCCTCGGTTATAGAACAGGGGAAGTCCCTCTCGGATCTCGTGTTTGAGGAACTTGACAGATCTCAGACGTTACAGTCTCCTGTGAGGAGAAAATCTTCACGCTTCAGTGCTCTTCCTCCTCAAGATGAACCGTCCACCTCGGAAATAAAATCCCCTCAACAACAACAAAGTGAGGATCTGAACAAAGCCATTTTCGCCTCCCTGGACCGCGTGTCAGCGACCCTGCCTCAAGACGAACTATCCGTAGAAGATCCTCTTTCAAACATGGAACCTAAACAAGTTGAAGTCTCGTTGGATCCGTCTCCTGAGTACGCTGCTGCGATGTGCAAAGGAGGATACTCCGTGGAGACGGGGGAAAAATGTCCTGTTAGATTGGCGATGATGAAGAGATTGGAAGAAGATCAGCAGAACAACCAGGGACCCCCTCAACAATTCGTACAAGTTGTAGAACCTTCTGGTAATCAGGAACCACCTGTTGACCCGATTGAAGTGGATCAAGTTGAATCTCAGCAAGAACTTTTAAATGAAACAGATCAAGCTCCTTCTGTAGATCTGAAGGAATCGCTTGCTTCAGATCAAGTTGCCACTCAGGATCCTCAAGTAAATCTTAATGAATCACATGAGCCTTCCGTTGACGCTTCGGAGGCTGCTACGAGCATTACTAGCTCCTTGGAAGCAAACGAACAAACCACAGATGCTGGTATGATAAGAACAGAAAGCGTTAATAAAGAGGCGGCAGTTGATAACAATGATACTGCTGACACCTTGACGTTAGACTCCACAGATGAAGCTTCCATTGATCTTAACACTCCCGATGAAATACCTGAAGTCAAAAATGAAGAAGTTGCTAAACTGAATGTAGAAGAGGTTGAAGACATCAAAGAATGTTCAGAAAATGATAAAACTTCTGATGAATGTTCAGTTGAAAATGGATCAGCTGAAACTAAAGAGCCGAGTGATGACTGGATTGTAGTTGATGAAGCAGTTGATGACGTCATAAATGTAGTAGTTGATGACGTAGTTGAAGAAACAGTTGATGACGTAGTTGTCCAAAATGACGAGAAAGTTGTTTCAACTTCAACATCAGAAAAATCATTCCATAACGAAGATTTTGTTGAACTTTCTGGTTCTCAAGAAGTACTGAGTGAATCTAATATTAACACTGATTCAAAAAGTGAGGACTTGAGCAAAGAAATGAAAAAGTTACCTAGTATCGACATGCTGAAAGATGCTGACAAGGAAAATGAGAAAGTGGCGGCAGAGTTAGATGACTCAATACAGGAGAACAGAGCTGTTGATGACGTAATTGAAGATAAAGTGGAAGATGTAGCGACCCCATCGACTAAGATCTCATCCACAGGTTGATAATAGCACGAGCATGTAAACAATACACCACGCTTTTAATTTGTACGGGGACAATATACCACGCTTATAATTTGTACGGGCTTTCTATTTCACACACTCAATTTTTATTATATAATAAAAATCAATAATTTTAATTTTGTTTAACTACTCAAAAAGATTTAACATTTAAATCAAAATAAAATGTTTTTTTTAATTCACATTTATCAAAAACTAATTTTGTTTCAAAATTTATTTTTCTGAATACCTACTCTCAAATAACATTGAATCCTGTTTTTATTTATTCAACTGGTATTATCTAATGAAGATTTTTTTTATGATAATTATGATTTAAATTATATTTTTTACAGAAAAAAATAGTTTGAAAAATTATCGTTTTAATTATAATTTTCAAATTAAATTATGCACTTATAGTTTAAAGTGAAAAGTTTAATTCTATTCATTTTCGAAAATTTTATGTTGAATGTTTTGAAATATGCTTCTTGCCAAATGTTTATATTGTTAAGTATTCAAGTAATTTGCAATAATCTCATTATAAGGTGATTGTGACGTAATATATCGATTATACGAAACGAAGCCGGTTGATGATTATATTTGTTGTGAAAGCAAGTTTACTTTAATCTGTTCAAATTCTCATGAATTTTAAGTTTGTTAAAATTACTTAAAAATGTTGTTGAAATTAAAAAGTATAACAAAAAAAATACAAGTGTTCTTTTTAGAAAATTATGATTTACCATACAATCTTTTGATATTTAACATTTATTTCTAGTTATTTTTTGTTTAAGGTTATTTAACACAGTTAATACATCTTGATAATATTTTCCATTCAAATGCAATTAATTTTCAATGCTTGTTCGCTTAATTTTAACGCAATTATATTTTGACATTGATAATAAAAGAAAAATTATAAGTTTTATTTTTATATCACATAATACAAGCTTGACAATGTTATATTTTATCTTAACCACACGTATGTTTTTAGAAAATGCTTATTTAAAAAGTTAATATAATTTGAAGGTTTTGTTTAAACTTTAAAAAAGATTAATCGATTGAGCTTAATAATTTATTAAGAATAAGTCATAACCTGCATGTAGGAAAATTTATAATTTAAAATATTTATTTATCAGAAACTGTAAAAGCTTTTAAAGGTTTATGACTAATAAAACATTTATTTAATGTTAGCAAGTTCTAATACAATTGAATTAGTTATTTTTCACACAAATTAATAATACCATAATTTTCACAAGCCTTATATAAAGGTAATTTTTCATATTGACAGTAAAATATTATAAGTTTTCATGATATTTAATTTTGTTATTCGGTATAAAACTGAGTTTATATTTAATGCAAGTATAGCACAGTTCACTTATTTTGTAAGATAAATTTAACTTACATAGGTTATTAGGGTTCTGATAATTCATCACATAATATTATGCAATTGCAACATTTTACGCTTGAGTGGTTATGAAAAGCTCTAGATAAATTCTCCCCATTTCATAATTGATAACATTAATGACCACCAATTGTGGAATGTTCATTTTTAGTTATTCTGCGGTCAAATAAAATAACACATTTCATCGGGAAACATTTCAAAGAAACGTTTAAAAGACACTTTAAATTTTTATGAAATATACCCTGGCTAGACAAAAGTTATAATTTACAGTTTACGTAGATATTTTTGAAGGTTACAGTAATTTCTACACGATGTCAAAAAACTTGTTTAAGTGTTTTATATTTCTTCATAAAATCATGTTAAATCATTCTTTTGTGTAAAATCGATTTAAACTTTTATGTAAAAGTATATAATGTGTTTTTTTAAGTAATCTAAAAGCATAGCTACTGCATATAATTAAGGTTTTATTTACTACTACTTAAGTACTAATTAAAGCAAAGTTTTATATATGTTATATTAAATCAAATTTTAATTTAATAAGTGTTTGATAAGATGAGATATGCATTTTTTAAATCGACCACAATAACTTATTATAAACTAATAATGCACTAGACAAACTTGTTTGTACAAGATAAGTTGATCACGTTTACAGCACATTTTAATTGATGAAACTTTCTCATGATAGTCTGTAAAGTTTCATCATGTTTTGTTGAAGTGTTCATGTAATATAACACTATTTATAAAGTTTTTATACCAAAATAAAAAAAGTTGACATGAATGTATGTTGGAAATAAAAAATTGAATTTCTTTGGCGCAGCGTAAAAACCAAATTTCAAGTTAAGTAAGCTTAACAAATATGTTTTATCTTTGAAATGCTTATAATAAGTTCTAATAAATATAATATTTATAGTATAGATGTTTATCAATTCTTTTTAAATCTATTGATAAACACTAATGTGTTTTTCTAGTTGGTAGGTTACCGAAATATGTAATTATATACATTTTAAATTAATGTTACTAAAACAAACTACTCACTATAAAGCTCATTTTTTGCAACATTTTTGATGAAAAAACCACGCATTTATATTTAACATTTATAAATTTTGTTGAAGCGTTTAAAGTAAACTTCTGTAAATAACTCTAATTAACATGTGAAAAATCCAACTTACGATTTTTAACTAATGTTTTACAGTATTACAGTCAGAAAAACTTACTTTAAAACTATTTAAACTAAAGCATGATCGTAAGTTTAAATTGCAGAAAAAAGAGTTTGTGAAAAATTTTATTATGACACCAAAAGTTTTTTTCTGTAAAAAATCTTGTTCGATAAAAAAATAAATAGCTGAAATAAAAAGTAGAATGAAACTACTAAAACTTAGACAAGTTTGTGCTAATTAAGGTCTTAGTTTTAATATTTTAAGGTTATACTTTTCAAATATAGTTACATAAGGGTAACAAATAATTAAATCGGAATTTTCAAACTTGATTACAAGATCATCCGTTAGCAGAAATTAAATAAAACAAATAAAAAAGACCCCCTGGTAGGATATCACCTATATTCCTAGTTGTTTACCTACAGTAACCTCTCGCATCTTTACGCACTTATGACGTTACGCACTCTTGTTTTGTTACGCATTTTAGAATTCTAAAAAACTAAACTTTAATTTTCCTTAATATTGCACCAATTAGGTTTATTATATATTTTTAATTTAAATTCCTCAAAATCTTATGGCATAAAATGTCATTCCTACTCAAAAAATCCATTAATATATCTTTAATTTAATGCAAGACAAGTTTATCCTTATGTGGGCAAAGGTCAATTTAAAAAAGTTGCAGTAACATAAACAATTTTTATATTTTATTAAAAATCTTCTTGTATTTTGTATACTTTTGTTCAAAAGAAAAATTCCATTACAGCACCAAATGCATATTTTTTGTAAAAGGCTATAGAAACAAATTTTAATATGGACACCACACCATTTCTTAATTGTAAACAAATGCTTAATTATAAATTGAACTTGCTAAGCAGAATAGATTATAGAAATCTTAAGTATTAAATAAGTCACATATAAATAAAGATAAATATAAAATCTACTTATTATAATAACTAGTAAAAATTTTACAAGTATTATTATTTTATATGAGTTTAATTATTATTTTAATATATCTATAGCTCTATCTTTTGTTTTCATATTTACAAATAAAGTAAACAAATTGTTAAAAGTCCCCAGTCTGCTTTTAACTAGAAACAATATCAAAAAACAACCATTATAGTGAGTATATTTGGTACCTCTCATATCTTCACGCATTTTTCCTGTGGACACAATGTGCGTAAATAAGCGAGAGGTTACTGTATTTACTTTTACATGACCACTGGTAACAACATTTCTTCCACAAAGGGCAAAATACTCTTTTTTGCTGACCTAAACTAAACTTTTCAAACAAAATAAATAATAATTTAAAAATTAAAAAACAATATTAAACTCCTATTCTCAAAATAACCGTACGAACCATTAAATTCGAAACTTTATTATGATGTCACACAACAGAATGGAGGGACAAGTTACGGCGAGAACTTCTGGAAGATGACATCACTTTTGATGACATAACAAGCAGTACATGCAGTGACGTAACAACCGAAATGACGTCACTGATCGTCGACGCGGGAAGTTACGAAATCAGAACGGGGTTTTCCCCTAACTTCCAACCCCAACACAAACACAGGTCGATTTTCAAAGTTTTTATATCTAACTTATATATTTTGAATAGCTTTTTAGTAGTGGAAGTTTTATACAAAACTAGAAACACATCCCTTTCAAAAGTGTTTTGTTGAGCAATAAATGAAACATACATGTATTTCGGCTAACCCTTAAAACTAATATTTTTACTAATGTCAGATTATATTTGTTGAGTACAGATTTTTCAAGTTTTTAAACTTTTTTCATTTCTGAAAGATACAAATATCAGAATAAAACTCTCAACAGGTCGGTGATTGGTCGATGGCGTGATGACGTCACTGAGGCATGGCGGGAAGAAGGTTTCGTTGGAGGGGATTTTTTATTTGGAGAAGAGGCGATGAGGAGAAGGCAGTGCTTGAATTTGAAGGAAGTTTTCACAAGTTTGTATCAATGACAAATTTTATTTGAATACTATATAGTGTTTATGTTTCGATTCTTAATTAAATAGAATTCAAATACTTTTTTAAGTAGCTTGCATATGTATGTGTCTCTATGTATTGACTGAATGTGATTTTTTTACTTTAAGGTTACTATAATAATTTATAAATTTGTGTGCATTTATGTAGGATTATCAAATTAAAGTTTCAAACTGTTGGAACAAATAATATTAACTTAAACTTAAATTAAATGAAAAAAATATTTATATAATAAGATACAGCTCTTCTAATAATTAAAACAAAATATTAATATAACTTTTGCTCTCAAACTTAATTACAAAACTATTTAGGAAAAGATAATTAAAACCTGAAACACGAAAACGTAAGTAAAGTTTATTACTTTAATAAGATTGTTAAAGTTGCAATATATGTAATCAGTTTACTTATTTTCTTAAAGTATTTTTTTACAAACAAAAAAAAAGCAGTGACATAAAAAGTTTATTTACCTTAGAAGCACTTGTAACAACATATAGTTTATCTAAAAAGTTAGAATAATATTTGCAAAACAAGTTTCTAAGTAAAGTTATTTTAAAGTTTATCTGATTTTTGTTTTTATTGTATGACAATGTAAATATTATCTTCCTGTAATTTAATGACATCTAATTAGTTTTATACAACAAAATAAAAATAAATCAAACAACATTTTTACTTTTTCTCACAAACTAGTATAACAAGTTATTGTCAACTTTTTTTACCAAATATATTCATTATAGAGTTAATTTAGCGTTAACCAAACTGTCTTTATGTAAATATTGGTCTTTTATTGTTATAAATTTCACAATCAGTTTTCAACATTATTGTTGATAAGAAAAAGTAAATTTACTTAACAATATTTCTGATAACAATGTTTTCTCTGTAGCTCTATTGTGTTAAAAAATTTGAACTTTTTAACCTGTAATTTTTAAATTTTTTTTAACGCCAACTACAGTATTGATACTTTTAAATTTTTAGTAGTGAACCTTTAAACCCTATATTTTTATTATATTTGTATAAATAATTTTATAGATTCTTACAAATAAATAAAGTTACATAATTTTTTATGTAACATTTGGAAGTAATAAAGTGAAACATAAGTTTACTTTTAAACTCAACTTAACTGTTTATAAGCTGTACAACTTTTGCTTATTTAATTAAAAAAATATTATATCTTTCATGCAAAAACTTTTCAGTTTTTTTTTGCTTTTCAATTTTATGTATGTTTAAAAGATATTAAGTAAATAAATTATGAGTATAAAAATAAAAAATTAAGATGCCAGAATTAGAAAAGTTTTCAAAACTAGTTATTAAAATAACAGCTAATATCTAAGTTCAGTAATTATAACAAAGTAAATTAAGGTTTTATTAAAAGCCAAGGTTCTAACAAAATGATTGTAGATTTTTTGTATATATTAAGCACAGGATGACATAATATTTTTTTAAATAAGCAATTTTGATTAGACTCAGATGATAATATATACATTAAATGTTTTCCTTTACTTCAAAAAAAGTATAATAATATTTCATCTACACTTAAAGTAATTAGTACATTAAATCATTTTAAATTATTTGTATACAAAATAGTTCATTTGAAAATTAAAACTAAAAAAAAAACAAATATATAAAATAAAAACTTTGTCTGTTCAGATGGAGTAGTAAACAATTGGCGAGATATGACGTCACTGCTGAGTTACGTCACTGACGATTTGGATTGTGACGTAACGAACCATAATATTGTGATGAGTGAAAACGTTGGTGTTGGTAGAAAGGAAACCGAAAGAAAAATTGAGGTTAAAAATTTGTATAGAATTTATAAACTGTTATTGATTTAAATAAACAAAATAATTCTAAATAACAGATAAATACTTTTACAACTAATAATCATGCTATAATGCTTTGATCTAGAAAGAAAATGGTAATTCTAGGGCAATAGAAAGAGTCAGTTTTGTTTATAAACTGAATTAGGAAATAATTTAAAATTCTTTTTATACACTCTACCAATTCGTACCAAGAACGGTATAATATTTTAAATTATACCACAAAAGTAAACAAAAGGAAACAAAAAAAATATAAATAAACTTTTTTTTCACCACATATGATACCTGAACAATGCTTTTGAAGTGTTTTTTGATATAAGGCAACAAAAACAAAAAACATATTTTATAGTTTTCAATACTACAAGTAATTAAATACAAATACCAAACCTAACAATTAAATTTAAATCAAATTATTCAAAAAACTTATAACAGTTAGAAATTGTAAAATTATTTTGTGAATCTGTTTTGTTTATACTAAAAAACAAAACCAAAAATAAAGTAAACTTATTGTATTATTAATTTTTTTTAACCACAAAATGTAAACGAAATTTAATCTAAACTACTCAATATTTTAATTGAATTTGTAGTGTTAAGTTTTTTTGTAAAGGTCATACACTAATGTACTTCGATTTAACATTTAAGTTACTATTTATAGGAAAAGCGTTAAACAGGAACATATTTAAATCAGGGGTTAAAATAAAGTTTTGCATATAAAATGTTCTATGTTAAAGCAATATAACAAACGTATTATAAGTTACGTATAATACTACAAAAATAAATTTTAAATAGAAAATTTGTTTAATGTAAAAATCATATAGACTAAAAATAAAACTTAAATAAAGTTTAATTGGCTTAAAATATACGTAAAAACCAATAATTAAATAAAAATCAATCTTTACCATCAAAGAATTTTTCATCTTAATGTTGATTAGATTAAAGTATCATATGAATATTATTTGTTTTAGTGTTGAAATAATTGTTACCATAGCCACCTTCATATCATTTAAAATTTAACTTTTAACGTTTTAAACTTAGCTGTTTTAAAGATAAAAACTAAATTTTCATGTTTATATTTTTAGCGTAAACGAGCAACTACTGACCTAAAACAATTTGATTTTTAAAACAAAAAAGTTAAAAACTGTAACTGTTTTTAGTTTGTACTTTAATAGATAAACAGTTAAGCTTGAGAAAAGTTTAATTACAAATTATACATTATGTTTTATAGTATTAGATTTTAAAAAGCATATAAAGTTTTTATACTTTTAAGACTTAAAACAAACAGTACAATTAGACAATAGTAAAATATATTGTGTTACGCTTATTATTTAATTAAAGTTAAAATGTATTTTTGAGTGTAATCAGAATATAAAGGGAGTTTTTTAAGCTAATTCTTTTTCTAAAGAATGTTTAGTTTATCTTGAATATCAGCTATAAAACATTTAACAAGGAAGAATTTATTAAAAATAAAAAAATTTCTCATGTTTTTTATTAATCATTTTCTTGAGGTATTCTTAAGGTAATAACTAAATATATTTTTTATACAGTGGTAACTATTAAATTATTCATATATTAAAAAGCTATATAATTTTAATTTTAAAGCTATGTTTTTTGAATATATAAACTGTTTATAAGATTTTTTTACATGATTTTAGGTACAATAATAATATAAAAATATTAATTATTTGCTTTTATGACATTAACTTAGATTTTTAGACTTTAATTCAAAGTAGTTTTTAATTCAAGTCATTTGATAATGTTTACAAACAGTTAGGTGTTTTACACGAATTTCATATATTTCAGATGTTGATAGAATCGATGAGATTTTCTGGTATTTTGCTGAGAAGTCAGGCGCAATTAGCTCTCTACTCCCAACAAGCGGATAGCGGAATTGTTGTGAATTGTGGTCATTATGGCACGCAAGTTGCACCCATATATGAAGGGTATCAACTGAATCATGCGTGCAAATTTGTTAGTTTGTATTAAATATATTTTATATAACACTTTCTCAATATATGAAGAACATCAACTAAATCCTTACTGTAAATTTGTTAGTTTGTTTAAATATTAACAACTTTTATTAGTTCGTAGACTGGTTTTTTTGTAAAACAATAATTTACATAAAAAAAAACCAATGTTTATAAGCTTTTTAACTGATATTATTTTTTACAGATCAATAGTAATTATATTTAGTTAATTACAGCATTTTGCTTCACCTTTTATACTATAAATTTGTAATTTGTAATGATTCGTTTTTAATTTTTATTCAAAGTAGTTTAGTTTAAGCAGTCAGATTTTCAGTAGTTCAGTTTTTATTGTACAAAAGTTAATGTTTCAAGTATAAAAACAGCTAAGTATGTTTAGAAACTAAATAACAAAAAAATTATAAGTTATAATTTTTTTTACAACAGCCATAATATAACAGTTAAAGTTTGATGAAAATAAAATTGAATATATTTTTTTATATTAAATCTAAATCTGAAACTTTATTATTTTAACAGTTGGAATTTGGTGGTAAGCATATAGACGAGCAACTATCGAGATTAATACAAGAAGAAAAGGGCATTTCATTGAAAAGTGTTGGCGAATTAGAAGCTGTAAACTCAATTAAACATCTCCACTCCTTTGTCAATCTTGACGGTAAAGTTAATTTTACACTCTGATTGAAAAAAATTGATAATTTTTTTAGTCATAATTTATAAAATGTTCCTTGCAATTATTTTATTTTTAACAAACTCATCGTGTTGCTTTCAGTAAAAAAAATTATTAAATTTTCAACTTGTGCAAAGAATTGGTTTCATTTTAATAACTTAACACAAATATTAGTGTGTTTTTGTCTGTAAATACTAATAATTATCATTTCAATAACAGAATGGAGTTTGTTTAAAATCTTTCGGATTTTGTTATATCATGCCTAAGATATAATGTAACAATAAATGACTTTTTATCAAACTAAATTTATAGTACATTGAATGTTTTTTTAGATATCAAACGAAGAAATTTTCCTTTAAATAGACTTGGTTTAGTTAAGTCTTAATAATAGTACAAATTTAAGAGTTCAAATAAGAAACTATTTAAAATCAAAACAGCTTCTAACAAAAAAAAACTAACAGCAACATCAAAAATATTAATACTTCAATGTTTTTTTATTAAAAATTTTATTAAGATGACAACCGATTTTAAAAATTTGAATGAATTTACCTTACTGATAACACACTTTATACTTATTAACTATATCACAATGTAAATATTTCAAATCAAACGAGCATTAACAATAAAATTTAAGGAGATCAATTGAGATCAAAAAGAACAAAAGTTGAGATTCATCTTCCCGATGGAAGAGATCTGGAAGTAGATGAGGAATTGTGGAAATGTGTGGAACCAATGTTTAATCCTGAAATTGTTGGAATAAATAAACCTGGTATCCACCAATTAGTACTCGAGTCCATTGATTTGTTAGTAAATAAAATTATTTTTATTATTAAGTACAGACTCAATTATTTCCTCAAAATTTTGTTCAGCTCAAACTAAGAATCGCTCAAAGAGATCATTAGTAAATTAAACAAACAATTCTTTTTTAATTAAAATTAAGTTTTATTATTGTAATTAAAAACTTATTATAAAACAGAATCAAATACCTAATAATGACGATTTTATTGAAATATAATTCTAAACAGACTTCCACCCGACACTCTAGTGTCACCGAGCGGAGAAATAAAAGTTGTTTTGTGCGGAGGAGTGGGATGTAACACGAGAAATATCAAGGAGAGACTACAGATGGAAATAAATAATAAATCATATTTAAATATAAAAGTAGAAAGTGCAGAATGCGGATCTAATGCTGCCTGGGTCGGAGGTTCAATGTTAGCAGGTTAAAAAAAATGTTAAAATAATGAAAGTTTGAAAAAAAAATATTTAATGCATTTTACGTTGTTAGATATATATCAACAATTTGTGACTAGGTTTTTAAACAAAATATTCCTTTTTAGACAAGTTATTATATAAAGTAAAGGTAGGTTAAAAAGTATTTAATTAAAATATTATCTAGTTTAGAGTATGATCGACTTTTATAATTATTTAGTTTCTGAACACAACACATTATTAGTTTTAGAATTTAAATTAATTGGTTGCATAACAACCATGCTTTAAAATGTAATTAGAAACTTATTCAAAATCAATAAACATATAAAGATTTTATTTTGAAATTATTTAAATAAACAGATCAAGACTTTGCTATAAAAATTATTTAAATAAACAGATCAAGATGATGACTTCAATGAATTGCTGATCACTGAAAAGCAATTTGCAGAACATGGAAGTACAATTCTTGCTAACAGAATATTTTAAATGTTAGAGTAATTTAGATTAATTAAAATAACTTATTATAAAATTTAGTGAAAACTTATAATTAAAAAAAAAAAACTTTTTTTTCTATTAACAGCATTTTGTTGAGGTGTTTACTGATAATAATACATTTTTGAATATTTAACTTATTATTTGCTTTTCATTTCTTATAAACTTTATTTTACAATTAACAAAAATTTATATTTCATAAACATTCTACCTATTTTATCAGTTTTAACTAAAATTAATTGTCCCTAAGTATTAAAAAGCATACTAAGAACTAAAAAATGTTATGTTACTGAAAACAAAGTTTCTAACAACAGACAAATTAAGTATTTTTTTAAGTGATACTTATACAAACTTTTTGAAATTATGAGCTTAGTACTTGTAAAATTGTCTTTGTTATATATCTTTGTTATATTGTTTTGTTATATATATTTCTTATATAAATTTTTTCACACTTTACTGTTTAGATTCATAAATTTTTATTATCGATTTTGTTATAAGGATTTTGTTTGAGAAATTGATTTTATAAGATTTGCCTTCATATTTTTATATCTATATTTTATTGGGTTTCCCTAAAAGTATCATAAATATCTTAGCCAACATTTCAATTTTTATTTTTTTATTTTTACTACTTTCTATACCTTTGACAACGTAAATAAAATTTAAATAATAAGTTTTATTAACCTTAACTGTATTTGTCATATAACTGTAGTATATAAAGCTGATTTTTTTGAATTTTTTATTTAAGTTTTCAAAATAAAGAAAAATAAACAAATTGTTTTCACAATCCTACTTAAACGTTATTTAGTCTTATTTATTTTTCTTTGTTCGATTTTTTAATTAAAACCTTACTTAAGTTCATTAAGTTTTTGAGTTTGGTAGTTTTGAAACTTATGAATTAATTTTTTATGCTAGCAGAAACAAGTTGATAGAACTACTTGAAAACTTTTGATTACTTTAATAATTCTTTCTTAATACCATGTTTAAAAAATCATCTAGTCAGCTATCTCTTTATTTTTAAAAAGTTAAGTTGTACTAGTAATTCAATTAAAATTAGTAGCTTTTAACTTATAAGTTCTTTTTTTGCCGCTTTGAGTGATTTTTTATTTTTCATAGTGAATTTATAAAACATGAATTAAAAAAACTTTTGTCAGAAACTTATTTTAGGAAAACAATGTTTATTGATGAAAAAAATTACAGTTAAGTAGCAGTGATTTTAAAGCTTGAGACTTTGTAAAGTATTTATAAATACACTAACTACTAAGTCTGTTTGATGTTATTTATTTATTTTTTTAATTAAGTATTCAAAACTTTATTTACTTAAATTACATTTACTTCATGCTTTATAAGCTAATCGAAATTATGTAAAAACAAAATACTCTCGTAACAAAAAATAAAATTATCTCCCTAATAAATTTTACTTAAAACATAATCTAGTGTAATTAAAAACAAAAACGAAATAGGAAAATTTAAAGTAATAAGGTTGAAACTACAAGTAAGGCACAAACTGTTTAAAAAATAATTTATTCGCAGGTGTCGCGCATAATGTAATTTTGAAGTTCGAAACAATTTATTTCTTTAAATATTTTTGAAATACAGTTAAGTAGTTTTACTTTTTCATCAACTTGTTAACTTTAATGTGTTTTACAATTTTGTGAACAAATCCATACCAATTAAATGGTTTATAAGCAAGTCCAAGTTGTACAGAAACAAAATACTTTTGCAACAAAACCAATAAAAGTCCATAAAAACTTACTTTATTTTAAATAAAACTTGTTTTGATTTATTTCACAAAAAACGGTGTAAAATATTAACTAACAAATTTGTAAACATTTGTACGACACAAACAATTAAAACTCATTTATTTTTCTAAACCTTACAAAATATATTCAACTATTTTACTCCTTTCTTAATTTTTTTAAATCATTTACAAAGCTTAATAGAAAATTTTATTTTAACACGTAATATATTTTGCAGTATTACTTTAAAAAATATATAAAAATATAACGACTTAGATTATCAAAGTGTTAATTAATAATTATCGTTGTACATGTCAAATTTTATTGTGTTTTTATTCTAAACCGCAAATAATTATTTAAACTTTTATAACCTCTTTTCACATGATATATTTTCAATATACGTGGTTTTAATCCATTTTAACTACCACAAACCAAAGTTGCTATAACTTATATTTTATTGAATTCTTTGCTTTTTAACACCGTAAAGCTTCTTTTATTGACAAATAAAGTGCAAGAATAACAAAATGATTTAAAAGGACTCTGACTTAATAATTTTCAAATCTATTTTAAAGTAACTTTGTTGAATTCCTACCGCCTTTTAAACCGTTTTTTTATGTTATATATTTGAAGTTTCTAAGAGAAGTTTTACATTAGATAGTTGCTATAACTTACTAGTAATTAATTAAAGTAATGAAAATAAGGTTGAAAAATATAGGTAACTGAATTTTTTGTGTAAAAGGTTTGTATAAGATATCAATTCATTTTAGCTTTATAAAATTATGAAGCACATTTGTTCTACAGTAATCAGTACCTAGTCTATACAATATACATATAGAACATAATTATTAAGCCTTTTTTATAGACTATTACTAATGTTGTTTTGCTCATTTAAACATTTCAGCATAAAAAACAATGTATAGTTAGATATATTTATCTGCAAATTTCTTTAGAACAAAAATACTTCGGTATTCTATTTTCTTTATACTTTTTTTAACAAAATTAAAGATTAATTTCATAAAAACAAATCATTATTTATGGTACAATTCCTGGCGAGACGTTAAAAGGTATCCAAGTGGTGTATGACTCGGTATCTGAAAGGTTTTTTCGTGCAGCAGGACCAATGACCAACTATTTTAAGCGCTTTTTTTGTCGACCAAAAACAATTACAATTAATTAAAAGAATTGTTTAATTGTACTTTACTCTAGTATATACATATCTGTTTAAAAACAAGTTCTTTTCCTAAACTACTATATAAAATATTTGAAGTTGTGTTATTGTGTTTAGTTGGTAAACTATTGATTATTTTCTTAGCTGTTTTATTAATCATGCAAAACTTAATATAAAAAGCATTATAAACAGAAAGTAAGATTTATCTTTCATTTAAAATTAAATATTAGACACATGCTTTAAAATATATATATGATATAAATAAGTACAACTGCTAGTAAAACATTGTGGTTAAAATTTTAAATTAAGGTTTTAGGTAAACAAAATGTTTTAGCTTCAAAACTACTTTTTATTTTGTACCAAAATGTAATATCAAACTGTTTTTTATTAGAGCTGATAAAGAAATCCAAAAGTCTTTAAAGGTATTGCTTACATTAAAGTAAAGTATTAATTAATGCATTGTTTTTAAATCTTTTTACATAAAATGTGCAAATATATTATAAAAATTAAATATCGACATTTAACAAAACAAATAATTACCTTTAAGGTGTTTGCTTTATATTTTTTGCTACAACTTAAATTTTTGATTTTTATTAGTTTATATTAACTTGTTTTATTTAAATTATTTATAGTAGCATAGTATTGAACATTATAAAGTATCATTAAAGCTATAAAAAATTAAACGGGTTTTATTTGTTATTTTTATGTTAGTCATACAACTTAAGGGTTTTAAGTATTTTCTGATGTGATAAAAGCAGTTTTTACGATTTTCTTATTATGACGAATACACTTGAAAAACTTGATTGATAAACGCGATTGACAACTTGTGAACTTGATACTTGTCGAAATTCATACATTGTTCATCCAAATTCTCTATCCGAGAATAGCTTTTTTTGCTTCTTTAAACTGAACCCTCATTTGGCTTGCTGATGGCCTGTTTCCACACTTCTGCATTCCTCTAAGCAAAATTGTTTTCTGTAGTTTTTATAAAACATTTATCATTAAATCAATTTACTTTAAAGCTAAATAAACAATAAAATGTGTTTATTCTTTCTTATGTATAAACTGCTTATTTAGTCAATATGTTTTTATATCAAAAACCAGTAAAAAGTTGTGAAGTCGATAAACATTTTAATTTTCTACTTGTTTAGTTTTTAAACACTTAACACAAAATACTCTTTAAACTGTTGTATTTAGTTTGATTACAATTTATAATTGATATGAATAGTTTCATAGTTGTTTTAGTTATAACTAGTTTATATAAAGTTAAAATAACTAAAAGTATATTAAAATCCAACCATTTGTATAATCAAACATTTTGAATCACTATACTTTATGTAGTGTTTATAACAATCATTTAATAAAAGTAATTAAAGACAACAAAATTTAAATAAAACTCACAACTTGTACAAGACGTCCTGAGTTGAACTTTTCATCGAAAATTCCTTTCATTAAGTTTGCTACTTCTGTAGTGTACAAACTTTTGATTGGTTTCAAGAAAACTAAATACAACACAATTGAAGCTTGGTAAATGTCAGATAAAAAAGGTTTTTCTTTCTAAAAACACAACTTAAAGTTAAGCGGAGTATTTAGACTTGTTTTAAACTCACTTAAAATCAATGTTAACTGAGGATGATTTTGAAAAAATAAAGCTTCTTACTTTTCTAGCATTAGAAAAAGAGCTAGTAGGTTTTGTTTCAAAAAAAAAACAAACATCTTGAGAAAGAAAAAGGCGATTGTCGTTTCTACTGCTGTTTAAAAGGAATGCTTTGTTGTTATTGTTTCGTTCTAAAAACGTTTTATTAAAAAAGTAATTTGTGTTACAAAAATATTAATATTATAGTTAAAAACTAACCGTTAGAATTAGTGGAAAGTTTAAAATTTTTAAGCTTGATCTGGTTTGAATAACTGATTAAAAACGAATCAATTGTTATATTATTGATTTAGATATTTTTTGATTCAGTGTATTCTAAAGCTGAAAGTATCTGAAAAAAAAATCAAATTAAAAAAAAAAAGTTTATTTAATAAACAAAACTTATTAGTGTGATAAACGTCATTTTCTTATAAGTTAGTATAACAAAACTAGGTATAAACTAAGTGTTACAGCAAGATGTGTAAGTTTTTAAAAGTTACAACTCTTAACTACCGTATAAAAGAATACAAAAAAAAAGAGATTTATTCTAAAACACTCTGTTGTGAAAACAAGTTTACTTTCTAAACCTTTTTTTGGTTAGAAAGTGTAAATACTATTTTCTATTTCATAGTCTATGAAAGTTGAAACTATACAAGAATTACTTCTATTATGAATTTAAAATAAGACCTTATAGTTTAGTCTGAAAACAGTAAAATTAAAATTATAGAGTTATTTTACAATGCTTTTAAAAAAGTAAAGCTATTTTTTTTTTTTTTGATGAACTACTTGTGTTCAATCAAACCTGATCACTAAACTGAAAGCTTTCATAGTAATCCTTATAACCACAATTTCGAATAAGATAAGATTTCAAACTTTCTCTACAGACTTCAGTTTCAACAACTAAGAACTTTTCAGCTGTTTAAAAAATTTTTATAAAAAAACAATTTATATTTAAAATAAATTTAACACAACTTATACTAAGCACAAAAACAAAAAAAATCAACGTAAGCTATAGTTATTAACAAAGTATTTTAATTTATACTATTACTCTAATGTTTAATATAGGCTTCAGTATTAAAGGCAAACTCTTTTTAGAGTTCTACTGTTTAAAGTTATAGAGAAGTCTTTTTATACTTTTTAAGATACTTGAATTAGTTTTGGACGTATTTTAAATAAGTTCAATAAATAAGTCTTTTAAAAGGAAGCAAAGTGTTTTCTTAATTAACAAAGGATTTAATTTTTGCTGCATAACTTTTTTAGTTTGACCGTTAACCTAAATTTTTTGTAACTAAAACTTATTGCAATAAATTATCAATTCTGACGACGGTTGACGTTTGTAGTAGAAAATAATTCCTGGTATCTAGCAGGGTCACTCTCTTCCTCAAGAAGCCTTGAGGCTGGACAGCTAGCAATCCATTTACTATATTGAAAACAAATTTTCAGCTTTTTTGTTGATCAATAATTGAATAATCTTAACTTGGAATATTAGCTTGTAAACAGTTCAGTGATTTTTTGAATCGTTTAAAAACGTTATTGCTTATGTAAAAAAAACTAGTTAGACTTTGCTGTAAATTAAAACTGATAAAGTTGTAGTAGATTAAAATTTCTATTAAAAATGTACTTATTAAGTGTATTAATTTTATCAAATAACGCTTAAAGTATAATATTTTCAAAAAACGAACTCAAACTCATAGTCGTTTGATGCAATAAACATCTCGAAAAAATTAAGAACATTGTCATGGTCTTTTAATTGAATAAGTTTTCTTGCTTCGTTTATATAAAGCTCAACAGGAGTTCTAGAAAATTTTAGTTTAAACAAGCAATAAATGATGCAGATTAATATTTATAAACTCTGATTTACCAAATATATATGACTTTCTGATTATAAAATTTTCGTTTTTAAGTTTTTTACCTGTCGTTTTTAACAATTATTTGTTTTGTAATACAATTTCCTTGATTAAATTTTGTTTTAAGGATTAAATATATATATAATGTTTTTTTTTCTTAAACTAAAACTGTAACTCACTTTTCATAAAGTGGAATAATTCTTAATGCAAACTCATTTTCTAGTGTCAAATGGAATGCTTTCACAGCTATTCCAAAAGACCCCTAAAATTTAACTTTGATAAAATGATTTATTAATGAGTTTTTAAGTAAAGTTACAGTAATA
The DNA here is from genome assembly GCF_965202585.1 of Thalia democratica. NCBI lineage: Eukaryota > Metazoa > Chordata > Thaliacea > Salpida > Salpidae > Thalia > Thalia democratica. Next base: position 100,648,732 of record NC_139167.1, on the reverse strand, counting down.
ATAACATAAAATCATGTGTTCTATTGTAAGCCATTTACTCATTTAATCACTATTGTTTAAAGTAATTTAAGTTAAACGTCATTACAAAGTTGGCTTTAAAGCATATTTTAGTTAAAATTTCGATTTTAATTTTTTTGATTTTGTAACTTTTATTTAAATTTAGTTTGACAAATTAAATATTTTATTCACGACTGGTTTCGGTGGCAAAAAATTGCGACCTTTTCAAGCAAATTAAAATGAATAACTTTTATTTATAAAAGGTTTTTGGGCTAAAGTTATGAACTAAAGTTTTTCAGCTTTTTTTAGCGTCTGATGAACTGCTCTGCAGAGAAACGGCGTAGCGCAATAAAATTTAGACAACAAATTGGTATAAAGTTTTGTAGCCTAAAATCTTAAGATTTAATAAACAGAACCCGCCTGTAAAATCCAAACTAAGTACGCATTAGTTTATAAAATTTTCAATCCAATTTAAATAAGTTTCAGTTTAAAAACTTCAATTCGATTTTTAACTTGAAAAGATATTGTTTAGTAGAAGACTTTTAATATGTTTTGAAAGTATAAATATACGTTTACAGTAAATATATCTACTAAATTAATAATATAACTTCATTTATCGATAATATACGGTTCTTTTTTATAAAACATTCTCTATATAACTTTTATAGAATCCTTCGTGCCTTATATTTTCTGAGCAGCATAAGGACATTTGTTAAACAAAATAGTTGTTTACTAAAAAAACTAGTGAGTATATACAATATAAATCCTAATCCTTTTTTTGTTCTTTATATAAATAACTTATTTTTTTCTAAATTTGAATTTAAAAGTTTACATAGTTATACTTTAAAACAATTAAGCTAGCTTTATTGTCTTTATGGTGTCATTATATTATATATATTCTAACTAAATAAAGTCTGAATATGTTTTTAAACGTTGTAATTTAAAAATAATAACATTTAAATATAATAATAAGAATTTAAAAAAAAATTTAAGTTTTTTTAGTATAATTCTTACACTAATTAACCTTTTTTTTTCAAATATTCAACAATAAAAAAACAGTTTATTACTTACTCTACCAATGTAGTTTAATGCTTTGAAAGTAAGAATTTGGTTTTGTTTCCGATAAATCACACTTAATTTGCGTTTTGGAATAAGTCTAAAACTAAAACAGCAAATCTGTAGGTATAAATAATTTTTAGTATTTTTAAAAATCTATAAACTATTGTTCTGTGGTGAAGTTGTAGAAAAAAATAAGGTTTTTAACATCTACAGTTCTTAAGTCATTTTTTTCCAGTTATATAATTAGTATGTTTATAAAATAAATAAAAATAGTAAAAGAAATTTTATTGTTTAAACATTTTTTTTTGATAGTTAGTAATTAAAAACTAACATATAGATATACATTAAACTTTTTTATTACAAATATTCAAAAATTCCAAAAAAAAATTGTTTTAAACTAATAAGTTAAACTAGTTATACTTTCAAAAATCTAGCTAAGGTTGTTTTCTCTTGAGACATGATAGGAATCTTTACATGTTAAACTTGAGTTTCTTATTAATGTAAAACAACAGTTACAAGTTTGTCTACAATTTGCTCAAAATGCTTTATTTTTTTTATTTTTTAAAGGTTTCAAAAACAAAAAATGTGAATAAGCTACTTTTAATTGAAACAGATTAAATACTAAAGTACTAATTACTTTTAATGTTAGTTTTAAAAAAATATTTTTTGTGAAATTTTAAACATAAATTTTGTTATAAGTTACCTTTTTTTTATATAAAAAAAGGAAAAGCCCAGCTGCTAAAATAAAAATTGCAGTTGAAATTCCGATTATCAATCCAACTACTTTATTTACTGTTTTTATTTCTTTCTTCAGTGTTTTAGACACACAAATCACAGATTGGGGTAAAGAAAAATTGTTCAACCTTCGAAATATTAATTTTTTTTGGCGTGTCACACGAAAGTAAGTTTGATATTTCATATTTTTCTCCGATACCCTAAAATACTGGTCTTTTCTTAAAGTGTTGCGACAATAGAACAATAAAAATTTTATTTCTTTCAAACTTTCACTTGAAAAGTCTAATATTTCAAGATTTTTCTTTTTACAAGCTCCATTTATTGTTGAGCTATTTTGTAAGACTATTTTTTTCCTAATTTCTTTGCATTCTTTATTTCTGTTGATTTCTGAATTATTTAATTTATTTTTTAAATATATTTCTTATGTTTTGAAAATATTTATTTATTTTCAGTTAATGTGTTGAAATTTTAATTCAAGATTACAAATGCGTTTTTAGTTTTATTTCGTTCAAATATTTATAATAGTATTTTTTGTGCATTTTATAGACAAATTCTGTGATTAAACCCTTTGTTTTAGATTTTAATAGATTTACAATAAACTAAATGTCAACTTAAATGAAAAATTTTTAAGCCTTTGCCAAAAAACTAATCAGTCTATTTTATTATCATCAAAAAGTTTTAAGGATGAAAAACAAACAAGTCAAGTGAGCAACGTTTACCTGATTTACTGTGAGCTTCAACGGTTGCATAACTTGTTAGAACGGTTAACAATGAAATTAGTTGCCACAGTGATGCTTTCATCTGACAAAAACTTTGTTACTTAAAGAACTTAACTATGTTAAAAAGACATAAGTTAGATAACAACGAATTTCAAAGTACTTTTCTTTTAACAATAAAAAACTAATTAACATATTGTAGATAACTTTAGATGCTTGATAAAAATACAACATACATATACAATCACTACCTAATTTTAATTTGTTTTTTACTGCTTACAAAGATTAAAAATAAACATTCCATTAATTTTTAAGAAGCTTAAACTGTACAATAACGATAATTAAACTTAAAATATATAATAAGTATTGTTAGTACTGTACTTTAGTACTTTTTTTTTCACTGTTTAAAAATAATAGCGAGATTTGTTCCACATTCATTCATAATTTGTAAGAAATGTTATTCTATTGTTATACATATATATAAGCTGAGATTTTATGAAACAAACAGCTAGGTTGTTCTGTTTAACTTATATTGAGAATTTATTTTAGTCTGACTGTATAAAATTTATACAAGTTTATAAATAACATTTTTAGGGTAAAAATACTTAAAGTATCAACAAATATGTTAGCAAACTAGTTACAAATATAAATTTTATAGTTATATTTGTGTTTCGTGTCTACAAAATAATGCTTAAGTTCAAAATAACTTATTTACAGTTAATATTTTAACTGAAATAGAATAGACTCAACAAAGTTATATAAAAATAATTACAGGTTTTCCTGTTTAAGTTATAACTTACAAAATGTATGTCGTAGTTATTTTCATCTTTTGATAATAACCCCGAAAACTTTTTTTATAGCACCTAAAACAACTCTTTTGTTATATGATAGTAAAAAAGTTACCTTGTCTATGCTTAAGCTTAAACTGTTCATACATTTATTTTTATTTGGACCTTAAACGAATACCACAATTTTTTCAGCTTATATAATGCCTTGCCGCAAGCAAATAACCACATCATCGGGAACCTTCATAGCTTACAACAATGCAGTAGGTAGGGAAGAGGCGAGAAAGATCTGCAACGACAACAACTCCATTCTTGCGCCTATTATGACGCAACAGGACAAGGACGCGGTACTGAAGCTGACCAGTCGCGATGGTTGTCCGCAGAACGGTTACTGGTCCGAGTACCACGTCGGTTTGGAGGTGGTACCGTCTTGCACGAACAAGAAGAAATATTTTTCCAACGGACGAGCTTGGGACGATACGCTTCACTCGCACCTGTACGTGGACGAGACAACTTCAGACTACGCCCTGGCAGTGTCCGTGTTCACGCCCATGGACGGACAGAACAGTCTGAAGATAGTGGACTGCACCAACGACAACTACTGCAAGCCGTTTCACAGCAGGTTCATCTGCTTCAGAGAAGCGCAATCGTGCGCAAGTGCGCTCATTGCGCTCGTGCAAGAAAGTAAAGAAAGTAATTTCAAAAACTTGTTCACTTTTTCGCACTTGCTGAACTTCGTGTTCGCTGCTTTCTTCATTGCCGCTGCGGCTCGCAAATATTATCGAAAAAACTCGACTGAAGTTTAAAAAATTTGTGTATCAATTTTTTATAATTGTTAAAAGAATAAAGTTTATTTTTATTACTTTGCGTGTTTTGTTTTTGTTTTAGTAATTATGTGTATTGTACGAAGTTTATACGATATTTATGTATGCAGTAATAACAACAAAAAATCAAACGTTACTAAAAATAAGATATACAAGACACACAAGTTCAATAAAACTAAGTATATTTCGTACAGCTCTCATCAGTAAAGAACAAAGCAAACAAGAGATAGCTTTAATAACATTATAATAACACTACATTTAAACTATACATTAATACAGTATATTATTGTATAATTACTGCTCAGTTATGTTCCAATATTAAAAATAGGATTTATCTATACCAACAAACTGGACTAGTAGCAAAAAAAAACTAATCTAAGTGGTGAGATATTTAACAACCGTGCTTATGTGTTATTTATATGCTTACAAAGATATTAAAAGATGTTTTAACTAATTATTAATACGGTAATTTGATAAACAGGTAGATAATTAAATGAATTTTAGGTTTATAGTCAGTTACTTGCAAAAATTTTGAATTTTTTTTCAAACCTTATTTCGGCTAATGTTCAGTTTAAACTTTTAACTAACAAATAATTTATGTTGCTCAAAGTAACAAAACAGTTAAAACATATACTTAAATAATTTTTAACTTTTCACACTAATTCTAAATAATGAATATTTTAAAGCCTAGTTTTTCTTTCGTATACGTCTACTTATATCAAGTTATAACATTTAAACTTTAACCTAATTTAATTTTCAACTATTACCAAACGACATGTTTTAAGCGTAAGTAAACTTCCAGTAATACTTTCAATGCATAGTAATTCTACTTATTTTCTTAGTTGATAACTTTGTATATAAACAAAACACCAACAATAATGTTTTTGTTCAAGTCTATTGTAGTTTCTAAAAATTTTACAATTTTTATTGCAAGTATCTGGTTTTCAAAATATAGTTATACATATAACTAATAAACATTAGAATGTAAACAAAAGCCTTTTTTTTTAATAATATTTAAAATAATATTGAACTACTATATACTTAAGAAGTTTAAAAGTTAGCCACTTAGATAATAGTATATTAATAAAAAAACTTCTAAATTAAATTCTAAGTATTCTTTTAAATCTTTGTACGATTTTTTTTTAATAACAAAAATAAAATAAAAATTACTTTGGTGCATACTAACGTTTTATTAATTAGAAACCAGTTTTTTTCATTATGTATGAACTATAAATGTTTTCTATTCTTTCTCTAAAACAAATAAATGTTTTTATTAAGTTAAATTTAAAGTTTTTTTTTATGTTAATAATTTAGAAATATTTAAGCTATTCATGTATTTCTATTCTACTAAACATAATATAAAAGTCTACATCATCAAAACAGTTAGTAAATATATGAAAACAGTCAGTTTTCAGAAAACTAATAATATCTATTATAAGTTGAAATTAATTTTATTACCAAAAACTTTGGTAAAACCAATATATTGAAATTAAACATCACTTGAGTTTAGTAATTATTTTTTTGAGTTACTTTCATCAACTATAACTTTAAGGTGTTTTTTTTAATTTTTTTAAGTTAAGTTACGGTGGTTTTACAAATTATAAATTTTCGCACTTACCAGGTATAGAAAGGTAGTCTTTAGTTTTATAAACTAAACGGTATGCTTATAAAGTATATCTTTTTAAAATAAAGCCATGTAAGCTGTTTTATTGATAGAATTTATTACAAAACTTCTGCAAAACAATCTTTAAAATAATGGTAGTAGTTATTTAATAAAAGCTGATAGACTTATAAAATTAATATAAAAGCAAACAAACTATTTTTTGATTTTTTATTAATTGAGCACGCTTCAAGATAATATCAAAAAATTAACAAATAGAATACAAAACATTTGAATCTATTTTCAACTTGCGTTTTAAAGCAATTTGTCTAAGCTACAAGTATAAAACAATATCATTTTTTATTTGGCAAATTCTGATTAAAAATGTTTGCTTTATAAAATTATTAATTTTTGTACAATTACTATACAACAATTAGAAATTGTATCATATAATGTAAATTCATAAACTATAATACAGAGCAGGCAATTAGGCATATGGTCAAAAAATATTATTTTATTAAATAAATAAAGTCGTATATAATTTAAAATATTTATTTAAACAAAATGATAGTACTAGTAAAATAAGCATGTTTTTGTTCTTATAAAAAAAAATATTGAAATTGAATTTTTCTCAGTTTGTTTTTAGTATGATAAAACACTATAAAATTTTAGCAAAACAATGTAAAAAAAGTTGAGTTAAACTAGGTTAAGAGAAATACAAAGTTGCAAAAAGTTATTTCATATATGTTGTAAGTAGAAACAATAAATTATTTCGAGTATAAATAGCAAATATTTTTTTTTTTAAATTGAATAACTATAATGCATGATAGTTTAAGTTTTATTTTTAGTTGCAAATTATTATTTTACAAACTTTGGAACAATGATAAGCTAACTTTTTAATAAAATAACTGATTTGAGAAACAAGTTTTAAAATATAATTTAAGTTAAAAAGCTAATTTAAATAAGACTAAACCGTTTTAAGTTACAACTCTGCGTTTATTAAAACTTATTTTAAAATTGTTTATTAATTTTCAGTGTATAAACGAAATCAATATAATGAGCTCTAGTAACCTAACAAAAATTACAATAAGTTAATAATGTTTTAGTTTCCTTGAAAATAAAAATTTTCGCCTGCTAATGTAGTTTTTACAAAATGAACAAAGCTAGCAAATTTATTTAAAAACAAAATTGTAGCATTTTCTTAACAGAAAAAAAATAACTGTTTAAATTGACAAAACAAGTTGTAAAAAATTGTCTTACATTTTCAAATGAAAAAAAAACTGAAAATTCGCTTCTATAAAAGTATTTAATAAAATATTAATTTTTTTAGCTTAAGACAGAGGTTTATGAATAGGTAAATTTTAAACAGCTACAAAACAACTCTTAATAATTTTAAACTCAGAAACTGATTACCGTTCTAATAGCTTTTATTACAGACTTAAACGATGAAAAATAAATAATTGTTACTTTAGTCATACAATTAAAGTTTTACATTAAAACCTAAGAATCATTTTCGACTTATTATTTTAATAATGTAATCTAATATTATACTTACTAATTTTGTAAAATTGTTTTTGTTTTATTCTAAACGTAAAAGTATATATATACATAAATGTAAAAATCCAACTACGCTTCGATCATAAAAGCTAACTAAAAAACTACCGCCATTGTGAATGATTTAAAGAAAAGGGCTGTCCAGATAATATGAGTAGATTTTTTTTTTTCGAAAATATTTTAAGAATCACTTTTATAGTTCAATAAGTTTTAAAAAAGTTTTTAAACTTTTGTAGGTTTTGCATGTTTGTTCGATGCACATTTGGTTTAATTCATAAAACTTGAAAAGTTAAATTACATTATCTTTATTTTTTTTTTTTTTACTTTTGTTAAGTATCTTTTGAGTATTCTATTTTTAAACTTAATTTAACTGATGAGCTGAATGCATTAACAATTTTTCTAATATATTTTGATTTTATATTTTTAAATAAGATTTCTAAATATTATTGAACTATCTTTATTGAAATAAATTTTACTTCGTATCTTTATATCAAACAAATAAGTTTAAGTCACTTAGTTAAAATTATACAAAAATACTTTTTGACCACTAGAATTTACTGAAATAGATAAGATTAAACGAATTAAATTCATAAAACAACATTGTTATGAAATTAGCTTAAAAGCCTACTTTTTATACACTTGAGAGTTTATAATTAGATAATTTTCTTGAACTTAACTACAATACTTACCATGGGAATTGATTAATTATTCTCCTTTTTCTGATAAAACTTGTAAAAAGTAATAAAAATTTTTAGAAAATAAAAATTCATCTTAAAAATATTCTACATGCCCAAGTATTTTACTGCTTCTTACTATTAACTATTTTTATTTCACGAAAGATGCGTAATTAAAAGATATTTATTAAAACTATACTCAAACTTAAAACACTGTTATAAACCATTTTTCAAAAGTAGTTTGGAAATTTTTCTGTATACTTACTTTGGATATAATCTTATAACTCATTAAAACTTCTGTGAGTAATAATTTCTATGTACACTTTTAAAAGTACTGGTACTACTACTGCTCAAAGTTTTAATTGTTAATTTAGTTAAAAAATTCTCTCTTTTAAACTTAATAATTTCAATTATATAAACCTAATTTTAATACGAAAATAGATTTGTTTAAATAACTTTTAAGTAGTAAAAATAATTATCAGAAAAAAGCGTGTCCTATTAACTTTGATAAAAATATGTTTTGTTGTTTAATTAGACATGCTACTTTTAACTTTTGTACGACTTGTTTGGTCCTCGTTTCTTAAAATATTTTTAAACTTACAAATTGTAAAATTAAAAAATCAATCTTATAGTTTCGACAAGTATTAAACTAAATTTTGCACATAACTTAAGATAAAAACTAATATACTATTTAATAATTTTGTTAAAATAGTAGAATTCAAAGGAAATACTTATTTTATAAGTAAAATGCATATTCATTTATTTAATTGCTGTTATAATCACAAACTAGTATTTTCTAATTTACAAATATTTTATTTTTTTTTTTGTTCTAAAACTAATAACACAAAAGTAAGTCGTTTTAAATAATAAATATCAATTAATCAATAAAAACTAAATAGCACAAAACTAAATGAATAATCGTTTTGTTTTGTACTTTTTTTTAATTGATAAATTATTATAATAGATTTATAAAGCTTTCACTTATTGTTGTAAATACGAACTTATGTTAAATTAGTTTTAAGAATCTATTCAGTTTACGTAGCTCATACTTTTAATTTCCAAGTTTTATAAAAAAGTTTTAAAGCCAATATTTTTAACAAACAATAATTAAATAGCATTTAAATAATAATTTTAAGCGTTTAGAACCAAATAAATTTAGATTCGTTTACAAACACTTAAAAATTAAATTTACAAGTTTAATATTCAACTACATATTAACCACTCATACAGACCACCGTTTAAAAACATGGTTCTAAAATTTTCTTGTCAAAATCTTCAAGGTGATAAATTAAAAGAAAAAAAAATAGACTGGTAAAAAATTAACTTTACGAACACTATTTTACACTGTATAAAAAAAAATATATACATTCATAACTGATAAATATTTTTCTCGATTGTTGATAAGTTAACAAGTAATACTTTAACTTTTAACTAAACAAAAACAAAAAATGGTTAGAAACATCAAAAAAAATCAGTCTCAGTCTTATACAAACACTTCGAATAGATTTCTTAAGCAAATTCAATGACTTACTTTAACAAATTAAATTGAACAAACAATTATTTTTAAATAAAATTAAGCTTTATAGTTCTATTTAAATAGTTCTTACTTATCAAAAAACAGACTTCCACCCGACACTCTAGTGCAACCCAGCGGAGAAATAAAAGTTGTTTTGTGCGGAGGAGTGGGATGTAACACGAGAAATATAAAGGAGAGACTGCAGATGGAAATAAATAATAAATCATGTTTAAACATTAAAGTAGAAAGTGCAGAATGCGGATCTAATGCTGCCTGGGTCGGAGGTTCAATGTTGGTAGGTTAAAAAAATTGTTAAAATACTGAAAGTTATAAAAAAAAAAGTGTTTAATGAATTTTACGTTGTTAGATATATATCAACAGTTTGTAACTAGGTTTTAAAACAAAACATTCCTTTTTAGACAAGTTATTATATAGAGTAAAAGTAAGTTATAAAGTATTTAGTTAAAATATTATCTAGTTTAGAGTATGATAGACTTTTATAATTTTTTAGTTTCAGAACACAACTCATTATTAGTTTTAGAAGTAAAACTTTTGTTTTTAAATTAACCTTGCTTTAAAAATGTACTACAAAACTTATTCAAACTTAATAAATATATCAAGATTTTATTAAAAAATTATTCAAATAAACAGATCAAGATTTTACTTAAACAATATTTAAATAAACAGATCAAGATGATGACTTCAATGATTTGCTGATCACTGAAAAGCAATTTGCAGAACATGGAAGCACAATTCTTGCTAACAGAATATTTTAAATATTACCCTGGATTAATAAAATAAACTTATTTAGTTAAAAACTTTAGTGAAACCGTTTGATTAATAAAAAAATTTATTTTTAAACGGTATTTTGTTGAAGTGTTTACTGATAATAATAATAGATTTTTGAATATTTAACTTATTATTTGCTTTTCCAAAATTTATAAACTTAGTTTTAGTTTCAATAAAAAAAAAATAAGTTCATAAACATTCTACCTATTTTATCAGTTTTAATCAGAATTAATTGTACCTAAGTACTATACAGCACACTTTGGATTAAAAAATGTTATGTTACTGAAAATAAAGTTTCTGATAATATACAAATGAAGTATTTTTTTAAGTGATACATATACTAATGTTTTGAAATTATGAGCTTAATACTTGTGAAGTTTGTCTTTGTTAAAAATAAAAAGCATTTAAACTTTCGCCCACTATACTGTTTATATGCTTAAAACTCAAGTTTCTATCATCGATTTTGTTAATTGGATTTTATTTCAGAAACTGATTCTATAAGTTTTGCCTTCATATTTTTATATCAATCTTTTATTGAGTTTTCCTATAAATACCATAAATATCTTAGCCAACATTCTTAATTTTTTTATACAATTTTTACTATTTTCTATACCTTTGACAACGTTAATAAAATTTAAATATGGATTTTTATTAATCTTAATAGTATCTGCCATACAGCTGTAGTATATAGGGCTGAAAATTAAAAAAAAACTGTAAGTTTTCAAAATCTAGAATAATAAAATTATTGTTTTCACAATCCTACTTAAAAGTTGTTTTAGTTTTATTTAATTTTTTTTGTTTGATTTTTTATCAAAACCTTAGTTTTTGAGATTTGGTAGTTTTAAAGTATATTAGTTAATATTTTGTTCTAGCAGAAATAACTGTTAGAAGTATTTAAAAACTTTTGACTACTTAAAAAAAGTTTTCATTGATACTATGCTTTCTATTTGAAAAAAATAAAACACACAACTAAACACACTTTAGTAAATTCTTAAACTCAAAGTGAACATTAAAAACAAAAAAAAAAGTTTTGAGTTTTTTGCTTACTTAACTTTAAATTTAATGATTGATAAGTGTGCTCTAAGTATAACAAGTTGTACTTTTTTTATAGGTACTACATTGTAAATTTGATGTTTAAAATACTAAATGTAATCAAGATTTAAAATGTTTTGTGTTTCATGACTTAATTTGGTTTTCTTAAATTTATTTTACATGTCATTCAAAAGAAGGTTTTTATCAAAAATAACCTTTAAATATAATGAAAGTTTTATAGTAAACTAACATAGGGAACTAAAATATTATTTTTTAAATATCGAATTTTTTATACTTGTTAATTTGTTTGTATGAATCTTATAAGCACAAACATAATAATTTTATTAATGTCAGTATGTATTTTCGATTATCAATATATATTATTATATTAAAAAAAACAAATCAAAAAAAACGTAGTGAATAAACAAAATAGAAAAGATTTTTATTATAAGTGTAGTATAGTATTCATAATGAATGTTAAAATAAAGCTTATAACTACTTTTACTAGATAAACTTTATAACGTACCATAAAACTATTCAAAACTTTATTAAATATCAATTGTGCTCGTAAATCTCAAAAAAATTAGTGATAAATTTTTGCACATATAAAAGAATCAATATTTTTTAGTGAGCACAGTTTTGAATTGAGCACTTCAAATTTTTATTTGAAAAATAAATGGTTTTAAAAATTTTCAGGGTTTCGTAAAAACTTATTTATAAATACGGAGAATTTATATCATTAACAAAACTAACGTAGAATCCTCATAAATTTCAACTTCTTTGTTTATTTAAAAAAACTATATTAAATTAATAAATCTTTAAGCATTAATATCATAGTATACAACTTTGTGTTATTGAAACGTTCAACTCGCGCTTTAATCCATTTGTCAATCATATTAGAGCAAATTTTAAAGAAACAGTTTATGTGGTTATGTAGGGAAGTAATTAAAATAAAACTAAGTCAGAGCTTTATGGCAAAAATAAAACTAAAATAAAAACACTATAGCTACATTAAATCTATAACTTTATATAATTTTTTTTATTATAAATTTAAAAAAAAATCAAGTGACAATTTCAACGACACTTATAAATAGATTCACTCAAAAAGATGAAAGTTTGGAATGGTTATACTAGTATAAATCAACATTTAAACATTTAAAAAACCAGTAAAGTATGAATTAATGTTTTCTCACAAGAATATCTATTTTACTAACGGCTTCCAATAGCAGTGAATACATCTTTTTTGTTTTTATTTTTATCATTATTGTTTTAACTATTATAATTTACAAATATAAACACATTACCGACCAAAAAAGAAGGAAATGTTTTAAACTGACTAATAAAACATTACTTTATTTGATAAAAAATTTTTTGATGCACAAGTAAAAAAACATTAAAAAACAAAAACAGCTTAGAAGGATGATCACAACAATTAAGTAAGTTTCTGTTTCGTCATAATTCTTGTATTTATTACACAAATGTTCTTTGCAACACTCAACAGTGTATGTAGTATCGGTGGTTACGTCATAAAGTTCAAATATGCCCTCTTCTTTGCAATACACTTCACTAACACACCCCTTCTGAGTGCAAGTATCTTTATCACCACAACTGAAACCATCACGTTTGTTTTTATAATAGAAAACACCACAGTAGTTTTGGTAACTGTTGCATCTCTCAATAGCTTTGTGGGAGTTTTCAGTTATTATTTGAGAGTCGCAATCATCATCTTTAGCATTATCATTGCAGCTGTAACATTCTAAAGTACAAACTTTATAAACACAAATAAAAAGCACTGAAAACATTACAAGTTTCTTCATTTTTATCTGAAATAAAATAAAATGTTGTTTGCTGCTAAATTGCTGTTTTTTACTTCTTTTTTTGTTTAAAAAATTCTGAACATAAAAACAAATCAGTTAAGTCGAATAGCTTCCTTAACTTGAAAGTTCTAAGAACGTCTTACCTAAAATTACCTTTAATTATTACTTTTACTCTTACTAAATTGACCTGAACTAAAAGTACTAGATAAAAATTAGCAAGTTTGTATTACAATAGGTTGTATAAGATACAAAGAAAAAAACTCAAAAATCTTTTTTATATACTTTTGAGTTTTCAACTTTTAATAACAGTTAGCTAATTATGTTGAAGTTTGTAACTATAAGTACAAAGAAAATACTTTCCCTAAACATTAATAAAAAGTTAAACTAGTTACAGCATTGATTTTTTAAATGTTCTTTTAGTTCATATACAACAGTCAGTTTTTCTCACTAATTTATATAGTATTAATTAACTGTAATTTATTTAAAAAACATATAACAAACTTTATTCAAAACCTAAAATTGTTAAGCAAAGTAAGTTCGTATGTATAATATTTAAGCGAATAAATTGGAAACAGGTTTTAAAACTACAGTAACCTCTCGCTTATTTACGCACATTGTGTCCTCAGAAAATGTGCGTAAAGATATGAGAGATCGTAAAGATACGAGAGGTACCAAATATACTTACTATAATGGATATTTTTTGAAACTACTTCTAGTTAAAAGCAGACTGGGGACTTTCCTATTTTTAACAATTTGCTTACTTTATTTATAAATATGAAAATAAAAGACAAAACTATACATATATTAAAATATAAAATATTTAAACCTATTTAAAATAATAATAATTGTAAAAATTTTAATTATTTATATTTTTATCTTTATCTAAATCATTATTATCTAATTAATTTTATCTTTAGATAATTAGATTTATATAATCTTTTAGATTTTATCTTTATCTCTAATTGTATGTGACTTGTTTGGTACTTAACATTTACATTCTATTCTACTTAGCAAATTCAATTTATTATTAAGCATTTGTTTACAATTAAGAAACGGTGTGGTGTCTATATTAAAATTTATTTCTATAGCCTTTTACAAAAATATGCATTTGGTGCTTTAATCTGATATACTCAGGTATAACTAAATACTTATCAATTAGTCAAAAAACATCGTCTAAGGATATAGAGAGGTTAGTTAGCATTTAAAAATATATTTTAAATTAAAAATATACAATAAACCAAATTTGTGCAATAAAAAAAAATTGTAACTTTTGAATTTTTTAGAACTCTAAAATGCGTAACTAAACGAGAGTGCGTAACGTCAAGAGTGCGTAAAGATGCGAGAGGTTACTGTATCTAAAAAGTTAAAAAACAAGAAATTAAAACGTTTAAAACAAATACCTTAATATATTTTTTATATATCTCACATGGAATAATATAACTTTTAATTATTGTCCACTACTCAAGCTTAGAAATAGTATGAGCAAAACATATTTTTTTTGTTAAATTGTAAAGTTGGCTGACGTTTAGTAGTTTAAATATGTGCATTTATAATTATTAACGTTGTATTTTCCAGGGTCAACATTAAAGTGAATAAAACACAAACTATTTTAGATACACCAGTAATGCTCAAATAATCCGCTTTAATTAGTTTTTGCAGTTTTTATACAACTGCACGTTTTCACATCTTATGCGAAATTGTCAAAAGCTCTTTTTCATCCTTATGACGTCATCACGCGTCATCACCCTTTATGACGTGTTGCCACTGGTTCTCAGATATATTCAGACAACAAAAAAAAAAGTTTTTGCAATTTTTAAGTTTAAGTTTACTCTTAAATTTGATTTCACTATTATTTTTTTACTTAAAGTTAATTCAAGCTTATTAGAATTCCGAGCGTTTTCTAGTTTTGTAATTAGAAAACATTAGTTTTATTAAAAAGAATTTTGTTAAACTCAAACTTAATTACAACCTTACTTTAGTAAATAAAACTCAATTTATTATTTCTAAAATAGCAATAAATAATTGAAACTTATTTAATTTATCATAGTAGATTATTGGCAAATACACTCTACAATCTTCAGTATGAATTCTGTTTTTCATTTCTCATTATTCAAATACTTGGTTAAAGGTAAAAAACTCGAATTTTATACGTAAATATTTGAATTAGTTAGTTTATGAGATACTATTTGTAGTTAACAAAAGATTTTTTTCAAACCCTAGAATAAGTATTTAAGCTCGATAGTATTACAACTCCAACCGCTGTTGCAAGATCAGCATTTTAAAAGTATTTTACGTTTTAAAAAGTTCACTGACAAGTTATAGTCAAAATACAACTTTCGTTTTTATGTTTTTACATAAAAATATCAGTTGTAACAATGTTTAACGTTTGCAAACTAAAATTAAGTAAATTTTAAATAACAACTATTTTTGTAATGTAAAGTTGTATAACTATATAATAAGTTATTTTATTTAAAAAAATTTAAGCTCTACAATAAAATACTCAAATTTATGTGTTTGCATTTTTTTAATAATAAAGTTTTGTTATATTAGAACAGTTTGTTTTTTTAGTATACTATCTAAAATCACTCATAAAACATCAGAAAACTAGAGATTTTTTTAGTTTTAAAGTTAATAAAATAGTATTTATAGTTTATTGAAAAAACGTACTTTTTATTTAGAATTTATTATTTATTCTAGAAACTTTGTTGTAAGTTAAAAAAAAGTTACTAATAAAAACAATTACAGTATACAGTTTTTAAGGTAGTTAGTTTCAATATAAATAATATTTTTGTAGCCTTCAAAGTTTTCAAAACATAAGCTTATTCATATTACTTTGACGTGGTTTAGAGTTTGAGTAATTCATATACTTTAAAAAAAATATTATTTTTAAACTCTACAGTGAGATTTTATAGCTACAAGCTCGTTTTCTGTTATAAAACTATTTTTCCAAAAAAATCTTTCAACAGATCAATCAAGCACCTTTTTCTTAGGTTAGATGTTAGTTATCATGCTACAAAAATCTTATTTTCTCTAATCTTGTTAGAAAATACTCTGCACAAAAATCAGTTTAACAATTAGGTAGCCAGCTATCTTTTTAATCTTTAAAAAGTTAAGTTGTACTAGTAATTTGATTTATATTAGTAGCTGTTAAACTTATAAGTTCTTTTTTGCTTCTTTAATTATTTTTTTTAATAATAAGTTTACAAAGTATGAATCAAAAAACTTTTGTTAAAAACTTATTTTAAAAAGCAGTATTTATTAATGAATAAAGTTACAGTTAAGTAGCAGTGATTTTAAAGCTTGAGACTAAAAGTATTTATAAACACAATAAGTACTAAGTCTGTTTAATGTTTTTTATAAACTTGTTCATTTAATAAGTATTCAAAACTTTATTTACTTAAATTGAATTTCCTTCATACTTTATAAGCTAATCAAAATTATGCAAAAACAAAACACTCTCTTAACAAAATAACAAAATTATCTCCATAATAAATTTTAAATAAACTTTAATCTAACTTATTTTTACAAAAAAAAAACGAAACAATAAAAACGTAAAATAATAAGGTTCTAACTACTAGTAAGGCACAAACTCTTTAAAAAACATATATATTTTCAGATGTTATACAGAATGTAATTTTGAAGCTAAAAACAATTTATTTGTTAAAATATTTTTGAAATACAGTAAAGTAGTTTTATTATTATAATAACTTGTTAACTTTAATGAGTTTTCAAGATTTACAGTCACACAAAAAATACACAACTATTCTACTACTTTCTGAAAAAAAAAAACAGATAAAAACCAAATATTTAAGTTTTTACAAAAGAATAAAGCTGAGAAACTTAAAAAATTTGTTTAGTGTTTAGTTCTAATAAAGTTTGTACAACATATGAGTAATAAACTTTTTTTGTAGTTTTTAGATTTGTTATAAAAGTATATTTACACAATGTATTTCATGAACAATACACAACTTTTAAAAAAAGGTCATTTAAAAAGTAGTTTAAAATACTAAAACAATAAAAATAGAATTTAAGTAAAGCACATTATCAATAAAGCAACATTTTACTGTAGTTTTTGAAACAATAAAAAATAGTTTAAGCATTCAATTTTACTGTAGTTTTTTTTCTAAAATTAATTACTTTCTTCTATAAAATTACGATGCAATGCTAACATCAAAAGTTATTAATTATCAGATAGATTTTTTCTATCATTTATGATTGTTTCAAATCAATGAAATAATTTATATTTTTGAAACTAATAAAAATAGTTAAAAATTCTTTTAACTGTTTTCTAAGTTCAATACCATTAGACTTTTTTTTACTTTTAATCCCAAATAAATATATATTTTGTTTACTTATTTAAATACCAATGAAACAATTTTTTTGTTAATGCCATTGAAGTTTATTTCTTTTTTTTTCAGTAAACATATTTTTACTATCATTAGTTTTTTAATATTATAAAAACATATTTTTATTAAAACATGTTTTTTTATTCAAATAAAAGGTTTTATTTTCAATACCAATGAAACGTGTTAAAATGCTAACGAACTATATTTTATTCATTATATTTAATTTTTAATACCAATTAAGCTTGGTTTTTTTAGCAAAAATTGAACATTTCTATTTATAAAATTTACTTCACCTAATATTTATTAATACCAATGAATTGTATTCATTATATTTTATTTATTAGTACCACTGAATTATATTCATTATATTTTATTTATAAATAATAATGAATTATATTTTACAATTTATTTCTTTTTAATACCAATGAACTATATTTTACAATTAATATTTTTTAATACCAATAAACATGTACCCCCTTCTTTCATCTTCTGGTCTTCGTAATAAATTTTCCCGCCTTTTTTTACGCCAACTCCTGAAAAAAGGATAAAATTTTTAATAATTTCAAATTTTATGTGTAAATTCGTCTAGAAAAGAAGTTGGGTATAAGCTTTAAAATATTATATTTTTTTTGCTAAATTAATTTTCTAACAGAAACAATAGTTATTAAATATTTCTGTTTATTACTCTATACTTATAATAAACTTATAGCACTAATTGTATAAATTAAATAAAAAATTGTTTAAGCTATACATTAATTTTAAAAAACTTCAATGTGTATAAAAGCTATAGAAAAATTAAATTTTGAACATAAAAACTTTTTATTTAGTAAATTAACTTTTTCTATTTATAGTTTTTTTTTCGAAAGCTAATATCATCTAACCACAATCTAGTAGCAATAACAGCAAGTAATAAAAATCCAAGTATTGATGCAACAATGTATAATTTCATTTTGTGATGATGCGGGTCGTTTATTACGTCATAGTCAATTATTTCCGGTGATGTAATTATCAGTTCGTCTGTTAAACATAAAAATATATTTGCTATTGTAGACATATATTTTTACTTTATAGTACCATTGAGAAAAATTAAGGCCAACTCATTGTTTTAGTTGTGCTTTTATAATTTTTTAAAATGTGTAATCATTATAAAAGTATTAGCTATTCACATTTGAAAAAATCACAAACTTATTTCAAACAAGTCTTGTTGTTTGTTATTCTCGGAGTTGTTTTCCACACTTTTATTTCTATTGTGTAAATATGTTGCCGAATTTAATAGGTACTTTTCTGTGTTTATTTTAATTGTGTGTATATGTTTTATTATCTGCAAAAGTATGAAATATAATCATAGAATAGTAAAGTAGAAACTAAATTTGCATTAATAACAAAATTATAAAAATACATTTCAAAAGTATAATTTATACTTTATAGCATTAAATCGCGTAAAACTTAAAAAATATAAAGTCCACGTTTAAAGTGACTGTAAACAGACTAATATCTACCCGAAGTTATATAAGTTTCAACTAGCTAGTCTACAAACATCGTAATTTATTAAAATTTTTGATTGAAGTAAAAGTTATATACTGAAAAAATACACTTTAAGTTTTTTTTAATATAAATGGAAAAATATAGACTTCTACACTTTTCGTAAAAAAAATGTAAAAACCTAAAGCTTTTATTAAATAAACTTAAATATCCAACTTAAATAATTTTCTGAGAACTTAAGAAACTTCAATTTAAATATTATTTCTGATAAGGTTTTAACATATTACTTTATAAACTTTTGATATTGAGCTTGCATTTACATTAACAAACATTATTCATATTTTGAAATACAAAAACAATCAAAGTTTGAAAAAATGTTTGGTATCAACAAGTATATTGAAAAAATTATAGGTGTATTTTATTTTGAGATAAATAAAATCGTTTTAAAAGTAGGTTATTCTAAAACTTTTTTAATGTAGAAAAGTAAACATACATAAGACCAAGTTAATAAAAATAAATACTATTAAAAACTTGAGAATTCAACCATTAAATTTTATAATTTGTTAGCATGTAAATAACATAACTATACAAGTGTATTAATGAAATCATAATAGAAATAGACTATCATCTAATTTTATAAACACCGATTTCACTGCTAAACGTAAATAAGATATATTTTCATATAAATAAAATAATCTGTTTATGAACAAACCGAAATGCTGCAAGGCATAAAAAGGTTTATCGACAAACATTTTAAAATATTCATAAAGTGAGCTTGAATATCTAATTTGAGAAAGTAGCACTTTGTGAAATTTTTACTTAAGTTTGAAAACTGCGTTTGACATGAAAACTGAAAACTATATTGAACTATAAAAAATTATACTAAAACGATATACTTGTTTGGAAGTTCTTAATGTATAAATGAACATCAATTTTCATCAAGCTATTAAATCATATAATAAATTCAAAACTTTTTTGTTAACTTATTTTTAAATGAATAATAATAAGATTTTAAACACATTTACAACTAACATTCAGTTCATAGTATAAGTCATCTATTTGTTTTAATTTATTTTCTTTTTTGTTCACTCAGTTTTCGCTAAATCCTATATATAAAAAGTAATAAAATACAAAATAAAACTTATTACCTACAAACAATACACCAGAAATTACAACTTTGCGAGGTTAAAAAACGACAAATTTTAATAAGTTTTAAAGTTCACAATGAAATATTGGTTATAAACATTTTAATATCTACCTCAAATTTTTCAAATGTTCTTATATAAAGAACTCACATTTTAATCAAAATTAAAGAGCATTAACTATTTTACTTTAAATAAGTTATTTTACTTTCTATCATTAGTTATTACTTTGAGTTATACTTAAAGTTAGATATATGTCAAATCTTTTTGAAAATTGAATTGTTACTTATATGATAAAATTTATAGGAAGTTTTTAAAATACTTTTAAAAATCGAACTTTAAAGTTGCTAATAAAATAAATAAGTATTTAATGTTGTAGTTTTACATTCTATAAATATTTACTCAGCTTAATACTATATGCACAAATAATACTTTAAACTGAGTTTTTATACCAACTGTTATTTAATTATATATAATTCTACGTATTAAGATTCATAAACCCTTTATTAACGTCTAATACTTATTGAAGATTTCTTGTAACTTAAATATCAATTTAAAACTTAATGTAACATACTTTTTGTAAAATTATTGAGATTTCACTTTCACTCAAACGAGTTAATATCAAAAAATTATTGTTTAAAGAAAAAAACGAATAAAAGAATATTAATCAGAAAAATAAATAGATATCGGCTACTGTAAATCAATAAAAGCTGACAAAATTATTAATAAGCTGCAAAATAGTTGTTTCATGTAGGCAACTGTTTGGTTAATTTCCCTTTAAATAAACTGATTCTGTAAAAACATTTCAACAAACTATATATATACGTTTATTAATATGTAATTATTTTTTATATATACAGACAACCATTAGGTATAAGATAGTAGCAAAAAGTATTGCGAATGATAATTATTTCATTTAAAAAACATATAAGCAAACATAACTATACTCATAGCTAACAACATTAATGAAGTTTTTTTTTAAGTTTAGTAATTATAAGTGTATATGCGTTATAAAAGGATATTAATAAGCTTTTTTTTTAGGTTTTTACTACATTTTTTAGCATTAGTTTTAATGTGCCTGAAATACAAAGTAAGGTATCAGTAAATACGTTGTAGTGTACTGAAGTTTTATATGCCGCTAATACTTTTACACCTTTTTTGCTACTCTCTTTTCTATATTTTTATAACTTAGTTTAAGTAATTTGTTTAGTATACTACTCTTTTTTATTAAATATTAGTTCGAAATATACACAAAAAATGTTAAATGAAACTGTGAACAAAATTAAATTTTCAAAAAGACAGCTTTTCCTGTAATCTAATAAAATTGCTTGAAATTTGTGGTGATCCATTGTATTAAAAATATAAAGAGAGTTAATTTTTTCACATTTACAAAATATTTTCAAAAACTAAATTACAAGTATTTACGGAATAGAATAATTTAAGCAAACTTGACATTTATCCTTAAAATAAAACAAACTGTTTACTTACATATTACTTGTTCAAAGTTTATACTTTTATATTAGCGATATTAGTTTAATGAAGTTTTCTTTTCCCTCTAAAGCTATAAACTAGTGTTGAGAAAATGTATAACTCGACTTATTTAAAAATCGTTAAGGTTTTTTTAGAATAGTTAGTAAAAAATACTTAGTAAGTTATGTAAGCTTATTTTGTAATTGCAGCTAAAATTTTAAAGCACAAATTTTTTTTTTTTTCCATAAAAAGTTATAAATTATTTTTACCACTATTTTTTCAAATATAACAATATACTGTCAACAGAAACATTGAGCAAACTTCTTTAGTAAAAAATAATACGAAAGCACAACGTTTGAAAATATGATAAATTATTTTTTAATGACTTCGCGCTACACAATGTTTTTAAAACAAATTTTTAAAGTTCATGTTACTGACAACAGTAAGCTGTTTACATGTACTCATACTGACCGTACTGTATTAAAGTATTAATCTTATATAGTTTAAAAGTATTTTCGATTATTAGACTTTTGTTAAAATATGTTATCTGAAAGCAATACTTTTAACTTTTTTATAAAAGGTATATACATTAGTTTTGTTTTTATGTAGACATTATGGTTTTAACTTTAAATGCAACTGTTTTTTTTATTTGAACAGTTGTAGTCGACTGTTTTCAAACTATTTAATTTGGGTCTTTTTTTAATTGGTTATATTTACTAACACATTTTATACTTATGAAATTTTTTACTCAATTTAAGTCTTTTTTATGTGTTAGTGATATATAAAAAAAAATTTAAACAAAGCAGTATATATGTATATATTTTGTTGAACGACAAAAAACGCTCAAAACAGTTGTTCCAAGGACCTGGTGCACGAAAAAACCTTTCGGTTATCGAGTCATACACCTGAACAGTTTAACATCATTTCCAGGACAACAAATCTATTTATATAAAATAGATATCTATATTAATCTATATATAAAACTACATTACTAAAAGAAACAAATGAAGTGATGAAATAAGTTAACTCCAGCAAAATAAAATAATCGACAATTCAGCCTATAGTTACTACTTTTCAAAGAAATTACAGCTAAGGTAACATAAAAAATTATTCGTGTTAATTGTAAAAACTTCGATTTTACAAAGTGCGTATAACGTATACAAAGACGTTTAAATTATAAGTAAATGAGATTACTTGATTTTTAAAGAAATAGATATCAAATTGTTTTAAAATAAACTAAACATACATATTCTACTTACTAATATTATAAAGAAAAAAGACTTTACATTGGGACCAATATAGATTAAAAAAAAATAATTATTAAGATTTAGTTATTTATTTTAAATACTATTCAATGATGTTAAGTTTATTTTAAACAACAAAAAGGTTTTTTTTTTAGTTTTTAGACAGGTTTAATTATTTTGAAAATATCTTATT
Organism: Thalia democratica; assembly: GCF_965202585.1. Lineage (NCBI taxonomy): Eukaryota > Metazoa > Chordata > Thaliacea > Salpida > Salpidae > Thalia > Thalia democratica. The sequence goes on along the minus strand of NC_139167.1, from coordinate 100,625,757 downwards.
TTTTCTGTAAATTACCTACATTATAATTATTTAATCGTTAAAAATTCGTTTTAAAATTAACTAAAAACATTATTTTTTGTTTTTATGTAAAGTATTTCACTAAGTACCAGTTAATTATACTTAAAATAGTACATAAGTTTCGTTTATACAACCTTTTAAAATCAAATGTATATAGCTGTTTTTAAACAACAAAAAAACTGTTAAAAATTTTATAATTGTAAATATTAGAATACTTATAACCTGTGAAAAAAAAAACTAAAATTTATTAAAAAATAATCATTTAGTATTAAGAAGGCTTCAGTATAGAGTTTAGCTTTTTTTTTATATACATTTTTGTATAAACAACGGAATTATTCATCATAATGTAAACTTAAGTCACCTTTGGTTTGCCAAAATAGATTAAAAAAACAGTTTATTAAGTTTAAACAAATGGTTTATAAAAAAATATATTTACATTTATTATTTACATACATCTTGAAGTTGATTTATTTTCTAATATATAAATGTTTAAATTATTTGTATAGTGTTTAAAAAAAGTTTAAAATTTTAGGAAATATAGCTGGTTTCTCATGCAATTAGTTTTTTTAAGTAAAAACTGTGAATATGAATTAATTACTATAAGAAAATAAGGTTTAAAATTTTTAGTTACGTCGATAAAATACTCTCTATCGTATCAATTTAAAATACGTCTTACTTGGTAATTTAGTTAATCTTGGTAATAAAAACTTATAAAGCATATCAATTTAGCCATATTCTATAATTTATAATGTACAGCAACAAGTAAATTTTAAAAATCCATTTTATAGTTATCATGTTAACTTGTATTTACAAGCTGTTTTAGTTTCAAAAGTTTAGATTTTCTTGTGGATATATTTAAATGCCAATCTATACACATAACTTTTAAATATTTCAAATTAAGTCGTTAATGTTACATTAAAAAAACAATTTTAAGTTATTGTTTTGTTTATTTTATTGATTTAAATAATAAATATAGCCTTTTTTGTAAAAACATTTCAAGCTCAACTTATAATTTTATAGTTTTGTTAAATTTATTTAAAAAAATTAAGCTTTTGAAAATAATTTGAGAACATGTTCAAAAAATTAAATTAATGTTTTGACTTGAGCTGACATTTTAAAGGTTTTTTTTTTTTAACTTTTCCATCAATAGTTTATCCTTAATTAGTTTTTATTCGTTATTTTATGTAAGTAATATAAAAGTTACGTTAAACAGTTTAAAAAGCGAATTTAGTTTCTACCATACTTATTTAGAATTGATTTTTTTTTTTAATAAAGTTACTATTATTAAGAAAACAAATGACACAAATAACTTTTATGATAAATTCTGACGAGTATACTTTTCTACGTTCAAAATTTTTTTAGCATAAGAGTAACGTAACATTATAGAGATAATAACAAAAAAAATCAATTATGATCAAAAATTTTCACAACTTTCTGTTTTAAATGCGAGTTATAAATTCAAATCAATTATTATACTTACAAAATCTAGAATTATTTTTTTGTGATTTTATCTTTTCATCTGTTTTTACATTTTTGATATTTAAACACAGATCATTTATTGTAAATATTAGCTTTAAAACAATTTTTTTTCTTTAAGTTTGAAAATTAAGAAAGTTAGCTACGTACACTAAATTGTTTCTTAGAAATAGAAAACTTAAGGCAAATTAGGTGTAAAATTCTGTAATTTAATATATTTTGCTTTAAGATGTAAAAGATTGATTTATACAAAATATTTTCTTTAGTTTTGTAAATTTATTAATATTATACAACTAACTTCACGTGTTTTCATTTTGGAAACAGAATTAATGAGAAAATAAAGTTTTTTTTATTTTTTAACTCGACTAAATGACAATGTATTCTAAAACTTAAAAAAAAAGTTCTTAATTCTACTACTTCAAAAAAAGATTTATATAATAGATTTAAAATATACCATCTAAAACTAATCCTATATCATCTAAAACTTTGTGTATGTGTTTTTTTATTTTTTATTTTAGAGTTTGCTTGTTAAACTTAATAGTTGTTTGAAAGTGTTTGAAAAAATTAGAATGAAAAAAGTTTTACAAATATTTTAAATTAAACTATATAAAATTGATCATTAAATCTAGTAATAAAACATACATTATTAAAGCTGGACATTTTATCATTGATTTTGACTGTTTTATTTAGTTCAAACCTGAAGAAATTAAACGTAATAAACATATTTTAATAAATACTAATCTTTACAATTGTTACTAAGTTAAACAGAGAGTTGCTTGTACATTTTTTTTTATAAAAAATAACATAGTAATACAAAAATTTTTTTAAAAGTTAAATTAAAATTAGTTTACTATTTTAAAAGTGTTTCACAAATTATAAAAATGTTTCCATTAAAATTGTAAACATGTTTAAACTTATTTTAAAAAATAATTTATGTTAGTTTTCTATTTAGATTTCCTAAAATATTCATAAAAACCTTCTAAATTCGCAACTCTCTTAAGTTTGAAGTATTTTTTAAAGTAACAAGTTGAAAAATACTCTGGTATAGAAAAAAATAAGTTTTATTTTTCAGTTTTTTAATTTTTACAAATTGTGTTGATTTTCACAATTTTTAACAGAAAGGAGAATATTTTATACAATTCCCATGGTCGGTATTGTGGTTTAAATTATTAGTTTATGAAATCTCAAGTGTATACAAAGTATGTTTTTAAGCTAATTTTATAATAATCTCGGTTTATGAACTAATTTCGTTTACTCTCTATCAAACTACTCAGTACATTTTAGAGGTCAAAAATGATTTTATAAAACTTTGCACTCACTAAAAATAAACTTTTAAGTATAAAAAAACTATGAAGTATAGTAAATATAAGTTTTTAAAACTAAACAAACACTTATTAACTATCATAGAACGTATGACCAAACAATGTGTAAAATACATTTTTATATAGAAGTTTTATTATGGCTATGAAAACTGCTTATAATTGAATAAAAAAGTTAGCCAAAGTATGACTTTAAAAGTTAATTAAATTCAATTTTTAAAAAACTTTCTAATAATTTCAACTGTGAGTAAACTATTTTTTTGCTATAATGATTCGCTAAAATTTAATTAATTTGAAAAATAATATAGAGGACATTAATCAATGTTTTTGGTATCTACATTATAATGGATTAAAAGTACGTATATTGAAACCATATCACATGGTTTGCGGTTATAAAAGTTCAAATAGTCGTTCAAAAACTTCTGTTTTTATAATAAAATTTCTCGTCTTAAAAATAAATGTTTTTCAATACATTTATAAAACTTAAACTAAGTGTTTTATATTTAAGCAAAATTTTTAATACTGCAAAATCTTTAAAGTATTGTTATAGTAGAGTTGTTAAAAAAGCTGTTAGAAAACAAAATTAAAACATTAAGCTATTTTATTATCCAAAACTCATAAAGCCTCTAATTAATTTGAGATAAGCAAAATTAATTTAATATTATAATTTGGTTTTAAGCTTTTGAGATGGTTGTATCGAGTTTTATAATGTTTATTTAAACTCACTGTATATTTAATAACTATATTTTAGGGCATAATCAAAAGTGTTCTTAAATTTTGATGCTTTTAAATTAAAGTAACCAGAAAAATATTTTTTAGTCTAATATTGTGACTGATAAGCTTGAACGGTATTTTTTTTTTCGTAAACTGATTACTCATGCTAAGGTTTCAAATCTAATGACATTATAATTAAGAAACCACAAGAAACTTTCTATTGACATAGTTAGATGTCTTCAATCTAATTACATAAAAAAGATATAATACTTCACATTACTATTTGACCTTTGAAATGACACAGTGCATTGAACGAAATTAAGCTATGTTTGTCTTTTTTTTTGTGTTTAAGTATATATGCTTAGAACAAATAAAAACTAAATGGGTGATTCAATGTTTATGTTATAGTACTAACTTATACTTTGAGAATTTTGAAAGCTTTTTTTTTCTCCTTAAAAGTTGTTAAAATTTATTTTAATTTAGAGGTCATATAAATTACTCCACAAAACTTTTTTAAATCTAAAGCATATTAATTTTACCATGGTTCTCAATAAACAGACTTTTGTAATTAAGATTGAAACAGCATGAAAATTTCTATTGACGTCATTAAATATCATCTGTCATTTAAAATTTTCAAATAATACAATGTAATTTGGTATTAAGAGTTATAAGACCATGTTGATTTAAAATTAGTTTGCTTGTTAAATTATTTTTTGTTTGTTAGAATTTTTTTTAGAACAATAATGTTAACAATGGATCTCTTGTTGTTTCTTAGTTTAAAAACAAATCTACGTTTTCTTAAATTTAGGTATTTGTATCGTTTATAGTCTTGTAATATTTGTTCATGATTATAAAAAAACGGTTTGAGAAATGAACTTTTTTAGTACTTTGAATGCATTCATGAAACATTATTTAAGTACGTAAGCTAAAGATAATAAATAAAGATATTTGTAAATACAATTTATAAAATAAAACTTTAGTACAAATCTAACGAATTTACCGAAGCCTTGTATTAAATTTAATAACAACAGGTTTTTTTAATTAGACTAAAGTTTAAAGAATAATTTGAATGACTCAAATTAAAATACTAAAAAAAACAACTCAAAACAAAAACTTGATATTGAAATTTTTAAAAAGTAAAGATAACATAAATACTGCTACATTAGTAGTAAAACTACAGTGCAGTTTTGTTATTCTTATACTGCACATTTTTTATGTACTTAAGTTTTAGTGAATACATTAGCTTTTTTGAACTAAGTTTCCAATATATGAACAGAATGAACAGATTGTACTAAGCGAAAATTCTTGGTTGAATTTTACATAAAAATCAAAATTGGTCATCATAAAGATATCTCATTAACATTTTCTTGTGCTAATGTGCAAAAACTTTAAGTTTAAAAACCGGTTTTTTGTAAAATAAATAACAATTAATTTTAAATACTGCACAAATATCTTTTACAGTTTATATTAAGTTTTTAACTTTTAAATATTTTTCAAAGATAATTTTTGCGAGTGTCTATAGGTATTTTTTGAAATTTACTTACACAAGTTATTATGTTGATATATTGACTATTTTTATTTTTCAATATTTATTGATTTTTTCAGTTCTATTGATTTTAGCTAAAAATGTTCAATATTCATGTATTGTATGCTATTTTGTTCGGTCCACTTTTTACTAAAGTCCTTAAATAAGAGTATAATGGTACCATTTTAATTTTATAACAGCAGTATTGTTATTTTGTTATATAAAGTCGTTAGTTACGTTGCTGTGTAAAAGTCTACTTAATTAAATTAATTTAAACTTTTTATTAGTTAAAGTTAAAAGATATTATCAAAATTTAAAACAAACCTACCACAAATTATTCTAAAACTGTTTAGTTTGTTTATTTTAAAGTAAGAACACATTTTAATTATAATTGTTTTTGTTGTAAAAATTATCATTTCAAAACAAGTATAATTAACAATAATTAATTTTAAAAGTATTAGTTCTTTATATAACTGAAATAATTGCATACGCAACAGTCAATTTTAATAACTTAAAGTAGTATTATAATTACTTAAATTAGCATAAAATAATTAGCTTAATTTTTTATTAATTAAAGAGCGGAGACAATTTTTTTCTTTTTTGATGCAGTTTATGATTTATAATTTTATCTACTAAATAGAGACCATAATATTTATAGCATTAAAACAGTGAGTTTTGTAGTGCGATTTGTTACAATATTTGTTTTTTCATTATTATATTGATTTCAGCTAAAAAAATTATAGCCATAAATTTCAAAATTAAATTTTACTATTGGTTTTTAAAATAAAAGCATCAAATAAACGTTTTTAAAAGTAAGGCACTTTTTAACAAAACGAAATTTTAAAATAATTCTAACAAATTTATTACTGTTAATATTTAATAAGCAAGTAAATTATATTGAAGATAAAATACATTTTATTGTTATAAGGTTGTTCAAGATGAATTTTTTTACTGTAAGTATATGTAGCTTTATTTGGGAGTTATAATTAGAGCTATTCACAGAGCAAACATATTAAAAATCTGTCTATATATATATATATACTTTACTGCACTTGTGTAAAACTTTTACTAATTACATAGAAATAGAAAAATTATCAACGCAAAATTTAATGGCATTTAAAAAAACAACTATTTTTAAATTGTTTTTAACTGGTTAAAATTCTACTATAACAATTTCAAATTTTTCATCAATAAGTAGTGATATATTTTTATAATTAAGTTGAATTAGTATTATATTGATTTTTTTTTAGGAAAAAACTATAGAATTTACAATCTAGTTTTATACTATTACAATTTAAGATTAAAAACAACATTAAAAATTTTCTAATACGAATAAGCAAAGTTTAGTTTAAAATATATTAATTTCAAGTTTTTATGAAAAAAATAACTGCAAAAATATACCAAAAAGTAACTTTAAAAAGCTTAATTATAGTTGAAAGTAACAACTTTAATAAAGTTAGGTTTTTAGCTGAAAAACTTAAGTACTCCAAATTACTAGACTTAAATTTTAATTAAAATATTTATTTGTGTCTTTTACATAAATGGAATTATGTTATGAAACAAAAAAACTACTACCGTAATTAAAAATAATAACATTTGCAAAAGCTAATAAATCTAATTTATCAATTCTAAACTAAAAATGTTTTGTAAATGTATGATTTGTTGTAAACTATTACAAAAACTAATTTGTATATACAGAATTCCGATTTAATTAGTATAATAGTGTAAGCAAATTCTAACAATTAAAAAGTATGCTTAGGGTTAAAAAATAGTAGTTTTGAGGTTTAATTAGCTCCAAACAGTGCTTAATATACTAAATTAAAAATATTTGTTCTATCAAACTACAAAACATCAATTTTTAAAGTCACGTTGTCTACTATTGTAGATTTGTTTTCAATGTGAGTGAATGAAACAAAAATCTAAAAATGCACCTTCAAAAATGCTAAGAAAAATATTTTCAGTCTTAATTTTTGAGAACATAATGCGAAAAAAGAAAAAAGGTTCAGAAAATATAAAAACCGCATCCGACTAAAGTTAAATCATTTTGCAGCTCCATAAATGCTGTCTTGAAGTTTTTATAAATATTTTATTTTGAGTTGTCAAGCTTTGAAGCAATAAGCTAGCCAAATTTTTTAAAGTATATTTAAGTTTGTACATATACTTTGAAAATTTGTAAAAGATGTTGAAAAAATTTACAAAAATATAACAAAAGTTTTATGGTAACTTTTTTTGATTAAAGAATGTACAGAATATTAATTAAAGCTATTTAGAGGTATTTAAACTTTATAAAAACAGTTAAGAGTAACGAAAAACTTGAAATCAAATGTTAGTTCTATGCATAATCAATTTTAAAGATTTAATACTTAGTTATAACTTTTCATTCTAGAACTTTTAATCATTTATATATTTTTATTGCTTATAGTAAATTTTCTCTTAAAAATAATTTATATGTGTATAATTTTTTGCGAGTAAAAAGTTCAATAAAACAAGTTTTTAAACAGCACACTTTACATGTGTATTTATATTTACTTGTTAGCTTAAAAACCAGCTTATTTTACTGATTTATTGATTACTAGTTCTGTCAGCGTTTATTGATTCCTAGTAATAATGTAGAGTTTATTAAGTCCAAGTAGTACAAGGTTCTCTTTTTATATAAAGTTAATAAAGAGAAAAGTTTTATATTCGGTACTAAATGTTAATAAATATTTTTTTTGCAAAAGTATAAACTCGCTAACCTCAATGAAACAGAAACTAGAATAATATAATTTAAGTATTAAAACAAATTGTGTTATTATATTTTTTTAAATAATTTATAGTTTAATGGTTTAATAATTACAAAATTTTATAAGTTTTATAACAAGCTTGTTTATAGCTCTGTTAAGTTTTGTATTTTAATAAAACTTTTTCTTAGAGAACTTAGATAAAATTTATTATTGTTATTTTGTATATAAGTAAAACTTTTGAATGAAATATTAAAACGTTTAGTTTTAAGTATACATTTAAAAGCTGAAAAAACTGAAAGTGTTTTTAAATTGTGAATAATTTATAAACTTGAAAACGTTCTCAGATTAACTTGAATGTATTAGGAGAAAATAAACTCGTTGACATATTAAATTGTTTATAGTCAACACTTTACATGAACTTTAAAGTTTGTGTAAGCATAGCGTTGGTAAAAAGTAAAAAAATTTTAGCTGTTACATTTAACATGAAAAGTTTTTGTTAATTAACCCGATATTTGTTTAAACATTTGTTTTGATATAACTAAAAACTAATTTTTTTAAATAAGTATACTTATTAGAGAACAACTATCAGCTAATTTTTCGACCTTATTAGAAACTCAAAAAATATGGTTTTAGTTCTATTAAAATAAGTTTAAAATTTTAGCAAACAGAGTTAATTATATTTTTAGAATAATATTTTAAGCTTAAATTTATAATTACAAGTTAAGTATTTTTGTTTATGGTATTGTGCTATAAGCACAAGAAACAACTTATCCATTTAAAATACTTAATAAAATAACTCTTTTTTTTCAATGATAGATATCATATAATAATAATAATAAAAATGATCATAATTTTTTTACAAATTTTGAAAGTTATGATGGTTTGGTTTTTATAAATTAGTTGTATTTTGTTTTATTTATTCTTAATAAAGTAAGTTTTAAATAAGTTTTAAACATAAATAATACTTTTGTAAAAATACTTAAAGTATAAAAATGTAATTTAAAGTTTTTTTATGTAAATATTTTTACGCGTTCAAGCTTTCTTTGTGTTTATTTATAAACAGATTAATTTTTCAACATGCAAGTTTTTTTTTGTTTTTACCACATTTGCAACTTATTTCGTTTAAATTTATATCATTTAGTCTTCTTTTGATTAGCTTTATTGTTTGAAAAGACTGAATGTTTGATTTTTTTAAATATAGTTTGATTTTTATCATATAATTTTTTTTTTCGTTTTTTAAATTTGTTTATAGTAAGCTTAGCTTAATAGACTTTTTTTAACAATACAACTTTTGTTTTAAGTATTTACATAAAGCTTAAATTTTTACGTATTATATTTTTGTAGATTATTTAATAAAAAATAAGTAATAAAATGAGCACGGAAAAACCAATACTACAGTCAACTACATATCCACAAAATAAAAGTAAAAGTGTGGAAAATAACTTCCAGAACAATAAGCTGCTAGTTGAATTAGGTATGTTTTTTATTTATTTAAACAATAAAAATTAATTTTTGTCTGTTTTTTTAATTTACAGACTAGAAAATTTAAAAGCAAAAAATTAAAAAAAAACAAACAACTTTCTTTATTTTATTATCAATGTTTATAAAATATAGGTAACACATATACAATGATTTTTTGTTTTGACAGATGAAAGAATAATTACACCACCGGAAATAATTGACTATGACGTAATAAACGACCCGCACCATCACAAAATAAAATTATACATTGTTGCATCAATACTCGGATTTTTATTACTTGCTGTCATTGCTACTAGATTGTGGTTAGATGATATTAGTTTTTATTAATGAAACAAAAAACAATTTAGTAAAATCTACATAAATCTTATTAAATAAAAGTTTTATCCTCTAAAATATTCAAAAAAACACAACCGAAATTATTTTTATAAGTTTTTGATAATTTAAAAGTATGTTTACAAATCTTTTTTTTTTTAATTATATTTCTTCTCTTTTAGTTGGTGATATAAATTTATTATAAGCAGAAAGTTTTAAATATAAACTATAAACTAACAATTTTTCATTTTGTGATTAAACTTATTAAATTAAATAAAACTAATAAAACAATATAACTACTTTTCTTTGTCGTAGATACTAAAATTTTAAACACAATTAGTATCAAAATTAATTTTTCAATTTTTTTGATTAGGAGTTGGCGTAAAAAAAGGCGGGAAAATTTGTTTCGAAGACCAGAAGATGAAAGAAGAGGGTACATGTTTCACTGGTATTAAAAAAAATAAATTGTAAAATATAGTTCATTGGTATTGAAAATTTAAAAACCAAGCTTCATTCAAAAATATAATTATGAGTAGTAGGTATAACAAAAATATGTTTTACTAGTATTAAACATATATATGTATCATTGGTATTAAAAACATAAGTATGTTTCATTGTTATTAATAAAAATTAAAAAATCAAGCTTCATTTAAAAAATATAATGATGAATAATAGATTTGATAAAAATATGTTTCACTGGTATTAAACATATATATGTATCATTGGTATTAAAAACAATAAAAAAATAAAATATGTTTAATTGGTAAAAATACTTAAAATACATGTTTAATTGTTATTAGAAATACAAAATTAATTATAATTCATTGCTAATAAACAAATTAAAAACAACCAGAGTAATATTTGGTTTATAGATAGTAAAAAATACTGATGACAGTAAACATGAAATTATACTTGTAGAATAAAGTAGTAAGATGAGGACAAATTTAATAGATTTACAAAGTGCTTTAAAATTGTTTATTGTTTCAATAGTAGATATTTTACTTTTGCTTTGTTTATGGTTTTAATTTATTCACGAGTTAAACATTCTGTGCTTCATTTGAAAACTGGTTATTAAATTTGAGTTTTATTAAAAAACACTGAAATTTTTTTCTCACGTTTTTATTTTTATTTAGAAAATGTTTTCTATAAACTTTAAACGTAGTACCATACTGCTTTACATAAATATCAATAAATATTGTTTTCAAGAGAATTTTAAAACTTCAAAAACATTATTTTTATTACACAAAAGATTATGAACTTAAGTATACTAGTAAAGCATTAGTCAAAGTTTAACTAGTGTTATTATTTTGTTGTATACACAGTAAAATTAGTTTTTATGATATTTTAAATAACGATTAGTCTTTGTTCTTTTTATTAGTTTTTTTTTAATAGATAGTTAGTTTGGTTTTATTCAATATCATACGAATAGTTTTCATTTTAATTAATTGTGCCTCACCAAACATTTTTCAAGTACAACCTATATTTCTTTTTTTGTAATTAAAAAATTTTTTTGTTTATTATTCAAATTAAAAGAACATCAACGCATCTTCTAAGAAAAAAAAACTTGGTATTTTTAAATATTTATACTAAATATGATAAAAATACTAGTTAACTTTCTTTTATCGGTTGTTTTATAGCTCTACTTTTGCATTTCTGAGAATAAATATAGTCAATGAAATTATATATATATATAAAATAGCTACAAAATTTCAATTCAAATACATTTATGTTTTAAAATAAGTAGCATAAAAATTTTATTGAAGTTATTAAATATCGTAAACGTTTTTATTCATGTAAGATTTAACAGTATTTAAAATTGAGTTTTCTTGTTTAGTTTTTTTTTTCGCGATATATTAAATATACTTTCCTTAAAATATACAAACATATCCTACTACTTAATCACGTTTAACAATATTTTATTAACATAAAAACTAAAATTTAACTGTAACTTTTTTAGACGAATATATTATTGTAAAATAAAAATATTTATACTGTAAGTCAAATTATTTTAGTAAATGTAGTCAGAATATTACCATGTATCTAAATAACGCAACATTTTTTTTTATGTTTTCGAACTAAAATAACTATGAGTAAAGCGACTATAAAAAAAAACAGTTTAGCTATATTTTTGTAATCAGAAATTCGGAAAAGTAAAACTCTTGGAAAATAAAAACTAGGCTTTTTAATAAGAAAATTATATTTATACAAATAATTTTGATTCGTAGAATAAATTTAGATTTAATTTTGGTTTTATATTTAAAGCATTATTTCGAAAAACACAGCAGTAATATTTGTTTATAATTTTATAGTATTAACTTTAGTTTAAGCTTTTCTTCAACTTGAGATACTTTTTTAGATTGGTCAAAGCTAAAAAACAAATGCTTGTATTGTGGCTCTTTTTTTAAGTTGTTTAATGCAATAATGTTAATAATACAAGTAAATTAAAAAAAAAACATATATAAGAATTTATACCATTTTTACAAGATAGTTGTCATTATACTGAATCTAGCTTATTGATTATTTTATTTTGTCAATATTCATTGATTTTATCATATATTTTTATTACTAATCATGTAGTTTTCTTTTTTTTTTTGTTTCTTTTTCAAAATTCTTTGTTTTGTAAACATCTATTCAAAATGGTAAATAAAAGGTAAATAAAAGCTGTTTTATAGCTCTTTTTTTAAATTTTTTCATTTGTTAATTTAAAATATTTTTCATCGACTTGTACACTTAATCTGTTGTTACACTATGTTTTTAGTATAAAGTTTATTTTAGTACTTTTTATGCTTGAATTTCTATTCAGCCTTATAAAACAAACAAAGTTTGATAAATTATTAAATAAGATCTAACAAATCCAAAAATTTATTTGAGTAGAAAATATTAAAATCAATAAAAACATTGCTTAGTCCTAAGTTTTTTTTTTGTTTAAAGAACAAGCTTAAATAGGTTTATATTTGCAAAAAACTTAATAAAAACTAAAATTAAATAGTATAATTAAATATATGTATTAAATATTATTAAAGTCTTATTTTTAATTGATAATTCTTATACAAAAATATTAAATATAAAAACGAACGTCAGTGCTATAAACAAACTATTTTTGAAATTAAAAAACAAACTTAACAACTAAACAAGTGTTGAAAGTTTTATTATGTCTAATTGAAGGTGTGAACAAATTACTACGAACTTATTTGATAAAAAAATACTTTTACTTTTATTTTAGTAAGGTCATACGGGGTAATTACCTAGCTTATTGTAAAGTTAAACTTTTAAAATCTGTTGTTATTACCTTACACAGCGAACAAATTAAAAATACATTAATCATTATCTTAAAGTTTGACCTGTGTTATGTATTATTATAAACTTTAAATGAGTACAAAAATTTTGTGTTTAGATGACAAACAAACTTATAATTTTATATTACTTTAAAAAATAAACTGTATGTTACTTAAAAGTTTTTTTTTATTTAAAGCAGTAATAAAAAATCAATTTTATAGAAAATAACTGTTCAAATTTATATGGAAGTTTTAAAGATGCAACACCAAGAAAATTAATTATCTTGAAAAAAATATTATTATGTAATTCATATTTTTAAAACTTTGTATGTAGCTTATATTTTTTTATAATAAGCAAAAATAAATATTAATATTATTTTTAAGTCACGCTTCTTTAACAAACTTAAAGGTTGATCAACACTTTTTAAACACAGTGTAGCTCTAAATAGTTTACAATTTAAACAAATTACCAACGTAAAAGTTTAAACACCTAATGAATTGTTTACAATCAATACATCAACATGTACCAATCGCTTATTAAACCTTGATGTAATCTGAAGTTTTATAACGTTTATAAATATATCTTCTTGAGGTGTTACTACTTTTGATGGATTAGATTTGTACAAACAAAAACTTTTTATTTGTGTAAAGTTCAGTTCGTTTGTTATATAAGACTCAAGGTTATTCAAATTAAATAAAATTACAGTTTTTTTAAAGTGTTTAAGTTTTACTTTTAATACTGTTAAATGTTCAAAACTTCTTAATAAAATTTAAACCCATACTTCAACAAATAAACACTTAATAAACTTAATCATTTATAAACGCATTATGTTAAAAAGTAATATAAAAATATAAATTGTTCATACCAAAAAATGTTCTACTTTTTTAACAACTAACTTTTTAGAAAATTCAAACTAAATTACACAATTTTAAAATTAGGTTCAAAGTGAGTCACAAATGCTAAAAAACATTATCTTAAAACTTACAGTTCGTTAAAAAAATTATAACATTCTTAGTTACTGGCTATGATTACTTGTAAATTTATAAAAAGATTATAAGTAGCTGTACTTTAAACGTTTTTTTTTACGCTTAGTCGATAATTACGTGCAGTTTTATGTTTTGTATATATTTCTTCTTGGACAATCATAAAAAATTAATTCTCGTCAACATAAAATCCTGTACTTTTTTCCTTGTTACTTTATTTTAATTTAAACGAGCTTATATGTTCAAAAAATGTTTTTATGTTATTAACCTGTTTAAAACTTGTCTACTATTTATATTAGATTTTAATCATCCCATCAGCTTTAAAGTTCTAAATCGATTAAAGTTATAAAATTAAAGTTATAAAATTGATACATAATATGTATTCTTATATAAACTGTAAATTGATAAAGTTTATCAAAAAAAAATTACTAACTAACGATATTTGCTTAATATTTGTTATTATCAAACACATTTGCAAACTTTTCGGTGATTTAAAACAGGCTAATACAAAACTTTATTATAAATACTAGTTTTTTAACATTAAAATTTTAAAATATCTATAGTTTTCCACGTAAAGTATTTTGAAAGCTGTCTATTGATTAAAATTAACTTAAAAACTATTTCTCAAGATTAAGAAAAGTCAAAGATTGTAATTAAAAATATTATTAAACTGACTGGAAAAGTAATACGTTGATATTTGTTTTTTTATTATACATTTGTGATCGTATAATAGGTCAAACAGAAGAAAAAGAAAGGTACAAGAGAAAATATAATAAAATAAAAAGAGAACTTAATAAGTTTGTGAAAAAGTACAAAAGTTACTAAGGTCTAAAAACAATTAATTTTTCTGCTGCCTGCTTAAACACGTGTATGCTCATTTTGTTTTTATTTAGAAGGTTATGAGGAATTTCTTTAGTTAGAAGAAAGAATAGCGTGCATTAATAAAACCGAAAACATTTCAGGACACTTTAACATAGAATATCCTTTTAATGCAATCCTTAAATAAGAAAATATAGTCGACAAAATAAAAAGTGTTTTAGGGACAAAATTACTCAACGAAGAAGACATCGAAAGATTTTCAAAGACAAGTTTCCAAGTTGATAAAGAAGAATTGAAAACTAAATTCTCAAACTACAACGATTTGGGATCTTACTTGTATGATCTTCTTAATCATTTTCAATATAGGTACATTTCCCCTAAAAGATTTGAAGAAATGTCTATGAAGTTTCAGGGATCAATTGAAAGTTTTGAAGATCAGAAGTCTTGCGGGGTATGCATAAATTACTATATTAAAGATTAAGAATTTTGTCACTTGCCTTACAATTAATTCGCTTTTAAAAATGTACTGAAACTTAATTAAGAAAAAAATTTAATGTCTATTTTGTCATCTAATTTTACTTAATTATATAAAGTTTCAGCTATTTTATAGGTATTTCAACGAAAATAAAATAAATTTAGCTGCGTAAATTAAACAAAATTATACAATTTTTGTAAAAAACTTTTAAATAACATTGTTTTTACATATTGTCTTTTATTATATAATTTTTTTAAATAGCAGAGTTGGTTTAGATTTTTTATTTTAATTTGATTTAGAATGTTTGAATTTTTATAAATTTTACATATAAAATTACTTATACTATAGCTATTTTAAGTATCCATAAATCAGCCAGAACAGAAGATACAAAACGAGTTAATTTTTTTTTTTAATACTGTATGCAGCATTTTGCAAAATTTAACTTGTTTTTAGTATCTAGTGCAAATGAAAGTGGCTGAAGTAAAATATTTTTGATTAAGGTTTGTCTATATTGATATGTTTTACGGTTATTGTAGAAAATTTTATGCAATAAAAGAGTCTACTACCAGGTATTAAAAATATGGAAAGACAAAGTATGAAATTAGGCTCTACCTCTACATTTTTTCTTAACATATTTTACAAACTGTAAGGTAAAGTAAATTTTTTATTGTCTAGTGTGTATATTTTATTTTGTTTAAAAGTTTAACTAGTTCCATTTTTTAATCTAAACGTTTTTTATAAATGATAATAAATGATATAAAACTATTTTACTCATTTATTTTTGTTTCAAACACTTTAAAACCCTGAAATTAAAAATTTGTAAAGCCTAAAATAGGTTTTCAAAACTTAAGCTTAAACTTTTACTAAAATAAAAAAGTTGATTTTTATCAAACAGTCTAGCTTATTTAGTTTCGAACTAAAGATGCTTACTTTCTGAACTTATTTAAATTTCTATTGTTTATTGAACGACAAAAAAAAAGCGCCCAAAATTTTAACTTTAATTTCAGCTCTGAACTTATTTAAATTGTTTTTAGCAAAAACTCAAATTTTATACATTTTTAAACTTTTTACCTTTTTTTGAAATGAAATTCAAGCAATTAAAGTAGTAGGTTTTGTTTTTTTAAGCATAATTTTAACTTATTTTTTTGAAATTTCGTCACTATTCATAATGTGCAATGTCATTTTTGTTAAAAGTTTTGTTGTAAAATGAAAGTTATATTATTTTTCTTTTAGATTCCTACTTTATACACTAATCTATTACTTTACATGCTTAGTATGCTTTTAATAAATAAAACTTTATTAGTTCAAAAACATTGTCATGACTCATGATATATTTTGCTTTGTAAATTTGCCTAGTTAAATAAACAAAAGTTTAAAAGACTTTCTCAGAGTTTAAAATTAAACATTGACTTGGTTTGGTAGCATTAAACTATGTTTTCAGCTTAGGTGAATTTTTCTTTTAAATAGTAAACAAAGACACAATATGAATTAATTATTCATCTCACCAGCATAGCAATTCTACAGCTATCTATGCTTCAAAACTTTAATAAAACAATTAACTAGGCTTTTTATATAATTATTGTAAACCAAACTTATTTACTATAATAGTTCACTGTGAAAATTTAATAAAACAAGTTCAGTTCCCATTTGTAAAAAAAAAAGTTTGTTTACTGATAGATAATTCATATGATTGTAAGATGTTTTTTTTTTTTTATGGTAAAAAAACATCAGTCTCAAACTCTACCCCTTGCAACGATAAACGTTTTCCGGGGAATCATGAATTAAATGACCAAAAGCATAATAAATACTCCCAAGTTTTAACTATTTACTATGCTCTGTACGCATCAGTCTAAATAAGTTTTTTTTGGAAAAACAGGCAAATGTTAGTTTTTGACAGTTCAACAGTTGAGTTTTTCAGAATTTTTTAGGAAAGTTATAAATAATTGTGATATTCTTTGTAAACAATAATTTTATTTTTAAATTCAAAATGAAATTATTTTTTATCATAAATGCTTGAAAATTTTAGAGTTTCAACTAAATTGAGAATCTTTTTTGTTTTGTTTTGAGTAGATTATTAAAATTTGAAACTATTTCTAAAAAAACATTTGGTTTTTGTAGCAATACTCTCTGTAAAATACTGTCTGTTAAATAGGTCTGCCACACTTACACAACAATTCAAGTTCCAAAAACTGAAACTTTCATGATATTTTTCAGAGACAATATCTTTTTAAATAATTTATATGAATAAAAATGTACTCAGGGTTGCCAATTTACCTGGAACCGGGAATTTAAAAAAACTTTGAAAAAAAAAGAAATTTTAACATTTTAAACTTGTTCAGTAGTAAAATTTCAATTTGACTCAAAAAAACCTATCATATAGATAAGAAAATTTTGTCATCATCAAAATTTTTTTTTAAAAAGCACATTTAAAGTAGCCTTACAGTATCTTTTCAATGTTTTTATACTTTATAACAAAGTTTCTTACCTTAAAATCAACTTTAAACTAAAAATGGACCCAAAAATGTGTACTTTTAAAAACCTGGAAGATATTTTGAAAACTTGGAAAAATTTTGAAAAAACAAGTGGCAAACCTGTGTACTTGAAAGATCTATATTAGCATACTACCCAACTAAAATTCATCTAAAAGGTTATGTCCTTTCATCTGTTTGTAATACCAACTGGCTACCAACCAACAAAGGTTGGGACAGGGTTTCCCAAACACATTTTAATAAAAACCATCTTGGCAAAAATTAAAAAATTAGACTCATTCCTAGTTTAATACCAATTTACTTTTTTTGCCTAATTATTAACACTGACACCTAGTAACCAAAATTAACCCCAAAGGTCAACATTGGCCCATTTGGAATAATGGCAGTCTAAACTAAAAAATTTGAAGCTTTTTTGAAAAATTTAGTGTACAAACCCTGATTTACTGAAAACTTGTTTCATAGTTTAAATAAAATTTCATTTCTATGTAAAGATTATAGCCAGTATTTATTTTTGGCCATCATCAACAAAGTTGAGATGTTTTCGGCCTTCAATAATAAATAATGAACTTCACCACACAACCATCAACAAAATCATCCAGCCTAGGACCATTGTAGGATTGACTTGGATGCTGCTGATGATGGTTGTGTGGTGAAGTTTATTATTTATTATGTTGAAGTTGTATATGCTAGTCATTTCAATCAAACAAATTTTAAAAAGTATAAGAAATAAATTGATATCAAAAGCATTTTTATTTATTTTATATTAAAAAATGTTTGTAATCACTATTCCTTCTTCAACAAGAAAAAACTTAAAATGTGAGTTTTTTTTTATCAAAACAAGAATAAGACAAAAAAACAAATGTTGTTTTGAAATTGACCACTTAATTGATAGCTTAGTATACGAATTTGTTTACAAAAAGGTCTTTAACAGTACCTATATAAATTTTAATAACTATATGTGCTGTCACTTTGCCAAGAATAAGGTTCTTATTCAGAAAACATTATCCAAAAACAGGTTTTTATCATTACAAAGGGTAGAGTTTGAGACTCATGTGTTTTTACCACTAAAAATAATAAAAAACTGCATTCTAACTGTCCTTCTTATAGAAGTGTTACTAAGTAGTCATTTTACCTGGAATTTGAAAATTTTAACAAAAATCAATTTTGAATTTAATAAAAGGAAAAACTTAGGATTTTGAACAAGTAGCCTGACTGTACAGGCGTTCTTAAATAATGGCTTTGAAAATTTTCTGGTTTCAAAGTAACTGAGATCAAAACCCAGTGGTCACCACCATACTTGTTAAAACTTCTTAAAACAGATTTCTTTAATTACTGGTTCAAACCATCTTCCTCAAAGGTCAACAACCAAAAAAATTGTTTCAGGTAATATAATTAAGAATCTAAAAAACATTAAATCACAAAGAATATAAATACAAAATAAATTTATACTTTAAAATAAAATAGTTTTTCATAAGTCAATAAGTTTTAGTTAGCATAAAAGTACAAAAAAGATTAAAATGAAAACTTCTGACTAGTATAAAAAGTTATATTTTGATTTACCAAGTTTACTTTGAAATGCTGCTTTGTTTAAACTTAAATTAATTTAGCCACATACTTTTATTTTCATAGTTTGTTGGTTAACTATTCATATTATTTATAGAACTGGTTTATTTAGTTGTTAACAAATAAAAAAAACTTATAACAATTAACTACTTTGTTATTTTAAAAGAACACAAATAGATAAATTAAATAAAAAATTGACTAGTATGCTTATCAAAAGCTTTTACAAAATTTTTAAAAGCTAATAAATTCTTGAATAAAAATAATATTATTTGAATTTAAATAGCAAGATGAATAGAAAATTCAAGTTTTTATATAAGATATATAGTAACTCAGGACTCAGTTTTGCATAAAAACACTTTTGCAAAGTAACCAATGGATAGGGGTAACAGTGATAGTAAAATAATTTAAAAATAAACAAAATAAAAATAAAGAAACAAAAAACGTGTGCAAAAATGACTGCTTGTACAAAAATGTTCCTTTGTTTTAAAGTGACTCTTTGTGCATTTCGGACACCTACCCATAATACCGTACGGTTTATAATTAACACTTCTTGGAAAATTTTATTTGAGACTTCAAAAAATAGTAAAAACAAATAGAAAAATAAGTAAGCATATTAGAATTGTTAAAAACTAAGTAATATTGTTATTAAAAGTTTAATTATTAAAAACTTAAAAGTCTTACTTAGCTAACTTCTTGACTGAAAACTAACCTAAACAAAATACTCATAAAAATACTAAATACTTCAGTAGTAAAAAGCACTAATATATAAGTAATTGAAGAAAAGCATGTCTGAATTTGTTTGCATATGGGATCTGCCATCAATAGCTTCTGAAGAAAACATCAAAATGTATATTGAGAGCTTCTGTGAAACAAGGAAGATCATCAAGCTCAATTCAACGTCTGCTCTTGTTGAGTTTCATGATGAAGAACTGGCCAACGACGCAGCTGTATCCTTGGACAATTTGGAAGTCATGGATAGTTGTGTACAAGCCGCTGTGATTGCTGAAAATTCTGCTGAACTAATCAGGCTGAATATAGATGATATTAATTATTTGAAGGGACTGAGGTTGAATGGCCAACCTTTTTATGAGAGTGACGATTACCCAAGTTCTACAGATGAGAATAACTACACAGAAAATATTGATGATTATGATGAGGTGCCACCTAGTGATAGTTATAATGTAAATGAAGTTCCTTCTACAGATAAATATTATTATGAACATCACACTGAAGAAATATCTTCAACTGAAAGTTACCAGTATAATTTCACTGAAAACGAGTTTTATGACAGACTTAATATTGATAATACCCAGCTGATAGAAAATATACAATTGAGTGATGAAAGCAACAACTCCTCAAGTGACCCTGGTGTCATAGAAGTCAATACGAACTCTCAATCAAATCAAAATGATAATATTAATCAGCAAAATGTTGGAACTAATTCTTCCTGGTACGCAAGCGACAGTTTTGAGTTTGTAGGACCACAAGTAAACAACACATCTTTAGAAACCAACTATTTTTCAGAGCCTGACGCTGAAGATGTTTATGATGACATAGCTGAAGTTCCTTCTACGTATTTAGGTGAATATGAACCTGTGAGCAGTGTTGAAAGTAATTCTAGTGAAGAAGCGTTAAACCAACACACATCTTGCACTTTTCCTAGCTGTAGAAATAGTTGTGGTGTCCACAAAGATCAAAATAATCAAGTTACTATTTTCTCATCACAGCAAACACCTTGCAAAGAAAATACTAGTTGTAAGAATGCCAAACGAAAAACAAATGTTCTTGATAATAATAAATGCGCAGTGTGTTTATCAACATACAGTGAAATTATTTCAAACAAAATGCATCTTGTATCAACGCATTGTGGCCACGTTTTCTGCTGTAAGTGTGCTGATAGTGTCTGGTCCAAAAAGAAGCCAAATTGTCCAGTTTGCCGAGTGAAGCTTGTTCCATTCTACCCGCTTCAGTTGAGTGAGGATTTGAATTTAGAAGCAAAAGTTCAGCAACTTTACTTGAATTAATATGCACTTCAAAAATAAACTAACAAGAAAACAAAGCATGATTAAAGTTTAAACATTTTTTTCTGTACTTTATTCTCTTTACACTATATTCTCATATTTTTGAATTGAAATACTTTTTTTTTAACTACTGCTTTTTATCTTTGATTTGCCTCTTGTATGCTCCTGCACTTAAAACAAACATTTATTAACCATCTAAGCAACTTTATTTAAATTTATATGTCATTATAAGTGCTTAAAAATCAAATAAATATTTTTGTAAAGACTTAGTAGTTAGGCTTTTTCCACAATTTTCCCTTTTGTTTTACTAATTTTTCATTAAGTAGCTGCTATTTTTTAACTTGCCTCAAACCATGCTTACTACAAAATACCAAAAAGTAGTTATATTATTTAATATTCAAGTGTGAAATTGTTTTCATTACAAAATGCTGCTTTTAATTTATACATTACCTCATTTTACTTTTATATGTTTTTTTATACACTGCTAAAATAGTTTACTCTTTTAAAACTTTATTTAAGTTTGAAATTACGAAACTTGTAGTTTATTAAATTTACTTATTTTTATATTTTAATTTGGTTTATACAATTTGATATAGGTCTTTTTACTGTAGTTTTTTAAACACTAGTGTTTATAAGTGAAAATAAACCCAGAAGTCTGAATAATTTTGAATTTTAAATAAAAGAAAGTATGGATGCAAACGTAACAATTTATTTTCTTTAAACTTATTTACTTTTATCTTTTATTTTACTTTTTCTTCTATTTCCATTTGTATAACAAATTTACTTTTTCTTGAACTTTTTCAAGTTTTAGCCTAAATTTTCTTAAACTCAAACTCAGAAAAAAAAACTTTTTTAGGTGATAAATAGTAATTAGAATGATACATAATTTTAATGAAAGATTTCCATCTAGTTTTATCATGAAAAACCATGAGTTAGAAGGTAAGTAAATCTTTAGTTAATTAAATTATTTTTGTAATATGCTAAAAAAAGCAAACTTTTATTACTCATCTATAATTGTTTTATAATTTTTTAATAGTTAGTAAGTAATAACACTGTACAATCTTTAAGGCCATATACAAGTTCCATCTAGTTTTTTACAGGTTAATTTTATTTCAAAGAGTTTTATCCTAAAAGTCGGACTTTTTTTACCACTTATGTATTTTTTTTAGTTTAATTAAATTACATGAATTCCGAACAAAAGTTTAAATAAAAATGACAAATAAATATTTCACAGATATTTTCTTCAAATTTAAACAATCTTCAATAGTAAAACAATACACCCTAAACAAAGTTTTGTAGTTTTGAAAAAATAAGAATGAAAATCCACAGTTTAAAGATTTTTAATCTAAATTTTTTTTTTTTATAGTTTTCAAATTATATAAACTAAAGTTTAGAAAGTGTTAAATTGTTTTAAATTTGAGATCTCTAGCTGAAAAATAAGAAAGTATATAGTTTGTTGTTATTTTTAAACTTTTGAGAAAAATAACTTCGAAATAAATCGAGTTTATAAGTTTGAATTAGAAATTTTTTACAAAACTATTTCTTGAATTGGAAATTATTCACAAAACTAATTCTATCTCAATAGTAAATTTAGTTTGTTTTATACTCTATAAAAAATGACTTATAGCTTTTAAGCTTTCGTATAAGAACCAATGTTGATTTCTATAAAATAATGTATTGACAGTATTTCAGTATATATGAACCAGGGTTTCCCAAAGCGGGCCATGTGCGATTAAGGAGCCACAGGGGGCCATAAAATCATAAAAACTTACTTAAGATATTGTGGATTAGTTGATGAAGAGCAAAAAAATGTCTACAGGTGTTATTAATGGTAGTTTTTTCAGTAATGTTGTTGAAGGGGGTCATAGTATTTTTTTATTGCTTTAAAGGGGGCCGTTTGAAAATAATTTTTGGAAACCCTGGTATATACAGTTAATTTGTTAAATCAAAATTTTACATAAGATTTTAGTAACTATTTTAACTTGTTTGTTGTTATTTATGGTTTTTACTTTGTTTATAATAAGTATTTTTATATGTTTAGACACTACAAATGAACACTACAAAAAGAATGTAAACATTTTCTGATTATACTACAGAAAAACCTCTGTATCCTGAAATGTCCTTGAATAGATTACTTTTGAAAAATAAATTTAAATACTTTTGAGTTTGATGCTTCTTAAAAATTGTTGTTAGTCCTTCAACTTAGTCAAAGTTATTAAAAATTCTTTTTTTTTTGTTAAAACATTGTTTGAAAATACTTTTAGATTTTAACAATTACCTGTTGAATTTACACATAAGTATTAGAATTTATATTTCTAAATTCACCCAAGTTCTACCTTGTTTTATTGAAATGACTTTAGTAATTTTTTTTGAGGTATAAATACATACTTACACAAATATAGCTTGTAATAAAAATAGTATAGTACATTTTAAAATATAGTATTACCATTTTTAAGTATTAAAAACATTTCATTTTTAGTAGTTTTCTTGATTTAAGTACTAAATTGAATATCTGTATTCATTTCAATTTAAGTAGGTAACTTATTATATATTTTCTACTATATATTTATAGTTGTTTATGAAGCATAAAAATCTAAAAATAGTCAATTATTTATATTTCATAAAATTTCAAAGTAGTACTACTATATAAGAGTTATTCTTAATGTATAATAGAAAGTTACTCAATTCTATAAGTAGTAATTTTTGTTTTAAAATGGCCATAAGTGCTATGTAATTTTCAATGAAAGAAAATGTATGTATAAATGCTTTTTAAGTTTATAATGTTTAAAGTTAAAAAAACAGCCTAAATTTTAGCTTGAAACTAAAATGAGCAGAAAATCCATATTTAAAAGTATTTAAACTAACAGCCAATACACCATGATTTACATTAAGATTTTTTTGAATATTTTGGTCATGCAATTTGACTTTTACTATGACTTTACTTATTGATATTCTATAATGTTTTACATAAAGTTGTTCTAGTCTAAATCAAATTTATGGTACAATTGTTTTAAATAACATTGGCCCTTATTTAAAAGTTTAAAGTATGAACAATCTTATAAATGTAGAGAAATGTCAAAATGTAAAGTTAAGAATTTTTTTAAGTAATATACAAAGTAATTACTTTGTTTATAACTAAATTTATACTAGTTATATATTTCAGGCTTTGGAATTTCTTCCCAAAGTACAATCTTTGAATAAGATTGTAACAACAGATCATAACAACTTTCTACTGAAAACTCAAACCTGAGGTTTTGATACTTAAGATCTTCAGGAACTTTTAAAAGTTCTAATTATAATCTATACTATACAAATACCATTAGGTAGATAATCAAACATATTTATTTATTTTGTTAAATGTTGGACATCAGTTTTCGTGTACAAATAATCTTGTATGTAGTCTAATTAACATAAAATCTAAGTTGAACAGGTTAAAATCTTATATGAAAAATTATATTTCACCAGTCCATGAATAAAATATTTGAAAACTTTAATTAGTTTTCAAAATAACAATGCTAACTTTTAATCTAATAATAAAACTCTACAGACAAACAACACACCACTCGAAGTTGCTACAGAGAGTACTTTGTGACGTCATAATAAAGTTAATTTTATGATGTATATAATAAAATCTCCATAATTACCTGATACACCGGGAAGTTCAGTAAGGAGTGAAAAGAAGTTCTACTTCTAAAGAGAATAACAAAAAGTTGAAGGCTGTTTCGGGCAACATTAACTTTTATAAAATTAAAATACTCAAGTATTCTATTTGTAAATGTTTTTAAATTCTAATACAGCAATTACAAGCAGCAATTATAAGGTAATATTTGTGTTGTGTTTTTCGCACCCTCTATTACACCACTGATTTTTATTTTACCAAATGTTGCGTCATAATTAAAAGTAAATTAATGGTAAGGTGCTTTGTACTTGAAGTTTTCTTTCAGTTTTTTGTGTTGTTTATCTATCGTTTCGTTTACGTTTTTTTTATTAAGTGTTAACTAAAAGTTTTTAGTTTGTTTAAGTTTTTGTTTTCAACAAATATTTTATAAAGTGTAAACAAAATGTTTTAGTTAGTTTATTTTTCAAATATAAATGGATCTATTCTGTTTGATATAATTTCTTAAACTATATAAAAGTTTTATGTCCATGCTTGAAAAAAAGTTTGTTATAATATTTCAACAAGTTAACTTGAAGCTTCTTTTTTTGGATTTTGGTAAGCAATAAAAAATTAAAAAAAGACTACCATTACTATCTACTATTAAAAGGGGTTTACATCTTAACTAATTTATTGACTTTCTTTTCAATATTTAGTTTATAACTTGCTTAAAATATATTTTCATGTATTTTTATTGTAATTTTTCTATGTTTTGTTTATGTTTTGAAAAACTTACACTAAAAACTTCATTTAAGTTAAAGAAAGTTTTTATATTATATAAGACTTAAACATACAAGCCTTAAATGTTTTCAAATAGTTTCAAGTTAGTATAAAAATTAGTTTTACAAATATTATTTTATAAGGCTCTATCTGCTAAAGAACTACAGTATACTACCGCTTAAGTACGCACTTTTTTTGGTACGCATCACGCCTTAAGTACGCACTTATCCAGAAAGACAAAGTAAAGGATGTTATACTAGAACTTTAAGAAATTCCAGTTTTTTTGCCTAAATCATTTTAAAATCTATTTAAAAAATTTGCAAATTAGAATTATGTTTTAAATGTTATTTAAAATAAATGACTTGTTTATTTGGCATAATTATTTGGTGCCTAGTTGTAAGAAAGAAAACAAACAACTAAATTTCATATTATACTATTTCGTCAAAAAGTACGCACTACCCGTGCTAAGTACGCACTTTTTTGTCGGGTTCAATTTGCGTACTTAAGCGGTAGTGTACTGTATTTATTTCGGAAGTGAATTTATTTAAATTAGTTTTAAAATACTTATTAAAAATTAACAAGAAAAAAATTTCTCAATTACTTAACTTTTTCTCTCTTTAAATTTTTAATCATTGTTAAATACTGTTTATAACTGTTTGCTTAATAAGATTAACACCAAAATTTTAACATCTTTCATTATAAATAAGATATTTTTTTTTTAATTTACTAAAAGAAGTAGCTGAAATAATTTAAGAAACTAATGTTGTTACATTTCAATAAAAAGTTAAATAGAAAAAGCTTATTTCAAGTTTTTTCTAAATTTTTAAGACGTTTTCAGTCTGTAATATTTGTAAACAACTTCAATATGTTTACTATTCTCAGCTATAAAAGTTATAATTGTTGACTTAAAATGAATTTAAAAAATCATGAGTTTTGACACATTTATAAATTGATCTATAAATTTCAGACAAGGGTTTCCCAACCAGGAATGCTCGCACCCCTTGGCAACATTCCAGGGTTGGCTTTTCATTTTTGTTTGATAAAAAGGAAATTTTGCTTTAACTTTGGGACTATAACAAAAATTTATTTTATAAAACATAACTGTCGATTTTTAAAGCTAACAAGCAATTCAAATCATATAAAGAAATTTATAGCTATGTCATAGTCTAATTTCATCATTTTAACTATGCTTTCAATCTCAATACAAATTTTGATTGTTGCATTACAAAAAACATTACTGCCATTACCTGAATCTAACGTTTGTTAATTTTTTTTTAACCAAAGTTTTTTACAAGTTTAAGACTAATGTGAATGTTAAAACTAGAATAAAAGATAGGGCAGTTAGAAAAACAATAAATGAGCTCAAAACTATTTTACTTTACCTTCAGAAAATATTTAACGTTACAGAGGGGAGAGTGAGTTCTAATGTTTTCTACCTTAGAAAAAATAAACAAAACTTATTTGAATGCAGTTTGCCTTATTTTTCAGTTTAATATAGTACACTATCAAAAGAAGTTAAAATACAAATCTTTCTCATTAAAACTATTCTTAAATAAATTATTACATATACTGCAAGGGATGCGAGATCAAACTGAAACATTTTAGGGTATCAAACTAAAAATTAGACTATTAATAAAATTTAGTTTAGTACTTAAAAATTTATTACAGTGTTCAATGGATTCTTAGATTAGTAATCTGATTCTTAAAGAATGAATTTTTTCAGAAACTAAATTCCTTTGTTCGAGTTAAAATACCAAATAACTTTATAATAAGTTAATTTTGTTAACTTACTCGTTATAAGGGTGTAATTAATAAAATATTTATAATTTTTTTCTTATTAAACTTTTATGAAGTTATGGTTGCTAAAAGTTATCAAGAGCTGTTTTTTATTTCTAAACTTATAAGTGAATGTTGATTAACATTGTTTGGTCAAAAATAATATTTGTTTAAGCTAAAGGACACATAAAAAAGAAAAACTATTTTATATATTTCTGACATATAAATATTAACTTTGAAAATGTAAACAAAAACATGAACCATTTTTTTTTTGTATTGATACTTTATTCAACAGAAGATTTCTTTATAACAATCTTCACTAAATGTAACTCCATAAAAAGTACAATAAAACGTTTCAAATTATAGAATGTTAAATTTCTGCTGCAATCACTAAAGTTTAAGAGAGTAAAATAAAAGCTCCGATAATATGTTAGAATGTACCTAAAAGCTGAAACTTCTATAAACTGAAAGTTCTTAAAACAAAACTGTAGATCACAGCGGTTATTAGCACTAAATTGAACTGCTAGAACATCAACAACAATAATGCGACTTGTATTCAGCAATTTGTATGAAAATTTTTAATTAATAATAACTGGGTAAACCAGTATGGCTTTATGTGCACTATTAAAACAAGCAATTAAATAATTTTCCATCCAATACTATAAAAAATCTAACATCCTATCAGGAGAGTGTGTTTTTATAAAATAGAAATATTAGAGTTCTCTAGTCAAGCCACGCTTTAAAAAACATAAAAGGACTAACACAAACTTCTTTAATCGATGTTGTGTTTTCTTTTAATTGAGCCCTTTTTTAAGCAAAAAGCTACTGCTCAGTTATTAATACTGGTAGTAGAACTTTATAGTGACAAATAAATTACAATACTGAAATTTTATTTTTAACTTAAAAAAAGATTATAGTTCATAACTTAGCACACTTTACAGGCATTTATTCAAGTAAAAACAAACCCTTACCTCAGAGCCAAAGTTGGTATGTTTTTAAAGTTAAGGTAATAATATCGAAGGACAACACTTTTTAGGTAAATTTTTATTATAAATTTTATTGCTTTCTTATTAATAAATTAAGGTGTAAAATAGTTAAACTTTAACATTGCAAATTATTATTTTTCGATGAATTTTCGTATTGAAAAAGCTACGAAGGACAAACTATGTCTAATTTGAAAATGCAACTTTTACTTTAGGTTTAGAGTAGACTGTGACTGAATCAGTTTTTCCTCATCAAAGAGTTATAGTTACATACATAATAAAGATAATCTTTTTAAAAATTAAGAGTTGAATATTCTTAATCAGTATTAATAAAAGTTCTTATAAATTAATTTTTAAAACACTACTAAGAATTATAAAAAACAAACTTCATTGAAGGTAAATTTTTAGAAGTAAATAGAAATTGTTATTTCAACACGAAACATTGATTTTCTTACAGATGTGTACTTAAAACTTTGTTAAAAGTAAATTAAACAAAAAGTTTAATTACTAAACTTAGAGATTAGTATGGTATAATAGTTTTCTGGCTTTTTGTTTTAAATTATGTTATCCTGAAAGAGACAATAAACTTAAAGTATATTCTTTACTTAATTTGTCTAACTTCATGACGTTACTAAGAAAACTCACAGAAACTATTTATTAAACTTGTATATTAATAACTAAACAATTACAATAACAAGCGTTTACAATCGGACATTTTGTAAACTAGTCTACTAACTTGTAGTTAATATTTGTGCACAAATTTTGGTCTGTACCATAAAAAATCTACTAATTTTATCAAAAAAGATAAGTACATTAGTTGACTTATCTTAAGACCAACAGGTTCTAGTTCAAAAGGTTTAAAACGATCAAATAAGGTTGTTATTGGTAGAAGAAATAAATTAAACCACAAATTATTGAAACTAAACTTTTACAACATTATACTACATTCAAGTCTTAGACAGAGGTCAAAAGGTATCCGTGGTGTATGAATTGATAACCGAAAAGTTCTCGGTGCTGCAAGTCATATGTCCAAATATTATAAGCGTATTTTTCGTCGTTCAATGAACTAATAAATACTAAAACACCCATGCCTGAATATATCATATTCAACAATGCACTTAGCAAATGTAACTGAATAAGTCCTTTACAGGACCTCTGTGCTTCTATCTTTTCGTTCATATATAAAACTTTAACGTATGGCTAATGCGAAACCTTACAGGCCGCTTGACGGCCATCAACTATACGTATATGATTGAATATTGTGGTAATTTAAAGATATTATACATGTATTTATATGTTTTACTCTTTGTATATCGTACCGATCTATTTCAACAATTGTATAGCATAAAACATTATGTATATTAATAATATAATAAAATTTTCATTTATTTTAAGTAGACAAAATGTAATGATAAATTCAAGTTTTCCAAAATTGGTTCAAACCAGTCATTTTAGAAACAAGGTAGTGTTATTTTATTATACAATTTCTTTTAATGTTGGCTGACTTAAATTTATAGCTTTATATCGTGACTGAGATAACTATTTCACAGTTCTTTAAAAACAACATTTTTGATATTGTTTAGCATTTGTCTTTTTAGCAACACCAATTATTTTTTTAAATGTTTTGTTCATGGAAATTTTAATCAACTTCAAGAGCTTATTGAAAAAATTGTTTTAGATCTGAGTACTGCTAAATGTTATGTAAAAAACTAACTTTGTTAGCTAATCCACTTGCGCTCTTTTTACGACTGTTAATAGTAACTAATCTACTTTGTATTTGAGCCTAGTATCAAATATCTAATAATGCAGTTGTGTTAAAATGCCAAATCAACTACTAAGTATCACCAGTTTTGGCAAAAGTTGTTTGGAATGATATATGTAAAATTCCTGGTGATAAATTCAAGTATTTAAGCCGTTACGATCAGATTTTGTACTTCAGTTATCCCTTTTAATTTAATACATGCTCTTTTCCGGTCAAAACTCATTAGTAAGTTAAGGTTGAGATAAGTACGGGTATCAGATAGGTAATCAACATTTAAAAATAAGTATAAAGAGTAAGTGCTCAGAAATTTTTTATCATGTCACCATATGGAAAATATCATTTTTAGGCTTTTAATTAAAAAGGAGGTACTCAGTAAAAGTTTTCGTATTCTACATTTTATTCAACTTGTTAGAAGTCTAAATAATCCAGTATATTAAAGTTATTTTGGAAATAAATTTCCTACACTTAGGGATAAGGTTTACGAAAATTGTAATCGAAGGACTACTCACCTTTAACTTAATAATATATTTTTTCTTCCCGTTATCTGAACAAAATAGGTCAGTAGATCAACCACTTTTACTAAAAGATGATATAAGTAAAATATTTTGTCCACTCTGCACACCTTAGTATATTTTTAACAGGATAAAACCCGACAGTTGTGAAAAATTAATAACATCACAAACCAGTTTACCTTCCTACACTTTTTAACTTGACAGGTCTATTCTTATATAATAAAGCTTTGTTCAGTTCGTATTACACATAATGATGTTATTATTTTGAAACCAACAATTTTACCCTTACTTTAATCCTTCAGTAAAAAGATACGGTTTAAGTGTCAGATTTAACTTTATCTGCGCTCTTAAATAGGAACTCGTCAAAGATTAAAAACTTCATAGTGAGAAAAAAAGTGTTTTTACGGTAGAATTTAGACCAACTCCTTAACCAAGGCTTCAAAAGTAGGCACAAAACAAAAGTCTGCGACAAAATTATGTTCTGAAGTTACAAACCAAATTAAGTCTTATGGTAGTTTTACGAAAATTTTTTGCAACCAGCTAATATTTTTCAACGTCTAATAATTTAAGAAGCCATGTTTAAAATAATTTACGTTTAACATTCAAAAATCTTATGCCTTCAAACATAAAAGCAATAGAAAACAAAAATACTTTACTGCTTTAGCCAAAACAGTAGCCGTCTATAATTTTTAGCTTCAGTTATTTACCTAATGATAAGGCTCATTTGATCATATAGGTGTTAATTGTATAGTGGGTTAAGTTCTGCAGGTTTCGAATGAAAAACTTAATTCAATATATATGCATAAGAATCTCATTTTTCCATACGAAAATAGTTTTTCATTTCGAAATTCTTGAACAAAAATTTCTTCTACAATTAGCTCTTAATTGGATCATATAGAAACCTCCCTTTCATTTACCGTAAGTGTTGGTCTTATTGTTGTATGCTTCAATGCAAACTTATCACCCACTTTACATATATAAAATAAAATTTACGTAATAGCTCTTTTACGTACCAGATGTCTTGCAATAGAACTTATGATTAGAGTTCTTAACTTAATAACAAAAACTTAGTCTTAGCAAACTTAGTCAAGTCTCTACACTCTTTGCAACATAAACCGAATCTCAAAACAAGATCTATCTACTAATGGACTTAAATTTCCTACACTCCTTACAAAATAAACAGGAATAAAATAATCTAAATAAGAAAATTTCTACTCACTACTGGAATTACTCCGACCTTACTTTCCTCACTAAAATAATACTTACTAAAAAATAAAAAACAAACTCAGGTGGATAAACGCATCACAAAAAAATGTACAAAAAAGTTACTAACAGCAAGAAGCAAACAACTTAACTTACTAATTAAATATCAGCTGATATATTATGAACAACTTATGTTTACTTTTTTTCATTTAAGGTAGTTTAAATAAGTATAGGAAGTGTAGAAAACTTTACTCAAAATCGAAAATATAATTGAGAGGAAATTATAGCTTCTTGCTGCTAATAACTGACACTTATTAAACAATTTATATTAAATATATGGGTTCCACGTTCATCTCCGAACATTGTAACATCGCTCAATCTGATTGTCACTACATTGTACCTCAAACATGAGAGTTGATTGTTGCACTGTCTGCTTAGCTCCATACTTCTGATGTTACTTGATAAGGTTTCTGTCATATAAACTTTGAGTTTTTAATTATTTTTACTAGAGTTAAAGGTAATGAATAAATTATGTAGACATAATTTGTTTTTGGGGTTAATGTTATCAGAAATTTTAAAATTCACTAAAAATCTATCTCCTCCTTCATTTGTCAAGCAATCTTCTTCAAATTTTCAGGAAATGTTCCTTATATTAAAAGTAAAAAACATTACTTATGAATTTTAATAATTTTAAAATTAAAAGTTTTATGTAAAGTATTTAAAAAAAAAGTCTTTTTTTTTTCAAAAAAAATATATTTTTACAAAAAAAATTCAAAGTCAAAAGTAACGTTTTTTTGTAATTGTATAAAGAATAGACTGTAAAAGTTTGAAGAAGATTGCTTGCAAAATTAAGGAGACAGATTTTAAATAAAATAATCTTTTTTCTCGCTGTTTTAGTTTTCCCTTCCCATAGGGAACCTATTATGCGGCCCGACTTTGACTGGTCATATCTCAAAAAATAAATTGAAATTCTTAAAACGA
This sequence comes from Thalia democratica, assembly GCF_965202585.1. Taxonomy (NCBI): domain Eukaryota; kingdom Metazoa; phylum Chordata; class Thaliacea; order Salpida; family Salpidae; genus Thalia; species Thalia democratica. The sequence goes on along the minus strand of NC_139167.1, from coordinate 100,592,970 downwards.
TAAAAAGCATCTTCAAGCCTAGAAGCAACTATATAAAATAAGATCAACTTGTAAAAAACATGACTCACCCCCTCCCCCCATGGCCTTAATTCTTATATTTTACATTAACAATCAAAGTGTTAATTGCTTTTTATAATTTTAGAAACTAAAAAAAAAATTTAAACAAAAGCAATAAAAGTAGGGGAGTTCAACTGGCTCCTTATGGAAAGCGCAAACTATAAAGACTAAAATAGGCAATTTCATGAAAAATATGATCTCTAAACCAATTTTTTAGTAATCATTTTTAAACTTACTTAGTCTAATCTAAAAGAGTTAATAAAAAAATATATATAAATAATCTTATATTAATTTATTCCTATTGAATATTTCTTTAAGTATCGCTTTAAGAATCGTTTTAAAGCGTAAAGGTATATTTTCCATTAGTTTTTGAATATTTAGATAAAATTGGCATCTAAAATTTATTCTCAATCATTTTTCATCAGATACTTTAGTAAAACTCTAATTCAAAAGTTAATTTAAAATACTATACTTTACAATAAATGATTACTAAATAGTATATGCCCAGCTTACAAATAAGGTCAACGTTTGCTAAAATAAAATAAGTGAAGGACCTTACATTCTAAACTCTATTCTTTTTTTGATCAAACCAGTGTGTGGTAATAGAACACTGTACTCAAATGAGTTTTCCATAACTTAAAAATTCTTAGTTGGACTGATTGGCCTTAAAATTGACAAACTTATCAAATTATAATAATGAATATGCATAAAAAAGTATGGAAACAAAGTTTAAGTATCAATTGAAAGTCTACAAAACATGACTTTAACCTCAAAAAAAATCCAGATCTTCATATCATGTTGCACAGATCTTTTACCACAGTTGAATGCGTTTAATGTGTTGACCGTACAAGCATTTTGCCATTTCTTCAGGTTTCAATCCCAGCCAGCATCAGTCAGCATTGTTGGTGAACACTGCATGCACTCCGCACCTAAGAGTAGCACAACTTTTTTGTTTCCTGCTCATTTAAATATTCAAGTTTGATACAATATTTAAAACACGTAACTAAAATTCCTAAAAACTAAAATTGGTTGGAACATAGATGATCAAATATACTTTATACTTGATAATAAAAAGATAGTTTTGTTTCAATTTTAATTAATGTAAAAACTTATTAACTACAACACTTATTACTTATAATACAATCATCTAAGACATTAAATTTTCGTTCATTCAGAACAGAAAATACTTAGCTACAGAAATATATGTTACAAAAATACTTTACTAATACCGTATATAATCAACATACCTAAGGTCTTCAGTATTTTTCTTAACAGATGCAGTCCAGATACAGCAAGTGACGAATTTTCACTAAATGTAACTTTTGCTTAAAGTAGTTTTTTATACAGGTAGTCAAGCTGCACAAGTTTCACCTTATACACCTTTGATTATTTTTTTATAATTTTTTTAGCAAAGTACTAATTGTACACAGAAAATGTTTACCCTTAACTCTAAACCCTATACATTTAATCTATGATAATCTGTGCAAGATTAACATTCTTTGAAAAATTGTTTGAACTTCTACATATTTTTAACTTTTGGATTAATGAATCCCAGAAAGAAACTGCTAATATTTGCTTGAGATCTTTATTAAATTAAAGATATCTATTATGTTGAGTATTTATTTAGTTGTAAAATTATTCAAAAAACTTTGTTTTTTTTTCTTAACTAACCTTTTCTGCAAATTATAGTTGTAATAACTAGATGTGTTTAACTACATTTGTAAAAAATATATACTATATAAAGTACGTAAAAATGACAGCACAGCTTATAATAAAAAAGTTGTTCATAAACTATTTACAACTGATCACTTTTTTATTATTAACAGTTTTAAGTTAATATTTTCTTACAAAAACATACTCTGAGTAAAAAAAGTATCAAATTATACAATATGCATATACAATTTATTGCAGATAATTGTTGGTACAAATCAATTGATGTATAAAATATTACTTTATTTATTCAAAAAATAATATTATAAGGAAACATCAAGTTAAAACTATCAATGATAAATTGTAAAAATAAAGCATTTCTACAATTGATGTTATCAATTAAGCTGAGTGAAATTTCTTTTTTTTTTATTAGTTAAGACTATTATTAGTTTAAATAATTAATATTTAATTTTACTTGACAATACAAAAGTACTTCTATGAAAACTGAGTTAGGTCTCCTGTTATAATACTCCAATTCATTTAAAGCTACTAAAGCTAAATTGTAAAGTGCACAAAAAACTACATTTCTTTGTACACTATTGTCATTACCATTGTTGTTTTAACTTTATTTGTGTATTTTTATTTCTACATACATAAATAAATACAGTCAAATTCAAAACATATTCAGTTTTGCATTTGTTTATTTATTAAAGATGGTTTTCAAACAACATTACAATACTTTACAAACCTATAATTGATAGAAAACTGAACTTCACATGTGCATTAATAAAAGTTAAATTTACTCTTAATGTAAGTTTGGTACAGGTTGTCACTCTTTGTGAAGTAAAACTTTCTTTTACATAAGCAATCACTTATAATTTTATTGACCAATTTTTTATGAATGATTCTTAACCTTTTATCCTTTGCCCCATACCACTGACCATAATATCTAACTTTTAGCTTCTTAGTTTTTTATTTATAAGTAACTATAAATCTAAATTGGTTGACCCTCAACTCCTAAACCTAATTAAAGTTTACTTGTTCGAGGTATTTCCTTTGTGAACAAGGTATAACAATCTGTGCAAAAGTGAAAAGTCATAAAACTATAGCAACCTTTAAAAATGAAAACTTATCAAATTTTAAAACCCAAAAAGTGACAACATGTGGAAAGAGTCACAAATGCAACTTTGAAGCCATTCTATTTCTAATTGAATTACAACAGTGTTTAAAACCCATCTTAAAGAAATTAAGAATTTATAACAGAATAGTTAAAAATTAAATTATGTACAATTATGGTTGCAAAAGATTTACATAACTAAATATGCAGCAATGACAACAGTAGATAAACATGTTTGTAGACTTTGTAAACTTTATTTAACTTAAATTTTACTTGTATTATACAAGTAGGTATATGCAAGGAGTATTCCTTAAGCACAACAGGTCTCAACAAAACTAATTTTGGAGACAAAGTTAATATTGAATTTATTTATTTATACAAAGGCAACAACGTTTCACCCCTAAGGGATCTTCAGGCCTGCAAAATAAAATAAAAACAAGATGATGGATAACTAGAATTATCCATTGTCTTATTTTTATTTTGCAGGCCTGAAGATCACTTAGGGGTGAAACATCGTTGCCTTTGTATTAAACAACTAAACAAAATGATTACATAAATTAACTTAGTTTTGAATCAATTTATAATATTAGACTCACAGCCAATGAAACCTTAATAGTCTCATGTACAATACACTATGCTTAGTCATTAAACTATTGTTTAGTGTAAGTCTGCTAAAATGTAGCAATAAATGCACTAAGCTATATTTAATAAACACAGATTTTATAATTCAACAAAAGTAAAGGCATTAAAGAATACTTCTAATTCTTAAAACTTTCCATAGAAAATATGGTAATCAAGTTTTGGTGGTTTTGAACCTTGATTAGATTTTTTTTGAATAATTTTACAACTATTTTTGTTTAACTTCAAAATAAAAAATAAATTTGAGCATGTAATTACCAGGAAAAGTTAAGCGCAAATTAAGATATTTAAACAAAGACAATATTTTATAAACTCAAATAAGAGGAGTTGGGTATATCATATTGAATCTATAATTATGATTTACTTCACAAAAACATTAAGACAGTTAATTTTACCACTGAATTCAACTTTTGCTTCAAGTGATAGCTTGTAATTTTTTTCAAACTGCATCAAATGTATCTTTTGCACAACAAGTCATACTTAATTGGGTGAAACTGACGCACTAGCTACCACTTCTACAATTATAACTTGAATCTTATATAAATAACTATGAAAAAAAAAATTATATTTACTTACTTCATTTAAAGACTCTAGCCCTTATAATCTTACCCTTTATTTGTTGGTACTACTTCTCATTGTTAGTTTATATTTAATTAACCTCACCCCTTTGACTATTGGCATTTACCTAAACCTATCATTCCTAGCTATAACCTTTCCCCATTAAAACTTAAATAATGAGTTGACCCTCAACATTTAAATCTAGATAAGCTGTGTTTAGTAGTAAAAGTAGACAGTTTGTCAAAAAAAACTTCAACTTAAGCAAAATTTTCTTTTGTAAAAGTAGCGTTTGTGCAAATTCCACAACTAATATAAACAAGATTATTGTGCATAGAGATAACTTTAGAATAAAATTTAATTTGTGCAAAATCAACTCCTTGTGCAAATCTAACAAACCATATAAAATGAACAGCCTTAGCAAAAGTACAAAAATGAGCAAATTTGTTTACACTCGGTCAGTATGATGCAAATAAAAAATGTTTCTTTTCCATTTTCATTGCTCAATGATTTAGTTTGATTCAGATTTTGCTGGACCTGAAAATTCATTCCAAATATACATCTGTCTTAACTATAAAACTTGATAATAATATTATACTTAGATTTTAGAGTAAGAAAAATTTTGAATGTAAGTTTAATATTGTTGTAATATGGCTGTAGAAATACCTCCTTGAATTTTAAAGTTGATCCTATTTTATAGAGTTCTACCTAAGCTATTAGTACATCTTTAACCAATTAAAAAATCTGAAGTAACTCTTGAGACATAAGCAATCAAAGTGGGTAAGCTTAATAGGTTCCTAATGAAAGTCAAAAACAAAATTACTATTTCACTTAAAATATTTTCCTTAATTTTTAAACCAATCTTCTTAAATTTTAACAGAAAGTCCAAAACTAATATTTAAATCAATTTAATTCAGTAAATTTTTAGATTTGAAAATTAAAAAGTTAACAAAAAAACTTTTTTTAATTTTTGATATTTTTAAAAACTTAAAATTGAAAGTCTTTTAAACTTAATAAAGAATGTTTCCTAAAATTTTGAGGTTGATATATCAAAAAATTAAGATAGATTTATAGTGAACTTAAACTTCCAAGATAATTTATCCAGAAAATATATACTCATACATTTGTATTGGAAAATTTTTACAAAAAATACAAAACTTCAAATTTTTTTTTTTTTAAACTGACTAATAGTTTATACTTATAGCTACATCATGAGATTATATTAAATTGTGTAAAAAAAACGCCCTTAATCATTCAAAAGTCATGTTTATCTAAATAAACTAAAAAATAGAGGGTGGGAAATATTAATGAATGTTATAATAATAATAAATTTCAAAGTAAGCCAAATCTGATAATAATATACATAACCATAATTCCTTGGATGCCATACAAAATATGTATAAGGTTAATGTCTGAACATTCAAAACCACAACAAGTTATGAGCTTCTAACTTATAAATAGGTGTTAACTATGAACAACTACATGCAACTACTAATTAATATTTAGATACAAAAATTAATACTATTTTTAAGCATTACAATTATTTACAATTAGTAAACTAAATGTATGTTTATGAAAAGTTTTTAAGTAGTTTATCTATTTATGAATTTTTGATACAAAAAAGCAAGCATTCTTTAAATTATAATTTTAAAACATATTATTTCTTACCTTGAACAGATCACTATGGTACAGTTATCTCCAAAGCTTTCACTAAATAAAGGATGTTGTTATGAATTGAATGTAAAAATTCAAAATACAAGACTTTGTTACCAAGGTAATTTTTTTAAGATTTTTAAAATGGTATAGCAGGTCCAATAAAAAGTAGGTCTATTTTCAAACATCTGATATACCAGTTACTCGGTCTTTATAAACAAGTAACGTGTTTTTTTTAACCTTCAGAACTTTTTTTATAGTTTGTAACAAATAAAGTCGATAGTTATTAGACAAGCAATGACTTAATTGTTTATTAAACGACAAAAAAAGCGCTAAAAATAGTTGGTCCAAAGACCCAGTGCACGAGAAACCTTCCGGTTATCGAGTCACGCACCACTTAGATACCTTTTATTGTCTTGTCCAGGACATTAGTTGTCAAGCTCAGCCTAGTTAATGTAAAGGAGTGGTGTGTTAAAAATCAATGACTAAAAGGTCTTATTCTAACAGATTAATTGACCATATTGATAAGAATCTACTTTAAATCTTATGTTTATAAAAATATAATGTTTTATATCGTGTTCAATAAATTTATACATATATAAAACAATATTAATAAGCATTTTATGAAAAATAAACAATAACAGTCTTAGAAAATAAATATTAAGTTTTCAAAACTTTGTTCAAAAAATGCAAAATCAAAACATCTTAAATATAATAAAAGCAACATAAAGAACGCCAAAAGTTAACAAAAGTTTAATAAAACAATTGGTGTCTACTGATAATTATATCATTAACTTTAAAACTTTTTCTACCAGTTTTACAACGTCTTTTTTTAGAAACTACCACTATTGAATTAAAGTTTTACTATTGAAATCTCAGTACGTACAGTACTTCTTTCAGCACATGTAGATTTAATAGAAAAATAGAAAAACGTGTTTAAGCATTTTTTAAAAATTGTACAGCAGCTGTTGCAACAACAAATACATAATAAAAACTAACTAAAAAGCATCAAAATATGTTCAGTATTCTGAATTTAACTATCAATAAGCGATATTATGCTTTCACTCTAACGCTATATTTAAATAAAAACCCTATTTTTTGTAATGTTTTTAGAATAGACTTTAATTTATGCGGTGGCCAATAACAAAACAAACGTTGCACTAAATTGAACAAATTCTTATTCGTTAAAGAAATTTGCCTTTTTTAATAAACTCTTTACCTTATGTTACATGCATTGCACAGTGATTAGTAAACTAAAGAGTAAAAAATAAAACAAGGTTAAAAAAGATTATTTTTACATTTATTGTAAGCGTGCACGGTAAACTACAACCGGTAATTAGAAAATAGAATTCTTTAACATGCAAAATTGTTTAATATTTAAGTTCTTTAACTAAATCAGCATTTGTTTACATATTCACCAAAAGCTTTTTCAATGTTTCACAAAGTTATTTATGATAGAACTATTGAGCTTAATATCTAAAAACAACTAGAAAAGTGAACCGATGTATTAGCTTGAAGATATTGTTCTTTAAAAAGGGTGTGAAATTACAACTATGTTATGCCTAATTTTGTTTTGACTAATAAAAAAACATATTAGAGTTTTGCAGTACAGTCTACTAAAAAAGTTGGTAAACTGCGGCTAACTAAACAAAAGTTTTTCCCCCAATCTATTTTTAGCAATAAGATCCTTCGAGTACAAACAAGTTTAATCTTTTTTACAACTTAAGTTTACAACTGCTCACTTTTCTATCTTTAATCATTATACTTTTCCTTTTTGAATATTTCCTATGACCCCCGATAATAATTTTTTTGATAGGAGTCAAACATGCACTAAGGGACATTTTTGCACGAGGGTTCATTTTGCACGAAAAGCCACTTTTGCACGGGTTGAATTATTTTTTGTTTTGTATATTTATCTAAATTTTAAATTATTTTTTTTTATTTAAAATTATATTTTTTTTTACTACCATTGTTACCCCTAACCTTTACCCTCGGACAATAACTTATTATTTTTATTTATTTAAAAAAATTTCTTAATTTTGTCTTATTAGTTACTATTTGTTTTGAATTTTTACTATCACTATTACCCCTAACCCTCGGCCGGCAGCTTTTATTTTCTTTTTGTGTTTTTTATTAATTTATCTTTTAGTTTATTTTTTGGTCTCGTGTATAAATGACCCTTCGTGCAAAAGTTTCTCTTCGTGCATATTTGACCCGTTTTCGAATTTTTCAATTAATTTGAGCCATACTTAATAAAAAATGATTAAGTGACTGTTTGACTCATTAATACCTGATAAGTTACATATTTGTTTAATAGATAGGGTAAAATAATTTTATTTAAAACCATTTTACTTTTAATAAAACCGTCAGTTCATTATGAAAAAAAACTATACAAATTTGGTCATAAGTTCATTTCCAATTATTAATTTATTTTTAAAGCAGCTTCACAATATATAAAATATTAGGGTTCACGCCAACAAATGCTTAAAATTTCTTTAAAGAGGCCAAACCTTAAAAAGTGATACATATTTGGAAAAAAGGTTTTAGCCTCATAAATTATCTATAAACGATTTTTCTTTTTGCTAAGTCTTGAATACTTATTAAGATTTGTCTAAAATAAGGTTTAATTCATAGTAATTTTACAAATGGTGGATCGATGTTTTTTTCCGCAATTTTTTTGTTTTTTAATGTTGTTTATCAGATCTGAAACACTTTTTCAAAATTGTATAGTTTTTGACATATGATCTCTTGAACATTTTGAATAGAATTAGATTATCATGTAACCAAAATTTTACTTCCTGAATTTAAACATTTCCGCTAGATTAAGTAGTTTGTTCAGACTATTCTAATGAAACTGAAAACTTTGGTTTTCATAAAATATTTATGTATAATAATTTATATTGGGATAGCTATGCTTAAGAGCACAACTCCGCTTAATTCCAACAAATTATATTTTTAAACCTTACCTAGTTATAAAAAGAATATTTTGTTTAAAATAAACAATATCTTCATCTTAAGAAGTTTTAAATATTTATAAGCTATCAAGACTTTAAAAGAATCACAAAAATAAACACAAAAATATTTTATTGTGTAATTTACCACAAAGTCGAGATGAAAATTTCATTAAAATAAACCATATATTAAAATCTATTAATTAACTAATTAATTTAATAAAGTACTTTTTAATTTAAAATGGAGTTCAATTTTCCGCAATAATTAGGTAAAATAAGATCACTAAACGAATTCACTATGAAAAGTATCGGAAAAATTTAAATTATTTTAGCAAAAGTTTTAATAAAATATTAAATTTATTCAGCATTTAAAGCCTCAATGAGTTCATTATTTTCACTCATCTCCCGAACGATATCCAATCCTCCAATCAGTTCACTGTTCACGTACAATTGCGGGAATGTCGGCCAATCAGAATACACCTTGATGCGAGCTCTGTGATTGGTTGAAATTGTTTGACAACTTACTTTGATAAGTTAGTAATAACAATTAGACTCACTAGTATTAAAAAATATCAACATTTTTAAATCAAACAAAATATTTAAATTGTGCTTCTTTAGGTATTAAAAACTAGTGGACTGCAGTTTATCTATTTACAATATATTATAATAAGGTATTAGTAAGGATTTGGTTAAAAGTAGTTTGTGAAAATTGGATTTATCTTTAATTAAATATTCTTAAGAATAAGGGACATTTTTGTAACTTATAAAAAAATTGGTAAAAATTAAACCAAAGTTTAAAAGAGTTATTTATACTGTAAACTTTTAATAGCATATTTAAGAAGAAATAAAGCACTTTAAGCACAAGCCACAGTAAAATAAAAGTTAAGTTACTATTCACTTGATCTTTTTCTGATGTAGAACATAATTCTTAACGTAGTGTATAACTTTAGCAACTTTAGTTATAAATATAGTTTTTGGTCCAACTTATTACTTTACCGAATAACATTACTGAAATATATAGAGTTAATAAATATCAAATTTAAGTAAAAAAGTTTGAAAAATAACTTTTTAAATTATATAACCTTTTGTAACTCTATCACACACAATGTAATATAGAATACAATTGTATAACTAACTGAAAATATCTTAACAGTAGTTACTAAGTTTAAAGATTATACTTTAATTGTTAGAATAATAAATTAACAATTTATAAATGGATAACTTTTACAAAATGAATACAAAATGTTATAACAAACCTGAACTTTTGATCAGTGAAAATATCGAAATGAGTGTATTTAACGCCAGTTTGGTTCATTATTCCGACAATTTGGCGGGAAAATCCGCATTTCGGCTCACCAGGATGACCTTTCATAAGTAAGACTACTTTGCTTTGGCTCAACACTTTCTGTTGGAATATTTAAGATTTCTTCATAAGTTTATTTAGAAATGTTTCATAAGTAAGACTACTTTGCTTTGGCTCAACACTTTGTGTTGAAATATTTAAGATTTCTTTCATTAGTTTATTTAGAAATGTTTTAGAAGTAAAACTATTTTGTTTTGACTGAGTACTTTGTGTTGGATTTACATTATAAGTAATTTAAATAACTGTTAGATTTAAAAATCTGTTTTGCCCTGACTCAATATTTCATGTTGAAATATAGTAAACTAAATATGGTTGATAGAGAAAAAACATGTATAAATTTAATTGGAGTATTTTTTTATGATTACTTTTATTTAGTTTTCATACTTCATAAAAAATATATTGATAAATTTTTTTTTTTAATCCTGCATTTAAAGAAAATTCTTGCATTTTAGTTGAACATTTTCGAAAAACAGCATAAAATGGTAAAAAATATGCATTAAAAGTCTTTATTTTATATCTAACTTAGTTGAGTAGATTAAAAAAAATTATTAAGCTGATATAACTTTAATTAGTTGATATTTGTTACATTATATTAAGTGTGAAAAACAATATAAAAGAATTCAGCTTTCTTATTATCAAGTATACTTATTTCATTCAAAAACTGCTTAAAAATAAACTAACAAAGACTATTATTAAATGAAAAAAAGATTTTTGGTAATCTTATTATTTTTAAGAGACTATATTGATCCATAATAAAAAAGAACATCATAAATTTTGTAAAAACATAGCATAATTTTTTTTAAAAACTGTAAACAATTTATGAGCACACTTGAAAACCGTAAAGTGTTAAAAACTTATGACATTTGAACTTAAAAAAATAACATCAATGAAAACTGTAAAAGTATAACAAAATAACTTTTATTTTTAAGTAAGGCTTACATTGAAAACTATTTAGTTGGCTTGGAGCTAAAATAAATTCAGTATTCATGTTAGACTGTATCACTACAAAATGTTTAAATAAATAACTTGTTTGCACTGTTTTCATAAAAAAAACTATACGAGACGCTAAATGTTGTTAAAACACTAAATTTAATTTTCGAAAATCTTAAAATAACTTTTGAAATAATACACGTCTACTGAGTATTCAACTTAAGCAAAATATTTTGTTTTTGGTATGCTTGGATATTTATTAACAAACGATTAGGAGTATAAAGTATTTTTTTTAGTTGGATTTATATTGTTAAAAATTTTTATGAAAATACTTAAATTTTTTGTTATTTTAATATTCTTTAGACACTCATCTTTAAAGGTTAAATTTAAGCAATTTTTCAGTATCTAAAACTTTTAAAAAGACAATAGTTTAAAAATAAATATTGAACTAAATTTACTTTTAAATGTTTTTATTCTAATATATAGTGAAGAACTAACATTGGACTTGTTACAAACTTTTGTTGTGTATTATATTTTGGGCATATTTTAAGTTAAAGTATAAATAATTAATACTTAAACTAATGCTTCAAACAGAACTATTCTGTAAATTAGCTAAAAACTGAAGTAAACTACTTCAAGTTATTTGAACTTGAAAATTTTTAAAACTTACTCTAGTCAATAACTTGAGTGTTATATTTATTACTACTTTCATAGTAACTACAAAATTATTTTGTAGTGCTTTTTAACTACAAAAAACTTCTTAACATATATATCAGAACGTCAAAGTTTAACTGTTCAACAAATATTGTTTTTTAGTTCACTAAACTTCTTATTAGTTTCATAACTATTTTTGTTTGCATAATATTTTCTGTACTATGATGAAAAAATCATAAACTTTTACATTTTAACATTCATAAAAACTAATCAATTGTTTTATAATATAAAACTACATTGTGATAATTAAAATTATCTTATAAAACAAAAATTAATGTTAATTTCAGCACAGTTTTTTATGAAAACTACAATACATTTTCTTATAACAACATGTAGTAACTAATGATAACAATTTTTTTAACCTCTTACAAAAGTACCTGTTCAAATATAATTTCAAAATTATTTGTAACTTAACATTTTTACAAGTTTTCATATGAAACTAATTCTCATTTATTTTTTGTGAACTAATTTATTTGTGTATGTGAAAATTAAACTATTTGAAAAAAAAAAAAACGATATAGCTCATTATTGATTTTGTTGTTTAAAAAGCTTAGTTTTAAAATAAACTTATAAGAAAAACTATCTAAATAACTAAGTTTAAATAAATCGCTTATTACGAAGCTTAAATTAAGTTTATACTTCAGAATTCAACAAAAGCTACTTTTATAAATTCAGAGATTCTAAGTACATTATTTATAGCCAACTTAATTTAAAGTCTACTTAAATTGACAAAATAGTTATAATGATTTCAAAGGTTATTCGAAAAACTTACACTTGTGTATGTTGAACTGCTGGATTTTATAAAAAAAAATTATTGATTTAAATTTTTATTATGCTTATCAAGATTTCTTGAAAATAAAATTTTTTAAACGTATAATGCCTGTAAATTAAAAAAGATTATGGCATACATTAAAACAGTTCAAGTAATGTCGTCTAATATTAATATTTTTTTTTAATTACCAATATTAACTTAACTAAAATGTGCATGAATATGAAAATTTTCTTAACTAATTAAGTCTTTCTTAACAAAAATATAAAACATTCTTTCTTTGATACAAATCCACTGATAAACGAAAAATCTTTAGTAAAATTAAATGACATATTAAAAAATATTATGACTTTCTTTTTAATACTTTTTGCTAAAATCAATAGCTGAATTCGAACTAGTTAATATTGCTCTTAATGTCTATCATTTAGTTTAACTTCTTTAAAAACACCTAATAAAATAAGAGACAAACTAAACATACTATATTTAATTATAAACTAAATTTAATATAATAATATACATATAAGCCTACTGACTAAGTAATAAAACACTGAACGTTTAAACTTGTTGAACCAAAAAATGTAATTCTCATCACATTAGTATTTTTATACGCACAGTACAACATTAACATATAACTTACATAAAAAATTATAGGTCACGTTTTATTTCTTAAAATTTAAGAACAGGGTGCCATTCTTTAGGGCAAGAAGTAAACCTTAGTATAAAACAAAACTATAAAAAACAAAGTATTTAAAGCCAAAAATTAAAAAATACATATTTATTAAGCTTGAGTATTTTAAAGTTCACAAGAACAATATAATATTTAGAAGAAAAATATTATTAAAAAGGTGATTTTAAAGTTATAAAAACAAGTTTGAGAAATTGTTTAACTAGCCTGAGTTATACAAATAATTTTTTTGAGTTAGTGGAAACCATAAAAAAATAGCTTTTTGGTAAAATTTCTTCAAATTAAATTTAAACAATGTCATAGTTATTGCTTTATACTTTTTAAATTGCAAAACTTATTTACATCCAACTTAATTGCTGATTTACACTATTCCTTAATATAGCTAAACTTTTTTTAATGTCACAGAATATATTATTGTCATTACAACACTTAGTATTTACATGTGTCATATGACGATATTATACACAAATATGACATTTTAAATTTAACTTAAATCTGTAAATATTAACAATTACTTTCTTTAATAAATTTCACAAAATAAGCTAAGCGTACTTAGTCTGATTTCTTCTATCTAATTATAAAAAAAACTAATGTTATTTTAAAAACTGACACCTTCACTGTTCTTTTATAATTTATTAAACTACTACATAAAAATATATGCGTTTACACCACATAAAAAACAATAAATAACAAAAATTTAAATTTATTTTTTTATCAACTTAAGCATTTTCTTTCGTAACTTTTATTCTACTATAACAAAACACTGAAAACTTTTATTGTTAGCAATTTGTTTACATATTAAACCTTTATTTTACTGTCAATAGCGGCGTTCATTTTCTGTAAAATTTCTATTATTACTATAACAAACACTGAAAACTACACTTTTTTTATTCACATATTAAACCTTTATTTTATTGTCAATAGCGGCGTTCAATTTGGGTAAAACTTCTTCCAATTCATTGTCCTGGTGCATTTCTCTGATAATATCCAATCCTCCGATCAGTTCACCTTGAATAATTATTTATATAATTTGTAAACTACCAGTAAAAATATAAAACTTACAGGTTAAATAGTTTTATGAAAAATAGAACTTATATTGAATGAAAAATAGAAAATATAAGTAGTTTGTCACCTTAAAAATATAATGTAACATTTTTGTTGTTTCAAAACTTTTCAGAAAACATACTAAATTTATCAAAGTAAAACTTTTGCAGTTTTTATAAATTATTAGCTTAATTATAAGTTATAAGGAAGTGTGTTAGCATTTATACTAATTTATATATTGTAGTATACTTTCTTTTACAAAAATACAGTTGTTTACTTAGTCTTGAAATTAAAACTGAATAAATTTTTATTGAATACTTTAATATGAAATAAGCACAGAAAAGTTAATATTTAAGAACATAAAGTTAAACATACTTATAGAGTTTGGTACTAACAGTTTTAAAATTTTAACCACTTTAAACAAATGCTTATTAAAAATACAAAACTTATTGTTAATTGATCATTATGGGCATAGGGGATGTAAACACTTTTTTAGAAATTAAGCCTCAATTTTTACATAATTTATAAAACTAGCAGTTATTATTTACTGCTTGCTGAAATTCGAAGTATCTTTTGAGATATAAGTTACCAAAGTTAGAGAGTTCAATAGGTGCTACATGGCAGGCGCAAACTAAAAGACAAAAATTTACTATTTCACTGAAAATCTATCCCTTCCTTCATTTTTTGACCAATCAAAACTTTCTCAGACTAACCTCAATAAAGTTTAAAAAAATTGTAAGAAACAGATTCTTTAGCTTTTCTATAATTAAACTTTATTAGAAGTATACAAAAAAGTTGTTTTTTTGGTCATAATTATTTATGGATTTTTTTCAAAAATCTGCTTCCTACAAGTTGTTTTTAAATTTAAAAGAACAGCTCATGAAAACTTTAAATTAAATCCTCTAAAAATCAAGGAGGAGATAGATTTTTAATGATCGAATTTCTGAGAAAATTAGTCTTGAAAATTTATGATTTCATATTGGATTATTTTACAAAACTGGTTATATCTCAAAATTTGATAATTTTGTTCTATAAAAAGTTTCTCCTAGTGTATACTCTAAGCTTTCAAATAAGAACCAATATTAATAAAAATTATAAATGTTGGACCATCCTACGCCCTTAAATTTTTTTTTGCGTATTTGTAATGTCTAATGCAATATCTTATACAAAACTATTGTTATTATTAAGTAATAAGCAAATGTCTATCAAAATGTACAGTATGATTGTAAAACAGTTATCTATCAAACTTTAAGTATACAATAAATAAAAATCTATTTTAATAACTAATTAAGAGAGGAAACTTTATGGTACACACTGAAACTTTTTAAATTTTTATTACCACTGTACTCATAACTACAAGTTAAATTTAAAATTGTAAAATAACAAGTTTGCAATAAGCATATGGTTGTGGATACATTTTCAAAAACTTTTATAACATTAAAAAGTTCATAACAGTTTTTTAACATAAAAACTTTGGTTGAAATAAATGGTTAATATCAAAATATCAACATACCATTTACATAGAGTTGAGGATAGGTTGGCCAATTTGAAAATTCCTTTAATCCCTGACGGACCTGGTTGTCTTGAAGAATGTCGAAAGTGGCGTATTCACAATCCGGGTAGTTCGATAAAATTCCAACCATTTGGCGGGAAAATCCGCATTGTGGCGCGTCTTTTTCTCCCTGTTGTTAATGATATTTAGAAAATTGTTTGGTATCAAGTATGAACGAGAGAACAACTTGGTACTGAATGATACTATGTTGTTTTTAATTATAAATTTATATAGAAATGTCTAAGACTATTATATAAAGACACCCATTTACATTTACCGCCAATGAAAAGCTGTAACAATTTAGTTTCAATAATAAAGTCAGGGATTCTTTGTAGCGAAATTTATCAATTATTAAAAAAACATATTATTCCGAGTTTTTTGTGTTATCTCAAATTTGATAACATTTATTATATTACTTATAAACACTGTGATAGCAGTGATACTCGCTTGTACTTGTACAATATAAAAGTTATTTGTTTTGATTAAAATATAAATTTCGACACCTGCAGTGTAAAAATATTATTTAAACTTTTTAACTTGCCTTCATAAACAACACAGCTTCTGACATGTTGATCAGTTTCTTCAATCTTTCTTCTAAAGCTTCTTTGGGATCTCTCCTGGGAGCTGCTGATACCATCGGAGCTACATTCTGCATCGGAGGGGCCACTGCAGTGATGTTTTCTTTTACCTGAGGAACAATTTATATGTTCTGTTGCCAAACATAAATTGAAAGCAAGCTTACTGTATAATGTCTGTAAAAATGGACATTTTATACAAAAACATACACAGTCATCTTATAAAAATTCCAACTGCAACCACTTACATGTATTTTTTTTTAAATTGAGTTTAAAATTTTTTTGAAATGTTGATTTTAATATATATTCTGTCAATTATCATACACACATGAGTAAGTACTGTTTATTTAAATTCATAGTGTAGGTGTTAGAATATTAATTATTCTATACTGTTTATTATTATTATTCTATTTTCTCAAACTTACCAATTTAGTCAACTCTGGGGCGTGGGCTCCGTTCAACCTACCAATTTGTTGTTTATTTTTCATGAACAAAAACGTTGGCACGGCTTCAATGTCATATTCCAACGAAATTTCCGATAAATTCTCCGCATCAATCACCAAGTATTTCACCTGCAATAAATTGTATATGATAAATTGTATGATTTATAAGCACTTCTTCATAATAAACTGAGTACAGCCTTAACTTTAACTTCAAATAAAATGTATTACTACACATATCAGTTGTTTCTGTTTAGAGGTTGGATTTTTGTTGTAAACTGAAAGTATAAAACTTAATAATATTCAAGTATTAAAAATCTAGTACCGTTGTGAAGAATGACCAACAAACGTTAAGATATTTCAACAAAGTATATTTATTATCATAAATAATTATTCAACTAATAAATAACTCACATTTTGATGTTGTTTTGAAATTTCAACTAAAACATCGTTCATCTGAGTACATTGATCAGCCCACTCAGCGCTGAAGTGAATTACAGTCAAGTTTTTGCCCTGATCTTCCAAACACTTGTCTAATTCCTGCGATATTTATCAATTTTAATGATTATTTCTTACACAGTTGTCACTCTTTAAATCAAAACCATCAAGTCTTTAAACAACTTTTCTGTTGTTACAATTAGTTTAGAAATCATTAACAGTACAAAAATGAATTTGTTTTTAAAATGCTATCAGTATATTTGTAAAATCAAAAAAAAGTTAAGTTTCATCAATAACAACGTTGACTACTTTAATTTTAAACTAATAACAACTTTTACCTCTTTGCTTTGTATGGTGACTAATGGACTTGACATATTTAATTATGTAGGTTTCCTATTTAAAAACTAAAGAGTATTTATTCTAGTAATGAATAATAAAATAACTTACAATAGCTTATTTGCATTATTACTATAACATTATTGTTTATTTTCATCTAATAAAAATTAGTCTAAGTTCATACATCTCCATCAACCATCTTTTACCATCATCCATGCCCTCATTTTCTGAACATTCTAAACATTTGAACAATGAAAACGTTCTCCCACCCCTGTAGGCGGTTGTTCCACGAGCACACGCAGAGCAGAGTGAAAACATTCACACAATACAGAAAATATTCCGCATTCTTCCACCATCTCCTGCTGACCATGTCACTTTTCTCCTCCTTGCACCGTTCTTCATCGTGTTCAACATTCAAGCTATCACCGTGGGGACTTTCAAGACTCAGCTTCCTTATGAGATCGGATCCGTCAACAAAACCCCCCACAACGGGAAATATTTTAGGAGGGACATTATCTTCATACTCACGGGCGTCCTGCTTCAACTTGACAATGGCGACTTCTTCTCGTCCTGACACGTACAAAGTATCAACTTGCCCGCATTTCAAGTAAGTGTCAACAAAACCGTCGTACGTTATCGAGTTGTCCTCTTCGTTGGGCTTGTACTTTATCTTGAAAATTTCGAATATTATCAAGCTTGACACTGCTGATATAAACCAGTAAATATTATTCCACGTAGCTTCATGTTTGTATTTCTCAAATTTATCTTCCTCTCCTGATTCTTCTTCCTTATTTTTTATCTTGTACTTTTTGTCTTTGTTGTTTGAAACATTTGAGGTTGATAGTTTTCTGAATGGTAGTTTTATGTTGTTCAAATTTGAGTTATTAAGTTTGAGAAATTTTTTAAAAGATGTTTGATTGGTTGTATGTGGTATCACACAAAACCTTATTTGTTTGTAACTACTTGAACTAAGACTTTTTAGTAGTTGCAATCTTGCTACTCTTTCAAATTTTATTATGCTCATCTTTTGAGACTTATGTACACTGTAAAAATTTTCTGAAAAAGCAGATTTTTTAATTGGTGCAAAGATTTAGTTACAGTGAAACAAACAACAGCTTGTAAGAAAACATAATGATCAAAATTAATATTTGTTTCAAATTTTTATACAGAGTGAACTGAGCACAATGGCATATAAAAGACATAAAATAATAGGCAATTGAATTATAAAAGACAGCACAAAATTAAGAATAATTACACAATGTAAGTATTGCAATGTAAGTATTGCAAACATTTAACACTTTGGTCAGCATAATTATAAAATATGCTTAAATAAATTTGATTTTGTTACAAGTTATAACATAATATAATTTGATACAAATTGTTGTATTTAGCTTCAACAAAACAACATTAATGAGTTTATATAGAAATCTTAAAGTGTTTAAAAATATTTTTAAAGATGTTTTACATAATTCAGGGTTACCACTCTTTAAGTCACAAAATCTTCCCTGAGTAACCTTAGATTTCCCTGATCTTTTTTCAAATCCTTAAAAATTTTATTATTTATTAAAAAATAACAATCTTAATTTTAAGAATATTGCAGAACTAGCCGCAAGGCTAAAAATTTTCTAAATAAGCTTAAAAAAAAAATTAACTTTTTTGAACAAAATATTGAAGCTGGATTAACTAAATCTCTTTCTAGATCTAGAAAAAAAAATTTCCCTAACATTTTTAAATTTAAAAAAAAAATTTCCTGAAATATTTAGAAAAAACCAAAACTGCCCTGAGTTTCCCTGAGATATTCTAATTCCTTGAGTTCCCTGAGTGTGTGGCAACCCTGTAAACTGTCTCTAATAATCTTGAGTTTTTTCAATCCTAAACTTTTTTGTTACTTTTAAAAATCAAGTATTTCAACAAATTTGATTATAAAATAACAAAATATTTAAACTAAATCTTATTGAAAACCTAGAAAAAAACTGGCCTGATATTTTCAGAATAGTTGGAACTATCCTGAGTTTTTTACTAAAAATTTTTTCGATTTAGTTTGAAATTTTGAAATTAAACTAGCCTGAGCTTTCCTGAGATTTTCAAAAATTTCGAACTGTCTTGAGTTTTCCTGAGGTGAGGCAACCCTGATAATTACTCATGTACACAGTTTTCAATATTATAGATAAATAACACTAAAAAGCCACTTTTATCAAGTTATTTTTAAAAACTTGTTTGTACTTTGGTATGAAATTGAATAAAAAACAATTGCAATTTTTTTATGAAAAAGATTTATAACTTACATTTACTAAAAACTTAATTTCAGTCTGTAAGTATTTTTAAAGTAAACGTTTGAGATGTACAGCTCATAAAACTATAATTAAAAAAAATAAAAGCAAAGTTTACTGTATTAAAAGTTCTTGTGCAAAAAATACATTTTATTAAACTAGTGTCCAAGTTCTTATCTTCAAAGGAACCCCTGACATCAATCTGCAACATCTTAGCAATATAACCACATCCAAACAGGAAGATTTTGAATTCATCAATGAAAGCTCTTTAAAACAGTCATGTGTATTGAAAACTATAACTTTTTTTTAATATAAAGCAGCTCTACTGTCAGTGAAAGCTACATTTACTAACAACTTTCAAGTGAATGAGTTTAAACAACTGAATTACCATCAAATAAAAGTCACAGAACATTTAATTCATTAAGAAATTTATGCCAACAAAACAGAAACTCCAAAATAACAGCAAGTTTTGAGTAATTTACCCACTGAGTAAATATTATACCAGTGAACATAATTTATAATAGGCACCACATCTAATACAAGAAATTTCCATATCAAAATTTAATACACATTCCAGAGAAAACATTTAGTATCATTAGGAAAGTTGTAGAAAAGAAACTACATCATTAAAAGCAATGAAATTGTTTTTCATTAGTATTTTAGAAAACAGTTGAAAAAAATACAACATCAAACAAACTTTTGCAAGATTCAGCGTGAGAAAAATTATCACTCCATGAAGCTACCAAGATAAAAAAGTAGCTTATTTTGGATACACACGCTCAATTCCAAACAGAAAACAGCTGTATAATGAATATGGGTCTGATTTATGAACCAATTTATTTTTTACAGTTAAAGAAAGCACTGGTTAAAATTATCAAACTTCAGAATGTTCTAAAAGGACAACATCCATGTTTTAAAACATTCCACAAAGCAACCAAGACGTAACAGTAGCAGCATGTTCTATCTGAATACTAACTAGGTATTTTACAGCTGTAAACTAATTAACACTCCACTTCAATCCACCACCCTGTCCACTGAAACCACCTGCATTATTAGTATTATACTTTTCCCTCTGCCTGATCTTGTTCTTGTAAGCATCAACGTCCTTTATACCCCTGCTCTCCTCATCAGCCTGCCTCTTCATCGCAGCTGCGAGTATCTGCTGCCTCCTTGTCTCCTGATCCGGGGTAATTCCCTGAGTTGAAGAAGACTGTGACACGTCGTTGTACGAGGGCTGGTCATCAAAACAACTGCAAATTGAACCCATTGTATTTATATACAAATCTATAGTGAGTAATATTATATATGATTTAAAGATTTTATTAAGTTTGAAATGTATAAACGGTTACTGTTAAACAACTTTTTAATCTTATCAATAAATAAAAATGTTGAGCCCATTGTTAATATTTATACAGGTAAGTCTATAAATAAATAGTTACAGTAATTTTTTAAATTATAGTTGAAAATATTTAATTAATTGTACTATTACATCAAACAGTTTTGAAACTATCTGTTAAGAGGTAATTTTTTTTTTATACTAATACTTGAGAACTTATTTAAGTGCACCTAGTTGTGATAAGTAGAGTTAAATATGAATACTTGCTATATAAATCTCCACATTGCTGTAGAAATTACTGGAACTTCTCAGCTCCATCCTGCAGTCCACCTGATCAAATCAAAGAACCGCTTACCGACCAAGGGTTGGGGGTAACAGTGACCAAAAAACAAAGTGGGAATTATGGGCGTGGAGGATTTGATGGAGTTGGGAATGATCAAGGGTGGGAACTGACAGTATACCAGTAATTATGTATTGTTTCTTAAATTAAGCAATTGTTTTTTACATTGAGAAGTACTAACTTAGAGACATAGGCAGCAGTTTTTTTCATTTTTGTCATATAACTTGTATTCTTATAACTATTATTTTTCAATTTGGTTACGACAGAACTTTCTAAATACTGCAAAGGACATTTTCTCATAATTTGAGTTGTTAATCTCAAAAAATGTAGAAAATAAATTTTAAGTAATTTTGATTTATTTGCCATATTAATTTTCTCATCCCTTTAAAAAAGGAACCTATTGTACTTTCCGACTTTAATTGGCTATATATAAATAATTTTGGATTTCTAAATTTTGTAAAAAGTTACTTGTAGCTTACTTAAAACTCTTTAAAATAAGATCAAATTGTAAAAAAAGTTATTTACCCCTCTCCCCATGTCCTTATACAAGACATTTCAAAACATTTTTACAAAAGGGTTCTGAAAATAATTTTTGAAGTATAACAGTTAGTTTGAATGAAAACTAGCTTGAGTTAGTGAGAAAATTGAAAATATAAGTGAGACAAAAAATGTTAATCAAGTAGAAACATCTAAAAAATACCAAACACTAACAAGAACCTAAAGAAAACTCAACTCATAAGAAAAAATATTTTTAAGTTGGAATAAATAGGTTGATGTTTAGGAAAAATATTTAAAGTAGTCTGATTTATGCAAATAAAACAAACAACTTAAATTTTTCAAATAAGTTTTGAATAAGTTTAAACTAGTCTGAGTTTTCTTGAGTAGCCTGAGTTGGTGGCCTTTTAATGAAGTCAAAAAAATTATCATGAGTTTTATAAAATCTTTAAAAATTAAAAAATATTTTCAAATCAATAGAAATAAAGTTTTTAATAAAATTGGTAATAAAATATCAAAATATTGAAACTGAAAAACATCAATTTTTTAAGATCTGGAAATAAACTGGGCTGAAATTAAAAAAAAATCAAACTATTGTAAGTTTTTTATAAAAAAAAAACCAAACTGGTCACCTTGATTTTAATTAAATTTCAAACTAGCCTGAGTTATTCTAAGGTTTTTAAAAATCTCAAACTGTTCTGAAATATTCTGAGTTTGTGGCAACCCTTTCTATGACCTAATCAAGAATGTAACATTTATACTATTTTTATTTAAATTTATTATTTAGGATAAGAATACTAGCCAGTTAAACTTTCATATAATTTTTTTGCTAGCAAAATCTGATTCATGCTAATTGTATTTTGAGTTGTAATTTTAAGGCCACAAGAGATTTTTTTTTGCTAATATAATATTGGCTTCTAAAATTAAACCCTAAAGTGTGAACTATCAGTCAGTTGATATATAATGTAAAAATATAAATAATTTTCTAAGATACAGTCACCTTTAAAAAAAGTTTCTGATACAAACCAATTAACCAAAATTTTCAATTATAATTTTGTTGGAACAGCTTTTTTTTGAGCTACATTTTTTGCAATCAGAAAAAAATCTATAAAAAAATAAAAACAAAAATTCAAGATCACATTTTTTTTTGTTAAACAGTTTTATTTTAACTCCAATCCTTTTTTAAACTATATAAAAATTAGATTGAGTAAGTATGAAAACAATTATTAAATAGTTGTAGAAGTTTAAGTTTTAGTAAATTAGTTTTTTTCACCTTAATTTGTACTTTCTGTACGAAACCCATAAACCTCTTAAATTTTAACCACTTGTATTCACGCTACAGTTATTTCGAAACATCTTTTGGAGTTTTGAAGTAGAATTTTCATTGTCCCTTTTTTATACAAAATCAAGTTTAGGGTGAAATATATTTTTTGACTATATAAAATAAATGAATAGAAAATACTTCAATTACACTTTAAATGTGTTTTAAAAGAAAAAAAAATGAATAAAAAAATATTGTTAGTGAATGCGCGCCCGTGTGCTTTAAAAAACATTTTTTGTTTGTTATCTACAAACCTAAAAATTTACAACCTTTAAATGTAAATACTGATCTAAATTCTTTTTTTTAAAGCTTCAAATTTCAGGTTTTTAAGACTTTAACTTTCTAATTTTGATTAAATTTTCACCCTTTTATAAGTTATTTTTAATTCCTATAATTTTTAAAAAGTAACTTAGTTTAATAATTTATGAATAACTAAAAAAGACTTACACCTGATTATTTTTAGTTTTAATACAAATTTGTTTAATTGTGGTTTTGTTGTAAACTTTAATTGTAATGATCACCTCCTAGAAAACTTAATAAATTTTCAGGCTGAACTAACCTTAAACACTTGCTTGGGTATTTGAGCTTCAAGAATTTTTAGTAAATTTAACTCATGAGTTTAACTGAACAGCATGCTAAGGGTTTTTTATTTTAAAATCTTATCCTTAAAATTAAACAAAACCAAATTATTATCTTGAGTAATTATTTGATTGTTTTTTATGTAAAACTTGTTTTTTATTAATTTTTATTTACATAACTATTTACCATAACTTGAAATATATCTTTCCAGAATTTAGTTCAAGTACTGATGAGCTCATTAAGCAAAACTTTGTTTATATAATAATATTTGGAAGAAATAAATTGTACTCTGCTTATTAACATAATTTCAAATCATTGTATATAATAAATCAAAATATTTAATAAAAAACTAAAAGATTACTTTTAAGTGGTTGAGAGCCAGCCATAAGGCAAAAAAAATATAACTTTTTACATCAACAAATTTAAAGTTCTTTGACCAAATTAGTTATAAAATACATGGTTGCCAAAGCTTTTTTAAATTTTATTCCAGGTTATCTAAATTTATTCCTGTTGTTTAAAAGTATAAGTATTTTGTTCATTTTTAGTGTAAAACTAAGGGCATAGGGAGTTATTTTTTTCTTACAAAAATTATTGTTAGACCTTATATTAAAGCCTTAATTACACATAACAAAAAAATTTACACAGATTAAAAAATGTTTACTAACAGTATTTTTTGAGATATTGCCAGTTGTGTAAAGTTTCTGATACAAAAATATCAAAGAAAACATTTCTATTGCCAATTTTCTTGAAATTTTGAAAAATTCACTAAAAATCTATCTTTTCCTTTGGTTTTTTAATCAATTAACCTCAAGTTATTAGGAAATGTTACTTGCATTAGTAGAAAAAATCCTAACTGTTGTAAGAATTGTTTATTTTTTAAAATTTAAGGATTTTATGACCAAAAAATTTTTTTTACTTAAAATTTCCTACAATAGAAATGTTTATTATTTAATTAAGACTCTTTAACTGAGATAGTTTTAGATTTTTTTTTAAGTGTAGGACAAGATAGATTTTAATGAAATAGTCTTTTTTGCCTGTTTACTTTGGTATTACCATAAGAAACCTATTAAGCTTCCAATTGTCAGGATTGCTACAGATAGAGCTGAAAAAACTTCCTAATATTTATATATATTTTCAAATTTTTTTAATATAATTTTTATCACTTTAAGTAAGTTTTCTTGAATTTCCAGTTTTGTTGTTCCAAAAATAAAGAAGTACAGTGCTTATTCATTTATTTGGACAATTTTAGTAGAGAATATAATTCAAAAAATTTCAATATTAGACACAAACATTTAAGCTTTTATGCTGTAAGAAATTGTCAATTCACTTTTTGTTTAAGATGAGGTGCACAACAAATTTTTGTTCATAAGTTATATAAGTTTGACACACTCAACAAACAAGTTTTTAAAAGTGGACAAGACATCAAAAAAAAACTGCACTAACCATTGAAAACAAACTAGAAGTTTGTAAGATGGTAAAAATCGATGTGCCAAGTATTTTATAATAAAGCAGTTTAGCATAGGTAGGTCGACTTTGCAAGACATTTTGAAAAGTGAAGAAAAGTGTAAAGCAGAAAAAGAGGAGCTGAGATTTTGTTATCTTTTATACATTGAATAATATGCATCAGTTATATTATTCTATTTTTTGTACTTATATGGAAAAATGCTTATCCTGGTATGTTCAAAGATAAACATTGCCCAACATGTCTGGATAAGTGAATAAGGACTGTACCACCAAACTTTCTTCTAAGTTGTCTAAAATTGTGTGCAATGTGTTTTTGTGATAGTTGCCATATATAAAAAAACTACAATATCAGAAAATGAAATTCCACCAAGATGAAAGTTTCTTTAAATTGTCTAAAATCTGGTGTTTTGTGGTATTTGGCAAATGAAAATGTTTTTGGCTGAAAACTCAAAGGTTGCTGTATTTTTAGTTCTACCCTAATGAACACCATTTGCCTTAAAAATTATTTTTTTCATCATCTTTAATGAGCTCAGAATTTTTTTAGAAAGCCATAGTTTTTCAGTATGTTGGTTTTGACTTAAAAATTATAATATCATACAAATATAACAAATTTACTTAGTATTACAAACTGATCTGGAAACAAGGTTCGCACTGGTTTTTGAGAAATTTCTTCCAGGTTTTCTGATTTTGTTTCTACCACTCTTGGGTCTATGTTTAGGTTAAAATTAAGTTTAAGCGGTATAACAACATTGTAATATACTGTAAATCTACTTTAAATGTGTTTTTTATAATCTTTATAATAGATTATTCATGTCATGTCAAAACTTTACTACTTGACGTGTAAAAGTTGTTTAATATTCAATAATATTTATTAATAGTTGCTTTTCCAGGTTCTTATAGATTTTTGTTCACAATACCAATTTTTTTTCACATCATAATTTTATTTCAAATTGTAATGTAAATGCAAGTCATATAAGAAAGCTAACAACTGTAGTCAATATAGATGTGGATTGTGGTGTATCATGTCATTTATTCGAATATGATCTAATTTTACAACAATTCTCTGAGATATGACAGAATTAAGCCAAGATTTTATAATTTATATTATTTTCAAGGTATCTTAAACTCTGATTAAATTTTTTTAAATATCTTATTAAAAAATACCTCAGATTTTGTATTCTGAACTTTCACACATTTCAATATTCCATTTATATATAACTATGAGCTTCAACAAAATGCATACCTTTATTGTCAAAATGGATTTTTACAAAGCAACTGTTATTAAAAGCATGCCTTCTTTAACTATAATGTTAATTTAAAAAGTAAAAAAAAACTTTGAAAGTATCATGTAAAATCTTTATAAAAAACTATAACTTAATCATTTCTTTAAAATGCAAAGACAAATTAAGTTTGGAAATTTTAACTGCTAGGATAAAGTTTGAAAACAGTAACTTTTGAACTTTAATGCATTGTAAAAAAATATAACTGAGTCCCCTAATATTTATAATTATTTTGTAAGCATTTTAGTTAAAAGTATTTATTAAAAAAAATTGAGATAAATGTTATAACAACTTTTTAAACCTTAAAGAGTACATAAAAAGGTAAAAAACGATCGGTTTAATTTAATATGGAAAAGAAAATGGGTTTTAAAAAAAATAGTAAGTTTATTGAGCATAAAAAAAATGCTCAAAAAAAAAGGCAGCAATTTAATTTGAAAGTCTGTTGGAATAACAGAATTCTAGTTTAAACTCGTACAAACACTTTTCAGAAATACAAAAAAAAACTTGTATATACAAACTATTTTGAAATGTTTCTATACATAACAGGCATACTAGAAATATTGTTTATCGATTTTTCAATCTTCAATACTTTTACTCTCGATAGTTTCACCATCAGTCGGCCGTTCCTTTTCAATAAAATTAATATTTCTGATTTCAGTGCAAGTTTTCTTCGAGCTTTCCGAATAGCGAACACCGACCGAATAAACTTTTTCGTCCTTGCAACTCGCAAACACCAGATTTTTCCAGATGAACTGGAACATGTTGTCGCAAAAATAGAAAATATCCTCCTTCCAAAACCAGCACGTGTTTGCGGAATGAGTTGGAAGTTTTGAAAACACCGATTTCAATCAAGAGTTTTTTTGCCATCCACTGTATAACTTCTTTTTAAATCTCTACATTTTTAATTTTGTTAGTTTCACGAAATTCCGGTCGAGTCTGATGTTTTCAGAGTTTCTCAAAACACGGAACGACTTGCTGCAAATTATCACCAAGTGAGTGTCGTCAAAATTTTTAAATTGAAGTCAGCAAAACAGTACAGAGTTGTTGTGGTAGGCAGATAAAATACATTAAATTTACAAATTTGATAAAATACATTGAATTTACAAATTTGGCGGTTGGGTCACACTAAAAGTTCTTTTTTCAAATTTTTAAATTTCTCCTCTTCTCTCCTTCGAAACAACGACAAGCGCAGAAAAATTTCGTTGTTCTTGTTATAGTGTTTGTTAAAAAGATAAATGTTTCTATTACAAATCGAGGTCCTGTTTTCATCAGTTTCAAGTCGAAGTCTCAATTGTCGAGCAGGAACATTTTCTGACAAAATATCTGAAACAAAACGACATGGGTGCACGACTATTCAAATTCGGAAAATTTAAATTCACAAAAAAAAAAAAAAAGGCTCACAGCTCAAAAAGTAACGTCATTTTGAAAAAATAAAAAATATGTAAATAAGTTATATTAATACATAAAAGTTATTTTAATTTTTTGCAAAATTTCAAAAATTTTTTGAATTATGGCTCAAATGAGTTTAAAATATAGTACTTTTTTAGTAAAATTTTGGTATTTTAAAAAAGTATTACAAATTTTGCAAAAAAGGAATAAAGTGGCTTGTAGACATTAATAAAACTCTACATACATTTATTTTATTTGAATATTTATTACTTTTTGAGATATGGTCTCTTAACTATTTATCTCTTATTAAAAAAAAAGTAATTTACCAAAATTGAGTTTTAGACAGGGTCATGTTTCGATTGGTGTTTACTGTGCACCTCCTAAATAATAAGAAGAAAAAAGAAAAAAAGGCTAAGATCATTTAGTAGAAACTATTATTTACTAGAATTCAAAAAAAAAACTAGCAAATATAAATAATCAAATTTAATAATAAAATATACATTCACTTAAAAAGACTCTTAATCTTTATAAATAGTACAAAATTAAAAAGCATAGTTAGAACTAGGACAATATTTATATTTTATTCAATATGGTTGAATACTTATTATTTTTTGAGATATAGGCCAAATTTTTTTTTTAGTTTTAGTCATTAAATATGGTCTCACTGCTCAGTTTTAAAAACAAGTTTATAGACTTTTTTGCGGTTTTTCAGTTCTCGCAACATATCTTTATAAAAAGATTAAAATGAGCACATTGTTTGATTTTTTTAAATTTTTAATAAAAATATCTCTTTTAATCAGTGAATTTAGATTTTCTTGAAAAACTTTTTTTTGACTAAGCAGTAAGACCACAATTAAAGACCAAAACTGAAAAAAATGGACTGTATCCTAAAAAACATTAAGTTTTATAAAAAACAACTTCACTGAGTAATTAAGTTAACTCATTAAAAGATTGTTTGAAAATATATGTATTTTTTGAGATATGTTCCGGAGACTTAAAAAGCCAAAATGTCTCATTTTATCAACGGCTTTAGCATCAACCCAATCAACCCAAACTCAAAAAAACATGTTTTATTTTAGCCCTGTCATTTAGCTATTAAATTTTGTAAAAACATACTTTAAAACCAAAAAACAAAAAAAAGGTATATTTTGAATTTTTTAAATCAAAAAAAAAAACTAGAATTTTAATTTATTTAAGTATGATTGCCGTTTTTTTATTTAACACTTGTTTATTCATACATTATGAAAAAAACTGATAACTAATCATGATAAAAATAAATACTAATCTTTAACTTTTCTGTTAGTGTAATTGTTGAATCATTGTAATTGGTTTACTAAAAATATTTATTAAATAACTTATTTCCCTATTGTCTTTTTAAAGAGTAAAAACTAAAAAGTTTTGATTTCAATTTTATATTAACTTATATTGATTTATTTTATTTGAAACCTTATATAACAGCCAAGACTTACAAAACATATAAATTTTTATATTTAGTTTAAAAAACGATTATTCAGATTCTGCCTTTAGAAATAATTTTGACTATGTATAACAAGCCACTTAATTCAATTTATACAGAAAAAAATCATATTTATCGGAAAGTAGAATATTTTTATACTTTAAGTTTAAATTTAACTGTTTTATGTATTTTATGAAAAGTTTTTTTAAAATAATAAAACTTTATCAATTTTTATGTTCAAGTTTTTCAATGTAGAGCCAAGATTTTTTGAACTTATTTATATTTAATGTACTAATTTAGTTTTAAGTTTTACTTAATTTTTAAATTTAGACTTTGCGCAATAATATTTGTATCACTTAAATAAGTAACATATATTTTTTGAATGTTCAAGTATTTATACAGCACTAAAATATCAAAATGTAGTACAAAAAGCTGAAATTTATACAAATGAATAATATAAGTAGTCGAAACTGTTTTGCTAAAGAATTGCAAATTTTGTTAATATATGTTTAATAAATAAGTATATAAAAAAAATATGCATTTATTATTTTTTCAAACAATAGCTAATTTAAACAATAATCAAGTTTTCTAAATAGTTTAAATTAAAAGCTTGCTTTAAAAAGCTTTTCAAT
The DNA here is from genome assembly GCF_965202585.1 of Thalia democratica. Lineage (NCBI taxonomy): Eukaryota > Metazoa > Chordata > Thaliacea > Salpida > Salpidae > Thalia > Thalia democratica. The sequence goes on along the minus strand of NC_139167.1, from coordinate 100,562,940 downwards.
GCTTCAAAAATAATTTAAAAGACATTTTATATCAAATCGAAAACCTGAAAATTGATATTAGTATTGAACTGTTTTACAGTATAACTTCCTTATAGGAACATCTAATTACATCTGAAATCTTACAGTCCGAGATTGTTTAGCCGTTTAGGTTTCTTGCGTTACTTTCGACAATACTTTTATCGCTTTATTTTTAACCTTTTTATATAGCAAACTTGTTTAAATATAAATTTCTTATGGTGAAATTTTCTAAATTAAAACTTAAAATACAAAAAAAAAAGCGCACAAAGTAATTAGTCCTAGGACCTGGTGCACGAAGAAATTTTAATTTATCGAGTCGTACACCAATTGGTACATCTTAATATTTTGTCCAGGACAAATTAAATACCTAATAACTAAAAGTTAAAGTTTTAGACGTGTTTAAAATACTTTATTTTAAATAAAGAAGTTTGTAAACTAGTCCTTTTTAAAAGTTAAATATTTATGTAAAATTTTAAACAAATTATGCTTAATCGAGCTAATAAATAAAAATTTGCAAATTTGTTATTATTTTCTTCGTATTGAAATTGATTTTTATTATTTGCTCTGTGATTAACTCATCAGACTCAACTCAATTGAAGTTTAGAAAAAACATATTTACTACATGAATTCTTTTAAACTTTTTAATTTTAAATGGTTACAAAGAAAATTAGCAAAACCACTAGTACTTGTACTAAGTTGTAAAAAATAGATGTTTACTAGTTGTAAGTGTATTTTATAATGACAAGTTTATAGACAATCACGATTTAAAAAGAAGTTCTGCGATTGTGTTGCATTCTTCTGGTTATTGCGGAATGTTTCTATCACGAGCTGAAAAGGAAATGAAAAAATGTCAAACAAATGTTTTGTTACTGTTACAAAATATCAAAATGTGTTTCTTGTTTTAAAGTTTATTTAATTTTTAGGTGTCGCAGATAATGTTAGACAAGTTTTATCTTTTTTTGTACTGTTGAAAATTATTAGTATATTTAAAAACGACAGACTTTTTTAAACATAAATTAAATAAATCAAAACTGTAATTTTTTTAATTTGATATAAAATCAAACTAGAACTTGCTGTCATGTTTTTTTTTTATAAGAGTTTAAACCTTAATAATTAATTCACTTAACTTATGTATAAACATTTTTATTTTGCATAATTTATTAAATGTTATAATTTATATAAGTAAAATATTTAAATCAGTTGTCTTATAGTGCGGCAAAGCTTAAAATAAGTTTATTTAATCGTTTTATTTATTCTGGTTAAGCTGTTTTATTTTTGTTCACTTAATAAGTGTTAAATTAAAATTTGTTTTATTTGTTAAATTACTTATAATAATAACCATAATGTTGTTCTAATTCTATTATGTTATTTTAAAACTTTGCTAGTAAAAAAAAACTATTGTTTTAGTAAAGGTTACTTATTAAATTTCAACAAAAAAAAGTAAATAGTAGAATCGAAGAAAAGCCTGCAGAACTTATAATAGCTTTATATATTGTATAGAAGTTATTGTTAATTTTACATTAATTTAGTTTAAAAATCAAAATACCAGATGAAGTTTTAGAACTTGGTTTAGTACTCAGATTGATGCTTTAAAATTGTACTACTTATTTCTAGTAATATTCAAAATTAGCTCATTATTAGTGGACAGTAGTTTTATAAAAACAACAACAAAAAATATTTGCAAAACTTTAAGTTGCATATTTTTGAATCAAATCTTAGTTGTAGGAACGTTTATTGCAGTCTGTAAAGTGTAAAGTATTAAGTAGCAGTGTATTAAGTAAAAAACTTTGATTTCTAAGTGATTAATTGTATATATTTAAAGTTTTTTCTGTTTTCAGCTAGGTATACGTTACACAAGGTTGTGTTGATTTGATAATTTTAGATAAATAATTCTTTTTAAATTCTTCTTTTTAAATGTGCTTCATAGTGATCAATGTTGTATAAATAAAGATGAATAATTTATATTGAATAGTAAACAACATAGTTTAAGTTTATTCTTAAAGCGTAAAGTTATGTTTGTAATGCTTTATAATAATTTTCTTAACAAAACTCAAAATTCTTAAAATTTAATTTTTCTTAAGTTAGCGTAACAGCCAAAATTGTAAAGGATTTATTTCTAAAAACTTGTCTAAATTGAATTAAAAACTAACTAAAATTTGAATTTCAAAATTTTCTTAGATAAAATATATAATAAGAATTTTACAGCACAAAAAAATAAGACTGCAGTAAAGTTTAGTGTCAAATTTGTATAATTTTCTTATTTTGAAAGCAATCAAAAAAAACTATTATCTTTTAGACATATCAACTATAACATAGTCACCTTTCTCTTGAGTTCGCTCTTTTTATCTAATAATCATTATGTTTAAAGTTTAAAATTGTATAAAAGAAAATTTTTACTTATGTAAACTGTATACTTAGTAAATTACTAACTATTTAAGAAAATTAAATTATAACTTTAGAATTTTACTTTTATATAACACTATTAAGTGAAAAGGAAAACGTTTAAAAGTATTTAAAAAATGATGTAAAAAAAAAGAAATAGAACTCAATGTTGTTTACATCTAACATCTCATGCATAAATATAAATAAAAAGTTAAATACTTCATAAAAAACCGTTCATTTAAAAATGATTTTGAAGAGTTTGAATCTCTTCATAACATATTTAGCTTCTAACATAGTAAACATGGAAATTTGGTAAAAAAACTATATTCCTGATTTTTTGAGCTAGCATTTACCGTTTAATTCGCACTTTTAGGTTTAGTTTATGTGTAAACTTAGTAGAGGGTGGCTTATTTCTTAAATAAACTGAAAATATTATATAAAATTTAAAAATTTACCTACTTTATTGTTTCAGAAATAAATAAAAGTATTACAAATGGCCTGTGAATCTTATAAAGATTACCAAGTTTGTAATGAATATTTATTTATTAATAAGCAGAAAACTTTTGAGGATTCTATTAGTTACTGTGAATACAAAAGTCTCGAATTTGCCAAAATAAAAATTAAATCAAGTTATGTTGATGATGATGAATTGAAAAAATATTTGTTAAAAACAAGACGTAATTATTACCGAATTGGTTTGAAAATTGAAAATAACAAAGGTACTTGGGTTGGTAAATGGTCTAACGGAGATAATTATGACGTGAGTGAAAAAATAGATTTGTTTACACCTGACCATGAAAATGATAAATGCTATGACGTAATAATAAATAAATCTAAAGGTTGGATTTCAAAAATTAAGTGTGGTAAATCTTTTCATTTTTTGTGTAAGAAGCCAGAAGAAAGAACACAATCTTCTGAAGGCAAATATCATCCACCAACAACAACGTCAACCGTATATACGTCATCACCAGGAAACTATGACGTCACAGATGCATCAACAACTACTACAAATCAAAATACTGGCTCGTTATTAATCGGATTGAGTGTTGTATTTTCAATAATCTTCCTTATTGCAGTTATTCTACTTGCTTATATTTGTTACAACAAAAGAAAACAGAATGATAATAAACCCGAAACAGGAAAAAGTCAAAATGTAGCAGCTCGATTTGAAGCAAGGCGCGAATCAGTTGATGAGCTGGAAAATAATGATGTGATTTATATGGAGGTAAAAGAATATAAAAAAAGTGAAAATGTATTCAACCAAGTTAAAATTAATGATGTTGAAAATAATAAAGTTGTAAATGGAAATGAAACAATTCAACTTTCCGCAAATGAAGCCTTGTACACGATGATAAATAAGATTAAGAAACCTGATGATGAAGTAACTGAAGATATTTCATCATGTTGTAATACTCATGATGATGTTTATACTGTTGTTAATAAGAATAAGAAAGTTCAAAACAATGAAAGTATTGTTTGAATTAAGTAAAATGTTTTAACCTTTAGCTTTTATGTATCTAAAAAGTTTTGTTTCCTTAAAACATTTATTCTACTATACACCAACTAAAGTATTTTTCTATAAAGAATTTGTATGTTTTATAAATCTTTGTTTATAAAAAGCACAAATATACTTTTTTGTTACAGTGAATTAGTTTAAGTTCACTTCATATTTATTTGAAACCTTACTTTTGACCTTTTACTTATACGTTTGTTTTTTATTAAACTTTGAGTTCATCACTCTGTCTAAATTTAGTTTTAATTTTCTAAATGGTAATAGTTTTTGAATTAACTAACATTTTTGTTAATTTAGTTGACCAAACAGCACTTAAGTCATTTCCTTAAAAGTTTCTTTTAAGTATCTAGATTGTTAAACTTTAAATAATCTTTATTTTTGAGTTAAATTGTATTACTGTTAACTTTATTTTTAAAAGTTTATTTTATTTATAAGTGTTGTAAATGTTGTTTTCAACTTGATTTCATAATTATTTTGTAAATATAAAACATAAAACATACTGTAGGTAAAATAATGAATTAGTTTGTACGTAGATCTTTTTAATTGAGATTTATGAAATTAATAACCATAGTTTTACGCTAGGGAATCTACCTACAAAAATTTTGTGGTTAATTATATCTTTTGAAATACATTGTTATGCTTGCTAAATCAAAATCGTTACCGATAGAGTTTTCATAATATAAGTACTCTGTCAAAAATAAAAGAAATAATTTAGTTAAATATAAATATGAAATAAGTACAATAAAAAAAAAGTTTTTTAGGAGGGGTTGACTATCGATTATGACCAAAGAGTCAATTTTAAATTGCTTGCAAGCCGCACTGTATAAAAAAAGTCTACCATGGTCGAAATTGTTAAAAATCATTAACAGTATAACCAACAATAGTATTCAATATGAAAATATTGATTTAGATCGAAAGTGTTCTAAAACAAACAATAATACAGCACTAGCATGTATAGTTATAGATCTTCTGTGCAAAAATAAACCTTCGAGCAAAACTTACCCGTTTCCAGTAGATTTATGTTCAAAAGACAAAAAAACCCAGTACTATTATGTGAATGACATATTTTGTGTTTTTTTAATAAATATTTTATTTAAAAGCTTACACAGAAAGTTAAACACAAATCAATAAAACTCTTATATGAATTATATGGAGACGAAATCTGATTCTCGATACTAAAATAAAACTAACAGTGACAAAACAATAACAAAAGTCCACAAAAATTAAATTGATACATATGTTATTTTAAATTTTAGTTCTTTAACACCAAATAAATGGAAAAGGATGTTAATATTATGGTAAGTTAATAGAGCAAAAACGATAGCCATACAATTGATAATGTTTATAAACAAGAAATCTCAAACTTGAAAGAAATATTAATTAAAAATGGTTATCCAGAGAAATTTCTTCATGACGTAACTGGGAGATCTGTTATGAATAATAAAGAGTATACTAATGAAATATCAAACAGTTTAAACTTCAGAAATATCCTAAAAGATATAGCAAAAACAAGCATTGAATATAAAAAGAAACTAGAAAAACTGGTAAACAATTACGTTGATTATTTTAAAATAATTTTTACTACAAGAAAAAATACTTCAGTAATAAAGACAAGAGACCTCACAAACTGAATTCTAATGAAGTCTGCATATATAAGTACTCTAAGAATAAGGGCACCCAATATATTGGATTTACTTCGAGACCACTAATAGAAAGACTTAAAGAGCACCTAAAAAAACAAAAAGCTGTACCTGAAAATACTATTAATTGTAAAAATAAAAAAATTACTCCTAGAAATTTTGTTATTTCAAAAGAATGTAGAAATTAAGACTCTAATTAAATTATTAAATTATTAGACAATTTAAGTGACAGTGAAGCAATTTTAATTAAATATTATAATCAAATTTTTAAACAAAAAATTAGTTAAACCGGGTATTACCCATACTTTATGAATATTTGATTAAACACATGTATATTTTTCGGTGAATAAATATTAGTTTCATAATTTTACTGTACTATATAATTTTAATGTCTATATTTTGTTAGTTAATCTATCTAATAGTTTTAGTTGTTTAACACTAGTTTTAGGTATTTTGCACAGATTTGTTTTTTGATGCTGACTAAGATAGAGTTGAAACGCAGTCACATTTAAATAAACTATAAAATTGCTATGTATATCTCTATAAAATGGTATGTAAAAGTCTAAATATCCCTTCCTGTATGTTATTAGTTTATTCAATCTATTTTCTTTGTGGTTAGCTAAACACATTTAGTTTAAACTAAGTTAGAAAAGAGTATTTATTTACTATATGAATCCTTTACAACTATTTTAAAAATAAAGTTTTTAATAGAACTTATTTTTAATGGTTATAAACAAAATAAGCAAAAGCATTAAATAAAATATCTAGCTGTATTAATTAAACTTTCAGTATTCGTATGTGTGTTCTATACTAATATATAAGATAATTAAGTTCTTAAAACGTGTTTAGTTGTTGCTACATTTTATGCTTACTTCTGATTTCTGCACTTCTAAAATGTAGGTTTTTCAAGAAATTCCGATCGAATCGTGATCACAAACTTTGTTTAATTTTTTTCTGCAATTGTGTTGCATTCTTCTCGTTATTGCAATTGTTTTCTATCACGAGCTGAACAGGAAACTTTAAAACGTCAACCAAATATTTTGTAACTATTATAAAGTTTTAAAAAGTGTTCCTTGTTTTAAAGTTTAACATCATTTAAATGTTGTTATAAAGTAAGATAAATAAAATTATTCAGTTTTTTTTTAGGTTTTCTGTACTGTTAAACGTTATTAGTATATTGAAAAAAATCGACAGACCTTTTTAATTAAAAAAAATCAATAACTTAATTTTGTTTAATTTGAAATAAAAGCAAGCTTTATTTTATTGTCATTTTTGTTTTTTATAAGAGCTTAACCTTAAAAACGGATATACTTTACTGTATAAAACGTTTTGTTTTGTATATGTTATCAAGTTTTTTAGTTTAAGTAACTAAAACATTAAAAGCAGTTGTCTTATATTATGTGGCTCAAATTTAAGTTTATTTAATAGTTTAATTAAATCTTGTTAAGCTATTATATTTTATTGCACTTGATAAGTATTTAATTAGAATGTATTTTATTTATTATACTACTCATTTTCATAACTTTAATAGTGTTCTAATTTCATTATGTTATCCTAGGTTTTTGCTGGTAAAGAAAGTACAAATGTTTAAGTAAAAACTACTTATAAAATTACAATAAAAAAGTAAATAATAGAATCGAAGAAAAGCCTGCAGAACTTATTTCAGCTTTATATATTGTCTACAAGTTATAACTAAATTTACGTTAATTTAGTTTTAAAAAACAAAACGCCAGATGAAGTTTTAGAACTTGGTTTAGTACATACTTAGATTGATGTTTTAAAACTGTATTCCTTATTTTTATTAACATTTAACCAACTATATTACAATATACAATATTAGTAGACAGTGGTTTTATAAAACTAACAATACTTGCAAAACTTCAAGTAACATATTTTCTGATTAAATTAAAGGAATATTTATTGCAGTTTGTAAAGTGTAAAGTACTTTGTAGCAGTAAAAAAAGTAAACAAGTTTTATTTTTAAGTGATTAAACATATTTTTGTTATATTTTTTCTATATAAAGCTAGGTATACGGTAAACAAGGTTGTGTTGATTTGGTAATTAAAAATATTTTAATGTATAACTTTTTTAATATGTTGTTTTAATGTAGTTTATAGTGCTTAATGCTGTAAAAATAAAAAAGAGTAATTCACATTAATAAGAAAACAACATCGTTTAAGTTTTTTGTTAAAGCGTAAAACTATGTTTTCAAATACTAAAAAAAAACTATACTGTAAGAATTTTACATTATAAAGTAATAAAAAAGACTAAATTAATGTTTAGTGTTAAATTTATAAAATTATGCTTTTTTGAAAACAACCAAAAAATTTATTAGCTTTTAGACATATCAGCTATAATATAGCCACCTTACTCTTGAGCGTTAAATTCGCTGTTACTTTATCTAAAAACTGTTATTTTCAAAAAAAAAGTTGGTACATTTTGGATTTTGATTACATAAACTCTATTACTAACTATAAAAATAACAAAATTTATTTTAAGTTTTTAACTTTTATAAAATTATATTAGACCAAAAGAAAAACATTCAAAAGTTCCTAAAAATTAAACTAAAAAAAGACAGAGAACAGTATTGTTTACATACAACATCTCATACTTGAATATAAATTTGAAAAAAAAAAACTGCTTAATAAAACTTACACATTCGACAACGATTTAAATGTTTATTTTGTTTTTTTTTGAGAATACAGATCTCTCCATAACATTATTGGCCTCTAACATAATAGAAATATCAATTTTGTAAAAAATATCATGATTTTTTGAATTTGTTTTTCCCGTTTAATTCGCACCTTTGGGTTTAATTAAAGTGCGAACTTAAAAAGAGGGTGGCTTATTTCTTAAATCAATAAAGTTATTGTATATAAATTGGAAATTTATTTATTTTGTTGTTTCAGAAATAGATAACAGGTATTTCAAATGGTCTGTACATCTTATGAAGATGATGATTACCAAATTTGTAATGATTATTTATTTGTAAATAAGCAGAAAACTTTCGAAGATTCTATAAGTTACTGCAAGTATAACAGCCGTGAGTTTGCCAAAATAAAAATTAAATCAAGTTATGTTGATGATGATAAATTGAAAGAATGTTTATCAGAAGCAAAGCATACTTATTACCGAATTGGTCTGAAATTCAGATATAATAAAAATGTTTGGGTTGGTAAATGGTCTAACGGAGATAATTATGACACGAATACAGAAATAGATTTATTTAAACCTGAACATGAAAATGATAAATGCTATGACGTAATAATAAATAAATCTAAAGGTTGGATTTCAAAAATTAAGTGTGGTAATTCTTTTCATTTTTTGTGTAAGAAGCCAGAAGAAAGAACAAATTCTGAAAGCAAATATCATCCACCAACAACAACGTCAACCGTATTTACGTCATCACCAGGAAACTATGACGTCACAGATACATCAACAACTACTACAAATCAAAATACTGGATCGCTATTAATTGGATTAAGTGCTGCATTTTCAATAATCTTTCTTATTGCTGTTATTCTACTTGCTTATATTTGTTACAACAAAAGAAAACAAAACAACAAAAGCAAAACAGGAAAAAGTCAAAATGTAGCAGCTCAATTTGAAGCAGGGCGCGATTCAGTTGATGAGCTGAAAAACAATGATGTGACTTATATGGAGATAAGTGAATATAAAAGAAATGAAAATGTATACAACCAAGTTAAAATTAATGATGTTGAAAATAATGAAGTTGTAAATAGTGAAGTTGAAAATAATAAAGTTGTAAATGGAAATGAAACAATTCAACTTTCTGCAAATGAAGCCGTTTATACAATGATAAATAAGATTAAGAAACCTGATGATGAAGTTAATGGAGTAATTTCTAATGATGATGTTTATACTGTTGTTAACAAGAATAAGAAAGTTCAAAATAATGACAAAATTGTTTGAATTCAGTAAAAAGTTTCAGATTTGTGAAAATTTTTTTAAGGATCTAAAAAAGTTTATTTTCACTATACCCCAACTAAAGTAAATATTTTTTATCTAAAGAATTTATATGTTTTATAAATCTTTGTTTATAAAAAGAACAAATATAATTTTGTGTAGCAGTGAATTAATTTAAGCTTACAAAAAACTTCTTTGAAACATTGCTTTTGACTATTTACTTATACGTTTGTTTTTTATCAAACTTAAAATGAACCACTCTGTCTAAACTTTGTTGTTATTTTTGAAATGGTAATAGTTTTTCAATGAACAAATTTATTTAATTTATAAATTATTGCACCTTTCGGTAATATAGAAATCTGAATATAGTTTAGATATCTTAAAATATAAATATCCTACAAGTCTTTTATTAAAAAACTATTGTAACAATAATTAATAGTTCAAAAAGTTATATTCATACTTTTTAGTAGATAACAAAGTTATCCATGTATTTTTGGTTTTGATAAATTGGTTTTAATTTAAAAAAAGTGTGAATATACTATCGTTGTTTTTTATATAAATGTTTTAAAACCAGAATAAAAATTTAATGAAATTTAAAAACTTATACCAATATAGTTTGAAAACTTTTTGAAAAAACTTTAATTTACTTGTCTATTACAACTGGTAAAAATGTTATTAAATTAAGTTTGAACACGAGTAATAAAATAATATTTAAATGTTTTAAAAGAACACAAATATGTAAATATGATTTAATTTTTTAAAAAGCTAAAAATGTAACATATTCATTTTGCTTTTTAATAAAACTAGTTATTTCCTTGATATTTACGTTCTAAGTATCTTTTTTTAAACTCTTAGACTTAATACAAACTATACTTTTTTCAAACAAACTATATTAGTGTTGCATTTATTTTTTTGAAAAAGTATTTTATTTTTAATTGTTATTTCTAACTTGAACTTGTAGTTTTTTTTTTCAATAAACAACACAAAACATGATAAATAAAGTATTTTTTATTGTAAGTTTTATGAAATTGATAACCATAGTTTTAAACTGGGGATACTACCTACACAAGTTTTATTGATAATTGTGGCTTTTGATTTACTTTATTATGTTATTAAATTGAAATCCTTACTGATAGAGTTTTCATATTATAAATACTATATCGAATACGAAAATTTTGTTTTAGTCTAACTCTAAAAACAACTGTTTTTCAATAAATGTAAAAACATAGTTCAACAGACAGCCGTCTATAAGCACAAAATAAAAAATTGCTTGCCATTTGCGCTGTATAGAATAAAATTCTACTGCGGTCGAAATTATTAAAAGTCATTAATAATATAACCAACAGTAGTAAACAATCTAAAAATCTGTTTTGAATAAAAAAATATATAAAGAAGCAATTATACAGCACTAATATAGAACTTAGTAGGTTTTAAGTTTATAGGCTAAGTGTAAGCTTTAACAACAAAACTCTTTTCATTTTTATTGTTTTTTGAATAGTAAGTCGTGGATACCAGATATTTGGACCGTCCTTGTTTCATAATAAGTTTTATATGATAAGCCTACTGTAACTGTACTTATTCAAAGTTGTAGTTCTGTTTTCTAAATTAAAAGAACAATTGATAACAATTTTCTTAATACATTTAAATTGTGATTTAACAATTTAACCATAAAAATGCTAAACAACTTGCAGCAATTGGTAGTACATTTAACCTAAGACTTTTCAAGATTTTTTCTAGGGTAGATGGTATTTACAATAAAACTTATAAGTTTTATTCTAATTTTAAAGTTAAGTTTTTTTTTGAAATAATGCTTCTTATTATTAAAAAGCACTATCACAATAAAAAAATTAAAAAAAATTAAAAAGCTTATTTTAATATGTTTTATGTCTTAAAAAAAAATGTTTATGAGTATTTTTTTACAATTTATACTGTAAATGTTATTTAGAAGTCTCAATTTTATTAACATTGTACCAACGAAGTTTGTGAAAATAGCTTCATTAATGTTCAAAATTTTACTACTTGTTTTTATTGTAGATATAACTTTATTTATTTATAGTACACAGTTTTATACACAAGTGTTCAACAGAAAAAAAAAAGTTAAAGTTCAAACGTTTTTAAACTACATATTTTATAACAAATTCGTGATTAAAATAAAAGGAAGTTAAATGCGTTTTGTAAATTCTCACAAAATTTACTTTTAGTCAAATAGGTCGAACTACTAACGTTTATTTCTATTCAATATATTCTGTTATACTAGCTATATAAAAATTATACTTTTGATGTATTTTGTTAGTATTATATGTTTATTTAAGCACTGACGAGGTCTTTGACCAAAACTGAGTTTGTAAAATAAAATCTTGAAAGAATAATTTCATGTAATTTTAGTTTATTATACAATTATATATAATATAGATTATTCATATTAAATTAGCTTTTTGTCGTTTTCCATTAATTTAACATGTCTTTGATTAAAATAAAACCTAGAATAAGACACATTTTTAGTAATAATTTGTAAGTATAAAAGTTAATCAATGGTTTATTTATTAATAGCTTTTAAGAGCTTAAACTTAAACTGATTAAAAACTAAAAATACTTATACTTATAACTTATAAGTTTGTAATGTGTCTTAAAACAGTCTTGTAAAAGAATTATATTCAAATTAAGTATAAAAAATGCTTAGATAACGTTTTTATTTGACATTGTTTTTGATTGTTTAGTGATTATGAAAGTAAATGCTATAAAATGAGTATTTAGTTTTTGAAACTTTAACAACTTTCAGAAAATAGTAGTCAACTAAAAATGAATTGCCAGCAAAGAGTTGACAGATATTACAGTTATGTTGATTGTGGAGAATTCTTATTTTTTGATAAACAGTTAGGTTACGATGAATCATTTTTCACTTGTAAAGATTACGGACACGAACTCGCTTTTGTTAACATCGAATCCGGAACGGTTGTTGAAAATAATTTTAATGATTTGTATAACGAATTAAATAGTTTAGGTCTTGATGCAACGTTTTACAGAATTGGACTGAGGTTTTTGTATGAAAATGGTAGGTGGCTTGCAAAATGGTCGGACGGTGTCGTTGATGACGAGATAAAGATTGATGACGTCAAAATCATGCCACGCGGAAATTCTGATGACGTAACAGAAAAAGTGGACCAAATATGTTATGACGTCGTAATACATAGGTACTTGAAAGACATTTTTCGCGTCGGTTGTGACGTAATTGAAGCGTTTATGTGCAGAACACCAGTTGATATTTCAAATTCAAAAACTTCTGAAGTTTCTATGACAACTGTTTCGTCATCAACAGGAAATTATGACATCACAAAGACCTCAAGTATTATTACAAATGAAGATACCGATTCAGTACTATTTGGGTTGAGTACCGTATTTTCGATATTCTTTCTTGTAGTTTTTATTTTACTCGCTTATTTCTGCTACAAAAAAGGAAAGAAAAATTATTTCAAACCCCTAACAGAAAAAAATCAAAATGTAGCACTTCAATTAGAACCAGGGTACGGATCTATGTATGAGGCAGTAAATGATGATAAGTCCAAAACAGTAATCAGCCAGAATGCTGAAGCTCAGTTTGAACCAGTAACAATATACAGCTTGGATGACAAACCTGAAATAGAAAAAATCCAAAATGTAGCTGATAAATTTGAAGCAGTAATTGAAGAAAATTATGAATTTATGGAAGGTACCAAAAGAGAAAAATTCCAAAATGTATCAGATAAAATTGAAGCAGGGAATGAAGAAAATTATGAATTTATGGAAGGTAACAAAACAGAAAAAATCCAAAATGTATCAGATAAATTTGAAGCAGGGTACGAAGAAACTTATGAGTTTATGGAAGGTAATAAAAAAGAAAAAAGTAAAAATTTAGCTGATAAATTTGAAGCAGCTAACGAAGAAACTTATGAGTTTATGGCAGGTACCAAAACAGAAAGAAGCCAAAATGTAGCAGATGAACTTGAAGGAGGAAACGAAGAAAATTATGAATTTATGGAAGGTAAGAAAACAGAAAAAATCCAAAATGTATCAGATAAATTTGAAGCAGGGTACGAAGAAACTTATGAATTTATGGAAGGTAACAATTTATATAAAATCCAAAATATAGCTGATAAAGTTGGGTCAGGCAACGTAGAAACTTATGAGTTTATGGAAGGTACCAAAGTAGAAAAAAGCCAAAATGTAGCAGATAAAATTGAGTCAGAGAACGGATCAATAGATAAACTAAATGAAGATGACAGTGTCTACTTAGAAATGAAAACAATGAATAGTGAAAATATTGGAGGAAATCCTAATGATGATGTTTACGCGAGTATTAATAAAAAATAACACAAGTACAAAATGATGAACACGTTTTTTATATTTGTAAGAATTACCAGCTTATTTTTTTTCCATATGTAGTAATACACTTCGCAAATATAAACTATTGTCCTTTTTAATGACACTTATTGTACTCCACTTAAAACTAAGTTTCAAATTTTAGTTTAACAGTTTATGACAATTAAACACAGTACAAGTGTTTTTATACCAAAATATCAAATGAGTTTATCCCTAAAACGTATTTAAATAGTTATACAAATCATCATTATTTATATGTGTGTTTTTTATTGAAATACAACTATTTGTTTTTATTAATAAATATCTTTTATTTCGAATAAGTTTTGAGCCTAAACAATTTATAGACAGTTTTTTAATTTTTAAGTTTAAATAATATCTCTAAATTGAAACAAAATAAAATAAATTGAACTATAAGCTTTATTAGTATGCTTTATTAATTTAATACTAAATGTAACTTTGCCGTAACACTAATTAATTAATTTGTACAATTATTTTTAAATTGTTAAACTACTTTAACTTTATTTTATATAGCTAACTAAAAGTTTTTTTTTTCACATTTGATTAGTATTAATAAATACTACTTTTATTCTATTTAATAAAAATGTGTACAAATCATCCTTTTGGTTGTTTTATGTGACTTTTAAAATAAGTTTGAATTATTAAACTTAAAACTTTTCAGTGAGTTTGTTCAAAAAGTTTTCAAAACGTTTTTATAACGAAAAATTTACTCTTTTTGTTTATTAAATAACTTTTGAATTATTATGTTTGAAGACGAGTAAGAACATAAGTGTTCTATTTATTTTTTAGTTTTTATTGCTGATTTCTATAAAATGTTTGTGTTTATTTAAATAGTTATGCGCAATTATTCGAGATATTTTGTTTTTAACATTTTTTTTTTTAATATTACTACTCTTGTTTCAATGTTTATTTTATCAATAAAAAATTAACTTGTTATGTCATGGACAAAACGTTAAAAGGTATCTGTGATGTGCGACTCGATAACCGAAAGGTTTTTTCGTGCACCAGGTCCTAGGACCAAATATTTTGGGCGTATTTTTTGACGTTCAATAAACTAACTATTAATTGAAAATTGTTTTTGTTAAAATTAATTTGACTTTAATGGTATTTACTACTTCTGTTAAAAACTGTTTTTAACTTTTTTATTCTAGCATTAAAATAAAAATTCAAAACTTTATAATTTTGCAAGACTCAATTATTTATCTAGTTGACTTAAAATAGCTTCAGTTTAAGTACTGTGTTTTAAATACAAAATCTAAGTTTTTTTGTTACTTCCACAAATAAAAAATCTACATAGAACCACCACAAATAATTTTACTATTTCAGTTTTTTTAGAATTTTAAAAGTCTTTTAACTAAGAAGACTAATTACTAGCACATTGTTAATTATTAGTGCAGAAAAAAATATTAAATTAAACTAATTTAAAATTATAAAGTAGAACTTTATTATACCATTTTATTATTATACTTCTTTTTATATTCAAGACTTTACCAGTTTTTTAAAACTATTTAAGCCATTCTCAGAAGTATTTAATAATTTTATAGCAATTCGGTTTTTAATTAAATACTAAGTGTTTTAAGTATGTGCAAAAGTAAAAACTAGTAACATATACAAAAAGCTTGATTTTTGTTTCACGTTTATTAAAGTATTTAAAAAAAAACTGTAAAATATTATAAATTGTAATAATTTATTAATATAAACCACTACTATTTTTTTTTTCAGTTTTTGTTGAAATTCACCCAACTACTACTTTTAATATTTAAAAAGGTGTTATCTTTTAAACGCCAAAACTTTTAAATAATTACAAACTACTTGTTTTAAATTTTATTCAATAAACTTTTTATTTACTTTTATAATTTTATCTAAGTTTGAAAAGTATTATAAGTGTGCTATTACACGTTTCTGAAAAAATAAAGCAGTTAAAGAAAAAGATTTGTGAACCAATATGAACTAAATAAACTATATAAGCCCTTAATAAATAAATAAATTAATATAACTTGTTAAACTTAGTGATTTATTTTGATCTTAAAAATCGATCTATTGTAAAGATTTCTTTAAAATTATGTTCCTTATAAAATGTAGTTTTTAATAAACAAAAACTAGTTTTTCAAACGGTGCTACATAAGAAATAATGTAGAACCGAAATAAAAACTTATTCTTATTTTTTATTTTATTTTCTATCTTTAAATTATTCATTCACTTAAGTACGGTACCTTTGTTTATAAATTAATTTTTCTTAAATGTATTAGAGGTTTAATGCTTTAAAGTATGTCAAAACTAAAGTATTTAATAACAAAACATTAAAAGCATTTTGAAATTAAATTTATTACGCTTAATAAAAAGCTAAAGTTTTCAAAAGCTCCATATATGTAATAAATAACTGGAAAACATCATTTGTATTTAGTTTTACCTGAAACGAAAACATTTATTTTAAATATTATTTAAACAATTGAAACAAAAGTTCGATTAGATTTATCTAAAGCTTAAGAATAAATGGTGGTGTCTTTAATGTACTATATTTTTAAACATTATCCAATTTCCTATATAGAGACAAATGTAAACTATTTAAGCTGGTTCTAAAAAAAACGATAATGTTAAATTTACAACGAAACTATATTTTCCAACTTAAGTTAACATATAAAGATATGTACTTACAGCTTTTTCTTTTAAAGTTTATAATCAAACGTTCTGCAATTCTACTATAGAACATTAAAACATTTTTAATAATGCAAAAAAAGAACTTATATTGAACAATATATTCGTTACAAAAAAACTTTTTGTTAAGTTTTTAAACTACTTCGAAGTTATATAAAACAATGTTAATAAACATATTAAAAACAGTAGATAGTTACAAAAACTAAAATGATTTTTTTCTTATCTAAACTAGACTTTATATAGGTTTTAAAAACAAAACTTTAACAGGTTTAAAGTTAAAGTTTTCTCAACTTTATAAATTTTTGTTTATATTTCTCATTAATAATTTCTAAATAATTATATTTCTTAAGTACTAACAATACCTCTCTATAAAATTTTTTTTCAAAATTAGAAAAATAAACTAACCTTAAATATCTTCAGAAATACTTTATAATACTTATAGTTTATTTTGCCTAATATATTAAGGAAAACAAAATTAACTCACTTAATAAAATAAATTTGATAAATGAGTTTTACCCTTATAAATCCACTAATAAAAAACATGCTAGTAAAAATCAAAACTTTGTTGTAGCTTGTGAATTAAATGTAACAAAACAAAAATTTTATAAAGCAATATTATAAATTAGAGCTTAAGTTTAGCCTATTTTGATAAAAATTTAAATATTTATGTTACTGCTGTGTAGTTTTAGATAAATAAAAATAAGTTTTTGTTCCGGTGCTACAAAAATATACAATGCAGAACCGAAATAAAAACTTATTTTTAATTACCATTTAAAATAAGTTCAAAAATGGATCTTTATGCTATCTGAACTAGACCTTATAGGTTTTATAAAACAAAACTTAACAGCTTTAAAGAAAATTTTTTTTTGTTATTTTAAAATATTGGTTCATATTTCTCAAACTTGTTACTAAAAATACCTTTCTATAAGAGATTTTTTTGCAAGTTTAGAAAAACAAACTTACCTTAAACTTCTTCAAAAATACCCTATACTTTTTTTTTCTAAATAAATTTAGCTGCCGCTTGTAAATAAAATGAAACCAACATAAATTTATACAAATTTAATGATGAGAAAGTAGTTGTAAAAAAAGTTAAATGTTGAATTACTTTGATTTACTTTGTTAAATATTTATGTTACAGCTGTGTAGTTTTAAATAAATAAAAACAAGTTTTTGTTTCGGTGCTACAAAAATATACAATGTAGAACCGAAACAAAAACTTATTTGTATTTACCATTTTAAATAAGTTCAAAAATTTATCAAATACTTGAAGTTTAAAAATTGATGAAATATTTGAAGAATTATCTGAAAACTGAAAAAAAAATTTAATTAACTAAAGTATATATATATATTTAAAAAGTCAGAGCTAACTTTGTAGCAACTATTTTAATTTTAGATATTACATATATTTGCTCTTATTTATACCTTTTTATTTTAATTAATCTCTATAACTACTTCATAACAAAAGTTTTAGATAAAACTTTTTAAGTAAAATTAACTTTTGTTTTGTATCTGAATCTTTAATTTCACTTATACACAAAAAAAAAGGACATTCTAGTACAGAATTAAAAAAAAATGCAATATCTAAAATCTACTTTAAGTTAGTTTCAAAGAAAATTGAAATTAATCTCTGTACAAAAAGGTATTATTTCTTGTCAAAATTCTTTTGTGTTTTGTGGTAAGCTTAATATAAAAGATTAAATACTTTAATATGAATCTTAAAATAAAGCAGAAATAGTTTACTTTGTTTTTTGTTTAAATGTTTAAAACTTCTTAAGTTTTATAAGTCAGATAAAACTTTTATAGTTCTTAAGTTTTATCAGGAAAAAGTAATGACAAATGTAAAAAATAAATTAGATTGTTAAAATTAGTTAGAAAATATGTTTCACATACTAAATTGAAATAATTTAAAATGTCATCTAAGTTAAGATAATTAATAAGTCGCCATGATATTAAGATACTTATGATACTTTAAGTTTTATTAAATTTATTATTTACTGTTTATACTGTAAAACATGTCATTAAGTTGTTATTATACTATTGTTCGACAAAAACAAATATATCATTATCATTGAAAAGGTATTTACAGTTTAACCGTTTCATTTTTTCAAAAACAAGTAAGTAAGCATTATGTACTACCAATAAGTTCTAGCTTTTACAAATTATCAAAAAAAAAATTTTGCTTAATTATTTGTAAAACTAAAACAATAAAGTTATTAAGAAATTGTTAATCTACTTTATTTTAATATTTTATGCTTTAATCATATATTTAAATTAATTAAAACGATATATACTTAATTTACCTATGAAAGAAAAGCTTTTGAGAGAAACTTTTTTTAAGGAATTTTTCAATAAAACTTTTAGGAAAGGTTAGTTTTCCCAGTAAATCATGATTTACAGATTGATAACTTGTATTTCCATCTGAAAATATAACTTTTTCCAGCGTTTTATACATTTTATCAAACATTAAAACTGAGAAATATTAGAGATTTTTTAATCTAAGTAAGCGTAAAAGGTTAAACATGTGGGAACGGATCTCAATTGCACGAAGATAAAATTGCACGAGGGTACAAAATTGCACGAGGTTACAAAATTGCACGAGAGTACTAAATTGCACGAGGGTACTAAATTGCACGAGGGTACAAAATTGCACGAGAGGACTAAATTGCACGAGAGGACTAAATTGCACGAGGGTACTAAATTGCACGAGGGTACAAAATTTCACGAGGTTACAAAATTGCACGAGAGGACTAAATTGCACGAGGTTACTAAACTGCACGAGGGTACAAAATTGCACGAGGGTACAAAATTGCACGAGGGTACAAAATTGCACGAGGGTACAAAATTGCACGAGAGGACTAAATTGCAAGATGTTACTAAATTGCACGAGAGGACTAAATTGCACGAAGACGACTAAATTGCACGAAGACGATTTTGCACAAGTTGCATTTTTGCACGAGAGTAAAAAATAAGAGAAAAAGTAAAAAACAAAACAGAAAAAAAATTGTTTAATAAAAAAAACAACAAAAAAAAAAACCGTCCGAGGGTAAGAGTTAGGGGTAACAGTGAAAGCAAAAAATAAATAACTAATATAAATTTTTATATATAAAAAAAATAATGACAAAAAAATATGTAAGTAATAAAAAAAAAATTAAACATAAAAAAAAATAAAAAATTAAAATATATAAAAAGTAACTTACCGACCGAGAGTAAGGGTTAGGGGTTAAAAAAACTAAAAAAAAAACTAAAAAAAAATTCAACCCGTGCAAAAATGTCTTCATGCAATTTTGTGCACTCGTGCAACTTTGCCCCCTTGTGCAATTTTGTCCCCTCGTGCAATTTTGAACATTCGTGCAAGATATTTATCCTTAACATGTAGTCAATTTACAATGTTACTATTAAGATTAAGCAGTTTATTCTTACATTGAAAATAGTTTATCAAGCTTTTAATACTTTAAACCTGTGGTTTATCTTTTTAGTATCACAGTGAAATAAAAAATAAACCTTTTAAACTAATATTAATTAAACTGATAATTTTGATAACTTTTACCTTTGCTTATAGATAAAATATAACTAGTGCGAAATAAAATGTTTTTAGTAATACCACATTGATGAAGTTTACTAATCAAATTTAAAATACCTTTTTTAGTTTTAAAGGTTGAAAATTATAATGCACAAATTATTTTTCTACGTTTTTTCAATTAAACGACATTTTATTTCAAAGTTTCTCAACACTTCTATTTCCATTCTTATATTTTGAATGTAGTAACTTAATTCTTCATTTTCGATCAAAAATTTTTCTTCAAAAATTTTGTGGTTTTATTAACTTGAGTAATTGAAAATTTTTCTATTTCACCTTCCTACAAACTTTCTCTATTTCAACTTCCTACAAAATTTTTGGTCGTTTACATATGTTATATTTACAATTTTTTATAAGTTATTTTTGCGGTTTTGTACTTATCAGATATTACTTTTAGAATTGTAGCTTTATTTACTGTAGATAAAACAGTAAATTATAATTTTTTGAACGTGTCAACTTCATTGTTTATTGAAAAGGTTTTTACTCCAAAAGTTTGTGGCTAAACATTTTAAACATTGAAAAAAGCGTTTGTTAGATTATAAGAACATTATTATAAATTTGCAACATTGTGTGGTTTATGGTTGAAAACTTGCTCACGATTTGTACTTTTTTGGTTGTTTATATAATATTGATAAATTGTTCCTGATCTAGTGCTCTATGCAGTATAAAATGAATTAACTTGAAAAAATATTTAAAAAACTGTTTTAGTTTGAAAATGTATTTTGTAGCATTAAAGTTAAATAAGCATTTCAAAAAAATTAAATCGTTTAAAAACAAAAACTTAAAAATTAAAATTTAAAACCGTAACTTCTTTATAGTTATCTAGTTTTAAAATTAGTATTTTTTTATTCAGTATGAAAAACTTAAGGTATATATGTTTTTTACCCTGGTACTAATAGAAGTTATAGTAAAACATTAAAAACCACAAAATATTGAACAGATATAGAATGAATGTGCTTCAAATAATTTTCTAAAACAAGAAAATAAGAAATATAGTGAAATTTCATTATGTTTAACAAAACAACTGTTTTTGTACGCAAATATTTTATTGAATTAATAACATTTCGCTGCTTATAAAACATATTAGCCCTTAGATAAATTAAAAAGTGTTCTAACTTTTTTTATAGGCTTAATAGCCACGCTTAAGACTTGTAAAAAATCAAAAAAAAAAAAAAAAACGCAGTAAAATCAACCAGAAAAGAACTTTAAATTCATGTTTAAGTTTTTATTTTAGTAAAACTTAATTTTAAAAGTTAATTTTTTTTGAGTTAAATACCACATGGTACAGTTTGATAAAACTTGTTAAAGCATTCAAAAGTGTATCAAAATATATTTATAGTGAGTATAATAAACTGTTTAAATAAAATAATTTTATAGTTTTTAAGATCTGAAAGCACTTACCAACAAAATGATAAATAATAAAATTGTAATAAACCTAAGTTTGAAAAGTTGTAATGAAACTAACATTTCATTTTAATATTTTAAAGCTCGTGAATAAATATGGAATTTTTTGTAATAATAAAAACAATTTTCATTATTCTCAAAACAAGCTTTTCCAAAACAATTTTTATAACTCTCAAAACAATTTTCTTAAAACAATAAATATTATTGTTTACTTAAAGGAGTTAATTTCATTCCGACGAGTATATATCGGCGTTTTGTCTTTCAAATACGCGTTAAAGTTAGTTGCAAAGTTATTACGCGGTACGATCAAGTAACGTTTTACTTCAATTATTGAGAATCAAGAAAACGTCTACATAGCGGAGTTGATGTTAATATTTATGTAGCTTTACGATTGTTGATACTTTTTATAGATTTTATTTGTGTCGTGATTTAATAGTTTCTTTCTTCAGAACTAAGAATTATTATTGAAATTAAAGTAAATTGCATTTATTCAAAGTGTGTTTTATTCATAACTTAGGAAATAGTTTTGTAACTTATACTGTTAGTATATTATTTACTTTTCGTAAGTATAGCAGTCAGTAATTTACTGGAGACCACGTAGTTAAGACATAAAACATAAAAACCAATAAAATAACCCAATTGGTTAAAAAGTATTTTTTTTAGTAATAATTATATTAAAAAAATTGTATGCAACCATCTTTAGTAGCTAATGCTAAAGTAGTTTATGAATAGTTTTCTTACCTTTAGATTTTTTTTCATAGCAAAAAATTTAATATTCACCAAATAAACCTCTTGAAAATTAAATTTTATTACTAGTTTTTTAAAAGCGTATTAAAAATATGTTTTGCTAAAAATGTTTTTAATTTTGTTAACTTACAGCATTACAAATTTATGTTAAACAAAGCTTAAATTAAAATAAACATTCTTTCCAATTTATTTTACTACTCGAGCAATACTAACTTAAAAACTGTGAAGAATTATATGTTAAAAGTTACGTATGAATTTTGAGAAACGAAAGTTAAGTTTACAACAAAATACCGCATAAAAGTTGGTAATACTAACGAAACCATTATCTGTTGAAGTTTTATGTGGTTTAAAAAATTTCAATCACCACAAAAAGTGAAGTTTACAAATGTATTACCACACATTATTGAGAGTAGAAACTCAAGTGTTGAGAAAATTTATTTGAAAAATACTACATATTTACACAAAAAGTTTACGAAAAAAAAATGTTAAAAAAGATCAGTATATAAGAAAAAGCATTCTCTGCTCATAAGTGTATAGGAGTAAAAATTTACAGCCGAAATTTCAAAATGGTCTTTTCAAGAAAGTTTTTGGTGTCAATTACTTTAATTATTGTTTTATGTATATTTATTTCAACAATAACTGAAGCCAGAAGTAAGTTTTTTATAGGATTTAGTTCACTTAACTTTGTATTAGTTACATTTTATTAAGTTCTTAAAGTATTTATGAAGAATAAAAATAAGTTATCATTATACTCTATTATTTTTCTTCTAAAATAAAACTATTTTACAGGTTTCCACAAGCTTAAAAAATCAAGAAGAAATATTCGAATTATTCAAAAAACGTGCAAACCTTTTTGTTATATATCATTAGAAAAGAATAGTTATTTGGTAAAATGTAAACCTCACCAACGAAAATGTAATTTTTGTCAAAAGAAATTCAAATGTTTTTCTCATCCAAAACTTTTCTTTTAATGTTTTTGTTTTACCTTATTTTTTTAATTACACTATTGTTCTATATTTTCAATATTTCTTTTAGTACAAGGTAACTCGTTTTACAGAATAAATCAGTTTAACTTGAAAAACTTTATGTTGTTTAGCTTAAATAAATTTCATAGTTTTAGAGATATACATTAATCTAATGTAATCTTTAGTTTAGTAAATAACATACGTAATTTGATTAAATAAAATAAATAGATAAATTGTGACAAAGACATTTAAAAGTACAAAATAATAATATTTAATTTGTATTGTAGCACAGCTTTTGCACTTTATTTTATGGTGAAAAGTTACAGTTTTTTTTTTCAAGTATTATGAAACAAGCAGGCTGAAAAACATTGATTAATATATTAGTTTAAATTTTCTCTAGTTTATCTAAAAAATACCATCACCATTTGCTGAAACTACCTGTTTCGGGAAATACTCTAGAATTTATTAAAATAGAAAGGTTGTTGAAAAATATTTAAAAATTAAAACTTGTATTTAAAAATGATTACGTATATTTTATAATCTTAGACAAATAAAAACATAAACTTAAACTTTCTACTAACTATTAATTAATTTATTTAAAACGGTTTTAAAATAAACTAAAAACTAAGATAGCATCTTAAACATGGACTAAAAAATTAATATATTTAAACTCGAAGTAGCTTTTAAGTAGTAATGAAAACGTGTAACTATATGTTATTTTATATTAACAGCTTTTTCATGAATTCTTTCGATTAAAACTTGAATTTAAACCTTAATTACTAGAAATAAGCATAAAAACAATTGAAACTAAAAAATTGTTATATACAAAAACATAAAATATATTATATATTAAAAAGCTTCAGAGTGTTTTAAACTACAACCTTTTTTTTACTATACTTATAGTTTTTATTCATGTACGCACAACAATATTACTTACACTAAATTTCTTTGAAATTTCACTAATTATATTACGCATAAGGTTATGTTATTTAAAAAACTGTCAACACTTAACAAAAAACTATTTTAGTTGTTTCCAATACTTGTGCATTATCTAACAAATGTTTATTTGATGAGTTTATTCATTTTTATAACTTTGTAATTGATAAATTTTCATAAAATTTTTAATTATTTTGCATAATGTTTTTGTTTCTACAGTCAATGCAGAAATTTTGTAACTTCACGCTAGTTCAAGAAAAATTCTTATGTGAGCCGTAAAAATAAAAGTATAGTTCTATTTAATATATTTTTAAGTTTACTTTAAATAAGCTTTAAAAAAACTTTAAAATAAGTAGTATTATATTAAGCAAAACTATTACTGTTTTAAAAGCTTTAACTTAAAACTAGTCTAGTTTTCAATCTAAAGTACTATTCTAAGACAATTTTCTACTTAAAAAAAATAAACTAGTTATAAAAAAATTAAGCCTAAGTAGTTGTCGTGTTTTAATAGAAAAAAAAAATAGCTTATAAAATTTTTAATTAGTATATGAAAACCATTAAAAATTTAACTTAGAATTAAGGTTTCTTTAGAAGTTGAGAAAATGACTTGCTAAAAAAGTTACAACTTAGATTAATCTGTATTTTGAATAACTGAAGTACAATATTGTTTATGAAAAACTTTTAAAACAGAAAAAGTAATAGAATAAAGTGATAAACAACACCTAATATTTATGAACAAATATTGTATAGAGTACAAAGGTATAATATAGGTTTATATGGAATAAAGGTTAAACCACTAATTATACTATCTTAAGCAAAATCTTATCCCTAAATTATTAAAAAACGTACTCATTGTATAAAAATAATCTGTTATAAGCTTATTGAAAAATGTTTACCTGCTAAATATTAGTTTTGTAATAAATTCAAAAAAGTAAAAATTGTTCTTTAAATCGCTTTTGGAATTTTTATACTTTAGAAGACATTGCGTTATTGTTAACCACAATATTATTATGAATTAAATTTTAGAAAGTGGTTTTAGTGTATTAAAGTTATTCTGGTTTTAAATTCAAAAACTTAAACTTTTTTTTGCTTCAAAAGCACGTTTAGAATAAATTTCTTTACAAAAATAGTGAACACTTAATACACAAAATTATTTGTCACTACTTTCCATTTAAAAATTGTATTATATTTAAATCAGTCTAAATCATATTTAAGCTCTTCTATGTCTAAAAATGTGAATATATTTGACTTTAATACATGTTTTAAATTTGTTTAGAACCAAATCACGTTACAAAACTTATAAAAACGTCAAAGTAAAACAATAATCTATTTTATTAAAACAAAACTTTTAACAAATCTGTTAATAAAAGGTTCTTCTTTTTATTTTTAGTTTTAAAACTTGTTCATGCATGTTTATTTAAAACTAAAAAGGTTAAAAACTTTTTTTGGAAAGTACCATTCATGAACTTAAACAACGAGACTTTTGTTTACAAATTATAATGAGTTATTAATAACACTTAAGCTATTCCCTAAAAATATTGCAGAAAATTAAACTATAATATTTTAATTCATATACTTTGTACAGACATTGTTTGTAAAAAAAATTTTTATGCATGATGAACTTCAGCTACTAAGAAATTTAAAGCTAAAAGTTAAGAATAAAACTCAGTTTTTTAATGAACTTTGGTTTTGTTTTATAGGCATATAATTTGCTTAACTGACCAAACAAACTTTCCTTTAGTTTTATGACTAAATAAACTTTCCAGTAATTAAACTTTTAAATCTATTTATAAATTATTAAAGCTTAAAATGATACCTTTTTCTTTGATTTAAAAGCTCAGAAAAGTTTGTGTATATTTATAAAACAAATATAAACAAAAAAGATTCAAACTTAAAAAATATAAAAAAAAGTAGTTTAATATTTTTAGTTGGTTTTTATCATAACGTTTAAGTTAAAATCAGCGCTTAACTTTGATAGATAAAAAAACAAGTAAGTATGTTGTTAAACGAGTAGAACTGTTTTTTTACCTATTTATATAAAATATCAATTTTAAAATGTTTAGTCAGTAATTAAAATAAAACTTTTATTTAAAACTTTTTCTAGTTCAAACAAAAGTTATATGATTTTAAATACCAATTTAACTCGAATTACATATATAGTTTTTGAATCTAAGGCTTTTATTTAGTTGCAAAAAATTTTGATTTTTTGACGTTTTCTTTTTTATCACAATTTTAAACTTACACTTGTTAAATAGAAAAATTGTTGAACTTTATACTTGCTCATTAGTATATAATATTCAACAATTAAACTGAAAACTTAAATAAACAACGTTTATAAACGTTGTTTATCTTTAGAAAGTTTTGTGAAGTTAAAAATAAATTTAATGTTTATATAAATTTTTTTATAATATTTTGTAGCAGTATATATTAAATACTGGTTTATTTGACACAAAATTTTATAAAATGTTTTATTTTAGATTAGATCTCATTAAAATTAAAATTTGCTCACCTAGTTACCCGTAAGAAGTAAATTTGGTTTTATTTGAGAGAGAAATTTTGATTTAATTGCATCTAGGTCAGAGTTATTATACAAAATTTTGCTTTTGTTTATCTGAGTAAAGTCAGATCATACAAACTAAAAAAAATTTAATATTGCTAGTTTTGTCTGAATTGTGATTAATCATATACGTTTGAAAAAATATTAATTTGGCACAATAAGCTTTAAACAAAATTTTGCTTCCAGTAAGCTTTTAATTAACGTATTTAGACTTCCAGAAATTGTTTAACGAATATAAAATAAAGTTGTGATATTAACTGACAATTTTATTAACAAAAGCTACGTATTTGATTTAATTTAAAAAAAAAAAAAGTAAAGTTTAGATTTAATTAATTAAGCTTATACTTCTTATATTATATATTTAGCTATAGCCTGCTCTGAAAAATTATTTGTTTTAAATACTTTATTAATGCAAAAAACAAACAATGAAATGTATGAAAATAAAGACAAAAGACATTTACTAAATTTCAAATTGTTTACCAATTTCAAGTTCAATTAGTTTATAAAAGGTCGTATGTATTTAAAAACAGTTTTTTACGACCAAAATTTGTCTTAATTTTGTGTTTTTTAACCATTTCTTAAACAATTTACTTGGAAAAAAATAAGCGCATATGTTAAAGTATTGGCTGTTAAATAAAGCTTATTGAAATCAAAGTTAATCAAATTAAAACAATTTTAGTATTTTGTTATACAGTTTCTTAACTTGAAAACTTCAGGATTTATCTTTTAAAAGTTACGTATGAGCTATGAGAAACGAAAGTAAAATTTTCGAAGAAATTACCGCATAAAAATTGAGAGAAGAAACTAAAGTGTTGAGAAAATTAAAAATTGAAAAAAGCTTTAGACTTAGATACAAAGCTGACAAAAGAAAAAGTTTCAGATCTGTATAAAAACTCATGGAATTTGTATTTTGTTGACAAAAAAGTTGTACGGAACTAAATTAGCAACAACCTTCAAAATCAAATATGATGTTTTCTAGAAAATTCTACTGTTCTATTGCTTTGATTATTATATTGGGTCTTTTTGTTTCAACAAAAACTGAAGCTAAAAGTAAGTTTTATTATATTGAATTTTAAAACATTTTTATTACATACTAATTGAATTAACTTAATTAAACTTACTCTAAAATTACCTTGTAAACTACTTGTAAATTTATTTTTTTTTTACAAATTTTTTAAAGGTTTCAACAAACTTCAAAAATCAAGAAGAAATATTCGAATAATTCAAAAAGTTTGCAAACCTTTCTGTTATATATCATCAAAAACAAATAGTTATGTTAGACATTGCAAACCACACCAACGAAAATGTAACATTTGTCAAAAGAAATTTAAATGTTTTTCTAATCCTAAAATTTTCTTATAATGTTTTGCTTAGTTGTTTTCTTATTTAATGTCTTTAGATTGATTTTATTTTATTGTTGTTTCTTCAAATTTGTTTTAAATCACTTTTAAATAAATTGATTTGTTCAAAACTGTACGTTTTTAAAATTAACTATTTGGAAGAGATTAAAAGAATAAAAAATAAAATAAACAATAAAAAAGTACCTGTTATGGTATATTTTTATTAAATTAGTAAATGAAAAGTTTGTATAAAATAAACATTTTACAATATAATCTTTTTTAGTTCTATAGTGCTTCATTATCTATTTGATTAGTAGATAAATTACGTTTTAAGCGATACAAGCTACCAATTTTTGTAAATAAAATAAGTTTATTTACTATCAATTTTATTCAAGTTAGAATAATACTTTTAATTTTAAAAATAAAGTTTATGTTAGACCTTTCTAAAACAATATTGTTATAAAAGTTTAAAAAATAGCTGAATTACCTAATATTTACTTAAGAAATAATACATCGCTTGACGGTTTTATAAAAAATATTAAACTAACTAGTTTTTTTTTAAACTAAAAAAAAAATAACAACAATAAATAAAATAATTAGTAAATATTTATGTTGTATAGCTTTTATTATTTGAAAATTAAATTTATCGATAGAAGAATAGAAAATAATTTATATATTTAAACTACAAACTACTTACCTACAAGTTTAGTCTTTTTGTTCTACACACAAAAATTTGTTAATATAAAATTAACAAATTCTTTAAGAAGTCGCACGAATTTTATGTCTACAAAATTCAATGTTAAGCAACAATGCATTTTATTCACTAAATATCACATTTCCTCACAATTGAGTAAATATTTATTAATAGTTTTGAGTAAAATGGAGTGTAAAGCTTTTTTTTTTTTATTTTGCAGATGGTTTTTGTTCAAAACTAAATAAATTAGATGTGTACAAAATATAGGTATGTGTGAAGAGTATTCTTTTAGCACAAAAGGTTTCGATTTTTTTTAGACAATACTAAAAATAATTTTATTTACAAAAAGACAATGATGTTTCACCTAAAATTTTGATGTTCATGTCTTTATCAATATAATTTCTATTAAATTTTGTTAGATTTTAATTTAAGTAGTTAATAGTTATATTGATGAAGACCTGTAGATCCCAACTTTAAGTGAAACGTCATTGTCTTTTTGTAATTAAAATTATTATCAGTATATGTGTACAAAATATATATTTTTAAACTGACTTAGACTCGAAAAAATTTACTAAACTTAAAAAAAACATTTTATAATCTAAGTACTTAATTTAAACTAGCTTTGAAACATTGTATTATGACGTGAAGAAAAATAGTTTTCTAATTTAGTTTCCTTTCCGTACTTAAAAAAATTTCAATTTAAATTACTTAAACATGTTCAAAATGCACAAATTCTTAAACCAATAACAAAAGTCAGCGTATACTTTAAACTTTACTTACTGCACAAAAACCTTCATTATTACTACGTCACAATACTTATTAAATTTCAATTTCTCCAAAACATGTTTAAAAAGTTAAAGCATTACTGAAGATTTATATAAGATAGATCTATCTCATATATAAAACAGCTGTATAAAACTGTGTTTAAAATATAATCAAATATATGCTAAATTATTTATACTTAGCTTATAAAATTATATTTAGAACTTTGCTTTTGAAAATGTTTCTAACCATGTTTAACAAGGCACAGAATTTAATTTTTACAAAAGAAAATAGTTTTAATCTAAAACTAGAGTATTGACATGTTTTTACTTAACAAGTTTATGTATTATATGAACTATTTTTATCAAACTAAAAAATTTAACTATTTCTATTTAAAATTTTATAAATTTAAAGCCAAAGTTTTTAAACTTTGTTTATATTTAATGTGCTAATTTTATTTCAACTTTAACCTAATTTTAATTTTAGACTTTGCGTAATAGTATTTGTATCACTTATATTAGTGATATATACTTTAAAAATTCAAGTATTTCAACTTTGTACAGCACTAAAATACAAAAAGTTGTTGAAATGGCTAAAGGTTAGCAAATGATAATGAAAAAATTTAAATTTACTTTTTTACAACACTGTTTATTTAAGGAGAAAGTTTATTGATGATAAGTACATAGAAATATTATAAATTTATTGCCTCGAAGAACAACAAAATTTAAAACTAATACAGTTTTTTTAATTAACTTAAAGCTTCTTTTAGATGCTTTGTATTGTTTTAAAAATATTTTAAACAGATTCAACTTTATATCACGTCGATGCTTGTTAATTGTTCTTATTAATTTTGAATAATTAGAAAATATAATTAATAAAAAAAATCTAGTTCTAATACATTTACATATGCAACTTACAGCCATTAATTATTTAGTCGTTCAAATTACTTGCACTATTCTGAAAGTTAAGCTTTTAGGATTAAGGTTTTGTAATTTTTTTTAAGTACATTTATTTTGGTTTGAAAAATTTTGCTAAATAACTATCATTTAAGAATTAAAGTTTTAGACTATTAAAAAAATGTTCTAAGATAAAATGTTCTTAAACTATTCACTTACAAATAAATCTGTTCATTAAACTTTTAACAAAGCAAGTTTAATCAAACTAATACAATTACGTGTTTGCTAGTATTTCGTTTTTTTATTGAAGTTAAATTATATAACATCATTGCTTTGTAATTAATTTAATAGATTTTTTTATTAAGGTTTATCAAAATCAATTAAATCTTTTGAAATTTTTACGACTGTCTAGGAATAGTTCGTTACACATATTTTTTCAATGTTTACAAACAAAATCACTTAAAAGTTATAACACCTATATAGTTATTAAATTGGATGAATTAAACTTTTGTTGTTCGTATTTCACCCTAATAAGGTATAACAGATTGACGACTTTTAAAACAAACATACATTTTGCTGCTGTGTTTTTCCACATTAACAAGTTGTAATTAGGTCATGGTTTTTATAGCTTTTTATTTCTTTTAAAGCTTTTTTTTTTTTTGAAGTTTAGTGCATATTTCTATTTATTGCATTTTTTACCACGGGTTTATAAGGAAATAAAAAAACGTCATTTTTATTTAACTGTTATAAAATATCAAAATATGTTCCTTGTTTTAAATTTACTATTCGTTTAAGCCTAGATAATGTTATAGATAAGTAGCAATTGTTATATATTTTTTATTTTTTAGAAGTTTTTGTTACAATATAAAAAAACGGACACTGTTATTATTTTTTGGTTTTTTAAAATCAATTTAATTCCATAAATTTTAAAAATTTTAGTTTGTGTTTAATTAAAAGGCTAATTTTTTTAATTGTTGTGTTTTGTGTTTATAAAAGCTTTGAGCTAATACTTATGTATAGTATAAACCACTTATGTACAGATATAAAAATATAGTTATGTACAGATATAATTTGCTTTATTTAGGTTGAGGTTAAGATATGTTCTAACTATAGTATAGGAAAATTCAGATCACTTTTAAAATAAACAAAATCTTAAAGTAAAGTACTTATGATATTATTAAAAGTTTCTAAGTTTTCATTAATCTTTTATATTGATAATCACTTAATAAGTGTAGTAAACTCAAGTGTATTTTATTTATAAGACTATTTATAACTCCTACTTAACTATTGTACTACTTTAATTATCTTAATCTTAAATTTTTTAGTAAAATACAAATCAATATTTTAGTCAAAAATACTGCTTAAATTAAAACTAACAAGAGTATAAATTGTAAACAGAAAACAATTTTCAGCTTTATTGTAGCTGTTTTTATATACATTGTTTTTAAATTGTTTTTTATATTTTTATATCGTTTAAAAATTTAGACAGTGACTTAATGATACAAGTTAAAAATTGCAAATTGTTATATAAATAAAACATTTTCTTTTTACTTCAATATTTATTTGTAGAGAAGTTTGAGGCACTGTAAAATTAAAAGGATGTTTTTGAATAAAAAAGCAAAATAGAATGTTTTTGTTATTTATAACATTTTGGTTCAAAAATTGTCACAGTTCTTTGGAATAAAAACACTGAGCAAGAGATCTTTGGCTTGTTAAAAAAACACTTACAACTCTGTTGAAAAATACTTAATACAAAATAAGTTAAAACTTTAATTTGGGTATGTTTAACAAGGAATGAAACTTAAATCTAATAAAAGTTATTTAATAAATAAACTAGTTTTTTCTAGACTGTAATTTAAGGTTAACAATATATTTGACAATTATTTAATAATAATAAACACTTTGATCTGTATATAAAAAAAGCAGACTACCTAAATATCATTCATCCTACTTTATCAAGATATACGATGAAAATTTTAAGGTTATATTGTTTTGTAAATACGTATATGTATAGCTTTTATGTTGCTTAAGTTTAGTTTATAATTCTAAATGGTGTAGAAATGAAGTAGATATAACTTCAGCATTATATTTATACATTTATGCTTCCTCTGTAAACGACCAATAAAAACTGTTAGCCTTGAGCTAGCTTGTGTACATCGTAAATTAATACAAACAAAAAAAATTAATTGATAAAATTTTGTTTTATTGTTTCAGAAATAGATACCAGGAGCTTTAAATGGCCTGTATATCTTATGGAAATGAAACTTTTCAACTTTGTAATGACTATTTGTTTGTTAATAAGGAGAAAACTTTCGATGAGTCTGTAAGTTTCTGTGAGTACAACAGTCTTGAAATTGCCAAAATAAAAATTAAATCAAGTTATGTTGATGATGATGAACTGAAAGAATATTTGTTAAAAGCAAAGCATAATCTTTACCGAATAGGTCTGAAATTTATAAATAATAAAGGTACTTGGGTTGGTAAATGGTCTAACGGAGATAAGTATGAAGCAAATGAAAAAATAGATTTGTTTTTACCTCGTCATGAAAACAATGAGTGTTTTGGCGTAATAATAGATAAACGTAAAGGTAGTCTTTTAAAAGTTAAGTGCGATAGATCGTATTATTTTTTATGTAAGAGACCAGAAAAAATAACAACTATAACAAATACTGAAAACAAATTTCATCAACCAACATCAACAATGTTTACGTCACCAAGTAAATATGACGTAACAAATACTACAATTACTGAAGCAAATCAAAATGTTAATTCATTATTAATAGGATTAAGTGTTCCGTTTTCGATAATTATATTAATTGCTTTTATTGTACTTGCTTATATTTGTTATAACGAACGAAAGCAGGATGACAACAATTCCAGAACAGGAAAAAGCCAAAATGTAACTGCTCCATTTGAAGCAAGGAACGAATTAGTTTGTTCTTCGGAAAATGATGACAACATTTACATAGAAATGAAATCACTGAACAATGAAATCACTGAAGGAAATTCAATTTTTGTCGAGTATATTACTGTATACTAAAACATATTTAATTACAATAATAAAAATATTGTTGAAAAACTTAATTTATTACATTCTGAAGGTTATAAAAGTATTTCTAAAACTACTTTGTTTATTCTCAAGACTATTTTTCTGCAAGTGTAAAACAGTGTGTATCAGTAATAGAATTTAACTTTTGTTCCTGCCCCATTAATAATCAAGTAAAGTTACCTGTGTATAACTCAGATAAAAAAAGATGGTTTTAGCTAAGCTGATTTTTACAAACTTGGAAAAAAACTGATATACTATCTCAACTATTTTTTGTTAAAATAAGTTTTGATTGTTTTTATGTTAACGAAAGTTTTAAACATACATTAGATGTTTCTAAATGTAAAACAACAAACTTATTATATATGACAAAAAAAAAACAATGGTGTTTTAATTTCTTATTTTTTATAAAGTACTAAGTAGCTTATGAAATAATTGTAGTTGAGTGAAATTTTCAATATATATTAATCAATATATAAACAAATTAATTTTTTTTAAATGAGATTTTACCGTATAGGCATTTTATTGTGCACAAGTTTATATAAAAACAAAACTAACTAAACATTAAAACAAACGGCATTCACATGATAAATGAATAAATTGTAACAAAAAAGAAAAAGGCTTTAATAAAGTTATTGAAGAACTTATTTTACTCAATATTGTTTGTTAAAAAAGTTAATTTAACTAGTTGTTAACAAAGTTAAAATAAAAAACTAATTTTACCTAATTATTTTATTAGAAGCACCTTTAAATTCATTTTAACAGAAGTTACACATTTTATTAATTAAGTTATATTAAGTAATTGAAAAATTAAAATGTTATTTAGATTTAGATTTTTGGATGAAGACTTATTTTAAGGTAAGTAAAAAATATTGTTTATTAAAAAATTACTTCAGTTGTATAAAAAATAATAAATTTAAAGTTCATTTATTGCTCACTTAAGTGTATTAGAATAAAAATTAAAACTAGTTGCATTAAAAAAAATAAAAATATAATTTTAAACAAACTTATTAAAACTTGTTATTTTAACAAATCGAAACTTAATTAAATCAAAATTCTTTTTTAACTAACAATAATGTTAGAAACTTTATATAAAGTTATTTAAAAACTATTTTAACTTCCATTAGATTGGGTTAAAGGTAACATAATTACAGTTATGACAATTGTCATAAAAATGAAACAACAATTCTTTCTTAAAAACATCAAATAAAATATTTGTTTTTTCTAGCTAGTTTAGTAGCTTATGAACCTTTATATACAAAATATTAATATGAATTACTTTTATACAAATACTAAAACGTTTTACTTTTTATTCATTTATATCCGTTTTCATGTTTTAGAATGTCCTAACGTCATTGTTCTATTTCTTTTAATACATTTTCTCAAAAGTTTTGTGGTTTTGATTTACATAAAACAAACTGGATTTTTTCAGTTTCAGCTTCCTGACAAAGTGAAGGAACGTGTACGAATTATAAATTAAGCTTGTAAATGTATAACTAATTTTCTATGAGTAGTAGTACATTTGTGGTTTTATACGTGTCAATTTACTTCAAAATAATACATTTGTTTATCGTTCATAAAATATTTAAATTATACGTTCATTTATTATCTAAAACCTATAACTTATAAAGTTTGAAAACTAGAATGTTTAAATTAGTTTTAGTTTTGCAAACATATTTTGAAGTATTTAAGTTTGATAGACATAGAAAACCTTAGTCTACAAAAAAAAAAAACGCTTAATAGAATTTAATTGTATTATAAGTTAACCTAGTTAATTTAATTATCTTAATTTTTTGAGTAAAAAAAACAAAATAAGTTTTTCTTCAGCGTTATTGTTGTTTTTAATTAATAAATAATCGAAAAATATACTACATAGTTTATAAGTAACACCATAATTCATTCTAACTTTTATAAAAGTTGTAATTAGTCTAATCAGATTTATATTAAATAGTTATTTTATTTAATTCGAAACGATTTTACTGAAAACTTTTAATTAAGCGGCTGGAAGAATTTTATAAGTAAAAGATCAGAATTTTTTAAGTTTTTTGCATTAAAAGTAAGAAACAAAACACGTGAAAACGTAAACAAAAAGCAGTGACTAAAACTAATTAAAGTTAAGCTACAAAATTAAAACAGTTAAAAAATAGCTACAATCAGTGCAATTTGTTAGTTACAGTTTGCAGTATTCTAAGTTTCTGTGGCCGCTGTTACTGCATTAACTAATTAGATTAAAAAATGCTTAAGAAAAACTTTAAATACATTAGTTAATAAACACTAATGTTTATTGACATATACTTTAAGAGCACAGTTGAATACATTAATTATTTTTTTAACAAGTTGTTTTCAAACCATCTTATCAGTTAGTCGCAGATTGTTGACCTTTTTTTAAATATATTTACTTGTTTTAGATAATTTCGTGTTGAAAAGACTAAAGAAGACTTATGCAAAAAAAAAAAACAAAAAAAAACGTTCATTAACACTAGTCGAACTCAAAAAACCTTCGATTAGTAACAACTATAAATAGATTTGAAGAAGTTAGAAATCCTATTGTTTATAATAAACTTATATTTTTTATCTGCTTGTTTAATTTTCAAATGTATTTTAAATAAAGTATATATGTATAATGCTCTGTATAATATTTTAGCTAAACTAGTTAATAAAACGTTGTATGGATAAAAAAACAAGTTCTTTGTAACAAAAACAATTTTGTTTTGATTATTATTTGTTTTTGCTAAATAAGTTCATCTTGAAAAAAACTGACCGATATTTTATTGGCTACTATACATCTAAAGTATTTTGATTTAGTTAATAAATCAGGTATATAGAAAAGATTACTTAAACAATATTAAGCAGAATATTTTTAAGATTTATAAAATCAAATTCAAGTATAAGCTTAGCGAAACGAAAGTAGAATTTACTACAAAATTATGACATAAAAATTGGTAACGAAACAATTATATGTTGAAGTTACATGTAGATTGACGTATTTCAATCATCATAGAAAGTGAAGCTTACAAAAAATGTTGAGCGGTAGAAACTAAAGTATTGAGAAAAAGTAAATCGGCAATTAAAAAAGTTTATCTGTACAAGTTAAGCTTTGAGAAACAAAAGTAGAATTTATGAAAAAAATTACCACATAAAAATTGGTAATACTAACGAAACAATTATCTATAGAAGTTTTACCTGTACAAGAAAAAGATTAAACACCACAAAAAACAAAATTTACGAAAGTGTTACCACATAACTACTGAGAGAAGAAACTAAAGTTTTGAGAAAATAACAAATAGTAAAAGCTTTAGACTTAGACACGAAACCGACAAAAGAAAAAGTTTTAGATTTGTATAAAAACTCATGGAATTTGTATTCTATTGTCAAAAAATTTGTACGGAGCTAAACAAGCAACGAACTTCAAAATTAAATATGATGTTTTCTAGAAAATTCTGCTGTTCTATTGTTTTGATTATTATATTGGTTCTTTTTGTTTCAACGAAAACTGAAGCTAAAAGTAAGTTTTATTATATTGAATTTTAAAACATTTTTAGTATATACTAATTGCAATAACTAAATTAAACTTACTCTAAAGTTACCTTGTAAACTACTTGTAAATTTATTTTATTTTAAACTAGAAATTTTTTTACAGGTTTCCACAAACTTCAGAAATCAAGAAGAAATATTCGAATAATTCAAAATATTTGCAAACCATTTTGTTATATATCATCACGAACAAATAATTATGTTAAACATTGCAAACCCCAGCAAAGAAAATGTAATATTTGTCAAAAGAAATTTAAATGTTTTTCTAATCCTAAACTCTTCTTTTAATGTTTTTCTTGGATGCTTTCTTTTTTACTAGTTTTATGTTTTGTTCTTCATAAATTCTTCAAATTTAGTTTTACTTATTAATAAAAAATGAACTTTTTAAATGTAGTTTCTTCATTAAATAATAGTTCTTTAGAAACTTTAGATAATAAAGAATTTCTAAATACTAAAATAGATCATAAGTTTAGCTCAATTAATTCATGTTCACTGGTTTAACAAAGTTAAACTTTGGTGAACGTTTTCAAAAAAATGTTGTATAATATACATTATTGAAAAAGTAACAAAAACAATATTTTCTTATTTAAAATCTAAAAAGTTTACTTCATGTCATTAAAAGTAGTTTTGCTTAATTTCAAGATTTCTTTTAAATCAAATTGTATCAAAAATAAAAACTGTTATATGAAAAGTAAGTATACACTATTGTAAGTTTTTTATTTAAGTCAAAATGCATGTTTTTTGTCACATTAAAAAATACTTATTTGAATGTAATGTTACTCAATACAATAACTAAACTTCATTGGTAGAGCTAAACCGCACAAAATGAAAATCAAATTACAAACTTATGCTTTGCATTTGCAAGCATAGTAGCTTACCTGAAGAAAATTATTATCTAAATCTGAAAATGTGTTCTTTTTTTTACAATAAAAAATTATTCTAGCATAAATTTTGAAGGTCACAAAAACTAATATTGATGGGATGAATGTATTTAAATTTTGTTTTATAAACATATCGTCTTATGGGAAATTCAAATGCGTTAAAAAAAATAAAAAAATATAGCGAATGTGTTTATTAACATTTATTACCTGAGTAATTAAACCAAGATAGGTAGTTTTTTTCATCTTATTAGATGTTTTGTTATGCATAAAAAATATTTATTTTTTTAATCAGCTGTGGTGTAAAATTTAAAAAGGTTCAAAATCAATGCAATAACTAATAAAAAGAAAATTCTGTATGATTACTTTATTATCCGAAAATTCTTTAATTGCAGAGAATGTTATAAAAACATAGAAAAAAAGTTCTTAATATTTGTGCTCGTTTTTCAATAATTAATTTAACCTTTGTTGTACGTGTAAATCAGGGTTTCCCAAACTCATTTTCTAAATCGCCCCCTTTTCAGAAATTCGGAAAATAATCGCCCCCCACGATTTTACAAAGTAGTTTTTCTCTTGAGTAGAATCTTTTGAGCCGAAAAAGTTGTGTTCGAAATGTAATTTAGTCTGGTACTTCTTATGCATGAACTTTTAAGCTGTGTTCAAAATAGTTTACAGGGCTTGAGAAAATAAGTTACATTTGTTTTCTTATAAGCCCAGTTAAGTGTATTATAATATTTAATTATTAAAAAGCCTTGTGTAACCTGTAATTAATCCTGTTTAGATATGAACTGTTTTGAAACTAATGAAACTTTTAGGGTAGTGGTGGACAACTTTTGTAGTCAGCAATTCATTTACTAAAAAATATTTTCTAGTTTCAACTCGTTTAAAAAATGTAATTGCGGGCTGCATAACTTAAAAAAAATAACATATAAGAAAATTGAAAAACTCGAGCGAAATTGTAATATAATGATTTAGTATTATTGTGATCTAGGAAATACTATTGTGAACTGAAAACCAAATTGAATGTGTATTTCAAAATATTAAGTATCAAAAAAAAAAATTTTGTTTCTTTTGCACAAGTAGCTTCCAAGTTACTTAGCATGTCGATATTTGACTGGATCTTAACCGTACGTTAACCATCTGAAATCTTAATTTAAACCTGACATTATAATAATCTCTCAAATAACGAATTTCGGACATTTAGAAGTTAATACTGAGTAACTTGTTTAAACCGCACAAAGTACTAAAATTATTTTATAAATAGGCATATTCTAAAATTACTATACCAGAGATTAACAAACTATAAAAAAAATGAACAGTTTATTTTACACATAATAAAATAAATAATAAAACATAATTTCTGATCTAGTTTAAGGAAGTTTGACCGACTGGTTGATTATCTCACATGAAAAGTGGTTTCATCAACAGCTTCAGATAATGTAGTAAAGTTATTAATTTCAATGCTAAGATATATTATAAGTAAGTTAGTTGTAAAGTTAAAAACTTAATTTTAAACTTTTTAAACTACATGTTTTGTAATAGAATACCATTAAACAGTATTTGACTTGGAATAACCTTTAGGAAACTAAACCTTAGTTTTAACATTTTCTTTTTTTTTAGTTTAAATTCAAAAAAAAAAAATCAAAAGTTTTACAGTTAACTCTGTGAACAGAAAGCAATCGATTAAAAAATTCTTTTAATTAGCTTAAAATTTTGTTTTGTAACTGCAGCAGTCTTTTAATGGCTTATTTAATACTGTTTAGATTTATTTTTTCTCTAGTCATTAGCCTATAATAATTTACCAGAAAAAAAGAGTGAAAAACGAAAAGCTAGTGTTTAACTAACAAAATAAACAACACATTCTAATTGCTAATACATTAAAAATTAAGATAAAACAAAAACATTTGTATTGATAGTTTAAAATTCTTTAATGTATAGGTTTTTTAACAATAACAAATCAAGTTTGAGTTAAAGAATCTTTTAAATGAAAAATTTGAAGTAACTTCAAATAGAGACCTTAAATCTATATTCTTTTAAAACCAAAAAAAACTTAAAATAAAAACTTAAATGGTTATCAAGATTTATTTATTTATACAGATTAAACAAGTAATAACAAAAAGAATACAAATAAATTTCTTTCAAACAAACACTTTAATCACTATGCTAAAAAAACTTTCAATGTAATGTAATACGAAATATAAACTACGAAAATAACCAGGTCAAAATAAAATTAATAGTAGATTTAAAACATAAATGATTTAATAAATACAGTAGACTTCCGCTTGAGTTGGCACTTTGAACGAAATAAAAAAGTGCAAACTCAAAAATTTTTACCTTTTTTTTTACAAAATGATAAACTTGAATATGTTATATGCAATAACGTTATGCATTAACATAAAATCAACTAAAAGATAAAACAAACATTCATTAAAAAAGTAGATCTATATAAGATATT
Source organism: Thalia democratica (assembly GCF_965202585.1). Lineage (NCBI taxonomy): Eukaryota > Metazoa > Chordata > Thaliacea > Salpida > Salpidae > Thalia > Thalia democratica. The sequence continues at coordinate 100,522,639 of NC_139167.1, read as the reverse complement.
GAATATTATGATTTTTTTTGTTTTATTAATACTTAGTTAGTAATAGGCTTTATTTAAGTTAAATTTTTGAAAACATGAATTTGCAATTTTTTGGGTAAAAAGTGCGAACTCAAGAGGAAGTCTACCGTAATTAATATTTATTAGGCATTATGCAAACCTGTTGTAGAATAAATAACTCAATAAAATTTTATTATAAAAAGATTATTTAAATACAATACAAACCAGGTTAAATAAAAAGTATTTTAAAAGATTAAATAAAACAAAAAAATTTCATAAAATAATATCTGCTTCTGAAGTCTAATATAATGTGTAGGATGAGGTTCATGACTGCTTGCAAGTTTTTCTAATCTTATTCTTAATCAGTAAAAAAAAGCCTCCTTTACAAGTATCTAGATTAGATCTTTTGCTCAAGATGTTAATAATTGATCTGAAAGCTTTCTCAACAACATAGCTAGAAGGAAAAACTATAAACAATAATCTATATTACTCTCAAATGATTGGATACTTTTGCCTTAGTTTTTGTTGAGTCCGAAAGCTTTCATTTCGTTTTTTGGAAAAATTCACTTTTAGTTCAAGGTCAGTCACTTTTCAAAATACAATTGGAAATATCATGAGGTGATATAACTATCACCTCACGATATTTCCAATTGTTTTTTGAAAGTCACTAAGTTAGACTAAGAAATAAAACTATACAGGGTTTCCAATTTACCTAGAAACTTAATAACATATAACATAGATTTTTATGAACAATTTATGATCCCAAATAACATACATGTCAGGTTATAAAATGGTGAGAGGGATTCCGATCGTCTATGATCTATGTAATTGTTAAATAAGAAAATATATGAATGAAAATATGTAATTTACTTGAAAGTAGGAGTCATAAGTACTCGATTTTTTTCTCTATATTTTACATAAATAAAATAAACTTTTTTTGTTTAAGTTTTACTTCAGGGTCAAATATTTACTAGCAAGCTAAAATTAGTAAATTAGCAATTTAAAAATTAAAAATTTTATGACAGCCCAAAATTTCAAAATCGCCCCCTTTTCGCCCCCTTACTAGTTATCGCCCACCCTTTCGCCCCCTTACTAATTATCGCCCCCAGGGGGGCGATATCGCCACTTTGGGAAACCCTGGTGTAAATGACAGATATGAGGTTTACGAGGTTTATGCGTACATATTTTTACAATAAATCACCAGTATAAACTAAGAGCTCATAACAAAGGTTCTATATAAATGTTTAAATAACTTCTATAGTGTGTGTTAAAAAAACATTAGTTTTAAGTAGAATAAAAATACATCATTATATTTTTCTAAATAATTCTCAATGCGAATAAAATTTTGTGTTACGACTTTTATACTTAAACTAAAAGTTTTTAAGCACAACTGATAGAAACTCAATAACTGTCAAAGTTTTTATATGATTAATATATATAACTTTTTGTGTAATAAAATTAATTAAACTGTTAATTCAGTCAATGTTTATTAACAATAAAACATAAAACACTACAAGTTTTTAAAAAATACACAAATGTTAATACTATCTTAGTTATTTTATAATACTTGATGTTAATTTAAGTTTCACTATATAACATTCCAAATTTTAAGTGTTTCTAGTATTTTAATGAAATAGTTTCAAGTTAGTTATTTTACACACACTCAGATAAATGTTTACTTTTCGTATTAGGAAAATTATATTTTAGTTTTGATATGTTTACAATAAGCTTAGAAAACATTATTCTTGTTTAAAATTTTTTAACACTCTAAGTCATTGAAAAACCTAGCATTACAACTACTTTATAATATTTTAAACAGTAGTCCAATATAAAAATCTATAAACCTTAGTTTATTTGAAATTATTTTAATTCGATACAGTTTGTTTCGTATTCGAATTATTTTTGTTGTTTATAATAAAGCTTTGTTGTTGTTCAAAAATTTAAAAAGTAACTTACAAATATAAAGTTCATTAGACTTTAAAGCTTTTTTAAATTTTTTTTTTTGTAAAGTATTTCGTTACATAACTTATTTTCGAGTAAATATATACAATGTAAAATTACTCAAAATATACTTTAATTTAAATTAAATTGAAGCTATGTTGTTTATTTTTACTATTTTATTAATAACCTATTCAGTTTCTTTTCGTATGGTGTTTACATTTTATAAATTTAATGTTGTTTAATTTTTGTAGTCATTTGTTGTACAATCAACTATTACATGGAAAATTGTAAATCAAAGAAAAGCTGTCACGTTAAGTTTTTAATGAGTTTTTAAATAGACAAAAATATTTAATGGTTGGAAAATTTTATTTGGTCATTGTAGCAATTGTTTTTTATAATTGCACTAAAGCCTTTTTTTAACAAATTAGAAAACTGAACTCTTTAAAAGCGCTATCTAATTCTTATAATCATTATATTGATAAAAATTTATATTTAAAAAACAAAATTTCTCAAACTTAATTTTTTAAGCTTTGAATTTGATTTTCGAAAACGCTACAGATAATAAATTTTACTGTAAATGAACCCAATTGTATTTATAATATTAAACTTTTTTTTATATCTTTTAACATGACCTTTTATATTAACCAAACAGAAAGTTGCAAAGTTAAGTACAATTAAGTTAATTTTAAGTATATTATATAATTTTGTGTACTTCTAGTACAGGGGTTAGTAGGTCAAAAAAGGAACAATTTAAAAAATTTAGTATACTAACTTTTTTGAACATATACAAATTTAGGCGATAAATACTTTTCAATTATAATGTTTAATTTTTTTGAATAGTTTATATTAAACTAGTTAAAACTATATAATGAGTATAAATTTAAAATCTGATATAAAACAGTTTGCATGAACCAAATTAAATACTTTAAATAGAAAGAAGAAATAGTTTTAGATTGACGTATTAAACTCTATTTGCATCTTTGAAACTATTTTAGTATCTAATAAACCTTGTGTTTATATTGAAGTTAAAAATAAGTTTATAAAAATATAATTTAAATAATCAAACCGTAATTAATGCTTAACCTTCTTTAAATACTATAATTTTGGTAATGAAGCAAACAAAGTTAAAACACTACTTTTGAATTAAAACAAATCTTGCACGCGATTTTAAAGTTGCATTTAAAGCTAAATGCGCTCATGAGCATAAAGTAAAATTTTCAAAGATTATCCCGGCTTAATACGTTGTGGTTAATAATAATCCCATGTCTGCAGAAACATAAAAATTCCAAATGTATTTCATGGAAACATAATTTCTTTGAACTTACACTCAAGGTTCTCGAAATTTGTAGTTATTTGGTAAATATTTTTCAATTGTTCTCAAAATAGTATAATTATATGATAAGTTGGAATTTGTTTTATCGTTTGCGTAATTTGTTCTATAACCTTAATTTGAAACAAATTACTTTATAAACTCATATATAACAAATACAGATAAATTGTTTTTTTTTTTTTTCAAATTATTTTGATTTTAAATTTAGTTTTTCAATATCTTATTGTAGTAAAGCTCTCTACAGTTAAAAGTTAGAATATAATTAGCTTAAAATCTAACTTGCTTAGTTTTTTACTTATAAAACTGTATTAAGTGAGAGATTGTTAACTGAAATTGCACTTAACAATTTTAAACATTTTCTGATGACTTCAAACATAGAAATTTTAAATCTTAAAGTTTAAAATTAAAAACAAAAACTATATACTAGTTTGTTTTTGTACAAAAACTATGTACTAGTTAAATCATGCTGTTATTGCGAATATTTATTAGTAAATTTCAGTAAATACAAATAAGAACTCTACAGACAAATTTTAAAACGTTGCGTTTAAGGGTTCTAAAAATGGTTGAATATATAATAATGTTAATTGTTATTAAACTACAAAGACCAAACTTTTTAAGAACTTTTCTATCGTTCAATAAACAATATAAGTATTATTATTATTTTCTAAAAAACGTTAAATACTTAACAGCAACTGCGATGTGTTTTTAACGTTTTGAAAATTTACTATCAAGAATAATTAAATAATTACTTTTTCAAAATGGTTTAAGCTTGAATTTTAAAACTTTTTAAACGAAAGTAATGTTTTTTAAGTTTAATGTAAACATAATGAAATTAGTAATATAATTTTCCAATTTTCCCACTTTAAACTAAACATTTATTTGATAGTTTTTAAAATAACAAACTTTAATGAATTACATTAAAATGTAAGGAAGACTTAAAATTTGGAATATTATGATATGAAACTTATTCAACGTCAAGTATTATTAAATAAGTAAGACTATATTTTTCTAATAATTGTGCATTGTTTTGAAGCTTGTAATGTTTTATGTTTTATTGTTGATAAACATTGATAGAATTAACAGTTTAAACTATTTTATTACTCAAAAAGTTATATATACATTAATCATATATATAAACTTTTACAGTCATCGAGCTTCTATCAGTTGTGCTTAAAAATGTATTAGGTACAAAAGTCTAACACAAAGTTTTATTCACTTTGAATTCAAAGTTTTTTATTGAAACTTTTTATATGTAGTTAAAATAAAAAGGTTCCAATACAAACTCAAAAAACAAATTTACCTTTTATAAGTTTAAGACACTGTTAAAAAAACTTTCTAAACTTGACGTTTAATTTTTACAAACAAAGAAATTTTTTTAATTTAGTTCAAACCAACTGTTGTGTCCAGTAGTTTAAGCTGAACTAACGTTTATATTATAATACTTCAGTTTAACAAATACTTATACACTTAGCGATAAAATTTTACCAAAGATAGAGCAAAATAAATAGCAAAATAAGATGTGTATTGCCCGTATTGTTATAAATATGTTCTTAAATACAGCAGTACATACATAAGTTAAATTGTAAAAAAAAATCATGACTGAGTTAAAGACATACAACTCTTTTCTCAAAAACAACTTTTAAAAGTATTGTAAGGCTAAATTATATTCAAGTTATTTAAGACAAAGATTAAGCCACTAATTTTATAATTGTAACCAAAAGTTTATCCAAAGTTATTTTGTTTTGCAGTATATATGCCATATTTGTAATCTTTTAGTACCTAGTGCATAAAATTTACTGACTAATTATAAGTTTGTTTAAAGAATTTAATCTTTGTTCCTTAAATTTGCCTTTAAAGATAGTTTCTTTAGACATACTATAACTTCATTTATCACAGTGTACTAAGCCGAGATAGACTTCCAAAAAGTTAGTTTTGTACTTTAGTTTTATATTTAATCTTTAATTTTTTGTATCACTTTAAATACATGTACGAAAATAAGTTTGTGTTATAATGTTTATTTCTTAATAACTAGATTGTATTACACTTCTCTAAATTCATAAAGATAAAATATTTGAAGAAAAACAAACCACATAATGTTTTATAATTTTTCTTGATATATTTTTAAAATGTTGTTGTTGAATTAAAAGTATATAAAACATTTTTTCAAAAAGCCCTTTGAAATATGTTTATATAGCAATATTTGTTTGTTACGAACTTAAACAAATAATGTTTTATTTTACATTAAACCTTATTAAACAAAATTAAAAAAAAGTTTTCAAATTATTTCAATGTTATTTAATCTTTCTTAAGATATAATAGGAAAAAACACCAAAATAATTTTTGTTCACTGTTGTTAGCTTTTTTATCAAAATACTTTTGTTTGCATTTGTACATTTGACTTATACATTTTTTTATTTGAGTTTTAAACTTTTATACAATATTTAGTTTATTTATTTATACTATAATTTTAAACTTTCTAAAAACCTTCAGAGTAAAGAGTTTACAATATAAAAGTTTTAGTTACGTTTATAAAACATAATTGCTTTAACTAAAAAACAAACTTTTATCAGTTATATTTTAAAAACTATTTTTCATTTATATAAGGTTTAAACTAAAATATTATCTTTAATTTGCAAAATTAAAATGCTTTTTTATATTTAATACTTAATATAATGGAGCATTCAAAAGTTACATACAAAAAACTTGAGTTTAATTTGAAACTTTTTTTTTAATAAATTTATTTAGGTTTTAGTGGCTTTTAGTTTTTAATATAAGATTTGAAAACATTGCTTGAGTATTTCAGATAAAAGCCTTTATTACTTATAAAAAATTCAGTATTACAGATATTATTTTTCTTTCTTTCGTTGTATACTTTATACTTTGTGCCATGCAGGCCCTATACAAATTAATAATGATTTTTATACAAGAGAAAATTATTAATAAAAACACTATAAACTTTTAAAAGCTTCATGTTTTATTTTAAATGTTATTTTGTAACAAAAAAAGTTAAAAGTTATATTGTAAAATAACAAGCTTAAGTTTAGTTACTAAAATGTTTTAAACTTTGGTAAAACATTTCATCGTTTGGATTAAACTTATAAAGTTATCAGCTAAAAAGGTTCTTATGTTTACTAGTAGAGTTGGTTGTATTTAACTAAAGCTGTTTTTTATATACTTTGTTTACATAAAGTTTTTAGACTTTATTATAACTATTAAACAATATATTTTACATACAAATTGCTATTGTTTGTTTGTTTAAACAACAATCCGTCAAGATTAACAATAAAACTATTGTTTCGATATTTTATTACGTTTCAACAGTGAATACTAAATGCATATTTGATTGAAAAATAAGGATATAAAATATTTTTTCATTGCTACAAACGAAATATTCTTTTAATAAAACGTTTGTTTAATTAATTACTCGTATCCTGTCAAAAGTAATTTTTAAGAGAAAGTGTTTAATGAGACTTCATTTATGTCAGAGTTTTTATACAAACAAAATAATGATAACTTTTTGTTGTTGATTTATTTGAATGTAGGTCATACCAAACATAATAAAAAGTACGCATTTATAAAATTTTCATGTGATGTTTTGTTTTATTGTTATAAAGTATTTAAACAATCAAAAACAACGTAAACTTTTACAATAAACATGTTATTATTCTTAATAGTTATTATTAAGATTCAGTGAATACATATAAGAATTCATACTGCAGACAACTTTTAAAACATTGCCTTGATTGGTTTAATAAAATGTTTAAATAAGTAACAATCTTTATAATTATAATTAACTATTATTAAAATTAAAGTCGGACTATTTTTAATTTTTTATTTTAACTTTTAATACTTAATAGCAACTTAAGTGTGTTTTTTTGTTTTGAAAATTTACTATCAAGAGTAATTAAATAACTATGTTATGAAAAATATTAAAACAACATAATTATCTCATGATAATATAGAACTTAAATGTAATATATTACATTTTTGAATGAACAAATATATAAGTTTTGGTTTAACTTTAAACTACCACTAAACAAGTCTAACTTTAAAACTCAAAAAATGCTAGAAAGTCTTGTATAGTAGATTAAAGACTTATAAAATAAAGGTTTTTAATATCATAACATATAACTTAAAAACTTTTACAAAAATATTTGATTCTGATTTATAAAATTTTACTTATTTGTTTATATTTATTTAATAAAAGCGCTTGCTAATTTATACAACTTTAACTTTCTTTTTCAAAACATTTTGTTAGCTTTAATCTTTACTACAGAAAATAAAAACTAGTGAGAATTGTTACCATTGTTTTTAAGTCTGTTTCTACATTAGTCGAATAAACTTTAACCTATTTCAAAGCAAAGTTTAATTATGTACAACTTTATCATTATTATTTTGAATAAAATATAATACATTATAACATTGAATTACAAAAACACTATTAAAAGTATAGGTTTTATCAACATGCTCTATAATTCGCACATAAGCATAATAACACTAACAGCTGGTTGATAATTTTATTAGTTGCTAATTTTAAATAACTTTATTAGTTTTATTAATTCTATAAAACATTAAATTTTAAGATAAAAAATTTAATATTAAATCCATAAACTTTTCTTTGATGTTATAATGTCATATTACCTGTTCAATACTTGAAACTCAAATTAAAAGTTTAATACAATTGTTTTAAACTTAATTAGATTAAACTCTCAGCTGTGTAGTTTACTTTGTAACAAATAGTGAAAATATATGTAAGCTTATTAATTTCAAGTAGTACTTTATAAAATTTTAAACACAAGTATGTAATTTACAAACATCTTTGTAACAAACAGTGAAAATATATGTAAACTTAGTAATTTCAAGTAGTACTTTATAAAATTTTAAACACAAGTATGTAACTTACAAACATCTTTGTAACAAATAGTGAAAATATATGTAAGCTTATTAATTTCAAGTAGTACTTTATAAAATTTTATACACAAGTATGTAATTTACAAACATCTTTGTAACAAACAGTGAAAATATATGTAAACTTAGTAATTTCAAGTAGTACTTTATAAAATTTTATACACAAGTATGTAACTTACAAACATCTTTGTAACAAATAGTGAAAATATATGTAAGCTTATTAATTTCAAGTTGTACTTTATAAAATTTTAAACACAAGTATGTAACTTACAAACATCTTTGTAACAAATAGTGAAAATATAAGTAAACTTAGTAATTTCAAGTAGTACTTTATAAAATTTTATACACAAGTATGTAATTTACAAACATCTTTGTAACAAATAGTGAAAATATATGTAAATTTATTAATTTCAAGTTGTACTTTATAAAATTTTATACACAAGTATGTAACTTACAAACATCTTTGTAACAAATAGTGAAAATATATGTAAATTTATTAATTTCAAGTAGTACTTTATAAAATTTTATACAGGAGAATGTAACTTACAAACATGTTTGTAATGAAGTGTCGACAGACGTTTTGCTTATTGTAAAGCATCTTAAAATCTTGTCGTTGTTCCAAAATCTTATTTTAATAAACTTCCACACAGTTTACAACTTTTTAAAACATATCAAAATGCAAACAAAAGCTTATAAACTAATTAAAGTTTTAGATAACTGTATTAAGTTACTTATTTAGTTGTACAAATTAAGCTCATAATGAGATTATGAAAGAGTTTTAATACAGTTTGTATTCAAAAACTTTCATTGTCATCAATTTTTAAATAAATCTAATTGAATTAACTTATGTATAAGTATTTGTAAATAAAATTTTTACCATCATTTTAGTTTTATTGTACTTGTATGCTACACAAAGTACAAAAATATTAAAAATTTGTTTGAAGAAGATTTTTGTTTATATGTATATAGTTATACAATTTTATTTTTCTACATTTTTTAACAATTTTAAAATTACAGAGACTTCAAATTTTCTTTAAAGAATAAAACAGTGTCTGTAAACACTTAAAGAATTCATTTAAATGATAGTAGTGACAATTTAAACTATTTTTTTTATACAATCATAAAACAAATTAATGTTGTAAAAAAAACTTTACTAGTTTTGAACTTGCGTTTTATTTTAGAAGTGAAGAAAAATTTGATTGATATTATCAAATCTACTCGTTATATTGTAAATAACATTATTTAACTTTTTAAAGCTATCTAGAATTAAATTTGTTGTTTTTAGATTATTTATAGTTAGACCGAAGGTTTTTTTACTTTAAATTTTTTATATAGATTTATTAAATAACCATATAGTTTAACTTAACTTAATATTAGTTTGAGATTTATTTCTTCATTTTTCAAAGCTTTTACAATAATAATATTATATACTCTCTATAGTAAAGTTTCAAAGTAATAATACGATATGGCAGTTACTGGTAAGTTTTTAAAACTTTAAATTTTATAAGTAATTTTAATTTAGAACTAAATTTTTGACATAAAAAAATATAAAAATACATCAGAAAAGTATAATTAAACTAGAAATGATTCAATAACTCATTTTTTTATATAACTAGTAAAAAGTTTTAAAATTCAGAATAGTACAGACAAACTTCAGTATTAACATAAAAAAAAAAGTTTCTATATTTGTATTTCAGCACAAACAAACAAAAAAAAAACATATTTTAAATAACTATTGACTTCCAATTATGATAAGGTTATAACTACTGTTTTAAGATTTTGTAATTCTAAGGAGAATTAACTGAGTAGAGTCAAAAACGTTTCAATTTTTAAGAAACAAAGTGAAACATTCTTTAGACTATACTAGTTTATACTATTTTCCCCGTTTAAACATCTTTTTAAACAGTTTTTGAGTTACTATTTGGTTTTATTTTTCCAAATCTACTTTTAGAAACAAACAGGACAACTTATAAAAATAGAAATACCAATTACTAAAAACTATTTTATTTAAGTTGCTATTCTTTAACAACTTTGCTAAATTTTTGCTTACTTGTTTATTATAATATTTCTAATCTAAATACCAAAAGAGCTTATCTGTGCTACTAAAAACATATAAGTGTGAAAAAAAAGATGACTAAGCAAAAAATTTTGATTTATAAACATTATATCCTATATGTTTTATAAAGTTTGTCTCATTAAGTTGTGAAAACAAAAGGTAGATAGTAAATATTTTCTAATTATTTTCGATTAAGGTTAGCTATATGTTGAAACAAACACGTGGTACACTTTTAATATAAAATATATATAATAAAATTTATTTAGTTATATACACAATAAACTTTTATATTTCTTAATATTTTTAACTAAGTTATTGTTTTTAATAGTGTTCTTTGAAATAGTTTGTATATCATTGTCATAAAAAAATTCTAAAATATTTCTTACTTATTGCAACTCAAAGGTTATCTATTCTAGAGTCGAATATTGTATTCAATCAAAATTATTTTTTTTTTAATATTTACGTATTGTTTAGTGAACGATAAAAAAAGTTTTGGTTCTCAAAAAGTTTTGGTTCTGAACCTGGTGCACGAGAAAATATTTGGCGAAATTATATTACTTTGATATAAATAAACTAATTTTTTACAATGATTTTTATTTACTTTTATTTATATTACAAGGTAAAAAGAAACCTCTTAAAGTTAACCCTGAAGATTTGGAAAAATTGAACAAGAAAAATAAATCAATCAGTTACGGTGAGCTTTTATTAAGTTTTATTAACAATTTATACTAACTTTATATAAGTATTTTTTTAAAATGTTTTCAGATCACAGACTACCTTGGACAAAACACAAAAATGTAACTTGTTTAAACAACGATCAAATAAAATACGATGAAAAGTAAGTGTATTACAAATATAAACTTGAAAAATAAATTAAACTTAATAAACGATACTAGTTGTTTATCAGTTGTTTAAATTTAGTACATACAAAATGAGTTTTTAAAATCTAAATAAAATGCTCAAAATTTATCTTAAACTAATGCTTTTTTTTAAGTTGTGTTTTAGCTTTGTACTGTCTTATTTTAATCTCTATTTAATGAGTAAAAAATAAATTCAAATTTTAAATAAAAACATTAAATTTAGATAGTTGTAAAACGATAAAGTTTGATTAATTTGAATGGTGAAATACAGTCTGAAATATTATGTTGTTTATTTAAAAGTTTACTAAAGTAATATACTAATGGCTATACAACAGTTATTAAAAAAATTACATAATAATACCTATACAGTCAATCAAACATAAAAAGTATGTTTTTCTTAACTTTGAAGTATACAAATAAAAACAAATTGATACCATGTATTGTTTAACAGTGCGAAAAAAGAAGACTCTGAGAGTTTAAAAAGCTTTAAAAAAGGAGAAGTACAAAAAAATTGTAATAAAAGTGGCCAAAATGTGAACAGAAATGTTACTAGTACAATGTTAGTATGGTTTTCATGAATCAATATTTAACTAATGTACTTCTAACGACTTGAGATATACTTTTCATTAGTTTTATTTTTGTACTTATGAAGTTATAAAAGTGTTTATATATATATTTTTAGTTCTTATCTAAATCTGAATATTTTTATTTGAGAATTAACCTAAGTGATATGAAAGACAATTAAAAGTTTAGGTTACATTACTTTATACTAAAAAAACTTGTAGTTAAACAAATATTATTTTAGAAACTGTCTGCAAACGTGTCCTAGATGTAAAAAGAAGTTTTCAAGTGTTGCTTATATGCAAAAACACTACAAAAATGTTCAATGTGTGAAGAAAGTTGTCGTTGCAGAAGTTAAACCGCAATAAAAAGACTTTATGAAATTTTCTTGTCTATAGAAAATAACTTTTAGGAGTTTTATTGCTTTATTTATTGTATTTTATTAAATTTTGTGTCAATTTCTCCCGGTAACTTTCGTCTGAAACTTGATTAGCTGTTTAACTTCAGTAAAATGATTGGTATTACTATTGGGTTTAGTTATTTATTTGGATAAGATATTTTGTGCATGTTTCGTAGTTTCAGTTTAAAAAAGTGTTTTAAAAGCTTAAAAATTTTGCAACTATTGTAATAGTTTTATTTTAATATTTTTAAAATCATGTGTTTAAACTATTTTAACTTTTATAACGTCTTTTTGCATAAAAAAGTTGTAAGAATACTGACTTAAAAACGATGCTTACTGTACTTTATAACAACTGCGCATATTTATAGTATGTGTTATAATTGTTTTTTACAATTTTATTTAAATTGAATAGCTTGTATTTAAATGAATCTCCAAAAGTAGTAGTAGTTTGTTTACACAAAATAATTGATCTTTATACAACTATACCAAACACTTTTATTTTTAATATAAAAGTTAAAAGGAGTACGATTAATTAAGGAAAGAAATATATAGTTGAATGAGAAAAACATGACTTTGTATAAAAAAATATCTTTTATAAAAGTCGTCTATTAAGTTTGTTTATATATTCAATGTTGCTAAAAATTACAAAATATTTTAAAATAAACATAGGGTTATTGCTAAACTTTGCAAGCTTATGTTTACATAAAAAGACAAATTAAGTTGTATGTAAATTAAGATAAATTTATATACTTTTAATAAGTTTCTGCATTCGAATACTTATAAAACATGAAAAGTTTAAATAGGAATTTAACTTTTACGAATATTATTACATAAGTTTTTACTTAAATTGTTTGGAACTTATCACAAAAGAAACTACTTTTTTGAAATAAATGTTAAGCCATTATCTCCAATTGATAGTACTTTCGTTGTATACAATTATTATTAACAGAAAACATATTAAGTATTCAACTTATCTTTTAATTGATTTTATGAGAAGTAGAAGACAAGACTTGTTGAGTCGTGGAAGATACAATAAGATAAAAGCAACTCTAAATATTTGGAAATATGTCAACAATGGTATTTAAATTTTAGTAAGTTTTGGTAATACCTAGTATACTGGGACAAAAAGTAGGAGGGCGCAATTAAAAAAATTTCGGCATTAATAAATTTAAACACATTTTAACTTGTTATTTTACTAATTCTACTTGTTTTTCAATATTAACACCGAAATAAAATTCTAAGTAATTTTTTAAAAGTGAGCGGTATCAGAAGGCAATAACTATTGAGGGTCAAACAAAAGTAATGGACTAATTTAGTAGTAACTAACTTACTAAGGACGGTGAATATGTTTTATGTCAAAGGTGGCAACTTGTATTGTGAAGAAACCCTAAACTTTTTAGTAATTTAGTGTATCAAATTTATTAAAACTAGCAAAAAATGTTATTAAAGCAAATAAAAATTTAGATAGTAAATTGAAACTTGTTAAACATGTACTTAATTAAAAAAGTTTTTTAATAAAGTATATGTTTAACAAATTAATTTTGTTATATCAACCATAGTATTAGCAATTTTGTTTTGTATAACTTAAGTTTTTAGTTGTTGTACATTTAACTATTAAATATAAAACAATTTCATAAACAATTTAAAAAAGTTTTTGAGTATCACAAACGAGACATATATAAAATAAGTCAAATTTTTAAGCAAACTTTTTGTAACGAACAGTACAAAAGAAGCAATTGAATAAATTTGTGATCTATTATCAAAATGTCTTTTAACACACCTTGTCACGTTTTTCAGCTTCAATTTCCTTAGCGTGCTCTAAAAATTATATTACCTACTGTATAAACAAATTATACAGTAATCTTCCTTTATTCTACCAGCATATGTTTCTGTGTGTCAACTAATCAACACACTTCAACTGGGTTCTGTAAAAAATAATTACTGTAATGAGAGAATAGAAGCATAGAATAATTTTATGCTTCTGCTCTCTCATTACAGTATTTATTTTTTACAGAACCCAGTTGAAGTGTGTTGATTAGTTGGCACAGAGAAACATATGTTGGTAGAATAAAGGAAGATTACTGTATAATTTGTTTATATTTATATTCCAGTGAAGTTACTTCACTAGGATCTTTTGTTAGCAAACAATTAAAACTATACTTTGAACAGTTATTATCTACTACAGTGCTTCTGAAATGGGGTTCCGCGGAACCCTAGGGTTCCGCGACGCCTCTCAGGGGTTCCGCGAAGCCTTTCGAAATCTAAAAACGAAATTTGAAAGAAAAAAAAACATGAATCACAAAACTTTAAAAAAATTGAACATATTAAATTGAAAACATATATAGTTATAGCAATGTGCAGTTTCAGAGTACCCTGTCTTAGCAAAGCGTGCAGTTAAATTTCTTTTACCATTCACCACTACTTATCTTTGCGAGTCCGGCTTTTTGCATGTAACAAACATTAAAACGAAGCAAAGGAACTGTATGCTGACTCCAACCTTATCTACCTGTCTCCCTCTCAGTCAAACCAAAATCCAGCTGCGCATCGGCCTGCTTGTTGCTAAGAGACAAGTTCAACTTTCGCACTAAATTTTTTTTTTTTTCGTTAGGCATACCCGTTTATTACAGTAATCTGTGAATTCGATTAGGTTCATGTTCATTTTGTTCCTGTTTGTAGCTATCATTTTATTTTTATTATGCAAGGAAAGATTTTTATGACGTTGCGATTAATCATGTTTGCTTTCGTTTATTTATTACAGAATCATAAAATACCTATTGCCTCTGGCGCACTTTGAGTTTGACTCGACTTAATACTATTACAATTGGTATTACTTCTAACAATGATATAGTTTTGCTAAAAAAATCGTTTTTCACTGAAACTATTTTGTTTTTTGCAGGAAATATTATTTTTAACAATTTATGTAAAATTAAATTAGGGGTTCCGCGAAAAAGTTGAACTTTGGAAAAGGGTTCCGCCACTAGAAAAAGGTTCAGAAGCACTGATCTACTATATTTATTTTATTGTTATTATGCATATTAAATATTAGAAAATTAAAAATTTATCTAGTAAGTTGTAAATATAATAAAGTTTAAAAAAGATTTACTATACTTTTATAAATTTGTTGCTTCACTAATTCTAAAACAACATACATGTAGAAACATTAAACTTTAAAATTAAATCAAAATTTTAAATAGGTTAAAAAAAGATTAATTTTAGATAATACATTAATTGTTACAGTTAGTCATAAATAATAATGTTTCATCTTCAAAATTAATTTATCAGTTATAAGCTTTTTTATTCAAAGTAAAAAAAAACACTACAAAAATATACAAAGACAAATGTAATTGAGATTTAAGTTTTTTAGCTAGTATAAGTGTTTTAAATTAGCGAATTATAAACTAATCTTTTGTTTTAGAATGTGTTGATACTGCAATAAAATAAGCCTGATTAATTGAAATTATCGCAAAATGCAAATAAAATTAAGAAAACACATAAATATCAAAAAAAGCTTTTTGAAAATTTATGTTGGCTAAAGACAGTGCTGAAAAATATAACTCCAAAAAAAATGGTTTAAGAAGGAGAAATTCATTACTTTGAACTTGACTTTAAGGATTTACTAAACTTATAACTATACAGTAAATATTTTGCAATATGGTTGAAAAGATTACAATTATGAAACATCTATACGTTTTTATTGGGAACAAAATAACTATGGTATAAACCTTTTTACTTAAATTATTTCATTAGTAGTGGTTTAACTTTTACATCAATAGTAAACATGTATTCATTTGTTAAAAAATATCTAGTACCTAGGGAACAATATAGAAACATATTCAAACATGTTTTGTTAAAGTTAGTTGTTGCTAGTCTGAATAATTATACCTAAAATGTAAATGAAATAGTTTATTAAATTTTAGAACAAAAATATAATGCATGTTTATTTAATGATACTTAATTTTCATACTGTTTTAACTGGTAATCAAATATTTTGTGTTTTTGATTTCTTTTTATTTTATTGAAATTTGTGAAAATTATAGTGTTTTAGGTTACCTTACAAGCACAAAACCAAAAACATAACTTAAACACTTAACTTGTTAGAATAAATACAGTTTGGTTATACATTAAACTTAGAAGAACAGCAATATGTTTTAGGTAGTTTATCACAATTTTTTTTTTGAGAAAAAACTTGTATGTGTATGTATGCAGTATCAGTAATTTGAGAAAAACTTGTATGTGTAAGTATGCAGTATCAGTATTTTGAGAAAAAACTTGAATGTGTAAGTATGCAGTAGCAGAGTTGAAAAATGAATCGACATTAGGATCGATCAAAAGTGAATTGACAAGCATACAACCACATTTACTGCTTTCACTTAAAATATGTGGTAAGTATTTTGTAAACAATCATTAATTATATAAGAAAGCAGAACAAACACAAGTTTGTTTGTAGTGTAGTAAAACCACTAAACATTTGAGAAAATATTTTGAACGAAAGTGAACAATGAAGTTACGACATTCAAAATATGAGAGCGGATATAAACGTGATGAGAAAAAAATTGAAGTATTTGTATAAAAGTATATCAAATGAATATTTTGTATCTAGGAGTTTAAAAGCTAATAAAATAGTAATCAAAATCAAAGTTTTAACATGGTGTTTTCAAGAAAATTCTGCTATACTATTGCTTTGATAATTGTTATAACAATTTTCATATCATCTTCAAGCCATGCTAAGAGTAAGTTAAAATTTTCAATATATTTTATATTAGCTTTTAAGCAAAAGTTTAGCATGTTTGTAAGTTTTAAAACAAATTGATGTTGTGTTTGAAATTCAACTTGTTAAAAAATGTCTAACAAGTCTGTTTTCAATTAAACTGTTTTTATTTGAAATTAAATAATTTAAAGTTTATTTTTATTCTTTGTAGCTAACTTAAAAAGAACTAAAAAACCAGTTACTTTAAATTTGTTTATTTGATAATAATCTAAACATTTATTAATTTGTTCGTTTTATTCAATATCTTTTTTTAACTTTAGTTTTTGTGTTCAGGTTTCAACAAAGTAAGAAATGCAAGAAGAAATTACAAAAGAATTCAACTTTTATGCAAACCTTTTTGTTATATATCATTAAAAACAAATAACTATATTAGACGTTGCAAATCACATCATAAAATTTGTAACTTTTGTCAAAATAAATTTAAATGTGCATCTAATAAAATAACTTGGTAAAACTTGTTTTTATTGGAAAGTTTAATTACAATAATATTGCATTCATTAATAAAAAACCACTTTTTCTTCAATAACTTCATGATTTTTTAGTTTTTGTCACAGAATTTTATTTATTGTTTGATTTTTGTTTGTTTTTGGTGTTTAGTCAATTTTTTTTAATACAAACTTGTGCACAATAAATTGCCTAATAAAAAGAATAACAAAAATTATCACTTTATAAGTTAATCCAACAATTCAATTCAAAACTAAACTACTTCAATTTGACAATTAGCTTGACATTTTATAAGGAGTACAGTAATTAAGAAAAAAAAAAAGTTTTTAGTACGGTGTCACAATGTAGAATATGTTTTGCTTTTATATCCATTAATTCAAGTTATCTATTTAAAAAATTAATTTTTCTTAGATAATATACTCTTTTAAAATTATTTTAAATATTAAAAAAAGGTATAAATTAAGAATAGATCAGTTTTAACTTCAAACTCAAAAGATATATCAATAACGATTAGTTCTAGTAACTGAAGATTAGTAGGAAATATTTTTTTTTAAGTAGGCAATGTAAAAACATATTTCTGAAAGACTTAACAAGAACTTTAAAGGTACTATATTGTTAAAACTTTTATCAGTTTATTTTCCGAATAAAAAAACGTATATGAATATTATCTAAAATGTAAATAAAAAGGAGAACTCTTTACAAATACTTTGAATAAAACTTTTATTTTGCATATATTTTAAATATTATAATTCGACTCGTAAACAGCTCTAAATGTTTAGTTAATTTTGTTTAATATAAAAAAAATACTTATGTGATCTAAAACAGAAAATATAAATAAATCTTTATAAATAAAAAAAAATAGTTTAAATTATTTTACTAAGTTGTATTTGACTCATGAATAATAAGTCATTTTAAAATATTAAACATGTACTATTTTTGCAAATTTTTTAATTATAAACATGATTTTCATATAAAATAATAAAAAACTTAAATAAAAAAATAAGTTTACCTGAACGGAAAAATATATATTTCAAAGTTTAGCTAGGTTAAATATAGTGTAGTTAATGTAACGTAACCTTTATGGAAATGTTAAAACTTTGAAAGCAATTTAACGTACAAACTTTATCTCATATGAAGTGTGAAATTAATACTTTATAAGTATTAGTATACTTTTTAAATAGTATTTTTTATAATAATGAACATACATCTAGCTGAAATAAGATAGTGTTTGTTTAGTTAAAAACGAGTTAAATAAATTATGTTTTTAGTTTTTAGTTGTAACACCCTATTGTGGGTACTTGTAAGAAAATTTTACTTTTGAAACAATTCTATTGAAAACGTGTTTGTTAACAAATTAAATAGATGTCAACTATTATGAGTTAGCTTTTTCAATTCATGTATTAAACTTTGTAAAAATTTTCAACTAAGTATTTTTAAAATAATAAAATAAGTTTTATAGTCGTTATTGACATACCTACTCATATATTGTTTAGAATTTTTAGCTACTTGCTTACACATAAAATTTCTGGCTTTAATTAAAAGTATATTTTATTTTGATACGTATACTTGGTGCTAAGTAAAGATAACAAAGAACCAAAATTAAAATTTAAAAGAAAAAAAGCTAACTTTAAAAATAAAACAACTATAATTAAAACTTAACTTTGGCACAACGTGTTGTTTGTTTTAAGAAAGTTATATTTAGCTAATTTTTCTTTACTACTATTTCGTTGGAGATAAAATCTTTTGCGTGCATTATAGTAAAAGAAAACTTGTGTTCATTTCTTCTTTTTTACTATAATGAAAAGTACATGCATTAGCAACTTGTAAGAACTTTTTACTTTTGAAGCAGCTCTATTGAAAACTTGTTTACTCAAATTAAATAGATGTAAGCTATTATTAATTAGCATAAACCTTTGTAAAAATTTTCAACTTATTATTTTTTTAACAATAAAAAAAGTTTTATAGTCATTTTCAACATACCTAATCATATATTATTTAAAATTTTAGCTACTTACTTACACAGAAAAGTTCTGGTTTTCATTAAAAGTTTATTTTGTTATGCTATGTTTACTTTGTGTATCATAAAGGTAACATGTGAACCAAAATTTAAATTTGAAAGAAAAAAAATAACTTAAAAAATAAAACAACTATATTTAAAACTTAACTTTAGCACAATGCGTTGTTTGTTTAAATAAGTTCATATTAGATTAATTTTTCCTTTAGTATCATTTCGATGGGGATAAAAAAAATGCGTGCATTAGAGTAAAAAAAATCTTCTGTTTACTAATATTAGAAGTACATACGTGAACTATAAAAAGTGTTTTAATAAATAGATTTAAATAAAGTATAATTTTAGATTATACATAAACTGTTTTAGTTTGACTTATGATAAATAAATTGTTTTGTATGCAAGACTATTTTAGTAATTTAACGTGCTCTTTTTGGATTTAAGCAAAAGAAAAGAAGGGAAATGTTCAAAGAAACAAGAAGACCTGTCTTAAGTTCATCTATATTTGGATATGATAGCAAATAAAGTATGATTCTACAAAGAATAATCTAGTGTATTTATTATATGTTATTTTTGCAATAAAACAAATCTTATACGTGCAAGTAAATGAATAAA
Organism: Thalia democratica; assembly: GCF_965202585.1. Lineage (NCBI taxonomy): Eukaryota > Metazoa > Chordata > Thaliacea > Salpida > Salpidae > Thalia > Thalia democratica. The sequence continues at coordinate 100,502,751 of NC_139167.1, read as the reverse complement.
TGTAGATTGTGTCATTTAAGCTTGAAATCTCAGACAAACACCATAAATAACTTTCTCCAACTTTAACTCGGCTTAGTACATTGCGGTGCATAAAATTCCGGTGGATATTTTTAGGAAAAATTTCCAATATCCTTGAACTATAAGACAAGGTTTTACTGAACTTATAATTATTAGGTAATTATTTTCCATATAGGTATTAAAAGCTTATTATTGTACAATAATTGCATCTTTGCAAAACAACATATGATAGTATATATGTATAGTTTTGGTTTTGCTATAATTAGTGGTTTAAAGTTATTTTGAATTGTCAAACTTGGTCATTTTAACTTTACACTATGCTTTACAAATAAGTTTGATAAATAAATATTTTTCTCCTCAACTCAACTGCAGAAATCTATTCTACTGTTAATATTTAGTATACATTAAAGACAAATTAGCAACTATATGGTTAGAAGTTAATAAACTTTGTTTGTATTGCTCAAATATGTGTTTTATAAGCAAGTATAATGTTTATTTCACATTGTTTGTAGATATGATTGTTTATAATTCGACGCAGTAAAATCTTTAAAGTACAAAGTTTTGATACTAATAATTTCTAACTAGGGATTTATTTCGTTGTTTGTTTACTTAAACGTAGTTTTTGACACAAAACTGATTAAAATTAACGTAAAAAAAAGTTTTGTTTTAACTATCAGAAAAAATGTAACAACTGGTTAAACCTTTAAAATTTAGTATTATATGTTAGTGCAGGGGATTCGCGTTTTAACGAAAATGATTTGTTTTTACAAACAAAATACTTTAGAAAATAGCAGTGTTTTAATTGTCAAGGTTAATTTAGGCGAGTTTTTGTTTATTTATTTACTTTCAGTTAGCTACATAAAATTATATCGTACATAATCTCTGTATACCAAATAACACATAACAGAGTACAGCAAATAAGAAATTTGTACAAAATATTTTCATATTTTGTACAAAAGTGCTTTAAAGAAAGTCGATATACTTTATTTTTTTTATTTTAGATTGATTATTAATAAACACTAAAACTTAAAGGTAACTAGAACATACAAACTAACTAGCTAGTTTTACGAAAATATACTAAATTGTTATAATTCATAATGATAGTAGAATAAAAAAAAAAAACTTATTTCCCCCCCCCCCCCCACATAATAATACGATGTTTTTAAGTTAGTTTAAAATAAATACTTAGATTAAAAAAATTTATTTTAGTTTTAGTAAAAATTTTAAGAGTCTAACTAAGCTTGTAGATATATATATTTAGTAGACACCTTATTCATCATATTTTGAATAATAGTTATTTGAAAAAATCTAAAAACTATTTTACAAATACTACTTTACTTTTCAATAAATATTTACACTGTCGTGAGAAAATGTGATTTAGTGAATAAAATGCATTGTTGCTTAAAATTGTAAACCTTTGCAGACATAAAATTCGTGCGACTTCTTGAAGAATTTGTAAATTTTATCTAAAATAATTTTATTTTTTTTAAAACAAATAAAAAAATAAAAACGTTAATAAAGTTTGTAGTTATGAATATGCTAAATCTTAATAAATATGTAACATAGATTCTATTCTTTTATTGATAGCTTATATTGTCGACTAATATAAACGACAAAATATAAATATAAACTTTTTGCTCTTTAATTTTCAACATTAATTAGTGTTAATTTTGCTTTTCTTTCAAAAAAAAAGGCTAGTTAGGCCATTAATTTTTAACAAAACCGTCTAACGATGTATTTATTTCTTAAGTAATTAAGCTACTGTGTTTAAAGTTTTATAAAATATTATATTAGAGAGGTCTAACAAAAGTTTAGTTTCTAAAACAAAAACAAATTTTTCTCAAGTTAATTGATCGCATGAAAACTTATTTTGTTTTCAAAAATTAGTAGCTTAAATCAGTAAAATGTTTTTGTTAGTACTTTATATATTAATTAAGTTGATAAAGAAGTAATATAAAATAAAATAACATTATATAAATTTGTTCTGTATTAAATTTAGAAATATTGATTATACTAATATATATATAAAACAGCAGCTCACTTTATTATAATTTTAATTTTTTTTAAGTTATTCTCTGCTAAGTTGTTTAATGTAAATAACATACAGTTTCGATTAAATCAATTTATTGAAAAGTAATTTAAAAAATAAAAAGTTTGAAGACGCCAAAATGAAATCAAATCAATCAATAAGTAAAAAAATCTCAGCAAAACATTAAAAGAAAAGTTTTGGATTAGAAAAACATTTAAATTTCTTTTGACAAAAATTACATTTTCTTTGGTGAGGTCTGCATTTTACCAAATAACTATTTTTTTGTAATGATATATAACAAAAAGGTTTGCAAACTTTCTGAATTTTCCGAATATTTATTCTTGATTTTTGAAGTTTGTGGAAACCTGTAAAATATTTTGTTGTTTGAAATAAAATAGTTAGCTCTTTAGTTTTCAGCAATTTTTTAAGTAATTTTAGAGCAATTTAACTAAATTAAAACATTTATATAAATTAAAGTTGCTTAAGTAATAAAATTTTAAGTCAAAAATTGATATTTTTAAAGTAAAAAAAAACTTACTTTTAGCTTCAGTTTTTGTTGAAACAAAAAGACCCAACACAATGATCAAAGCAATAGAACAGTAGAATTTTCTAGAAAACATCATATATAGTTTTGAAGTTTGTTGCTTGTTTAGCTCCGTACAAATTTATTGACACAATAACACAAATTCCATGAGTTTTTATACAGATCTGAAACTTTTTCTTTTTTCAGTTTCGTTTCTAAGTCTAAAGCTTTTTTCTATTTTTAATTTTCTCAACACTTTAGCTTCTTCTCTCAGTAGTTATGTGGTAACACTTTTGTAAATCTTACTTTTTGTGGTGTTAAAATTTTTTCTTGTACAGATAATGGTTTCGTTAGTATCACATATTTTGATGTGGTATTTTTGTTGTAAACTTCACTTTCTGTGGTGTTTAAACTTTTTCTTTGTACAGATAAACTTTTCGTTAGTATTACCGATTATTATGCGGTAATTTTGTTGTAAACTTCACTTTCGTTTGTCAAAACTCATACGTAACTTTTAACAGATAAATCTTACAATTATCAAGTTAGTAAGTTATGTAACAAAGTACTAAAATGTTTTGTTTTTATTAACTTTCATTTACATCAGCTTTATTAAAAAGATTTAATTTTAAATATGTACCTGACTAATCTTATAAATCTAACTAAAGTACCTAACCAATAGTTAAGATTTAGACAATTAAAACAAGTTTTAGTTGAAGAAATTGTTTTTAATCATATTCAACCTTTTATATGCTAGTTAACTCCAAAATTTAATACATTATTATTCATGATTTTTTATTCATACCGAAAATTATACTAGTAAGTAAAAAAAAAATAAAACCAAATTATTTTTAGAATCACCTAAAGTTCACACTAATGTTAAGTTTGTATTTTTCAAACGTTAAAAAAATGACTTGTTTTTATAGTTTTACCTTAATTACTGTCAGTAATTGTTTTTTGTTTTTACTTCTTGCTTTTAATTTTATTATTTTATTAGATTTCTTTAATATTTAAAGCAAATAAATTCAAAGATTAGAGGTAAACTAAATATATTATATAGTAGGTATAAGTCCAAGTCATTATTTATTCATTATAATTTAACTAAAATTTAAAAACTTTGAAAATCAAATATATAGCTTTTGTTAATAAAATTATCAGCGTCATTATGTCACAATTTTATTTATTACTGGTCTAACAACTTCTGCAAAACTAATAATATATTTATTTGTTATAACTTATTTTATTAAACATTTATTTGAACATATATCACTAAACACAATACACACAAAAAAAAATTTATTAGAATATCTTTATTTAGTACGATCTGACTGGACACAAATAAACAAAAGCAATATTTTGTATAATAACCCTGACCTAGATACAATTAAATTGAAATTTCTCTTTAAAAAAAAACTTTGATTCAGGTAAATAAATAGACAAATTTTCTTTTTATTGAGATAAACTTTTTATTCACTATCGAAATATTTTATAAACCTTTTTGCTAATTAAATCTGTATCTATTATTTATTTTTAGAAAACGTAATAAACACATGTTTATATAAACAACGATTTTACTGTTAAACTCCACAGAATAGTCTAGGTAAACAAACATACTAAGTCAAATGTAAACTTTTATTAGAAGTTTTAGATCAAGTTTTTAGATATTATATACTTATAAATAAGACTATAATTTACCAGACTATTTTACTAACAAGTTTAAGTTTAAAATTAAAATGAAAAGAATACGTCAAAAACTGATAACTGTTTGCAATTAAAATAAAAGCCTTAATTTAAAAAAACTGTTTATGTTATTCGAGTTAAACTCTTATTAAATATCATTTAGCTCATAAGGGAATTATAAAAAGTTTAAAATAAATATTGTTATTTTGCAACATTAGGAAAATTATCTTTTAGATAAATAAGTAAAAACACAACTTTATTTATACAATCCTGTAATCAATTAGTTTTTTTATCTAGAACACTTAACAGTTGCATTTTAACTTAGAAATTAACATAAAAATTAGTATTAAAAATCAAACTATACACTATTTTTATTTCAAAAGTTTGATTACTTTTTGGTTATTTTTTTTTATATAAACATGAAAAATTTTTTCTGCTTTTGAATCAAAGCAAAAGGTATACTTTTAAGCTTTAATTAAGTTTATAAATAGATTTAGAAGTTTAATAATTGGAAAGTTCTTTTAGTCATAAAATCAAAGGAAAGTTTGTTTGATCAGTTTGGCTAATCATGTGTTTATAAAACGAAACTGAAGTTTATTAAAAAACTTAGTTTTATTTTAAACTTTAAACTTTAAATTTCCTAGTAGCTGAATTTCATCATGCATATGAAAAGTTTCAAAATATACAAATAATATTTGTACAAAGTATAAAAACAAATAAGAATTTTTATTGTTAAGCTTGCTAAAATATCTATAGCAAATAGCTTAAAGTATAATTAGTAACAAGTATACAAAAGTTTTGTTGTTTAAGTTTATGAATGTTAATTTCAAAAATAATCTTATCTTCATGGTTTTTATGTTTGAATAAATATGCATGGACAAGTTTTAAAACTTAGAATAAAAAGCAGAACCATTTTTTAAATATATCTTTTAAAAGTTTAATTTTAGCATAATAGGTTATTATTCTAATTGACGTATTAATAGTTAGTTCTGTAAATAAGTTCCGTAACAATTCTAAATAAATTAACATCAGGTATATGGTTAAATAAAAGTAAAATATTTACATATTTTTAAACATAGAAAAATTAACTATGATTTCGACTTATCTAAATATAGTACACCATTTTAAAATTTAAAATAAAAAAAAGAAACTTTTATTAATAGATTTGTTAAAAAGTTAATTTTAGCATAATATATTATTCTTTTAATTGATATCTTTTAAGGTTTTTCTTTAAATAAGTTCCGTAGACCTATTTTAGCTGTAAATAAATTAAAAACAAGCATAAAGTAAAATAAACCAAAAACTTTAGTACTTTTACATACCGAAGAGTTTAACTATGATTTGGAATTCTCTTTATACAGTACATAATTTGATGGAGAATAGTGACAATTAGTTTTGTTTATAAAGTGTTTAATATTTTCGTAAATAAATTTACTCTAAACGTGCTTTTGAAGTAAAAATGTTTAAATGTTTGAGTTTAAAACTAGAATAACTTTTATACACTGAAACCACTTTCTTAAAATTTAATTCGTTATAATACATTGTTGTTAACAATGATGCAATGACTGCAGAAATATATAATTTTCAATAGCGGTTTAAACAACACAATTTATTATCTTTCAACTTGTTACAAAACTTATACTTGGTAGGTTAATATTTTGCAAAAAGCTTAAAACTGATTATAATTATACAACAAGTACATTTCAAATAATTAAGGGATAAATTTTTGCTTTTGATAGTACAATTAGTGGTTTAACCTATACCCAAGTAAACTAATCTTATACCTTTGAACTCTATATAATATTTATTAAAAATATTTAGATGTTGTTTAAAACTTTCTTCGAATACTTTTCTTTTGTTAATATTTTATAAATAATATTGTATTTAATCTTTCAAATATAGGTTAGTTTACATTGTAAGTTGTTTAGCCAGTGTTCTCCTCTAATTTTTAACAAAGATTTTTTCTTACCTAAATATTTAACTTTGAAAACTATATTTTAAATGTTTTTATGTTTTCATAGCTTTCAAACAGTTTAAAATACTTAAATAATTGTCTATTAAAACACATTAAATACTTTATTTTTTCATAATTAGTTTGTTTTTTCAAGTAGAAAACTTCTCTGAAAATAGTACTTTAGATGAAAAAAAGACTTGTTTTTAAGTTAAAACTTTTAAAACTGATAATACTTAATTTTTAAAGGTTTTAAACTAAACTAAATTAAAAAAAAGTAATGTTTATACGGTTCACTAAAGCATTTTTTATGGTAAAAAAACATCAGTCTCAAACTATACCCCTTGCAAGGATAAACGTTTTCTGGGGTTTTCTTGAACATTTTTCGTGAAGCTTCGAAATTCAACCTTGACTTGTAGAAACAAAAACATTTTATAAAATAAGTATTAGTTTTATGAAAACTTATCAATTGCTAAGTTATAACAATGAATAAACTCATCAACTAAACATATGATAATGAAGGCACAAATAAAAAAAATGGCTAAAATAATTTTTATTAAATTTGGACATTACAATATCTTTCTGAAAATAAAATTTTTTTACATATTTTTTTCTTATATCTGTATGCAATACTTTCAAAATTTTTTTCAAACATGTTTGTTTTAAAAACACTAAGCTTAAAATTTATAATTTATAATTTTAGTAGAATTTCAACAGTTAGCTTTAATTTCTTATGAATAAAAAAAAAGCTTATCAGTAAAAAATGTAAGAGAATATAATAGTATTTTTACAATTGTGATTAGTATAACTCGTTTGATTTGCAATAAATTAATATTGTAAATTACGAAATATTTTTACCCCTCATTTTTTGTTAGAGTTTTACTATTAATAAGTTGTCAAAAATGTTTGAACTTGTAAATTTTTAAAACGTATAATAAACATAGACAAATTTATACAAAAAACCTTCGGGTAATAAAACTTCTGGGATTTTGAAGCATTCGGAAAAATTAATATAAAAAACGTTATTGCACGTACATGAAAAACAAAAACTTAAATGAGGAAAAAAGGATTATACATAAAACATTCTGAAGCGTAATTAATATATAGCAGGTTTTTTATTCTTATATTATCATTCAAAGTTTCAATTATTGTTATGTTTATTTATATAAATTAAGGCTTTTTTAAAAGTTTAATTAAAAAAAAAATTAATAAAAAATGCTATTAATATAATTAACTTGTTTTCATTGCTACTAATAAGCTACTTTAAGTTTAAATAGGTTGCTATTTTAGTCGATGTTACTAGTTTTTAATTTATATAAAAACTGTGATAAATAAACTACTTTCGATTAATTATCAATCGGAATTTTAATTTTATGTTTTGTTTGTCGAACATGATAAAAGTTGTGTAATCCTTTTTAAATATATGTTTTAAATTGGTAAAAGCTTTCAATAACTTTTCTTATTAAATAAATTCAAAAGCAGTTTCAAAGATATTACATTAAAGAAAAAAGGGATAACATTTTTAAAATTATTTAGATAAAATTAAAACAAATATTTTAATTAATGTTTCTCGGCTTTTTGATGTTGTAATAATTGAAAAAAAAAACATTTTACCATAACTTTTGTACAATAAAGTAAACTGAAGTAAGGTGCCACGATAATAATAAAACTTTTTGATTACTTCGTACTTCTAAATGTTTTTTGACGAATATAAAGATTATATTCGTCACAATTTATATGTTTAATTCAATCAAGTTGTGTATGCTAACTACAAAAAGTAAAGACAACTTAAGGTCAATATATTTCTCTAAAACTGTATAATTTGTTTCAACTAAAGAAAACAAATTTTTTAACGCTTTAGTTTCTGCTCTTAATAGTTATGTGGTAATACACTTGTATGCTTTACTTTCTATTAAACATTTCATTTTAAGCTAAGCTTGTAAAGTTTTTCCGTTTTATTACCAACTTTTATGTGGTAATTTGGTTGTAAACTTCACTTTCGTTTCTCAAAATTCATACGTAACTTTTTTTTGATCATTCTTGACAATTGTCAGGTTAATGTTGCTTGAGTATTAAAATAAACTAGGAAGAAGGTTTATTCTAATTTCAGCTTTAATTAACATAAATTTGTAGTGCTATAAGTTAACAAACAAAACATTTTTAGCAAAAAAAGTTTTAATACTCTTGAAAAAACTAGCAATAACATTTAATTTTCAAGAAGTTTATCTGGTAAAAGTTAAAAGTTTTGTTTTCTAAAGCACTTTTTTTTTAAAGTTATAAAACTATTCATAAACCAGTTTAGCATTAGCTACTAAAGACCTAGTTAAACGAAAAAAAAAATTTTAGTTAAGGGCTAATATATTTTATAAGCAGCGGAATGTTATTAGTTCAATAAAGTATTTGCGTACTAAAACAGTTGTTTTGTTAAACATACAGTAATATCACTCTATTTTCCTTTTTTGTTTTTTGATTCATTTTGAATTTTTAAAATATTTTAGTAGTTTTTTATTGTTTAACTATAAATACTATTAGTACAAAGCTAAAAAAGATATTTACGGTTTTAAAATTAACGTTTAGGTTTTGTTTTTAAACAATTCAGTTTTTAACATGCTTATTTAACTTTAATGCTACAAAATAAATATTCAAACTAATAATAAGTTTTTTTTTATTTTTGAAGCTAATTGAGTGTATACAGTAAAGAGCATTACTTAATCAATAAAATATAAATAATCAACAAAAGCATTAATCTCAAGCAAATATTTTACCACAAACCACGTCATGCTTTAACTTTATATTCTTCTTGTAAATTTGAGTAATTCAAAGTTTTTTCTATGTTTCTTTGAAGTATTTAGCCATAAAGTTTTAATGTTTGTAGAATTTGAAAAAAACTTCCCAATTGACAATGAATTTAAGAAGTTCAAAATATAATAAATTATTGTTTTATAAACGTTATATAAAAATACAGTTCTAAAAGAAAACTGATAAGTATAAAACCGCAAACATGATATATAAATTTTGTAAATATTACATATGTAATCGACCAAAAATTCTGTAGGAAGGTGGATTAGAAAAGTTTTCCAATTTCTCGAACTATTGAAACCACAAAATTTTTGAAGAAAATGTTTTGATCGAAAGTGAAGAATTAAGTAACCACATTTAAAATATAAGATTGGAATTTACTGTTAATTTTACAGCTACAAAACTAGAAAAGGTATTTAAACTTGCTTATTAAACTTTATCAATATAGTATTAATAAATGCATTTTTTCTATTATGATAGTTGTCGTAACTAGCAATGTTCTTTCTACAAGCGAAGCTAAAAGTAATCAAGTAATAAATTTTGTTTAAAATGAATTTGAAAAGGATAATTTTAGCTCACTTTTATAACTAAAAAGGATAACTATAATAAGTTTAAAGGGTTACAACGATTGATAATTTTTTTCAATACAAGACTGCTTAACTTTAGTTCTATAATAGTAAATTAACTACATTTTAAACCTTTTACGGTTATTTAGATTTAAGATTTCAAATATTTTTAATATTGTTTAGTAAAACGCATAAAACGCTAGAAAAAGAAATCTTTTAAAGTCCTATTTGCAGATGAATGTAAAACTATATTTTTTTTTTAATTGGATTACTTATGAGAAAATTAGTCTTACCTAAGGGTTTCATCGAAAAAATATATAACTCAACTAGCTTACTTTACTTTGAAAACTTTGTTTTAAAAGTCCTCTGAAATTTTATTTTTATAGAAAAGTTAAGTATATATGTTTTAAACTATTTAATATGAATAATAAACTAAAACTAAACTAAACATTTTAACTATATTATTTTTAATTTAAAAATAGTTAAGTAAATGATTTTATTTTGACACTTAAAAAATGATAGAGTTTATTAGTATTATATAATGTTAGTTAACTTGTTTCTGAAATGATAAAATGGTTAAATTCTAAACACTTTTTTGTTGATGTAATAATACATGCATATTTGTGTAACAATAGTATAATAACAACTTAATGATAATTTCTACAGCATAAAAAGTAAATAACATTTTTTAAGAAAATTTTATATATTGAACCTATTGTCATAGCAATTTATTAATTATCTTGATTTAGGTTATATTTAGTATAACTCAATTTAGTTGTTAAAACTGTTTTTGAAAGTACTTTTAATTATTTGATTTTTTGTCGAATCTGTTGTTAAATTTTGTCGATGAAAAATTTATAGTTATAAAAGTTTAATTTGACTTATAAACTTAGAAAATGATGAAACTTTTATACAAAGTAAACTATTTTTACTTTTTTTAAGATATATTTTAAAGTAATTAATATTTTATATAAAGCTTAGGACAAAATACAAAAGAACTTTGGTAAAAAATTATATCTTTTCATAAATAGATTAAATTTAATCCTTTATAAAACCAACTCGAAGTAGATTTTAGACATTCTAATTAAATATTTTTTTAATCTGTATTAAGACATTACTAAAAATTTTTATTTGTTTCTAGACTAAATTATAGATTACAGATATAAAACAAAAGTTAATTTTACTCACAAAGTTTTATCTAATTTTTTTATTTATGTGATTATAGAGATTAGTTAAAACAAAAGGTATAAATAAGAACAAACGCAATAATATTTAAATTAAAAATATTTGCTACAAATGTAGGACTAAATTTGAAAAATTTTATGTAAACTTTAGATTGCTAAATATTTTATTTTCAGTTTTCAAATAACTTTTCAAGTATTTGATAAATTTTTGAACTTATTTAAAATGGCAAATACAAATAAGTTTTTGTTTCGGTTCTACAGCAAATGTTTTGTAGCACCGTTCCAAAAACTTGTTTTTATTTATTTAAAACTACACAGTTTTAACATAAATATTTAACAAAGTAAATCAAACTTTAACTCTAAATTGTAAAACTAATTTGTTTTTGTAATGTATGTATAAATAACTTTACTTTGTAATACTTTATTCCAAAGCGAAATATTTTTTTTTAAGAATGTTTGTAACAATGTCTAAAAAGGTAAAACTTATTTATCAAACTTTACTTTATCAAATGAAATACTTTTGTTTTGGTTATTTTATTTAGAAAAAACTATTTACAAAACTTAAACCTTAAAGTAAAAGGTATTATTGAAGAAGTTTAAGATTAGTTTGTTTTTCTAAACTAGAAAGTATGTTATAGTGTCTAAGTCTATGATTTCTTTCTCAAGTCTTTAGTTTCTTCTCGCAAAAGTTGTGCGTAAATTCAAAACATTTATTTTTGTTTATCAAAGCAAATTTGTAAGTTCATTTTATGTGGTGTTTAAAACTTTTCTTTTAACAGATAAAGATTTACAGATAATTGTTTAGTTAATATTACTAATTATTATGTGATTATCTAGCTATAAACTTCAATTTCATTTCTTAATGTTCATACGGAACTTTTATTTGTTATAAACTGCTCGTGTGCGCGTTTTCAAACTTTACTTACTGCACATGACCTTCATAATTATTACGTCAGAAAGCTTATTATTGAATTCTAAAATACTGCAAAAAATAATAAATTAAAGCTTTACTGAGGTTTAGCTTCAATTAGCCTGTTGAGCATAAATTAAAAACAAAAGCAATGAAACATCTTTTTTTGTTTAGGTCCTAATTGTTTAGAGAGTTTACGAACCAATATAAGTAAATGTGACAGTGAAATTAAAATTCTTTTTTTAAGGCAAAAAAATAATTTAATATAGTTTATTGAACGACGAAAAAAAGGCACTCAAAATATTTGGTCCTAGGACCTGGTGCACGAAAAACGTTTTGGTTATCGAGTCGCACACAACGAATACCTTTTAACATCTTGTACAGGATGTCTTATTAAATAGGTGTTTTGATTAAAACAAACAAGAACAGTAATTTCGTATAAAAATGAATATTTTTTATGATTTTTATAGTCAATTATAAGCTTTTTTTTTAAATTTTATATAGAATGAACCGACATTGTTAAATAAAAACTTAATAAAATACAAATTAAAATAAGTTTTGTTGTATTTGAAAGTTTCATAATAGTATAACATCTTTTTAATGTAGAAAACTATAAAAAAGGATTAAACAGCATGACAGAAAGAGCTTAGAGAACTTTTGGTATTTAGAAAAAAAGAAAATAGAAAAAAAGAAAAAAAGAAAAAAAAGTTTTAAAGCAGTGTTTAGTCTTTTTATGGGTATCCTTTTAAATTTAATTATTAAAACAGTTTAAATAAGAATTTTAAGTTATAAAAGTAAAATTTAAGTTTAAAACAAGATATTTTGAACAAACTCAAAAGGATACCCATATAAAGTTTTAAAGCAGTGTTTAGTCTTTTTACGGGTATCCTTTTGAATTTCATCATTAAAACAGTTTAAATAAGACTTTTAGATTATAAAAGTAAAATTTAAGTTTTAAGAAATTAAACAATTTTATGAAAAAAGATACTTATAAAGATTTAGAAATAAAATTGTACAAAAAAGTTTAAAAAATACGTCACGTCGACATAAAATTGTACAATTTTTAAAAAGGATACCAATAAAAAGACCGACCGAGGAGGTAGGTCTTTTTATGGGTATCCTTTTGCTGCAAATAGGATACCCATAAAAGGATACCCATAAAAAGACCGACCCGTTTTCGTTGGTAGTTCAGTTTTGCCCTGAGAAGGTTTTGTACTCTTTTTTTTTCTTGCTTCTTACATAAAAAATAAAATGACATTCCGCACTCTACTTTTAACAGATGACCAGTACATTTATCTATTATTACGTCATAACAATCGTTATCTTCATGGTCAGAACTAAGAAACTAAATTTTTCACTCGATTCATGCTTTTCTCCATTTGACCATTCTCCCACCCAAGTACCATCTATATTTTTAAACTTCAGCTCTATTCGGTAAAAACTTCCAGTAGATTTTGATAAACATTTTGTTAATTAATCACCGCTAACACTAGTAAAATTAATTTTTATTTTTACAAGTTCACGGTTGTTATACTTACAGAAATTTACAGATTTTTGGAAGTCTGAATATGTATTGACAAACAAATAATCTTTACATATCAGAAACTCAAAATTGTTATCAGTTACCATTTAGATGATCATTATTTGTTTCTCTTTTAGCAAAATTTGATCTCTTTTAACAGAATGTTATTTTCCTTATCAAAGTTTTTTTAATTAGTCAACTAATACAAAAGTTATACCCTAGGCAGATTAATTCTTTAGTTTGGTTTTAGTAGCAGTTTTTTAAGTGTTTAAACTTTAGACAGAAGTAATTTATACATTGTTTAATAAAATGTAGAACTTGCAGTTATTTAGCTTAGTTTTAATCAATAAACTTTCATACAAAAATTTTACTAGTTATTGTATTATTCTCTGATTTAGATAGATTTTTTAGGATAAAAACAAAAGTAAGCTCCCTTTTTTTTCTTTTTACTTACGATTTAAAAAAAAAAGTTGAACTAGTGCATAAGTTACATTTAGTAGTTTAATTTCTTACGATATAATTTTAAAGTTTTTAAATCATATATTATAATTTCATATATCTATAGAAATTATAGCTAATATACATAACTACTATCCAAAAGAAAAAAACTAACTTAACTTTTTATATCTTGTATTAATAAACGATCAAAATTTTTCTATAACTTATCTCAAAATTAAGTAAACACATGATTGTTAAAATGGTGATGGCTTATCTGTTTATAACTATTTGCTTATAAAACAAGTTTTATTTTAATTACTATAATACAACAATCACACCTTTACAAAACTTGTTTTTAAATTTTATTGTTTTATTTAAAGGTACTTGAAATATTTTTTTACTTTTTTTAGTGCTGTTATTTCAAATATGTACACACTGCGTATTAAAGTAAAAAAAAATAAAACATTCATAGATTTTTACACGAAAAAGAACTTTATCATTACTTTATTTTCTCAAAAAATAGTAATTTTTGTATGAAACATAGTAATAACTGATCTTTTTATTAAGTATTTACTATTTTTGCAAAAAAAAAATTCTAAACGTGCATTTGAAGTTGAAACTTTTGAAATTAAAACCAAAAGCACAGTTAAACACAACTAAAAAAACTTTTTAAAAGTTTAATTTTTTATAGTTGATTAACATTAATGCAATACCTAATGTAAAAGTTTATAAAATCAACAGACAACTCAAATGATAAGTTTTCAATAGTTTTGATCTTTATAAGGAATTTTTGTTGTCGGTGAAAATTTACAATTAGGTATTAAACAATTATAATTATAATTTTTCGCTGTAACACATAATAACCAAGGGAAATTGTTTGATTTAAATTGTATAATTAGTGGTTTAACCTTTCTTCGAAATAAATTATAACAAAGCATAAACTCAAAAACAAAATTAAACAACGCACTATGAGCTTTAAAATAACACACAAGTATTATAAAAATATTTACTTTAATCATTTTATACTACATGCTGACAGTTGAATAGTTTTCAGATTATGCTATTCCTTAAGTTTGCACGTAATACTTTTAAACGTTTTACATTTTGTTTTAAAAATACTAGACTAAATGTTTATTTTCTTTAATTATGTTCACAGCAAGGTAACCTAAAGAGTTAACAAAACAATCTTTAGATATTCAGTAATTTATACGGTTTTGTAGTAGTATGAAAAATGTACTTGATATTAATAAGTAATTTTTAGCGTTACTTCGTATAAAAATTATACTTTTACAAAACATGTTTAATATTTACTTAAATTAAAAGATGCTTTGTTCTTTGAAAAGGAACAAAATTTTGTAAAACAATGAATTACTTACAAACACAAATTCGTGATGTTTCATAAGAAGTTGTAAGTTTTAATTTGAGTAACTTTGAGGTGTAAAAAAACAATGGTATAATAAAGTTTAATTAATTAAAAAGACGCTGTGCAAAAGTGTCCCCTCGTGTTAAAGTGATACTCGTGCAAAAGAGTCGCCGTGTAAAAGTGTCTCCTCATGCAAAAGTGTCCCCTTGTGCAAAAGTGACGCTCGTGCAAAAGTGACACCTACCCGTACACATTCCGTATTAATACTAAAAAAAGTTCCAGTTTACATAAAGTTTAGCACATGAAAAATAACTTTATCATTACTTTGTTTACTCCAAAAATAGTCATTAATTTTAATGAAACGTAGTAATAACTAATATTGTTGAAAAAGTATTAAATATTTTTGCAAAACGTGCATTTGAATTTGAAACTTTTGGATTTAAAACCAAAGCACAATTAAACACAGTTAAAAAAACTTTCTAAAGTTTAACTTTTTATAGTACATTATGGTTAACATTAATAC
The DNA here is from genome assembly GCF_965202585.1 of Thalia democratica. Taxonomy (NCBI): domain Eukaryota; kingdom Metazoa; phylum Chordata; class Thaliacea; order Salpida; family Salpidae; genus Thalia; species Thalia democratica. The sequence continues at coordinate 100,487,248 of NC_139167.1, read as the reverse complement.
AATAACTATTGTAAAAGTGTGTAAGTTCAACAGGCAAATCAAATAATAAGTTTTCATTTTTTTTGATCTTTATAAAGAATTTTTTGTCGTCGGTAAAAAATTGCAATTAAGTAAAATTAATTAAACGATTATAATATTTTTTTTCGCTGTAACACATAATAACCAAGGGAAATTGTTTGATTTAAATTGTATAATTAGTGGTTTAAACTTTGTTTTAAATAAATCATAACAAAGCATGAACTAAAAAACAAAACTAAAAAACGACTATAATCTTTAAAATAATGCACAAGTATTATAAAAATATTTACTTTAATCTTTTTATACTACATGCTGACAGTTGAATAGTTTTCAGATTATGCTATTCCTTAAGTTTGCACGTAATACTTTTAAATATTTGACATTTTGTTTTAAAAATACTAGACTAAATATTTGTTTTTATTAATTATGTTCTTGGTTCACAGCAACGTAACCTTATGAAATAAACTAAAGTGTAAAAGAGTTAACAAAACAGCTTTTAGATATTCAGTTATTTATACGGTTAGTTCGTATAAAACCTATACTTTTTCAATAAATGTTTAATATTTACTTAAATTAAAAGATGCTTAGTTCTTTGAAAAGGAACAAATTTTTGTAAAGCAATGAATTACTTACACAAATTCGTGATGTTTTAAAAGCAGTTGTAAGTTTTACTTTAAGTAACTTTGAGGTGTAAACAAAATAGTGGTAAAATAAGGTATTAGTTAAAAGTTTATTTAAAACATATGATTATTCATTTAAGTATATTTTAGTGTTTTTGAAATGTGCTGTTTTTTTTATTACTATCTTTTGAACAACAAATTAGTCATTTCAAAAAATGAGTTTACAAAAATGTTTAACAGTAGATTGAGATGTTTTAATGTTTTATATACGGTAAAATTTATTTCCATTAATTAAACAAATCCTTCTTATGTTTCCAGTTTATCTATTATAGTTGTTTTTTAAAATATAATTTTAAGTTTTACCGTAATAGTGTTTTGTTTGCACAGTTATTTTCTTTAAAATATAAAATATAAATTCCATTAGTTTTTCCTGAAAGTATTTTTTTAACTAGTTCTTTAGTTTTTGCTATTTATTATAATCTGTTAATTTGTTGTAAACTTTTTTTTATCAAAGTCCATACGTAACTTATATTATATATATCTTTTGTTGGTTATATTCAAACAAATACATTTTTTTTCGAAAATAATAATATTTGAACCATCTCAATTTGTAATAGTTTTTTAATATGTTTTGGAAACAAAAAAAAATCTCAATTTAAAGTTTTGAAACCTAAAAAACAATAAAACCATCAGTTCATATACAATTAACGAGCCTATCAATGTTGTTTTAATGAACGACTAATACATGAATAAATTTCAAAGAAAAATAACAAGCATGAAACCGCACTTCTAATGTTATCGTTTTATTAGATATCTTGTAAGAAGTAGTGAGGAAGTGGAAGTCAAAGAAAATTTTCAGTTTGTTCGAACCATAGTAAAGCCACAAATGTTCTGAGAAACTATTTTGAAGTGAACAATGAAGTTACAATATAAAAAATTTAAGAGCGGATGTTAATGTGATGAGAAAAAATAATTAAACTTATATAAAAGAACATTGTAATGAATAGTTTTTATTTAAAATTTTGTAAGATATACAACTGTCTATTAACAAATAAAACTTGTTAAGTAAACTCCAATATGGTTTACTCAAGGAAATTATGTTGTTCTGTTGTTTTGATTGTCGCTTTGTTATTATTAATATCTTCAACCAGCGAGACTAAAAGTAAGTTAAAAGTTTTATCATCTTATACTAATTTAAAAATGCAAAAGATTGATATATTTAATAGGTTAATAAGGAATTAATTTTAATTTCTATAATAGTAGGAATGATGAACTATGACAGGCTTTTCTAAATTATATTTTTAAACGTTTTTGTGCAAACAGTTTTAAGTTTAACTTAAAACTTTTAAGTTTAGCTATCAAACAAAAAACATTAAGTTAAATATTTTTAGTATAGTTTAATAATTTTCTTTAATAAATAGTGACTGTAATCTTTAAGATAGTCTTTAAGCTTAGCATTTGTCCTAAAACCTAGACTACTGAAATACTTTTAGATTAATTTTAAATAATTTTGCTTAATCTAACTAACATTTTTTTTAATATAAAGTTTAATTTTCAGGTTTCAAGAAATTAAAGGCTGCAAGAAGAAATTACAAAAGAGTTCAACACTTATGTAAACCTTTCTGTTATATATCATTGAAAACAAATAACTATATTAGAAAATGTAAACCCCATCACAAAAAATGTTATTTCTGTCGAAATATATTTAAATGTGCATCTAATGCAATTATTTGGTAAATTTTAAACTGAATTTCATCGAAATTTTATTTATTGTTTTTTACCATTGTTTTATGTACGCTTAGTCAAGTTTCTTTATATATATTTTTTTAAGTTAAACAAAATAAAATGTTCATATACAATAAATCGTATATCATGTTATTTATTTTAGCTTTTTATAATATTGGTTAAAACTAATTAATAAATTTAAGTTTACCATTAGTTGAACTACAAACAAATAAACAACCTAACAACTCAAAATTCAAAAAGCATAACAAACTTTTAGTACTTTTGTTATTTAAATATGTATAGTTAACATAAAAATGATTCTAAATTTCTAATGTTCATTTCAAACAGTACTATAAAAATATGATAAAGTTAAAACTAAATTTTTAATACTTTTATAAGTTTTATAAGCTTATTGGCTTTTTAAAGGCACTTAAAAAAGTTAGTTAAGTATTTTGCTGAAACAAATCGAAGCTTCGTTTTTATTTCTTTATTTTATTTAGATAGGTAAAAAAAAAATTAAAATGTATTTTAGAAACTGACTCTCTCAATGAAAGGTTTTATAAAGTACAATTAGATAAACAAAATATAGGTTGACATTAAAGCTGTAAGTAAAAACTTTCAAAATCTTTATGTTAGAATGATTTGAAGTAACTAACAATTTACCTTGTTTGTTTACTTTTTTTTAATAAATATACTATTATTTAAGCTTGTTAGTTTGCTGTTAAACACAATATTTAATAACTTTTTTATTAAAATATTATTCAATATGCAAACTAAACCTGCAGATTAAAATTTTAAATCATGATATATAAAATAAAATAAATCAATCGGATTTTAAGTAGCCCATAAAATATATCAACATTTTTTTTTTACTTTTTTCCTTAAATATATACAATATCAATAATTAATGTACCTTAAACCCGAAACCAAAAACTTTTTTGCCTTATGTTTTGAGAGATTTTTAAGCTTATTATTTTATTAAAGATGCGTAGAATAACGCCCTATAAAAATTCTAGTAGAAACGTTACTAGTAGAAAACAATTGTATTACCAACTGAGTATCTCCGTTTCAAATAAAGCTTTAAAGTGTTTAGTTTACTGTTGTTATAAGTATATTTTAATAAGTTATGCTTAAAATTAATACAGCAAGTTTTGATAACTTAAACTTTATGCAATATTTATTTAATTTACGCAATATCTGCAAATGATGATAGTTTGTATTTAGTAAAAAAAATTACAAAATTGTGTAATTTCGTCATTCAGTGATTGCATGATAAGCTGCTTTTTCTGACATCAAACAGATTTAAACAAAATTTGATAGATTATCTAAAACGTGAAGTTGATAATAAAAGTTCTGTTCTTCTGGGTAAAAAACCTGATCTCATATACAAACTAGAAGATATTAACAAATTAGGAGATGCTAATGTTGTGATGGACTATAACTTAGGACAGAAAGCTATCAAGCTTTATAATCCACGAATATATCCTGATTATTTTTCTCACTTTAATACAATCTTGCCTCTTTCAATTACTGAAAAAACTGATCCAAATAAAGGGGAACTATGGATCACTTTAGATTAACTTGAAAAAAAAAGATTATCTTTGTGTTCAACGAATATGTACAAATCAGCTTTCAAAACTAATACAAATTTAAAACAGATTAGTTATGTTGGGCACCTTTCTAAAGTTAAGTATGCTTGCAAAGTCAATCAAGCATCAACATTAATGATATATTTCCATATTCTTACGAAGCCGATGAATTTACATTAAATGTATATTCTGCTGATAACGAAAACAAAATGTTAAATTTAATGGTAAAATACCTAGACAACATCTTTACAACCTAAATTAAGTGAACGAAGAAGCAAAAAGCCTTTATTTTCCGAGGTTTAATCTGAAACCAAACCAATATACTCTTTAATTTAGATTAAGTTTATAAAAAAAAACTAAAAAGTTTATCTTTTGCTGAAAATAGGTTCTGAAAGGAGTTTAAAGAAATTGTAAAAGAAAGCAAAAAGTGATGGCAGTGCGAGGAAATATTATATTTGCTACTGTAACAAATTTTCTTCATCTATACAACTTTTAGTAAACTTTATTTTACTAATGTTTGCATTCCATTTTGCTAACAAATAATAAAATATTAAAATAACAACACAATTTCGTTGTTCAATTTTATAATGTGTTGGCGTTTTAAGAGTAAAATATCAGTTTAAAAAAATATTATGGGCGATTTGGTTATAAATTAAAAGACAAGTATAACAATTTTTTTTTAACTTGAGTAATTATAACTGATTATATTATCCTAATTAAAAAAATATTATAAATTATATGACCTTTAAATATTAAAAAAATATATGAATATGTTTTATTTTCAAAGTGTTCGTTGAATATATTTTTTTGAAAAATTTTCGTTTTTACATTTAAAAGCTAATAAAAACTTACTTTAAATATTTCTTGTTACAAATAACACAAATAATGGTTAAATAACAGTCCAGTTTTTTTTTTTTTTAACTCTTATTTAAGTTTGAAAAAATTTACCAATAAAATTATATATTTTTTTTTACCTGAGCAGATCAACAGCATGCTAAAGAAGAATATAAAATGGCGCTCTAGGTTAAATTGTACAAACTCTACAAAACAAATCAGTTTAAGTGTTTCTTTTAGATCAAGTTTCGATATAAAAGACTTAACTTAAAAATTAATTTGAATAGTCTAAATACTTTAAGTAGTTTATTATACCGATAAAAAAATTTCAAAGCTTCATTTCAGCTCGAATTTAAACAACTAACATTAATTAAGTAGCTTAAAATGACATTTTACCTAACTAGAACTACCTGCACTATATTTTTTTAACGATAAAATAAATGCTTAAAATATTTGGTACTAAGACCTGGTGCACAAACAACCTTACGGTTATCGAGTCGCAAACAAAAGTGTTAAAAATAGCTTTACTTGAATAGTCAAAATAACAATTTTGTCCATTGCAGCCACAAATATCTTGAAAAAGAAGACTTGGCTACAGAACTATAGAACTGCTTTAAGTTGCTGAGAACAAAATATTGTTAAACTTTTTAGGGTTTGTGTAATATAATTCTAGGGATTTTTTATACTTTTAATTTTTTAAACTAAAGTTTTAAAGCTTTGTATGTTTTACTACGTTTTTATTTTTGAGTTTTATTCGTTTTTTCTTTAATTTTGTTGTAAATGTAAAAAATATAATGGAAAAAATTATAACACCTAAAAAGAAAAAATGATTTTTTTGTTCTGTGAGTTGTTTTAAGTATTATTATTATAGTGTTAATTGCTACTTTTTTACATTATCGTTTTTTTTTAAGTGTTGTTGCATGCAACAACTTATTGATATGTTTTCGAATATAAGGAATGTATTAAGCTTTAAGATATTACTCCTCCGTGTTTTATTTTTCATGCTACCTCTCTTTTAAGTGAACACTACAAGATGAAACTACACCAATATTATTTTAAGCTATACGCTTTATAATTTAAATAAAAACCTTGTTCAGTATTGCGCACAATCGTATTTTTTGTAGTATTGGTGATAATAACATCTCTAAATTTTCCATTCTCTCATTTAATTTATAAAAATGACTAAATGGGGGAAGGGGAGCGCTCGGAAATTGCTTTATTGAAATCCTTAAGCCTCCACAGTCATTTCTTCTTCGGGCTGCACGGAGTGGAGCAGTCTAACAGGTCTGCTTAATTATTAGAATATAAGAATTAGCGAAAAAAGGGTTGTTAAAACACTATATATACTACGCATGAGCGATTACGTTAATTACTTGCAAAGTCGCATACATTAAGTCGATTTTTAAATTTTAATCTTTCTCATTATTTTCATTTAAGTGTTAATTGATGTTTTTATGTTTAATATTATCAGTTCAATTAATGAATAGTTTCTCGTTTCGTTGTATTTTCTTACTTTGTATTTACTTGACCAGTCGTACTATTTTTGGTAAGTAGCGCGTATAATGAATAGTAAGGCTCTGAAAAGGGTGGTCATCAAAATGACTACCGGTCCGGGCGCGTTGCCTAGTAACAGGCTTAAATAATTAATTGCGATCGCCGGCTCCACCTAAGAATAGTGTAGCAGCGTTAGGCGACCGTGACAGAAAAAATAACAAGAGACTACATAAACTTTTAAATATACTAAAAGTTACAGTACATTTTTCTGAAAGTTTGACTGTATATTAGATTTAGTATTGTATTTAATTTTGTGTAGAGTTGAACGTTTAGTTATCAACTAGAACAACTTGCTTGTCACTTAAACTAACAATAGTTAAAAACTAATTAATTTTTACATAAATATTTTCTAATCAATTAAATTTATACTAGATATATAATAGTTCGGATATTTTTGTGAGACAAACATATGTTCAAGCTTTTTATTGACCTTTTGACAGAGAACTGGATAATTTGGAAAGGAATTTTTTTTATTAGTTTAAAAATTATTAAAAGATTTGTTGTTTTTAAAGCACTTCGTTTTGTACACTGAATTAATTCGTATAAATAAAAACAAGTTAGTACAACATTCATAGTCTCCGACATTTATTAAGTTTACAAACAATTTGATATTAAAACTTAAGCAACATTAAATGAAATTTGAAATAGCTGGAACTAGTTAATTATGTCTTATATAAAATCTACTATGCCTTAAACTTAAAGAGAAAAATAACAAAAATATTGTGGATATAGCTTTCTACTTCTATACCTATTATAACAATAGTGAAGCTAAATGCATTTTAATTTGCATATTAAGTTGTACATTGTTAATTAGTTGCTTAAATTTAAGTAAATTAAATCTGTAAACAGTTTTAATAAGGAGTTTTTAAAAATTACTTTAAGGACTTCAAGAATTTTATCCCGTATATCAAAATAAGAAATATATTATCCTAAAATTGCAAAGTAAATATCGAAAATAAATTTATAACAAGTTACGAAATTACGCTGAAATCTTTCTACCAACAATAACTTCTACAAACTGGGCACTGAGTTTTAGTTTTGATTTCCGTGTCTTGCACATCCAAATTATACGGATCCAAACTCTCATCAAAACCATCAAAATCATCAACATCGGTTTCAGTTTCACATTGGTAATCATCAAAATCGTTTTCAGTTTCATATCTGTCATCATCAACATCGGTTTCAGTTTCACATTCGTAATCATCAAAATCGTTTTCAGTTTCATATCTGTCATCATCAACATCGGTTTCAGTTTCACATTTGTAATCATCAAAATCGGTTTCAGTTTCACATTCGTCATCATCAACATCGGTTTCAGTTTCACATTCGTAATCATCAACATGGGTTTCAGTTTCACATTCGTCATCATCAACATCGGTTTTAGTTTCACATTCGTCATCACAGCAGCTATCTGTTGTTGCCTCCGTATAATTTATCAAAGAAGTAATTGCCCCTGTATTATTATCTAGTAAAGGAGTTATTGCCTCTGTATTATCTATTAAGGAAGTTATTTCCTCAGTACAATTACTTGAAGGAGTAGCTGCATCCGTATTATCTCTTGGGGGAGTTGTTGCCTCCTCTTTAAATCTTGAAGCAGTTGTTTCATCAGAATCTAGTCTGCTTATTACATCGTAAACATCAGTATTAGTAACCCACAAATAAGCTTTAGATTTTACTGAATTTTCATCTTTCAAGCTTGATTCTGTGTCTTCAACTGATCTGAGTATAGTTGGTTCAACAATGTTATTTTGTGAGTAAAAAAAATCCAAATTGTCTGCAATGCTTTCTTCGTCAGAATATTCATTGTCATTAGGAAACCAGTTTTCAATGCACTGTTTATGAAAACAATGACCGCAAGGCATTTTGCATAGTTCTTGTTTTTCTTCGAACTCGGCTAAACATACGGAGCATTGTGGATCTTTTACCAGGTGACTGGTTGTATCGTCGAAAGTAAAAGAAAGCTCTTAAAATCGTTCATTAGAAATCGTATCATTTCTAATGTCTTCAAATCTTCTAGTTAGTTTTTGAGAAAGATCTTTTATAGAACATACTGTATTTTTCCATCTTACATCTGTTACGAGCCATAAATCTTCAAGACTATTAACACTTTCTGCATTTAGTTCAGACATTGGTTTCTGGAAAATACTTTCTAAGAATCTAACTATACTTAATTCGCAAAAATTTGCAGTAATTACAATTAATTCGCAATTTTCACACAGTCTAAGCTTCTTTCGATGCAAAATAAAATAAAAATTATAATCTAAGAATTGCTCAGCATAATTATAATCTGAAATATCAACTCTTAATAAATCTTTTCCAGATAATTTCCATAAAACCTTTTCAGCTCTAAATAAACTTTTGTAACTTTTTAGAAACTCAAACATATCGTGTTTAATTTCGCAAAATTTGGCAATTTTTCTTTCACCTGAGGACTCTTCAGTATTTTCAGCTAACAATTCAAGTAGATCATTATATTTTTCTAAAAAATTGAAAACTATTTTCTTGAAACTAGTTATAAATGTTCTAGCAATATCAGGATAACTGTTGTTTATTTTCGTTTTCATTTTTAAAGGCTTACATTTAACCATTTTGCAATGTTAGATATGATCTGTAATATTACAAAGGAGTTATTACAATTATTACAATTACTTGAAGGAGTAGCTGCATCCGTATTATCTCTCGGGGGAGTTGTTGCCTCCTCTTTAAATCTTGAAGCAGTTGTTTCATCAGAATCTAGTCTGCTTATTACATCGTAAACATCAGTATTAGTAACCCACAAATAAGCTTTAGATTTTACTGAATTTTCATCTTTCAAGCTTGATTCTGTGTCTTCAACTGATCTGAGTATAGTTGGTTCAACAATGTTATTTTGTGAGTAAAAAAAATCCAAATTGTCTGCAATGCTTTCTTCGTCAGAATATTCATTGTCATTAGGAAACCAGTTTTCAATGCACTGTTTATGAAAACAATGACCGCAAGGCATTTTGCATAGTTCTTGTTTTTCTTCGAACTCGGCCAAACATACGGAGCATTGTGGATCTTTTACCAGGTGACTGGTTGTATCGTCGAAAGTAAAAGAAAGCTCTTAAAATCGTTCATTAGAAATCGTATCATTTCTAATGTCTTCAAATCTTCTAGTTAGTTTTTGAGAAAGATCTTTTATAGAACATACTGTATTTTTCCATCTTACATCTGTTACGAGCCATAAATCTTCAAGACTATTAACACTTTCTGCATTTAGTTCAGACATTGGTTTCTGGAAAGTACTTTCTAAGAATCTAACTATACTTAATTCGCGAAAATTTGCAGTAATTACAATTAATTCGCAATTTTCACACAGTCCAAGCTTCTTTCGATGCAAAATAAAATAAAAATTATAATCTAAGAATTGCTCAGCATAATTATAATCTGAAATATCAACTCTTAATAAATCTTTTCCAGATAATTTCCATAAAACCTTTTCAGCTCTAAATAAACTTTTGTAACTTTTTAGAAACTCAAACATATCGTGTTTAATTTCGCAAAATTTGGCAATTTTCTTTCATCTGAGGACTCTTCAGTATTTTCAGCTAACAATTCAAGTAGATCATTATTTTTTTCTAAAACATTGAAAACTATCTTCTTGAAACTAGTTATAAATGTTTTAGCAATATCAGGATAACTGTTGTTTATTTTCGTTTTCTTTTTGAAAGGCTTACATTTAACCATTTTGTATTGTTAAATATGATCTGTAAAATTGACGTTTATAGAATTTAACTAACATTTTAATGCAGTGTCTAAATTTTTGTTCACAAATTCCTATATTTCTTAAAATAATTTTCGTGCCATGCATAACTTTCTATCACTTGTTAATTTTTAGATATCATAAAAAATGGTTTTAAATGTTTCAATATCTCAAGATATACATGCAATAAAGTAGACAGATACTTAATTTATTGTATTATTTGTTTTCGTAAAAAATGTCAAACAAGATTTAACAAATCAAGTTTTAGCTAAATAATTTCCAACTATACTACAAAAGGAAATTTTGTCATCCAAAACTTAGATTTTATAAAAACACAAAAATTTAGGAAAATAAACAAAAATATTGCAAGTTAATTTCTACGAGTCTTATTGAAACGCTTCGGTGTTTTTATAATATTTTAAGAGGCAGCAAAAAAAACAACTTTATATTTATGTTAATTTTAATTTCAGTTACTAAAACTTTAGTTTTTGATTAACTTTTAATATTTTAGGTTAAAGATAAGAGTGAGAATAAACTAAAATAAATAATGCTTAAAGAAAGAGATGACTCAGAAAATGTTAGGAGAAACACATTAGCGTTTTAATCGGACTCTTATATTACGAAATTAAATTAAAATTCATTCTTATCAAAGACAGTTATACGATTTTTCGGAAGACAGTTTTTAACAGCTGGTTACAAAACATTTTATCATGTTTTTCCAAAAACGACTTTTGAAAACAATTTAGATTATGCAGTGTCTAAAATTTTAAAAAAGAATTACAGTTTAAAATCAGTTTAGAGTTAAAAGTGAGTAATTGTAAGTTTTGTAATAGGGGTAGCAGTGATAATAAAATTTAAAGAGAAAACAACTAAAAAATTAAAACTTGTGATCACACAGGGTATAATATAATGCATAATCACACTATAAACCACAATAATTAAATAATAGTATTACCTAACTAATACTTATAATACTTAGAGCTACTCTATATAAAACTAGACATGACATTAAATGAACATATTGTATCAAAGTACATTAGCAAATACTAAAAAAGTAGGAAAACTTTATGTTTTAGAAATACCTAAATGTTATTAAAACCTTAAAACACTTTTAGTTCTCAGAGAAAGATACATAAGATTTTGTAAAATAATATTACACTTGACTATTCAAAATTTTTATTTATAAACTACTTATAAGAAATAAAGTTGTTTAAAACACAACTTTACAATTATATATTAATTAAAATTATTATTTAAATTATTATATTAAAACAACATATAATACAAATGGTTAGTTTAACTACATGTTATCATCAGCAAGGTGGTCTAAAATAATCCTCTTTTCAACTGATAAGTATTCATATATGGTTGAAGTATGCAAATACAAACTTGCACCTGCAAAACACGTGACCTCGTGAGCTTAATCTAAAACGCTTGGGTGAACAAGAAGCTAAAACTTTTGACTAAATTTAAACAGTTATCAAATCAAGTTTGACACCCTGTTACAAACTAATTAAAAAGAAAATTAAACAAAAATTTCAACCCGTTCGAAAGTGACCCCTCGTGCATAATTAACTTCTGTGAAAATGTCCTTTCGTGCATGTTTGGCACCTAAGCCTAATCTTAATTTTAAAAGTTTTAATATAAATTCAAATCATAAAAAAGTATTTATTTTAATTTCGTAACAAAAACTACAATGTTATTTCTAAAAATAGTTAAGAACTAACCACAAGACAATACTATTTTATATATGAGTACCATAAAATTAACAAAATATTTCAAAATTATCATTAATAGTAAAAATATATAAGCATAAGTTATTGTACTAGTTGAAATTTCATCATGCTAATCTGATTTAATGAGAAAGTTGTAAAAAGCACTTAATAGTAGCTAAATACTAAAAAAACTGTTAATAATCAAGCTTAACTACAACTAAAACTTTATATAAATATATACAGAAGTACAAAAAAAATAAACAAACTCAAAAGTTTATGAGCCATTATGAGTTTTCCAAAAGTAATAAACTTTCTTTTATCAAAAGTAGGCTATGTTTTTTAGAACTATGTTTAAATATTATTACCTACAGTGCAACATTTAAATAACAGTAGTTAGTTTGAAGTACTATTTTGTGATGTTTAAAATAACTAGAATTTTGTATATATATATATATATATATATAACACTAAAATACACAAAATTAACTTGTGCTTGGTACAGCTGTTTCTGCGTTTATGACATAGTTATATCTTATTTTAATTAGCAGAGCAATACTGTTATGTGTTTATGTATATATAATATTTTAAAATAAACGTTTTACAACGTAACTTTTTATAAAGTTTACCGGGCAAAAAAACTTTAGTAATGCTTAATTAAAAATAAAAAGAAATACATAACACATAGTAGTAGTGCATGAGTAAACTATAAAAACATTAGTAAAAATTAAATCAGCTTGAACTTATTTAGTTTTAAATAAATGTTGAAACTAGCCAAAGCTTACCAAAATAAAACTGAAAAATTTAAATAGGCCTGATCTACAAATGTCAAAGAAGAGTTAAACATGTCTGATTTTGCCTCAGCCTTATATTTGTAAATATTCCATTAGTGTAGCATTAAATTTGTAAAATGAAAGTATAGCCTGAACTTTGCTTAGAATTTCTAAAAAAAGGAAACTTTTCATCCGTTTGGCGGCGTCATATAGTCCCAGTACTGAAAATGTAAATTCCACGTTTTCAAAATTTCCTCCAGATTTTCAAACGTACACATTTTTGGGTCTATTTTAAGTTTAAAGCAAAGTTTAAGATAAAAAACTGATAATACTTGGTAATAGTTTGACAACATTAAAGAGATACTGTAAAGCTACTTTGAATGTGTTTTTTAATAAAAAAAAGTTTGATGATGACAAATATGTTTTATCTAATCTAAAGGTAAAGTTTTCGCGTCAAATTAAAATCTTTCTACTTGAAATGTAAAAACTACTTAAAATTCTAGGCTATTTACTAATTTTGTTGAAAAACGTAGGTTTTCCTGTTTTTTTTTTTAAGTTTTTTTAATTCCAGGACTTTTAGTCTAAATTGTCCATCTCAGTTTTTCAAGGTTTCGAAGTTTTTTGGTAACTCTGTCACTTGTAGTCCTATTTTGGCTTTTAAATTTCAATAACTATGCAAACAAAGATAAAATACAGGGATTTCTAGGGATTTTAAGATGCTTTTCAATTTCTTATAGAAATTTATAAGGATTTTGAAATTTAAATTTAAAAGGAACTACAATTTTAGGGATTTATAGGGAAATGGAATCCTGATAAAACAATAATTTAGTAAAAACTAAATCAACTTTAACTTATTTAAATTCTAAATGTTTTAATAAAACTAGCCACAGTTTACATTTAGGGAACAAAGCTGAATACTTTTAGTAGGTTGAGTTTTTCTACTAGTCTTAAGTAAAATTAAACATGTCTGAGTCAGTCTGAGATTTAGAAATATTTAAAATAGTCTAATGATGTGGTATTCATGTAACACTAAATTAGTATAATGAGAAATATAGCCTGAATTTTGTTCAAAAACTTCAAAAAAAACCATCATTCTCAAAAAGAGAATGAAAAAATAAAACATGTGATTTTGCCTTGCAGTTTTTTAAACTGTAATTTTTCTGTCCTTTTTAGAGATAGAAATTTCATACCATTTTAGTATGAACATATCAAAAACGAGTAATTTTAGCGGAAGATTTCAATATTCTTTTCTCCAAAAATAGTTTAAAGCTTTTAAAGTTTAAAACTGTCCTAAAAGACCTTAAACTATCCTGATTTATCTTGAAATATTTAAAATCTTGAACTTTAACAATAACGTAATATTAAAACTAAATCTCATTAAAGATCTAAAAAAGAATCTACACTAAGATTAATAAAAAAACTTAACATTATTCTGGATCTATCTGAGTTTAAAAGTAAAATTCAAAATATCTTAAGTCATCCTGAAATTTTCAAAAACTTCAAAAAGCTTTGGGTTATCTTGATTTTCTTGAAAGTATGGCAACCTTGTTTTAAAGATTTTTATAAATTTGGTCAACTGAAAATGACATTTTATTTTCATTTCTTTATCGAACTGACGAATTAGTTATTTAGTACAAAATTAAAAATATAAATTTTAAACAGACATATTTTTATTTAGTAAGGAATACCAAAAAATTTTTAAAAATAGTTCATAAAACTATAAAAAAATGTAATAGTGCATAACAGTTGAAAAAATAAACAAAGATAATAAAATCATTAAGATTTAAAGTTTAATTAAATTAATCTTAAAGGAAATCCAAATAAAAAAGGCAGTCAAATTTATTTATAGTGAATTAAATTAAAATTTTTGCACAGCATGAATTTCAAAATTTAATGTTCTTAAAGTTTAGTAATGCTCCTACAAGCTGTAAACTAAAAATACTTCTTGAGGATGATTCACTTTTGCTAAATGTATTCCCTCTCTAATACAAAATAGTATTTAACACCTTTTTTCCTTCAGTAATTTTCAATAAATATCTTTAATATTTTTCAAATATTCTATGTAGTTTTCTAAATGCAAGTACGGGGGAAAATATAATTAAAACTTTTCAGAAGTGTATTCATTAACTTATAAAAAAAAGTAAGTAATTTTATATTTTTCACACCAAATAACATTAACAGATAATAGTTTTACGAGCATAAAGTTAATTTTATAGGCAAATTTAAAAATTTTTCAAAAAATATAAAACTTTAATGTCAATTATTATCCTTATCTTAAAAGCTATCTAAAAAATTTTTTATTTATCTTAGAGAACGCACCTTTGTCTTTAATTTAAGAAAAAAAAAAAAGGTTCTGGGTTTGAATTATTTCATAGGGTCCCTTCAAAAATAAAGGATTTTTTTTCTTTTTTTCATTCATATTGCATTATAACCAAAAATTTTTTTTTTAATTTTTTTTCTATTTCCCTTTATTTGCAGGTTATTTAAACTCTTAAATGTTCATTTTATAAATAATGTTAATATATTTTACGATTTGGCCCCAAAACAAAATGATGTATGTTACACCTTACACTATCATTTGCCTTGGCCATTTTCTAGATAAAAAATTGATAAAAGGAAAAAAACGATTAATTCAATTAAACTATAACAATTTAATTAAATTAGTGTAATTCACATTCTTATTAATTGTTGTTGTGTTTATAACATTTATATTAGATTAAAGAATTATTACGAAATAATACATATTTAAATGAGCTTAAATTTTTTTGTAATTTAAAAAAAAAGTAAGAGTCTTTAAATTTTAACGATACACTTCGTGTTCTTTTTTTCTTTCTTTAATTTATCTGTTGTTGAAATTTCATAAAAATTATTATTACCGTTTTATTTAGTTTAATACTTTTATAACACTTTTTCAATTGTTACAAACCTTGAGCTGCTAAATAAGAGATTCCATTCTTATTTTTATCGGATTTGTTTTACGTTTTGCTAAATTTTGTTTTTCCATTTGGTTTTATTCGTAATACTTTCTGTATCTTTTCATCCATCTGCATAGAGTTTAATAAAGTATTGAAACTAAATTTAAACAGCAGCCTTTTCTTGTTTACTAAAACTAATAATAATACATTTTTTAACATCAATGATATCAATTCCACAACTTTTCCCGTCCATTTGTTGCTCATGTTGAATATAACATTCTTCCCAAATTTTTAACCATTCAATGCTTTTTTAAGCTCGTTTCAGAATAGCGCTAAAAGTGTATAAAACTCGAAAAAATAATTCTTTTTGATTAAAATACGTGAGATACAAAATGCTTTACTTCAGTTTGACGGAGGCTTTTTTTGTATTTTTAAGTTGATCAGACTCTCTTGTTATGTAAAAGCCCAAAATAAAGATTTTTTAACGTTTAAATAATGAAAAAAACAAATTTTACTATAAAAATACTTGATTAATATTTCTACAAAAACATTTTTTTTTACAAACAGTCTCCAGTGTCCGCCATTAAGTTAAAAAAATGACAACATTGCCTCATTTCTAGCGCGATGAATTTAGTACGTTTGTTAAATCTCGTATGAAGCTTAACTAATGCAATTAATTACAAAAAGCGTTAAAACTTTTAGGAAAGATCAATTGTTTTCAAAATCACACGGCAAAAACTAAAGAAAAAATCTCTAAACAGTAAACATTAACAACTTTATCTACTTATTATTCAATATTAAAGATTTTAACGAAACACCCTTATATATGAATTCTATAGTTATGTTTTTTTTTTAACCCGTACATTTTTTAAAATATTGTGTATTGTTATGCTTTGAAACAAAAAAATATTTTCTTGATAATTACAAAATTTGTCAATTCTAACTCTGACTCACTTGCTTAAGTTTTAGGGAATTTCCCTAAGCTATTTTTTGTGAACATTGTTATAGCTGGCAATATATTCAACACAAATGAGTAGTATCAAATAATAAATCATAAAAAATTTTAAGCTCACACCTATGTTGAGTTGAAGAATGATATTCATGTTATACTGCTACACATCACTCATTTATTTAGTTTATAAATTCACAAAAGCTTTGTTGAAATCTCTAGTGTAAAACAGTTAAAAACTACTACCTGATTATCTTGTATAGTGATTATTAAGTAGTCTTTTAAAATTTTGCTAATTTAAGCTAACTAAAGAACATTAAAATAAAACCTACAAGGTTGCCATGTAATTTGGCTAACTCAGACTAGTGTTAAACTTTGAACATTTTGTCCCTTTAAGACCAGTTATTTGTTTGATTTTGGATGTGAGTACACTTAAAATGGTGTATTATAGTTTGTTTTATCCGCATATTCAATATTGTATATCTGCTTGGGGTGGTGCTGCTGAATGTTATTTGAAACAAATTGTTACTATGCAAAAAAGGATAGTGAGGTATGTTTGCCGTGTGCCTGCTTTGACTCCAACAAACCCACTGTTTGTGAAAACTGGTCTGCTGAAATTGAATGATGTGTTTAAATTGCAAGTTTGTAAATTGATGCAGAATAGTATGACTGGATTTGATGTTGAGCATAAAAGTTTTACTCTTGCTAGTTTTCTTCACTCACATAATACAAGATTTTCAAAACAATTAAATTTTATAACTGAAAGACCTAGAACAAGACTTGGCCTAAACTCCATTAGGTATTTGGGTCCAAGGTTTTGGTCTAGTGTCCCAGAAAATTTAAAAAAAATAAAAAAAGATAAGTTTAAATGCGGTTATAAAAATTTTCTATTAACTTGCTACAAGAAGTGAAACATGAGTGCTTATAATCACATGCCTGAGTATATTGTTTTATTGTCTTATTTTTTTTGTGCATTTGTGTATAAACTTGATTAGTTATATATTTTGTTTTCCTCGTTGATTTCTGTATAAATTTAAGCTAGATATTTTATGTTATTTAACTTACTTTTAAATATATAAAGGAACATTTCTGTTAAGGTTTTTTACTTCTTCTAATACAAGTTTGTTAAGATAGAAAATATTTTTCAAGTTTTCAAATATTGATCAAGACTTGTGTTAACTTAATGCTAGCAATAAATTACATAAGATTTTCTTTTAGAGTTTGTTGTTTTGTAGCTATTGTTTTTAAACTACACTGCTTAATAGTATATTGCTGCTTAAATTTTCAACAGCTAATTGTGGAATCACTTGGTGGCAGTGATATCATAATTGGATTGTTGCTATTGTTGTTTTGTACAGAACTTCGGCAGCACTTGCTTGGGGATTTGAGCTTCAGGATTTTCCCACACTTTGTGGTTTTTAGTGTTGAGATTTTAACCTTGTGAGTGTTTGCCAAACGACGTGTCACCAGGGTTTTTTTTCAATAAAGGGTTAGGATTAGTTTTTTTTTTTTTTTTTATTTTGGTTAGTTAAAAGTTCTACTTTTTTTGTTTATAGATTTAGTTTTATTTTTTAATTAAATGGTCAAATTTTTTCTTAGTAAATTTAAAGATAGTGTAGGTGGAATAACACGTGATGAGCTCAAACTCAATTGCATGACCTTCAGAAAACGTTTATCGTTGTAAAGGGGAGAGTGAGTTAATTCTGATGTTTTTCTACCTTAAAAAAAAAAAAATAAATAAATAAATAAAAAAATAAAAAATAAATAAGGTTTAGTTGATTTAGTTTTCTATTACAGTTAACTTATGTTCTTCTAATTCAACTAAGTTAGTTTCAGAGTTGCTGCATTAATTTTGACACTCACTCAGGCTATTCAAGCAACTCAGTTTAGATTGAAATTTTTGAAAAACTCAGGCTAGTTTAAACTTTTTTCAAAAAAACTAACGCTGACTCAGGTTTGTTTGGTTATTTTATCTGAGAATAGAATTTACGACTTGAAATATTTTCTTTAAAACTATATTTTCGTAAATTCTGTTCGTTATTATTTGTTGTTTTTCGGTATTTAAGCTAGACAAATAGTTTTTGGCATATTTTATCAAAGGCTCAAATTTAATTTAATAAATCAGATTTATCTAAATAAAAAAAAAATATTTCAGCAAAATTATCAAACCATAACTAGTAATTGTTTAAAATGGTTTTGCTTTATCAGAGAATTATTCTATTTTAAATTTTAATAGTTACTGTAGTAAAGTTATTTTAACAAGTCAAGATTGAGTAATCTAGCAATTTAACTTTTTCTATAGTGTATTTAAATATTGTTCTTCACTGATCATATTACTTCACTCTTTAAAAGATATAATAAGCAGCACTTTAATTTAGTTTTACTTTTGGCTATTTCTATAGGATTTTGCATTTTAAACTAATCCAAAACTTGCAGTTATTTAGAAAATTTATAAAGTTCAAATTATATTAGTTGTGGTAAGAAGACTTAGCTTTAAAATTGTATGATTTTTTTAACTTGTAATCTTGATTTTTATATATTGCTATGTGTGGAATTTTTATTTTGTATAAAAAAAAATTTTCTTTAGATTTTAAAAAAAAGTTACAAGTTTTATTTTTATTAATCTAATTAAATAAGTTTTATTATTTTAAACAACTAAATTTGATAACAAAAATTATTTGTTTTCTAAAATTGTTGTATTGTATAGAAGCAAACATCTTAAAAATTATTTTTAACTACAAGTCAATTTTTACTATAGTCAAATAAATTCATTTACAATAAAAAATAGGTTTTTAAATACATTTGAAATGGACAACCTACCGATAGATATTCAATGCAACAAATTGGTGGAATGGTTGATAAGCCGTAGACATTGCAATATAAAGTGGCAAGCTTCTAATGAGGTTTGTTTATAAATTGAATAAATTAAAGTAGATTTTAATAATTATTATTTTATTTTGATTATCAATTTAGGTTTATTCTTAAACACTTGTACACATCTAACAGTGTTTTGTTTACATCAATTCTATACTTTGTTAGCATCAATTTGGTTCACTTTTGTTTAATTTAATGGATTCAGAATGCAGCATATAAATCTGCATTCTGCACTATTGTTTGTTTAAAGTATAGGATATATATTTAAAATTTCATCTTAGTTATCAGACAATTTATACCACTTAACAAAACTATAAGTAACTTTTTAGTTCAAAAACAATTAAAGTTGGTAAGTTAAAAAGGAATTTTGTGGAAAGTGAAAAACAGTTGTTTCACTCAAACATCAGTTTTTCAACTTTTAATTGATTTTCTGTAAAATTTTTCAATAAATATAATATTTTATATTTTTATTACCTAAATCATTCTACTAAGAAAATTTCGGAAAACTTGAGTTGAAAAAAACAGTATTTTATATTCTATATAATGATTTTTTTATTTAAGAAAACTGAGGTCTTAAACATAGGAAGTAATAGAGTGTTTTGAACTTTAGTATTTCAAGAAATATACGATAGCAAGATTGCTATTCATATATTTGTATTATAAATTTTTTACAAGTATGACTAAATCTAAAAGCTTTAACAAAACTTTTAAATTTTAAGAATATTGACTTAATAATTAGAGCTTATAAATAAAATTGCATGTGAAAGTTTATCAAAAGTGCCTTTAAAACCTTAAGTTAGTTACTATAAAGTTTTTGTTTTGCCAAATAAATAAAAATTTATTGTCATATCAAACATTTTTTAAGTCTTATAGTAAGTTGAATAAGGATAGCATGTTATTGATGTAATGTTATAAATAGTTTTAATGTGTTTCATTAACAATGGCTTAAGAAATGATGAATGCTTACAAAATAGTTTGGTTTATTTCTTTTAAAAAGTATTTTTTAAAGATCTATGGAATTGGCTAAAATAAATTGTATTAAATAGATGTTTTTATAATTTTATTTTTTCTAGTTTTAGTACTTGTTTTTTGTTTCTGAATTTTACATTTTTCTTTATTTTTTTACTTCCAACATTAAACTATAGTTTTTATTTGTAAAAACAACTGGAAAGTATTCATTAAGTTTGTTTTAATAAAAATCATCTATTCAGTCCATACTTGTCAACACACCACTCAAAATTCTAATTTTCAATTGTAACTAGCTATAAAGCCTGTTTATTCTGTATCAAAGCTATGGTTTTAAAATAAAGGTGGATAATTGTTTAGTTGGACTTATTAAAAAATATTTTGTGTGCAAAGTTTATTCAGAGTGGCCACTGGAACTTTAATCCTGGAGAAACCTGTAGTTTGACAATTTAGGATAAAAAACATGGAATTTTAAACAATTTTTAAATGTTAAGTAGTGAAATTTAAATTTGACACAAAAAATCTACCATATAGATAAAAATTTATTGCCATCATTTTTTTTTTTTAAACACATTGAAGTTAACTTTACAGTATCGTTTCAACATTATTGTGCCATTTAACACATTTTTTACCTTTAACTTAAATTTAAACTAGAAATAGACCCAAAAACGTGTAATTTTAACGTGAATTTTCAAAAACCTGGAAGATTCCTTCTCAAAATTCAGTGCCCTGTTCAGTGCCCTGTTCATAAAAATAAATTCTGCCTGCACTGTGTATTGAAAAATATTAGTGTTAAAAAAATATTGTTTTTTTTGTTTGTTAGAGTTTTTTGTAGGCCAAAAATAGTTAACAAACCAAAAATTTCTACTTGATAGGCCGTATTTTGCTAATTCTTACTTTAAAATAATCTTCTGACAAGGACTACTTAATTTTTAAAATGATACAGTTTGTAATGAATACAACATGTTTAAAGTAGCTATACAGTATGTTTTCAGTAGCTTTTAACTATAAAAGCATCTTTTTCTAAAGTTAAATTTTTTGCAAAAAGTTATAAAACTTGTACATAAAAATATCAAGAATAGAAGAAAACTAAAAAATCTGGAAAAAAAATTCAAAAAACTTAGGGCCACCCTGTTTGTTTAAAAATTAAAAAACAGCTGGTAGCTTGTTAAAAGTTTCAAGTTAGTTTACTTGTATAAATACAGTTTATGGCCTTAAACAAATATGTATGTAATAAAGTGTATAGTAGCATTATCAGCTGAAGTTAAAAAATTAAATTAGTGTCTAAGAATATTTGGTATACTATTATATAAACTATTTATTAAATCAGGGTTTCCCAAAGTGGGCAATATCGCCTCCCTGGGGGCGATTTTAGTAATTTGGGGGGCGATAATTAGTAAGGGGGCGAAAGGGTGGGCAATAATTAGTAAGGGGGCAAAAAGGGGGCGATTTTAAAATTTTGGGCTGTCATAAGATTTTTACTTTTTTTCTTGCTATTTTACTAATTTTAGCTTGCTATTAATTATTTGACCCTGAGGTAAAACTTAAACAAAAAAGATAATTTTATTTATGTACAAAATAGAAAAAAAATCAAGTGCTTATGACTCCTACTTTCAAATAAATACTATATTTTCATTCATATATTTCCTTATTTAAAAATTACATAGATCATAGACGATTGGAATCCCTCTCACTATTTTATAACCTGACAGATATGTTATTTGGGATCATAAATGGTAAAAATTTATGTTATTTATTTTTAACTATAACCTCATGATATTTCCAGTTTTTTTTTGAAAAGTCACTAAGTTAGACTAAGAAATAAAACTATACAGGGTTGCCAATTTACCTAGAAACCTGGAAAAACCTGGAATTTGACAATTTAGCCAAAAACAAATCTGGAAAAAATCTGGAATTTTTAACAATTTTAACATATTAAGTAGTAAAATTTAGATTTGACACAAAAAAGCTATCATATAGATAAAAATATGGATTCCTTCGAGGCAGATACTTTTGAAGTAAACGACTAACAGGAAACCTTCTCAGACTTACAAACTGACCTTGAACTTAAAGTAAATTCTTCCAAAGAACGATATGAAAGCTTTTGGACTCAGCAAAAACTAAGGCAAAAGTATCCAATCATTTAGAAGGAATTTAGATTGTTGTTTATAGCTTTTCCTTCTAGCTATATTGTTGAGAAAGCTCTCAGTTCAGTTATCATCATCTTGAGCAAAAGATCTTATCTAGATATTTATAAAGGAGGTGACTTAAGGCTCTATTTTACTGATTAAGAATCAGTTTAGAAAAACTTGCAAGCAGTCATGAACCTCATCCTTCACATTATATATACTTTAGTAGCAGACTTTATTTTATAAAAGTTTTTTAATTTTATTTGATCTTTTAAAATATTTCTTATTTAACCTGGTTTGTATTGTATTTAAGTAGTCTTTTTATAATAACAACTGTATTAAGCTATTCATTCTAAAACAGGTTTGCATAATGCCTAATAAATATTAATTACGGTAAACTTTCTCTTGAGTTCGAACTTTTTATCCAAAAAAAATTGCAAATTTATATTTTCTTAAATTTAACTAAAGTAAATCCTATTACTAGCTAAATATTAATAAAACAAATTATGTATAATATCTAATTGCTTATATAGATCTTTTTTCTTAATTAAAGTTTGTTTTATGTTTTAGTTCATTTCATGTTTTTTCATAACATTATTGCATATAACACATTGAAATTTGTCATTTTGTAAAAAAAATGTGGTAATAATTTTTTGAGTTTGCACTTTTTGATTTTTTTTTAAGTCCGAACTCAAGCGGAAGTCTACTATATTTATTAAATGGTTTATGTTTTAAAGTTGTTAATAGTTTTATTTTGACCTGGTTAATTTTGTAGTTCATATTCGTCGTTTTACATTACACTAAAAGTTTTTATAGCATAGTGATTAAAATATTTGTTTGAAAAACCTTTATTTGACAGGTTTTTGTTATTACTTGTTTAATCTGTATATAACTATTATCTGATTGTAAAATTTTGATAACCATTAAAGTTTTTATTTCTAAAAATTATTTTTTGGTTTTAAAAGAGTATAAATTTGAGGCCTCTATTTGAAATGACTTTTACGTTTTCATTTAAAAGTTTCTTAAACTCAATTTTATTTTTTAACTTGATTTACTATTGTTAATTTTTTTTTATCATATAAGGAGTTTTAAACTGTTAATACAACTATTTTTTTTTTATCTTAATTCAATATATATTAGCAATTAGAATATACTTATTTTATTTAAATATTTCAACACTAGCTTTTAGTTTTTCACTATTTTCCTCTGTTAAACTATCATAGACTAATAGCTAGAAAAAAAAACTTTTTAAACAGAATAAAATTAGCCATCAAAAAGACTGCTACAATTACAAAACAAAATTTTCACCTAGTTAAAAGTATTTTTTTAATTGATTACTTTCTGTTCACAGAATTAACTGTCAAACATTGAATTTTTTTTTGAATTTAAACAAAGAAAAAAAAAGTTAGAATTAAGGTTTAGTTCCCTTGAGATTATTCCCAGTCAAATACTATTTCATGGTATTCTACTACGAAACAAGTAGTTTAAAAAGTTTAAAATTAAAGTTTTAACTTTACAACTAACTTGCTTACAATATATCTTAGCATTGAAATTAATAAATTTATTGTATTAACTTGATGAAACCACTTTTCATGTGAGATAATCAACCAGTCGGTCAAACTTCCTCAAACTAGATCAGAAATTATTTTTCAATTTTAATTTTATTATGTGTAAAATAAACTGTTTCTTTTTTTATGGTTTTTTAATCTCTGGTATAGTTATTTTAGAATATGCCTATTTATAAAGTAATTTAAGTATTTTGTGCGGCTTAAATAAGTTACTTAGTTTTAACTTCTAAATGTCCAAAATTCGTTATATGAGATATTATTATAATGTCAGGTTTCATTAAAGATTTCAGATAGGTAACGTACTGCTCAGATCCAGTCGCAGATCCAGTCGAATTTCGACCTGCTAAGTAAATTGAAAACTACTTGTGCAAAATAAATAAAATTTAGTTTTTTGATACTTACTATTTTGAAATACACTTTCATTTCTTTTTCAGTTCACAATATTATTTCCTAGATCACAATAATACTAAATAATTTTATTACAACTTTGCTCGAGTTTTTTAATTTTCTTATTTGTTATTTTTTAAATCATGCAGCCCGCAATTACATTTTTTAACAAGTTGAAACTAGAAAAGATTTTTTAGTAAATATGAGTTGCTCACTACAAAAGTTGTCCACCACTGACCTAAAAGTTTCATTAGTTTCAAAACAGTTCATATTTAAACAGGATTGATTACAGATTACACAAGTCTTTTTAATATTTAAGTATTTTAATACACTTTACTGGGCTTCTTAGAGATTACTGTAAATTATTTTCTAAAGACCTGTAAACTACTTTGAACACAAAAGTGCGTGAATAAGAAGTACTAGACTAAATTACATTTCAAACACAAATTTTTTTATCACAAAAGTTTGTACTAAAAAGAAAAACTACTTTGAAAAATCGTGGGGGGCAATTTTTTTTCAAATTACTGAAAAGGGGGCGATTTAGTAAATGAGTTTGGGAAACCCTGTATTAAATAGTAGGGACATCAATAAGGTATGCCTTTTAAGAGGTAGTTACTTGATGTAGAAAATAGGCGGAACAAAAATAAAATTTATGTTTTATTATACTTTGTAAAATAATTTAAACAAACAAAACTATGATTAATCCAAGTACAACACACTTATTTTTTCAAGCATCATGTAAAGTTTATTTAAATTGTATTTTTCTTAAAAGTAAGTATACATTAGCTATTATTTATTATTAATGAGCTAAAACATGTTTCTAAACTGTAAGGCAAAAATTTTTGCCTAGGTTTAAATTACATACTTGTTGATAAAACCAATGTTTGTTTTTATGATACTTCTAAGTAATGAAATAAAAATTAGTAAAGGCAATTGGGGGGATCCAACACTTTTTTTTTCTCAAAATTAACTTTAGCTTTTATATGAAAGCTTTGAGTACAAACTACAAGCCAGTTTTTATGGAATTCAAAAGTATTATTTAACTTTTGAGTTATTTTATTTTTTATAAATAGCTTCTGATACAAACCGCTATCTCCTACTTCATTTTTCAAGCAATCTTCTTCAAATTTTCAGAAAATGTTCCTTATATTGAAAAAAAACATTACATTTGAATTTTAATAATTAAAAAAAAAAAATTTATGACAAAAATTTGAAAAAAAAACTATTTTTAGCAAAAGAAAATTTACTATAAATTTTTTAAGTCCAAAGTAACATTTTTTTTTATTGTATAAAGATTAGACTGTAAAAGTTTAAAGAAGATTGCTTGAAAAATGTAGGCTTGACTCTGACTGAACATATCTCAAAAACCAATTTGAATTTTTTTAAACGATAATTTGCATTTTAAAGCTTAGAAACAACTCTATAAAATTAGATCAACTTGTAAAAAACATGGTTTAACCCCCCCCCCCCCCCCCCCTATGGCCTTAAGCAAAGAATATTAGGGTGCTTTTAAGTATGGCAGCCTTTTTTTTCTGCTGGTTTTTAGCTAAAAACTTTTAAACACTTAGCAAGTACAACAAAAACACCCTGTGCTAAGTTTTAGATGAACTGAAGAAACTTTCACTTTGGTGGAATTCAGTTTTCTGAAAACCACCCCAATGCAAACTGTATGGGACTCAAAAAATATGACGTTAAAGTTTTTAGCTGGAATTTCTTTACATTTAGCAATCATTATACAAACACATAGTGTACAATCAAGATGATTTAAAGAAAGTTTTATGGTTGCACTTCTTGATTTCAGTAACTTTTATCACTTTTTGTAAGCTTTCTTGAATTTACAGTTTATTTTTAACAATAAATTAAAAAGTTCCCACCATGAAACCAATTTTCTTTAAATTGCCTTATATTATTCACAATGTGTTTTTGTAGTAATTGAAAAACTAAGATAACTTCCAGCTAAAAACTCTATCTTTGCATTTTATGAGTCCCGTATCAGTTTGCATTGGGGTGGTTTTCATAAAATCAAATGATGCCAAGGTGAAAGTTTCTTCAAATCATTTAAAATTTTCCACAGGATGTTTTTTTTAGTGTTTGTCAAAAGTCAAAAGTTTTTAGCTGAAATCTCAAAGGTTGCTGTATCTATAAGCTCCTTAAACTGAATATACACTATTTATGTTATCTTCTTTTTCGGTTTACTTTTTTTTATAAAATCTTTAACTGAATTTAAGATGACAAACAGTAATTAAATTATATGTTTTTTATTATTTTTTATTATTAATTAAATGCCATCAATTATTATTAAATCATAATGAAATAATATTCATTCTTTACTACGTTTAAGTAGTGAAGTCAAAGATAACACAAGCAGTGAAATACATTATAATTTGTTTTTAATATTTTTTAATACATTTTGTTGAGCTTTCAGGATAAATTGTTATAAAGAAACTTATCCTTTCAAAGCCAGAAACCTGATATTGTTTACATTATTTAACAATATAAATATTTATAGGTTGTAAAGTCGAAGATAACACAAGCACTTAAAGATATGCCTTCAACAGATGAGATGAAGAAATTGTTAGAAGGATCGTGTTTTCATTATTACAAATGCAAAAAAATAGTTGATGTTCTGAAAGACACTGAAAAAGATTCTAAAAACATATTTGGAATGTACTCATCCCAAAGAATGAAGGTTTTGTTTGTTAACTACGTTGTTCCCAAAAATTACTTATTTTTGTTGTGATATCAAGTCGAAAACTATCATTTGTTGACAAATAATTCCAACGAGTGAATGTTTGTCTATGTAATAGTATTTTTTATTTGCAAAAGTTAAAAGTTTTTTATATTCAAACTCATCTCAATGACTGAACATTAAGTTGTATTAAGTTAAATGTTTAACAACATATTGAGTTATTTTTCTCGAAGTTTTTCAGTAGCTACTTAACATTTAATAAATAAGTTTTAAAAAAACTTTCAGACATTTTTATTGATAAATGTTCAGCAACTCAATATTGTATATCGTAAACATTTTAAAGTTTTACGTACAATTTATATCTTGATTATTTCTTTTCATTTATTATAATACACATAATATAAAACAGGATTGGAACCAAATAGTGAGTTTGTACGAGAAAGAAAATTTGTATTTAGCTGAATTATCAAGCAGAATGTTAAGAAATGTTAACTATGAAATTCCTGAAAACAAAAAACAAATCACCAAGTGCACACAACTTCAACAGGTGTTTTATTGTTAAAGTTTTATAAAAATAAATTTAAATTGTTTGTTTTAATAAATCAACAAATCTGTTTAAGTCATTCTATATATTTTTGAAACTTATATATACATTATATAGTAATTAGTTAGTTTTTATTATACTTTTATACTTTTTAAGTCATACTTCACTAAAATTTATTCACCACTCATACAAAAGACAGTACAAAATACAAATACAGACTTACCAAGTGGTATTTTCTTAGAATTTAAATTAAGATGTATAACTCATATGTCTTCTGGAGTATAGCGACCAAAATAAAATTTATTATCATTTATAATTCATTCCATTGTATGGTAGATAAATTGAATTTTGGTAAAAAATTATTCAAGTTATGTAAATTAATATTTATTAATTGCTTTTTTTAGTTAATAAATTAGTGTTTAACTGTGATTTTTTTAAGTTAGACAAATTTTACAGTTTTTTTGTTTAGTAGGCTTGAAGTTTTAAAAATCTAGTTTTTTCCTCAAATTTAAACACTATTTTGTAAATCAGGGTTAGGTAGTTATCTTCAAAATAGGGGTAAAACATGGAAAAAAGGTAGTTTTTAGACTTACACTAGATATTTTGAACTCAATGATGAAAAGCAAAAAAAAAAGTCATAGGTGTTTTCAATGGTAGTTTTGAGACTTACACTAGGTATTCTGGACTCAATGATGAAGAGCAAAAATAAATAAAAAAAGATCTAAGATGTTTTAAATGGCAGTTTTTTGAGTGATCTTGTTGGAGGGGGTCATGGCTTTTTTAATTTCTGTTTAAGGGCCCTTTTAAAAAAAAGTTTGGGAAACCCTGATATGAACTAATTGACTTTTTATTATTTTTGTGAAAGTTATAGTACACATAATAGTATGTATTATTTTGATCACAGGAGTGCGAGAAGAAGATGAAGGATTGCGACAGGAGGAAGCAGGAAGCCGAGAGGAATTACGAGAGGGAGTGCAAGAAGATCGGTATAACTGGGAAGGACGCCAGGAAGGAGATACTCGACCTCGCCAAGGACATACACCACGATTTCGATCAAATTGCTGATTGTTGCAAGGATCTGAGGAAGGCAGTTGATTACTACGTGGAATTTGTCAGATACACTTCACAGACTGAGTTTGTTTATATATGTATTTACTATTATTAAGATTGTCATTTTAAGTTTTTTATTTATTGAACAATATGTTTCACTTTGTTGAACCACTACAAACTATATTAAAGATTAAATAAAAAAAAAATTCTAATAAGTAGCAATAATCATAACCATCATAATATTAATCATTTTCATATTTCTTACAACAAAGGGGTGAGTTCGACGATTCAGTGTGCCCGGTAACGAAGCACCTCAGTTGCCACGGTAACACCACGGTGTACCAGTACAAACACGGGAAAGTCCCTGATAAGATAGTAATTGAAGACAAGTTTGAGATGTTGAATAATGAATCTGAAGAAGTTGATGATGAGGTTAGTTAGAATTGTTGTTAATTTTTCTTTGTTTTAATTCTAGTTTATGAATTTTAGTTATATAAATTTAAATACATTTTCTAGACTTAAATAAATGGGACACGTTCAAATTCCACCCGCAATCAAAATCCACCCGGGTCAAAATCCACCCGATCAAAATCTACCCGGTTCAAAATCCACCCGATCAAAATCCACCCGCAATCAAAATCCACCCGGGTCAAAATCCACCCGATCAAAATCTACCCGGTTCAAAATCCACCCGATCAAAATCCACCCGGGTCAAAATCCACCCGATCAAAATCCATCCGAGTCAAAATCCACCCGAGTCAATATCCACCCGTTCAAAATCAACCCGGTTCAAAATCCACCCGATCAAAATCAACCCGGTTCAAAATCCACCCGATTCAAATCAACCCGATCAAAATCAACCCGGTTCAAAATCCACCCGAGTCAAAGTCCACCCGTTCAAAATCAACCCGGTTCAAAATCCACCCGATCAAAATCAACCCGGTTCAAAATCCACCCGATTAAAATCAACCCGATCAAAATCAACCCGAGTCAAAATCCACCCGATCAAAATCAACCCGAGTCAAAATCCACCCGGTTCAAAATCCACCCGATCAAAATCAACCCGGTTCAAAATCCACCCGATTAAAATCAACCCGATCAAAATCAACCCGAGTCAAAATCCACCCGATCAAATTCCACCCGGTTCAAAATCCACCCGGTTCAAAATCCACCCGATCAAAATCAACCCGAGTTCTTTTTTTTTCGAAATAAGAATTAATTTCTAATAGAATTTTGTAATATTGAATAAAGTTATATGTTTAAACAACTATTGGTATAAAAAAGAGTAAGTATTTATAAAGAAAGAAATTTTAATTTATTTAATAAAATAATTAAAAAAAAAAGTTAAACAATATAATTAAACAGCATTAAAAATAAATTCATAGTAGCTTTACAAGTATTTAAAATGTTTATAATTTATTAATGTTAGTAGTGTTGGTGTTACTTTTAAAAAAATAAGTTAAAAAAAAATAAAAAAAGAATTACGCTCAGTTTCAATCCATTTAAACTTCCTTCTAATTTAATTTCCCAAAGTCAATCATAATTAAATAAAAATATTTACTAAGAATAACTCATAGTAAATTAAAATATCAAAACTATAGAAGTTTATAAATTAGAAGAATCTTTAATAACATTTATTAAGCTAAAGAAAATTACAAAAATCAAATACCAAATAATGTAAATTTATGGAAAATGTTAATTAAATGTTACAAAAAGAAAATTAAAATATTAATCTAAAATTTTTGAGCTTTTTTTTTTGATATAAAAAGTTTTGTGTTTTGTGCTTTACTTAAATTTCAAAATAGTATTACATACAATATTTTATTATATAAAAAATTTTAACTAACAGTGTTTATAAAAAATAAAATATAGATAAAGAATAATATAAAATTGCTACGTGATAATAAAATAAAAATCCTTTGTTAAATTTAGAAAAACTATCACCTATTAACTATATTTTAAACATTATTGTTTTCGACGTGGAAAAGACGTTAAAAGATATTTTTGGTGTGCGACTCGATAACTTTAAGGTATGTTCGTGCAAGAGGACTTAGGACCAAATATTTTGAGCGCTTTTATTTGTCGTTTAGTAAACAATTTATTGACGTTTCTTTTATTAGTAATTTTTAAAAACAGAACATAAGTTTTAATATAAAAATACGAAAACTAATTTACTAAAAATATAAATGAGGAATATGTAAGAAATCAATAACTGTTTTAAAACAATTTTATTGTTTTCTATCTAATTTTTGTTACATATATTTTTTAGTTATTTTTTTTAATTTATACAATAATTTTAGCTGCTATTATCGTTTTTTCAAAGTGTTTAAGTTAATTGAATTTTATTTTATTAAATGTTTTTTTTATAAACCATCTATTTTTGAAAAAACTAAAAACTGTTTCGTCTAAAGTAACTAAAGTTATAAGTTATTTTTAATTAGATAACAACTTAATTTGCTAGTTTTTAACTAATAGTACAAATTAAAAAGCTAAACATTTTTCTATGAATTCTAAAGTCCTTTACATAAAACAAATATCGACTCTACAATTCATTGAGTTTGCTCAAATAGCTTGTAAATTGCAACTTAAAAAGTTAGTAGTTAGACTTGAGCTAGGGAAATTATATACTTTAGAATTGTAGTAGTAAACAAATAAGTTGAGTTTTTTAGAAATGACACTATATTTATAACAAATATTACGAAAAAAAAACTTATAACATTTTTAATTTATTATTAAAATGTTCTATTTTTACATAGGTTCATTAAAAAAAAGTATGTATTTCAGACAAGAGAGTTTAAATTCAAGTATAAGTTATTTTTATGAATTTTTGTACCAGACTGTATCAATTTAAACAATCGTATTATTAATTTTATTAATAGGTTAAGGCCGGTTTTGAAATTGATTAATTGAGTGGTTTTATAAAATTTAATCTCTTTTGGTTAACGTTTAAATTTTAAATTTAAAATTTTCTAATCTAAAACTTTTAATTTACATGCGATAAATTTTCTTGAATTAATTTCCGACAATTTAAGTTAAAAGCTATAACTGCATGTTTTTAATTAATTAGTTGTAAACGTTTTATGTTTTTTTATAAATATAAAGTTGCATAGAAATTGTAATTAAGTAAGATAAATTATTATTTACTGTTCAATATTATATTGTTAATTGATATTTTTTAATTCATAGAAATGGAAATGTTATTATTTACCACTATTTTTTTTAAATATAATCTTCATATAAAAAAAGTCCATTTGTTAAAACTTGAAATTTTAAGTAATTTAATTAAAAATGAAACAATATTAAAATTAAACAAAATTTTATATTGGTTATAACGAATTAAAACGGTAAAGACAACTATTGTTATAACAAATTGTTTAGTAGACAAATTAACTTTAAAAGCGTGAAAATTTTGTCTAACAAATAAAACCTGAAATTAATAAATATTTAATTTAAAGTTAATATTGAAAAATCTTTAAATGGCAATACAGTAAAGGTAACTATCTAAAGTAAATTAGTGACCTTTTCTTAACAAAGAGAACTTTTATAGATAAATATCTTGTTAAGACCTTTCACATAAAAAAATTATATAAAAAAAAAAACAAAAACTAAATGAATTTTAAACATTTGCCTTTTATTTTTTTTGTAATTAAAAGTAACGAAGATGCAGTCGGATTTAATCAGAGTCGGCAGACAATTGTTTATCTCGGGCCAAATTTCATGTTTCAATTTTTTCCGCGAGCCGTTTTTTATTCAGTTTTTGTTCTTAATCTGTTTTAGTCACGTTTATCTACTTAAAGGGATCAGGCCTGGCATATTTAAAATGTATATTTTTTCTAAAGTCGAAAACTATTTTTTTAAAAAACTTGTGTCATATTATTATTTCTATCATTATTTACAAGGTGTAGATCATTAAAAACAGGTGTAGATCATTATGTACACTTTTTATAATCAATTTCTATTATTTTATTTGTATTTTCTTTTTAGTAGTTAAAAATAATCTTTTTTTATTTAATGCACAGCATATCACGTATTTAAAATTTTAGTGATTTTGTTAAACTAGTTAAAATATAAACAAGTATTAATACTTTCATTTTAAACAGTGTAAGTTTTTCTTTTAAAACCTTTAAATACCTTAATAATCTATCTAAAGTTTTTCGGGTTGCAACTTTTTGAAACAAAAAAAGTACAACAGTTACTTCAACCCAGTCACCGTGTTTTTAAAAGTTAAAAACATGTAAAATTGCCAATTAAAAAAACTTTGCAATATTATATAAGTAATTTATCCAAGTACGTAAGCTTTTGTTGTTTAAAAGGAAAAGTAAAGTCTAAAATTTAAAGAAAAACTTCTAGATTTACTATCTGTCTTTTTTCACATCTAAGGCTTAAGCATAATAAATGATTTTTAAATGATATTCAGAAACTTAAAAACAAACTATTAGAACTTCTTTTTCTTTTTTGAAAATTTCAATTTAAACTTTGTTTTGTTTATTTGACCAAATTTACATGCTCGAGGGCCACATATTTACACTTCGAGGGCCGCAGTTTGCTGACCCCTAAATTAAATGGATTAATTTGTATTATAAATGGTAGCTTTCACTTGTAATACTCAGTTTTTATAAAAATTATATCGTGTGACGTATTTGTTTAAAAATTACTTAAAAGTTCTAAATTATTAAATTTTATACCTAGAAACAGTAAATTATAATTGATTGTCGTGTAATTGTGATTGAGATAATACAAGATTATTTTTTCTGGCACATCCTTTAGTTTTCTAAAAGTTTTAACATAGTCATATTTGTATAGTAAAACTTTAATTTATTTATCCTGACGTTGTTAAACTTTTATTAGCTCTTATAGTTATACTTATATCAAAAACAACAGTACCTTTAAAAGCTGCTTGCCGGCTGTAGCTATTCAAAATTATATTCAGTAATCAAAAAAACAAAAATATTTTTGTCAAAAATTCCTTATAATAAGCAAAAATACCAAATAACAACTCAAAAAACCTCACAAAATAAGTTCAATCTGTAGTACAGTTTTTATATTCTTAAGTCAATTTATAAGGGACAAAAATACAAGATTTTATAAGTGTTTTTTAAATAAAACTTGTTTAAGATTGGTACTTTAGAGTGGTGAGATTTGTTTAAATGATACTTGATTTAAAAAGAAATAAATAAACAAGGTGCTTGTTTCGATTCGGTTGGATTTTGACTTTGGTTGATTTTGTGTCGGTAGGATTTTGACTCGGGTAGATTTTAACTCGGATGAATTTTGATCGGGTGGATTTTGACTCGGGTGGATTTTGATCGGGTGGATTTTGACTCGGGTTGATTTTGATCGGGTGGATTTTAAACCGGGTGGATTTTGATCGGGTGGATTTTGAAACGGGTGGATTTAGAGTTGGGTTGATTTTGATCGAGTGGATTTTGAACCGGGTGGATTTTGATCGGGTGGATTTTGAACCGGGTTGATTTTGATCGGGTGGATTTTGATCGGGTGAATTTTGAACCGGGTGGATTTAGAGTCGGGTTGATTTTGATCGGGTGGATTTTGAACCGGGTGGATTTTGATCGGGTGGATTTTGACTCGGGTTGATTTTGATCGGGTGGATTTTAAACCGGGTGGATTTTGATCGGGTGGATTTTGAAACGGGTGGATTTAGAGTTGGGTTGATTTTGATCGAGTGGATTTTGAACCGGGTGGATTTTGATCGGGTGGATTTTGAACCGGGTTGATTTTGATCGGGTGGATTTTGATCGGGTGAATTTTGAACCGGGTGGATTTAGAGTCGGGTTGATTTTGATCGGGTGGATTTTGAACCGGGTGGATTTTGATCGGGTGGATATTGAACCGGGTTGATTTTGATCTGATGGATTTTGACTTGGGTGGATTTTGACTCGGGTGGATTTTAAGTCGAGTGGATTTTGATCGGGTGGATTTTGATCGGATGGATTTTGAACCGGGTTGATTTTGATCGGGTAGATTTTGACTCGGGTGTATTTTGATCGGGTGGATTTTGACCCGGGTGGATTTTGATCGGGTGGATTTTGAACCGGGTGGATTTTGATCGGGTGGATTTTGAATGCGGGTGGATTTTGATCGGGTGGATTTTGAACGCGGGTGGATTTTGATCGGGTGGATTTTGATAGTATACCAAATAAATAGTTAAAGTCATATTTTTGAATATGTACTTTCCTTAAAGTTTTGAAAAAAAAACAAATATTTTAAAATAATAAAACCTTTGATCATGCAGAAAAGTTTATGATCTATTAAGGTTAGTAATTTTAATGCTTAACATTAATAACGATTTCCAAAAATTCAATATGACGTCACAGATAGACTGGGGATTTGATGACGTGCCAGCAGCAACTGATGACGTAATAGACTTCGGTGACATGGGTGACGTCACTGTGGAGGAAATCTCCATGGTAACGGAGGATTTTGGAGGGATCCAGATTGTTGAGGAGGAGGACAAAGTTGGGGAGAATTTCACAATTGTTTGTAAAAATAATAAAATAATATTTTGTTTGCTGTGTTCGGTAAAGTGTGTGCTAAAAAGCTTGACAAATTTCAAAATTTTTTGTAAAAATATAAAAAACTTGTTTGCTGTGATGAAAGTGTTATAATTAATGTATATATTAATTACAAATTATTAAAAACAGTATAATTTGCGTGCTGTGATACTTCATTTTTATACTAAAAAACAGTTTGTATGTGGTTTATTTTAGATGTATATATTGTTTAAAGGCATGCATTTCTAATCTATCTACTCTACTCTTATTAAAAACTAAATACACAACATTTCTCCCAACAGTTTTGCCAAGAAAATGTTTTTTACAGTAGATGATTAATAAATTCAAAGTAGCTGACATTATTGTAATTTATATTTAATGATAGGTTCTTAACATAAAAACAATGTGTTATTTTAACTAGTAAAAACTCAATGCATGTGGTAACAAGTACTCACATTTTAATATTCATTATCAGGTTGAAGAATCAGACATACAAGAAGCTGCCGAGCATTCGAATGAGGAATTTGTGATTGCAACTGGCGAAGAAGCTGATAGTATATTGAGTAACAAGGATACAAGAGTGCAATTCATCAATGAACTGATTGAAGTTAGTTTTATTTATAAGTAAGTATATTTATCTTGCAAAATTATATTGAGTAATAAGGATACAAGAGTGCAATTCATCAATGAACTGATTGAAGTTAGTTTTATTTATTTGCAAGTTAATATTTATCTTACAAAATTTTATTGGGTAATAAGGATACAAGAGTGCAATTCATCAATGAACTGATTGAAGTTAGTTTTATTTATAAGTAAGTATATTTATCTTGCAAAATTATATTGGGCAATAAGGATACAAGAGTTCAATTCATCAATGAACTGATTGAAGTGAGTTTTATTTATAAGTAAGTATATTTATCTTACAAAATTATATTGAGTAACAAGGATACAAGAGTTCAATTCATCAATGAACTGATTGAAGTGAGTTTTATTTATAAGTAAGTTTATTTATCTTGCAAAATTTTATTGGGCAATAAGGATACAAGAGTGCAATTCATCAATGAACTGATTGAAGTTAGTTTTATTTATAAGTAAGTTTATTTATCTTGCAAAATTTTATTGGGCAATAAGGATACAAGAGTTCAATTCATCAATGAACTGATTGAAGTTAGTTTTGTTTATAAGTAAGTTTATTTATCTTGCAAAATTTTATTGGGTAACAAGGATACAAGAGTTCAATTCATCAATGAACTGATTGAAGTTAGTTTTGTTTATAAGTAAGTTTATTTATCTTGCAAAATTTTATTGGGCAATAAGGATACAAGAGTGCAATTCATCAATGAACTGATTGAAGTTAGTTTTATTTATAAGTAAGTATATTTATCTTGCAAAATTTTATTGGGTAACAAGGATACAAGAGTTCAATTCATCAATGAACTGATTGAAGTTAGTTTTGTTTATAAGTAAGTTTATTTATCTTGCAAAATTTTATTGGGCAATAAGGATACAAGAGTTCAATTCATCAATGAACTGATTGAAGTTAGTTTTGTTTATAAGTAAGTTTATTTATCTTGCAAAATTTTATTGGGCAATAAGGATACAAGAGTTCAATTCATCAATGAACTGATTGAAGTTAGTTTTGTTTATAAGTAAGTTTATTTATCTTGCAAAATTTTATTGGGCAATAAGGATACAAGAGTGCAATTCATCAATGAACTGATTGAAGTTAGTTTTATTTATAAGTAAGTTTATTTATCTTGCAAAATTTTATTGGGCAATAAGGATACAAGAGTTCAATTCATCAATGAACTGATTGAAGTTAGTTTTATTTATAAGTAAGTATATTTATCTTACAAAATTTTATTGGGTAATAAGGATACTAGAGTGCAGTTTATCAATGAACTGATTGAAGTTAGTTTTATTTATAAGTAAGTATATTAATCTTACAAAATTTTATTGAGTAACAAGGATACAAGAGTTCAGTTTATTAATGAATTGATTGAAGTTAGTTTTATTTATAAGTAAGTTTATTCATCTTACAAAATTTTATTGGGTAATAAGGATACAAGAGTTCAATTCATCAATGAACTGATTGAAGTTAGTTTTGTTTATAAGTAAGTTTATTTATCTTGCAAAATTTTATTGGGCAATAAGGATACAAGAGTGCAATTCATCAATGAACTGATTGAAGTTAGTTTTATTTATAAGTAAGTATATTTATCTTGCAAAATTTTATTGGGTAACAAGGATACAAGAGTTCAATTCATCAATGAACTGATTGAAGTTAGTTTTGTTTATAAGTAAGTTTATTTATCTTGCAAAATTTTATTGGGCAATAAGGATACAAGAGTTCAATTCATCAATGAACTGATTGAAGTTAGTTTTGTTTATAAGTAAGTTTATTTATCTTGCAAATTTTTATTGGGCAATAAGGATACAAGAGTTCAATTCATCAATGAACTGATTGAAGTTAGTTTTGTTTATAAGTAAGTTTATTTATCTTGCAAAATTTTATTGGGCAATAAGGATACAAGAGTGCAATTCATCAATGAACTGATTGAAGTTAGTTTTATTTATAAGTAAGTTTATTTATCTTGCAAAATTTTATTGGGTAACAAGGATACAAGAGTTCAATTCATCAATGAACTGATTGAAGTTAGTTTTGTTTATAAGTAAGTATATTTATCTTCCAAAATTTTAATGGGTAATAAGGATACTAGAGTGCAGTTTATCAATGAACTGATTGAAGTTAGTTTTATTTATAAGTAAGTATATTAATCTTACAAAATTTTATTGAGTAACAAGGATACAAGAGTTCAGTTTATTAATGAATTGATTGAAGTTAGTTTTATTTATAAGTAAGTTTATTTATCTTACAAAATTTTATTGGGTAACAAGGATACAAGAGTTCAATTCATCAATGAACTGATTGAAGTTAGTTTTGTTTATAAGTAAGTATATTTATCTTACAAAGTTTTATTGGGTAACAAGGATACAAGAGTGCAGTTCATTAATGAGTTGATTGAAGTGAGTTTTATTTATAAGTAAGTATATTTATCTTACAAAATTTTATTGGGTAACAAGGATACAAGAGTGCAATTCATCAATGAACTGATTGAAGTTAGTTTTATTTATTTTAATTATAAGTAAATTATTAAATAGTTTTAACTTAATAATTATAAATAGTAATAAAGTAAAGATTATTTAGTGATAACTGTTGTGAATGCAATTATTCAATGTATTGATTGAAGTAAGTAATATATACTTGATTACATCCCACTAAATGGTTTTTATATGATATTAGAATTATATTATTTACAAGTAATTCAAAACATGATACTCCACGTTAGGTCATAAACCGTAATCTTATGATTTTAATATTCACAACTGTTAAAATTTGAAGCTTATTTCTTTATTCATAGACTTTAATACATAATTTCAAACTCTTATACCCTAGTTTCAAACCAACGCCTTAAGCACTTTAACCCTAGCTTTAAATATTCAAATTTATCACTTATAATAACTCCCTTTTAATTCTTATCTTCATTACGGTGTCTCTAATTTTAACTTCTATTAATAGATAATCTTAATATGTTGTTGACACTTTGTACAAAAAAGCTGAAAACACTTTGTATTATATTAATAGTTTTAAAACCTCAATATTTCCCAACATCTACTTCAATCATAAAACTTTAAGGGCATAGGGGGTCCGACATTTTATTTTACTAAAAATAACATTGGATCTAATATAAAAGCTTAAAATACAAACTATAAGCCAGCTTTTATAGAATTAAAATATTATTTAATTTTTGAGATATTGTAATTTTAATAAAAAGTTTCCGATACAAACGTATGGAATGCCAATTTTTCGCGGTCAATTTTCTCGGAAATTTAAAAAATCACTAAAAACCTATATTCTCCTTTATTTTTTGAAATAGAGACCTCAAATTTTCAGGAAATGTTCCTTTTATACTTTAAAAGACTTTCAATGTTGGAATTTTAAAAGTATTAAAAAATAAAAAATTTTAGACAAAAAAAAAAACAAAAAAATAGGTGGTTTTTTTTTTAAAGTTTTATTTTTCAAAATTAAAAAAATTCCAGCATTCAATCATTTTAAAATTTAATAATACACTTTTTGTAACAATTTAAAGAAGATTGCTTAAAAAATGAAGGAGGAGATAGATTTTTAGTGAAATGGTCTTTTTTCGCGTTTTTAGTTTGCGGCTTCCATTAAGAATCTATTGAGGTCACCAACTTTGATTGCTCGTATCTCAAAATTACTTTGAATTTTTTCAAGTGGTTAAAAAATGTCTGATAGCTCAGATAAAACTCTATAATATAAGAACTTCATGTAAAAATCAAGGTGGATCCCCCTATGCCCTTAATTATAATTTTACTTAACATCTTTATGCTACTAAACAATGATATAGTGAAAAAGGTTATTCTAATATACTCCTATAAAAGTTTACAAATGTTTAAAAACAGAACAAAAATTATCCAAAGTAGTGGGTGTTAGCTATAAGAGTGAAGTTTATGTTTTAAAATGGACAATAATATCACAAGGCAGCAAATTTAATCAAAGCAGGATTTTCCAAGCTCATTTTCATAACCGCTCATTACATACCCCAAAATACTCAATGTAAAGACCAAACATCCAGTAAATTGTCCCTCAGACCTTTTTTACTCCTCATTACAAACGCCAGTATATCTAGTGTAAGTTATTTGTTGCTGCCTCACTACTCAAAATTTCGAAATTGTACCCCTACTTACTGATATCTTCAAAACACAACGATATCACCTCTTTGAGAAACCCTGTTTTAAATCAATCTGCTGTCTTATGACATCATAAACATATTTATCCACTTTACCTAGATCACTTGTATGATAAAAACATTATTTTCTCGCATTTATGACATCATAACATACCAACTTTACTTGTATCACTTGCATGATGAAAACATTATAAACAGCTTCAAGCTTTTCTCAAGCAACGCATCATCGAATGCGGGATGGAATCGACTGACGATTTCGACGTGACGTCATCAAAACTGCTCATGACGTCACAGAGGGAAATCGAGGAGATGATGAACCACGTTGATGACGTGTACGGGGGAATCACCAACACCAAGATGACGTACCTTTGTCGTATCATCGATTCTCCAAAGTTTGAATGTTTTATTGTTTACTACTTTTTGTTTTTCTATTTTAAGATGACCTCAGTATTGTTAAATTATCTTTAAAAATGTTGTGGAAAATATCTATAAAGTTTTAAGTGATAAATAAAGCATTAGAGAAACAGAAACGTAAAAGGTAGTACTTAAAAATAAAAATATTAGACTTATGATTATGCCTTTTACACGCTTTTGTTTAAAATTTATTTTTATTTTTCTCTCAACAAATTTTTCTCAGAAAAGTGAACAGTTTCAAGAACTACAACCAACCATTTTTGACAGAATAGCCTTCTTCCAGTATCTTTAAAGCCTTATTTTTCTGTGAGATTTTAGAAATGTTCCATCTGATTTATCTTATAATAATGTTTCAGGTTTGTGGATAGGAAAGTAGACAGTTTGAAGAAACTTAAGCAGCTGACGACAAAACACGAGAGGGTGAAGTTGGAAATACAGGCTAAAATGGAGGAAAGCATCGTGGAAGAAAAATATTTGTACCCCAAACAGAAATTGTTAGTTCAAGAAACTAAAGAATGGAAGTTACTTGTTAGTTTTTAATTTTTATTTTATGTTTGTTGGTTTTTTTGTTTAATTTTTAAATGACATAATTTTTCTTACATAGATGGTCTTGTTTTTAAATTATTTCTAAATTTATTACTTTACATTATAAATGATTAAAAATACTTTATTAACCAACTGTATATGTTACGTTAAAAATCACTTACAATTAGTTTAAAAAGTTTAGTTTTTCAACATACTTTTTTGCTTTTAAGCTAACTTAAAAAAGTATAAATATACTTCTTTTTAATATATTTATTTTTTACTTTATAGGTAGAGAAAGCTATTTCATCCTTGTACAAACAGAGAAGAGTGAATTTGATGGGACAAATAAATTTTATATAAATAAATTGAAAAGTTTCAAAACTAAATACAAGTTACTTGAACAACTTTTGTGTAAATTTTAAATTTGTAACAATTTTTCTTTAGCTATAATTTAATTAGTAACTAGTGCTCTACACACAAATTTTATAAAATTTTTTTAAATTTTAAGTTATATTCTCAATGACAAATTTTATGCATTTGAACTTTTTAAGGTGTTTCTGGTTTGTCTTATTCCAAAAAATTTATCAAAAATAGGATAATTGCAATATTCTTTTTGTACTTTTGTTTTCTATTGTTTTAACAGTATAAAGAATATATATTTAATAGTTTAATATTTGTTATATAAAATACAAAAAGTTATATTTATAGTATGTTTGTTTTATTTTCTAATTAAGATTTTATAAAACGGTGTTTTTAACTTTTTAATTTTAATGATGGTTTAAACGTGTATGCTTAATATATTTTAAAGAAAAGTAATAGTTTTGTTTGGGTTTTAAAATAAATACATTTCCGAATGTTTGAGTGACAACATTTATTTCTATAAATAGTTTTAAATAGATATTGTAAAAGACACTAGATATTTTATGATGAGAAAAATAGTTGATTGAGTTCACCATCTTATAATTAGTTTGAGAATAACAATTTTAATATACAAAATGGATTACATACTAAGTATTAAAAGATACTATAAGTTTTGTTTCTACAGATTTTTCAAACGAGTTTTAGTAAAGCTTCACGCTACTAGTTTCTTTCAAAATTGTAAACATACATGTGTTAGTTTACAAAAAAAACAACATTTATTACCAAAATTATTTGTATATTTTAATTACTTTTGCTTAAAAACTGGACAATGTTTATTATATTAAATAAAACAAAAATTGTAATATTTATAAAGATCAATTATTTGCTTTTAATTTAATATGAAAATACATTAATATAGACCAAAAGATTGAATAAGTTGGCATTTAATTTAGTTGTAAATTGACTCAAAATCTATATTATTCTCCTTCAGTACTTTCTATTTAACAGACCAAGTTAAAACATGTTAAAATACAAATAAAAAGTTCTAATGAATTTCCTGAGACTACTACCTTTTAAGTAGCTAAGTGTGAGGATTTAAATTATATTAGTTTTTTAACAAGTCTTATAGCTTGAGGTGCTCGAACTTATATAAGGTTAATGAACATTTTTTTCAATTATCTGTTTTACTGTAAGTTTTGCTCTGAAAGACTTCTTAAAGTATTAATCAGCTTTTTATTTTTTACACACAAATTTATCTTTTGAATTATACAAAGCACTGAGTTTAAAAAGAACTTATTTTGTAAATAGCCAAATTGAAGAGTACAAATTTGTAACTGTTTAAAAGACTTAATTAGTATAACACTATAAGTAAAATTTAATCTTTGGGCTCCCAAATACTTGTAATTTATGTTTTTTTAGACAAAGTTTATTTTTAATTTTAAGTAAACAGTTAAAATATGTTTTGTTTTTACAGATTACATACTGCAAAAAAAATGTGCACAGTTAATTTATATTTGAATAAGAACAATGGAATGATAAATTTACTATAAAATATGTAATAAGAATCTTTAAAAGTGAGTAGTATCATTTAATTAACTAAAAGTTATACATCATGAATCAAAATTATATTTTCTTGTACTTACACATATATATTAACTTCTTTATCTGAAGTCTTGCTCGAAATTTAAGAGTAACTTACTCAATAACCAAGTAGCTTCTAGTATTATCACAATATATTATTTTTTATTGAGTTAAGTATGTAAATTGTTTACTGAAGATTTGTTGCTCTGTTTTCAAGTGAAATTTATTTAAATTTTACTCTTTTTACTATAACTCATAATGTGTTTTGAGTCGGACTTATAGCTTAATAAATTAAGTAATCAAAAAAAAAACTATAAATTTTAGACATAACTAAACTTGATAAATTATAATTTTTCTATTGATTTTTTAACCACTATAAATATTTAAATTTTATCTTTCATTAAAATATTTTGTGAAAGTTGTCATTAAGCCAATCAAAATTATTTTTAACAAAAAATATTTTTAACATTTGAGATCAGTATTGTTTAATGAACGACAAAAAAAGGCGCTGAAAGTACACCTAGGACCTTGTTAAACAACCTTCCGGTTATCGAACCGCACACCTCTTGGATACCTTTTAATACAACTGTTTTTTATATTTTAAGATTTTGTTGTTTTATACTCTAGTAACATGCTCTCACAACTTAGCATATAAGCTTGCCGTCTCATTTAAGTTTTAAAGTTGTTCATAAAAAGAAGTATTTTTTTAGAAAAATAAAGTTATACAAAGGTGTTGAATGCTTGAAAATGTTCTAATACAAGTATTTTCAAGTACATACAATAAATGATCAATAGTATCAACTTTTTGCTGAGAGTACACGAAATTAGTTTTAAAACTAACACCAGACTTTCTGGAAGTTATGGTGAGCAGCAAAAAGAAAGAGAAAAGTTTTTGGTATTTTTTGGGGAGTTTTGATTTTGGGTTGCATAGATTTTTTTATTCGAATTTATTATGCTCATATTTCAATTACAGTGAAAACTACTGCATATAGTAATATTCATTTTTATTCTTAATAAAGTTGGTTTATACATCAGTATATAACATGAAACTAAATACAATTAAGTCTGATCTTTGAATTTTAGTTTACTTCCAAGCTTATAATTTTATTTTACTTTATATGGTTTAATCTGTAATGGTTCCAGTAAAACTCTTTTTATTAAAAAAAACTATAAATCCTTACTAAACATAAAATGTATGTAGCACATAAATAAAAAAGCACAAACCATGAAAACTTTATTAGCTTTAAATTCTAAGTAAACAGCTTATTTTAATCTTAAGTATTGTTTGTGTTTTAAGTTTTTTATGCTATATGTTTTTATGCAGACTATAATACAGTCATTTTAACGTAATTTAGATAACATATTAAAGTGTAAGGTAATCTGCTATACCGTTGACGTTTTAGATAAGAGTTTTCATATTTTTTTAGCTTATCCAAAAAAAAGTGCAAATTTAAAATTCTTCTTAGTAAAAACAAAGCACTAGAGGACTTAAAACTAGTATATGTATTTAATTTAACGACAAATAAAAAACGCTTGAAATATTTTGTCCAAGGAACTGGTACACGAAAAAACCTATCGGTAATCTAGTCGCACACCACTTAGCTACCTTTTAACGTCTTTACCATGACGTATAGTATAATTT
The DNA here is from genome assembly GCF_965202585.1 of Thalia democratica. Taxonomy (NCBI): domain Eukaryota; kingdom Metazoa; phylum Chordata; class Thaliacea; order Salpida; family Salpidae; genus Thalia; species Thalia democratica. The sequence goes on along the minus strand of NC_139167.1, from coordinate 100,442,822 downwards.
TTAATCACAAATAAAGTTAAAAGCTATAAATGAAAACAATGCTACCAAACCCATATTGTCTTCCAGTTTATTAACTTTGAGGTATGTAAATTTTGAAAACATAATACAGGTAGATTTTTTTTTTGATAAATACTAAAGTTCAAAGTATCAAGGAAGTGTTTAAATAATTTTGATTTAATTAAACTAGAGATTTATATAGTTTATCAAAACAAAACTAAAGTGTTGTAAAAGAAAGAGTTTAACTACACCCCAGATTTATTTAGGCAAAATTGTTTTGTGTTATTCTTGTTTTGTTGACCAAATTTGCTGGGTTTTGAAGATAAAACTTCCATAACTTTTTATTAAATTTTGTAACAAATAACAACTTCATGATCTGTTATTTTAACTGTGTGTTCCCAATAAATTTTTGTGAAATATGTTTCACTTATTGCACTTGAGTAAGTTTTGCTAGCACTAAACAAATTATTTGTAATAAAAAGTATTAATAAAAAAGTAACTGACTTCTTCGTAATGGTATGTTTTTTTTGCTAAGCTAAGTTTTTTCTCAATTATAACTAAAACTGCTTAGAATATTCGTATTAATCTTATAATAATATAATATTAAATGCTTTGACTTTTTTGTGAAGTATTTGTTTATTTTAAGTTTCATTGAAGTAAAACTAGTTGTTAAGCTAATCTTTGTGTTAAACAGAAATCAATTTTTCAAAAACTTAAATACTAAACTTTAAAGTTTAAGTTTTTTTGATAGTATTTTAAATAAAATATTATTTTTGAAAACATAGCTTGTCAAAAAAAAAACTAAATTGAAAATTTTAGAGTGAAGTAAAATATGTGAAAAGCTGTTGGCAAACTTTAAAAAAAATTTTGACTAATACTTATAAAATCTGCGATCGGTGGTCTTAGTTTTCTCAATTCAATTTATTTTGAAATTTTTGACACTTGAAAAAGTTGAGTCATAATTGAGGGCTTCAAAACTGTCACTTTGAAATCTTACAAAATTATGCTACTCAGAAACTATGTTAAGCTTATGTTTTACTAAGTTTTTTTAGCTTACAAACGCAAACTTTGATTGATTGAGGTTAAAGTTTTAGCTTGGTATTACTACAACTGTTTTGTTTTAAAGTAATTAACATATTTTTTTAGTTTTTAAAACCTTGTTTTTAGTAGAGTTAGCACAAGTAAACACAATTACTGTTAACTTCAAATAAAACATGTAATTAAGATACTAATAGTGTTTAGTTTTGTAAATAGTCATGTAGTTTTTCATAATTACTTACTAATTGCTTTAAAAAATGTACAAATTGCTTTTCTGGCTTAAACAAAGTAACACAAAATGAAAATTATTTCAAAATGCTATTTAATGTTTTTAAACTCAAAGTTCTAGAAGTTATAGGTCATTGTCTTTTTATAAATATTTGTTTTATAAAAAAAAAAACTTAAGCTTGGCATAATTAAAAATAGTTTTTATATAAGAAGTTTAATAACCTTAAAAAAACTTTCCTGTACAAGTTGAAAATGCAGCGTTTAAGGATTAGAAACTGACAATTAAGAAAATAAGTTTAGATTTATAACACACAGCTATTCAAACATACTTTGCTTTTTTTAATTACAAGCTTACTTTTATGTTTATTCAGTATTTAGATTGTCACTTAAATCCATTAAAAAGTAAACTAAGCTTTCAGTATTTTTCTTATTTTTAATTTAGTGGTACTTAGCAAACCAAAAAGTAAACACAGTTGTAATAATATTTTAAACTATAAATAATTAAAAGAGCGTGGTTTTGTGTATTTTATTAATAAAAGGCACTATGCAACCATTACAAAAAATATATACTGTTTTACTTTTTACTAAATTAGTCTGTTTTATAAGCTGCAAAGAAAAAAAAACAAACAGCTATCATTATAGTTTTAAGTTAGTATAAATAATCTAATTAAGCATAAAAATAGCTTAAAAAACAATTTATATTATTTTAAACTATTTTATACTGAGACTAGGAATTAGTAAATCAGGTTTTATGTTTTATTGCCGAAAAATTTAAAAACATAAACAAAAACATAAACAAAAATTAAATTTAATCCTTTTGTTCAAAGCTAAAATATTTAAAGAAACAAAGATAATTTCTGCCTTAAATAGTAAGACAATAATAACAATGTTAAATTTTTATAAATCAAATGATATATTAATTATAAATTTAATTATTTTTTCAACCAATTTAACTTTGAACTTTAACAAACAACAAACATTTAAGCTTTAGTCATAGTCATAAGTAACTCAAAAGTTTATTTCAAAACTAGATAAAAATTAAAACCTACATAAAACTAGAAAAACTTTTATTTAGTTTAAAACAACTACAAGCAATGGAAACATGATTTTAAAGATATAAAAAGAAAATAAGAACATTTTATCTAACTGAAGGTTAAATTTGTATTAAACATCATCGACGATAAGAACACCATGACGTAGTATTGTTATATGGAAACACTAAGCTAAGTCATAGTAATGTATAATAGTTGCAACCAAAATAAATACATAATGTGAATGTGCTAAACGAACTCTTAAAATCAAATAAAGACTAATAAAACATAAAAATAAATAAAAACAAGAACAACTAATGTAAGCGTATAGTAAAAAGGAAAATTGAAATCCGACTTAAAATGTTCGACATGAATCAATTATATTTTGGATTACCAAATATCCATCTTTTTTATTCGAATCACTAAATATTCGATTGCAATCTGTTATTGGGCGCATGTGTTCATTGATTGATGTTTAAATTGATCTGTTCAATATATTATTTGAACACTTTCATCAAAAATGTGGCATTTTTACAACTATGAATGTGTGGAATATTTGATGTTAGTTGAGAATATCAATGAAAACGACATTGTAAGTAATGATAAAGTTTTATGACCTCTTTTACATTAACATTTAAACTCTGCGTAAAAAGTTTGTTTGTTTATTTTAATGGAAGTTACACAAGTCTGTGAAATTTTAAAGTTAACTTCCTCACTTTAAGTTTAAATAAATAATTCAGCAAACTACAGCTCAAAAGTCGGGTATTTACTTTCTCTGAGCAATTACAATGCAATTTTTGACATTTTTAGTTGTTTGATTTTATGAAATTGTTGTAAAAACATAACTCAAATGTCCTCGACAGTATTTTAATAAAAGTATATACAGTATCATCGTACAAATTTAAATTTTGTTTATTTATTATATGTTTCAGGGTTTACATTATTAATGTAATAAAGACTTTTCTTGTGATCTTAGTTAAGCATAAACAATCCATAAAGTCATAAAGCTTGTATTTGATGTTGTAGATTTGAAACACATGTTAACAAAATGTCAGGACGCAATTTCACTACAGCATAAATGTTTTATACAAACATGGTTTTGTTCAAAAACAAACATTTTAAATTTTCATTAATGTTTGAACTATGTTTTACTTTCAAGACTGCATGTTTTAAATTACTCATCTTAAATGGTAACACACAAAATAAGTGTTAGGATAAAAAAACTTCAGTTTTTTAAGGCTATACTTTATTTTTGTTGCAGTCAATAAAGATGAATTGTTATTGCAAAATTTACAGACTTAGACTTGCGTAAAACTAAATTGATCAAGTTAACCATAAAAACTCATGTATAAAGATTTTCTTTGTTTATGATGCTTTTATTATTAATAACTCATTTAAAAACACATATAAATAAATAAAAAATTGTCAATTTTTCAGATATAATCTCTTACTAGTACCCAAGAACAATTTTTTGTTTATGCATTCAATTTATATCGTAAACTAACACAAAACCACTTCGGAAAACGAAAAATAAGTATTATGATTTTATCATTACTTTTGTTTTAAACCTATAAAAGAAAAAATCTTACATAAGTTAAAAAAATACCAGCAATTTTTCTATTTTACAAACTTGTTTTTACAGGTATTCAAAATAAACATGAAAAACAAAAAGATAATAAATAAAAAAAAAAAAGACTCGTACAAACATGCTTAACTTGTAAATTATTAAACCAAACACATTAAGGCCAATTGAAAAATAATGACTTTTTTATTTGTTCAGAGGCACAAAAGGCACCCGAAATTAAATCCGATCACAAATTGCCAATTATTACGTCACAAAGAGTCTCCGGGCATATGTCATTATGACGTCACACTTCAGATTCCCCCTGAATGCGTCGTCGTGTCGCTAGGCAACCATCTGCGACGCGTGTTAGCTCGACCGTGAAGTTTCGTCGATTTATGCGAGAGAAGCGGGAAAAAAGAAAATTTGAATTTTTTTTCTGAACATATTTTGTTCAGTCGGCGAGTTTACGGTTTCGTGATTTGGGGATTAAAATATGCGTTGTGAATTATTTAAAAATAGATCTGTGTTTGATGTTTAGTTTGTTGTACACAGTAGCATTTATAAAAGTTTTTTTTTTATTTTTGAGCTCTTTTGTTTATTTTATGTTCCAATTTTTCAAAAACTCATTTTCAGTGCTAAGCTGGAATTATTTTACTGAATTAAATGTGTATTTTTTAAACTGTTTAAACAAAAGTACTAGTGATTAGCAGATGAATGCAGAGATGTTAGTGAAGGGCACTTTACCGAACAAAAACCAGCACGTTTGTCAAGAGGGTTTTGGTGAAAGAAAAAATGTTGGATAAGCGAGGCGCGAAATATTTGCTAGTTTGAAATCTGTGCAACATTTTCGAAAAGTTCTGTATGTTTATGTAGTAGATTTTAGTGAGCTTTTTTTTCAATCACCTTCTTTAAAAGACTTTCAAAAAATATATATATACTGTTTTTTTTTTTTTGCAGATTTTAAAAAACTTTCTACTTTATGGACTATATGATATTTGTGTGACATGTTTAGTTTACAGATTTAGAACATAGTTATTAGTATTTGTTCGGAAATAGTTAAGTTGAGAAATTATTGGCCTTGTAAATTTCGAGTTTAGTCTAAACATGCAAAAACTTAATGTTTAATCTATCTAAAAAATATACTAATAACAATCGCAGATTTTATAAACTCATACTTTATGTATAGACAATTAAAACTAAATGTGTGCACAGTATAACTAACATAATCTCATTAATTATTTTCATATGTATTTGCTGCCTGTTGATTGTATTTATCATATTGTGAAAAAAATTATATTTGATAAAAATAAAAATTTTATATTGTGAATAAAATTTTATATTATATAATTTTAAAATAGCTTCATTAACACTTTACTCTCGGTCGCTTGTTTGTATAAAATTACAGCAATAACTTTTTTAGCATATTTTATCTACTTATTGCTTTGTTCTTTTTTTATGTGAAAAATTATTTATAAAAATTTAGTTTCTCTAAATTCATACTTTTGAATTTACAGCCTAGCTGCTTCTTTTATCTTTCATGTAAACTAACACAAATATTTTCAATGTTTTTCAATGCTGTGTGTAGAATAATACTCATAAAAATTTAAGTGCTTGAGGCTATGTCGCTTTATAAATTTGCATACTTGATTTTTATGAAACTCAGTTTAAGATGAGATTATCATCTTGTTTACTGTAAACAATTGGTGACAGGTTACGATTTTAACTCGCGATGAAATATTTCTCAAAAAAAAATTGTACTTAACAATAGAAACTTGACGTGCAATACTTTATTTCATGTAAAATAAAATTTCTTGCCCACAACACACTAAAAATAAATATTAATTCTTTGAAAGTTAAAAATTTGCTAGATTCTAAACATTTTTCTAGTAAGCTTAAAACTTTTCTTGTAATATCAAATATTACACGTAAGCAAATATTTTTGATAACTTTTCTTTGATTGTCTTTCTTATTTACTTTGTGTAAGCTAAACAAAGATTATGGTTTCAAGCTTCGGTAACAATTTTGCACAAAAGACATTGTGCAATTGTTTAACTAATGTTTGCAATGCTTTGTGAGAGAATTTCTGTGATTATTTAGTGTTTGTTTTGCACAAGTTAAACATTAATGTTGTTTGATTACAGTAAAACTTTGGAAGGCGCGAAAACTTTTTATAACTTTACAGTAAGCACTATTAAGGTGTGTATTTACTTGACTGTATAAAACACATACAGTAATTTTATTTCAATATTTTAAACAAAAGTTGTTTCGTTTTTTATCGATTTCATTCTTGTGGAAAATTTTACATTGATTTATTTTAAAATTAGTATCAACATTACTGTTATGCTATATGTGTGTGAAAATATTTTAATGAAAATTTTCTATGGTTGTTTTTAAGATACTTTTGAAAATAGTTATGGCAAAACAAGATTTTTTTTCTTTATATTTCTAATAGAGTTCTGAGCATCAAATTTTTATTTTCCTGTGAGAACATTTCACTGATTGGTTTTCATTTTGTTTATTTTGCTAGCAAGTTAAACATTAATTAGTTATCTATTTTGCATGCTTTTCACTGCCACTGTGACGTAATAATTGCTACATAAAAATTGCTTTGAACTTTTAAGCTCTGTGAGTTCACCGGCGCGTATAAGTTTCCATCAGATAAATCATTTCGTAGTTTTACTTTTACTTGTTTTACACACTTCTTAATAATAACTTGTTGTTTAAACATTATAGTTTCACAATATTCATAAACTTTAACCACTAATGTTATATTGACATTTTGTAGCTCTATTGAAAGTGCTAAACTAAAATTTTTACACGTAATTAAAAGCTTAGATACTAAAAACATTATACCCTGCACTTTTTTATATTTGTTTGTCGATATAGTATAGATAAAAAGATATTATTTAAAATTTTTATGAAAAATATGATTATATATAAACCTTATAACTTCTATTTATTGAAAGACTTAGATTCATTTTCCTCTTTTTTTATCAGCATTAAAGTTAATCTAAGCTAGTGTTATCTAATTAAAAATTTAATGTTTGCAAATTTATTCAAATGTGACATCTGAGAAGTTAAAGCTAATGTTTATTAACACATACCACATATGACCAACTTTAAAAAAGTTTTATTTGACTTTAATTTGACCCTTTAATATTTTCCAAGCTTTGTATGTTTTTGAACAAAGGGTTTTTAATACTAACCATTTTTAAATGTTACTTTAATGTTTTCTTAACGCAGAAAGTCCAGATTAGGTCCAAATGTTACAATTTGAGTAATCACAAACTTTTTAAACTAGTTAAAAGTTCTATACTTTATCAAATTAAAAAGAAAAATCATCCTTTTAATTATTTAAAAGAAATCCTGCTTCTAAATAAATTATAAACACAGGCTGCTTTTAACTTTTTCTCCATTTTTGTGACTAGTGACTAGTTAACTCTCAAAGTTTATTTTATAAAATAATGCTTCTTGTTTTATTACTAAAACTACAAAAAATAAAGCACATTGTTTATATTTCTTTTTGTTAGAGTAAAGCAAATAGAAATATTTTTATTCAGTATAATTTAATAGATCTATATATCTAAGATGTTTTTTATGTTTATATATAATTATAAAACCTCGTTTAATACTTGAAATAAACCTAACTATACATTAAAATGTTATTATACTAATTTTTTAACTTAACTCTAAGAGTACCTTAATAGTTATAAACTAATCTTAAGATGACTAAAACTACTTTTATATATTTGGCTTCAACATTATAACACTTTACCTTTTTAATTTATAAAAGAACTATTTTTTTCTTGGTGTAAATTTGAAATGTACAATTTTGAAACTACTTATCAGTTATACATTTTTCAATTGTTCTCAACCCCTAATAATCTAAACAATCATTTACAGTTTTAATCGAACTGATCAGAATTGTTAACACTTGTTTTCGCTATGCAAGACATCTTATAAGCTTAGTATTTTATCTAAGTAATCTGTGAAATTTTTGAGAAAATAACTTGTCTTAACTTATGTCTTCAAGAAAGCCGGCCGGGAATATTTTATAAATATACACTTTATTGGCCGGTTTAAATTTAAACTTTTATTGGCTGCGACTTTTGTAACTCTCAGGAAGTTTTCCTATTTTGGAACAAAATTAAAGCAAGTTACTAGAAAAATAATGACATTGGTTGTATATCGTACTGTATTTGAACTTTATTGAACTTGTATTTGTAATAAAGTTGTATTTTGTTCTATTTTTGGCTAAAACAACTTTGATTTTTATTTTCAACTTCTACGAAAATGTTTTTTTGAAAAGGGCATTTAAGTTCAACAAAACAGATGATTTTTAGTTTCAATTTAAATAAAATGTTTTGAATTTGAAAAAAACAGCTTTATTGCGAAGCGTGAAGTTTGAAGTAAAACAAATTTATTTGTTATCTTTGAAAAGTTCAACACTACACCAAGGTTGTTTTAGCTATTAATAAATAATGAAATGTTCAAAAGTTAGTTTAAAATTAAGTAATTTTGAAACGCCCTTATGATTTATTAAGCTTGCAAGGTGGTCCTGAGGATTAATTTCAAGTTATTTATTAAAATATAATCAATTTAATGTTCAAACAAATTGATCAATTTCATTAAAGTTTAGTAATATACTTTTAAACAAGTTGTGTTAATATCTTAATTTATCTGAATATTTCTTGCCTACTTGTGGAGATTCGCTTTACAAACAATATTAAAATGTTAAACTTTTTTGGCTTTAAATGTTTGTGTTTATTAGTTTTAGTTTTAAAATCACATTGCAAGCTTGTATATACTTTCATACATTGCAAGCTTGTATATATCAATTCAAAAAATACTCTCAAGCGCACTTTCGTACATAAGTCGGAGTTTTATATGGAAAAGTTACGCAATACAGCAAATATAAAACGGTTGATACGCTTTAAGTTGTTGCGTAGGATTTACTGCGTGGAATGTTCTACAACCTTCCTTATTCCACCTGAAATTTCTGTGAACGCTGGAGTCAAACAGGAAATACGTTGGAGTGTACGTTGGAGGATACATTTTACTTTTTTTCAAACAGGAAATACATTTTTACTGCGGAAGTGTCAGTTATTGCATTTTTTTTATTCTAGTTTTTATATGTCTTGTATTGGTGCTGTGTAGTCTTGCTGTTTCATTTCTTGTTAGATTTAGCTTCGTTGAATATATAGTAAATTTTATAGATTATAGTTTATAACCGTATCAGCTGTTTGTACGTTTTAAATTGAAAACCAATACTTAGCTTAGTTTGTTGTATTTTAAAAGCACAGTAGTTAAAAAATACTAAGGTATAGCTAGTAAATTAAATTTTTTAAATTTTCTGAAAACAGTTATGCATTTACCTTCCGCGTAAACTTGAGATAAAGAAAATACTTTTCAAAAAAAACTCCAAAAGATAAGAAACAAATTTATCATACTCAAAACTCCACGTATTTCAGCTGTTTCCACAAAATTAATATTTTGTGAAAATTACCCGCATGCACACAAACTAGGAAGTAATTGCGGAATAATGTCCTTGGTGCTATCTGATCTCTCAACAATATTCATGCACATGCATATTCAGTAAACAAACAAGCAACATGTGCTGCCCGTACAGCCGATGTAGTGCGCCCCTTTTTAAATATTTATCCCTCCCGAGTGCCATATGCTGCAACTCATATAATTTTAATCAGCCGGCAAGAGACTCTCGAAATTTGAATCATGCAACATGTACATGCATCTTCAAAATAACCTTTGAGCCTTGCTTGCTGGTTGTTTTAATATTTTTATTATTTTTAGTTCATAAATTTTCCTTAAAAATAAAAGACATTTACTGTTTAACAAATAAATGGTAGAACTTGTATAGAGTTTTCATTTGTACCGGAAGCTTTCTAGAAGTTTCTAGTTATTTTTCGAGTTAAAACTGAGCTCAGAAATGTCTCTTTATAAGATAGAAGTAGTTTGAAAATAATTTGCACTAATGCTGCTTAGACAAAATGTTTTTTTTACGAAGTTTGTTATAAATAGTTAAATTACATCAAGATGTATCACATCTATTTTAAGCTAACTATTTTTTATCAAGTTTTCAGTTTTGTTCTCAAAGTAAAGTTTAGGTAATAAAGTACTTCCATTTCGAGCAAACGTTTGTGCATTACAGCTTAATTTTTCAAGACACTTACTTTGTTTATTTTTTAACAACTTTTTATAAAGGTTTAAATTTGTGTATGACCACGCTTAAATATCATCCAAGTTTTTCATAAATTCATTAAATTTTACCAAAAAGTAGTGGTTTAGCAGATAAATGTTTATTTTGTTATATTTGTCAAAAACAAGCACTTTTTTAATTAAACATTTATAAGTTCCGTCATGCTTGTGTATTCTTAAGTACCAGGGCAAATTTCATATAAACAAAAAGCTATTAATAAATATTTATTATTTGCATTTATTAGAAAGTGTAATACGTATATGTCAGGTGCATTCACGTAACACTGTTTTGTAATAACAATAAAATATTGTTCACATTGCAGTTTTTTGAATAAATGTTTATTTGAGTTAATGTTTTTCAGTTAAAAAGCTGTAAAGCAGTCGACTTGTAGATGTTTACACATGATATTTAAGTTTCAAATTTCAGTAATATTTATTTACTTTACACTTTTTCTTACAAACTAGAACTTTTAATTAAATTTTAGTGCTAAAGTATACTAAAAAGCTAAAATTTTATAAAAAATTGTTTAGTTAAACTACTATTCTGCTAAACTTATACACAAAGCTTTCACTGCATATTGAGCTTAGCTAAACTTTTACCCGTACTTCGTTTACACATCTTTTTAATAGTCTAAAAATGTTTATTAAAATTAATATTGTTACACTCGTAGGTTGTACTAATTAAATTAAACTTCTTTTACACAGGTTTTTTAATATTTAACTTTGCTGATCTTCCAGTTACTTTCAATTTCCAACAAAGTTAAATGAATCAAATCTACAAAGGGGAACAAATAAACCAAGTAGATAAATGTAATTACCAGCTCAACAACTACGTACAAATATCTCCTAGCTATGCAGGTGATAAGAAAATAAACAGAAAAAAATCGCTTAATAAATCAGGTATGTTAAAAAAAGACTATTGCTCTTTAAAACTAAAAGCCTAATATGTCAATAGATTTACTGTTTTTGATTAAATTTTTCTACTGAGTAGCTTTGATCTTTTATTTTTGGTTTTGATTATTGTTCTGTTTGGTTTGTATAAAATAATTTTTTGGTCAGCAAAACAAATTAAAGCAAAATCCGTACAACTTTTTACTTATGATTTACTAGTTTATTACAGTTACTTATAAAAAGGTTTTAAAATGTTGTCAAGCTTTACCACTGAAATTTACACTACTTATTATTTCAGGTTCTAAATCATCAAACAAGTTATCTTGGTCGAGTGAAGACGACGAGAAACTGAAAAATCTTGTCAGGGAACACGGATGCGATAAATTTGAAACTATCTCAAAATTCTTTCTTGTTAGTTTTTAATAAATATTAAAAATCTGTTATAAACAGTATAAGTAAGATTTAATTTAGAAATCTTTTCACTTTAAAAAAAATTCAAAGTAACGAAGGTTAATTCTGAACAAACTAACTATATATACTTAGAAAGTTCTAACAGTTTTTGTATTGTGAATAATTGAGTTTAGTATAGTTATCAACACTCGCAGTTATGTTTAAAATATTTTGCAATTTTTTCCTAAACTAATTATTTTATTTAAAGAACCGATCTGACGAGCAGTGCAGGCAGAGGTGGAACAAAGTTCTAGACCCTCGTCTGGTGAAAGGGCCGTGGACCAGGGAAGAGGACGACAAGGTTCTTTATTTATTATTTATTTATATATTTGCTTATTATTTGTTATTATTTATTAATTATTTTTTACAAGATGAGACTGTTGGTAAGAATGTATGATAATGATTAAAACTTTTATTTTTAAGGTGAGACAACTTGTATCTATGCAGGTTACTAATATTAGTGTTTAGTATTGTTTTTATTAACATTTATTAGGTGAGGTTGTTGGTAAAATATGATTAACACTTTTATTGTGAGACTTCTTGTATCTACGCGGATATTAGTGTTTGATATTAGAACTGTTATTATTTTAAATATTATTAATTAGGTGAGGTTATTAGTAAGCAAGCAGAAGGGGCCGAAGGTAAACTGGTCGGAAATATCGAAGAGCGTACCCGGAAGGATCGGGAAACAAGTCAGGGAGAGGTATTTATATTGTGATTCATAAGTTGTTTTAAATTTTATCAATCATATTTTCGATTTACACTCGTTAGCAAAATTTACTAAAACTAACTTTAGTTATAACTTAAATCTTAAATAAAACATTTTTTTTGTGTAAAGTTTTTATTTTTAATTTTTTTAAAGACCACATGACGATAGATTAAATTATTATTTTATTAGTATATGACATCACATTAATTTTAATTGGTAAAATATTTTGAATCAAGTTACGTACAAGTATACAAATTTAACTCATTAAATAAATGATGCCTTAGGGTTTTAATCAATTATGCTATAAGTATGGTTAAATAGTACAGTTATTCTTAATGCTACATTTAAAGTTATCTAATTATTTAAAAATACAGTGTTTGAATGTAAATGTTCCTTTTCAATTAATATAGTTTTATTTAATTAAATACTTGTTTGCACGAAAGAACAAACATAAAAAAAAGTAACTTTTTACACATACTCATATTTAATTTTATTTTTCACAGATGGTGTAACCACTTACGACCTAATATAAAGAAGTGTCCCTGGGAAATTGAGGAAGATTATTTGATATTCGAAGCAATACAGAGAATTGGAAACAAATGGGCGGAAATATCGAAAAAAATGCCTGGCAGGTATATTGAATTCTGATTAAAAAGTTTATAGATTTAGTATTTCATCGCTCAAATCATAATTCATAATGTATTTTTAATTTACTTTAAAGATTCTTATACTTATTATAATAGTTTGAAAAATGTAGTGTAAAAATACATTAAAGCTTAACACTAAAGAAAACATCTGGAATCTTTGTTTTTTTTTTGTCAACTAATTAAAATTGACATCTACCCTCTTTATTAAGATTATAAGGTTCGATGAAATAAATACAATATATAAAATTAAATGAAGCAGCTATAAATATATCATAAAATTTGTTTTTTGAAAATTCTAAATAGAATAAATAAGTAGGTATGTACTTTTACTTTAATGATTAACTTCTAGTAAACATTTTCTTGATACAAAATACACAATTTTTTAAGCAAGTTCTAATAAAAACTTTTTGTTCAAATTTTCAGTTTTGGTAACTGCATAATACCAAACAAAATGTTTTTATGTTAAAATAAAACATTTTAATTTATTTTTTATCGTCGGTTAAACTTCTAGACGTATAGTTTTGTAAAATATCGGCAGACATTAGTACATTACTTTATAACACGAATATATTATATATATATATACTTTATTACATACTATTGAAGCCTTTTATCTAATAAATTTGAAGTTAAAATATAACTTTATTCTTGCGCAAATGTTACTTAAGTAGTAAAACAATAAACTGAGTAAATTAATCATACAATATAAAGTAAGTAATGAAGTAATGTATCCAGAACATTTAAGTCGTGCAGCTACAGAAAAATGTATGTTTGTTGTAAGATACACGCTTTTAAGCACACTTTAATATTATTACACTAAATATTTACAGATCTAAAAACTATAATAAAATTAAGCGATAGATTTATAACGAGTTAAGTTAAAGAATGACTTTATAATGCCTACTCAAAACTGCATAAGTAGTGAATTTAGGAATACAGTGACGAATAAATTTTGAATCATGCTTAACATTCAGCTTTATGCAGAATATTAATTCATTAAATTTCACTACTTTAGCCTAAATTTCAATTGCTCAAAAAGCCAAAAATTATCACAACGATAAATGTTATTGTAGATTTTTTTAGAACAAAATAAATTAAAGACAGCTATCTATCAAGTTAGACTCAACAAAACCAAGTTGGTGTCCGATTTTAGATTACTTATAAAACTCACGAATTAAAGTAACCAGTTGTCAAAACCTTTCACGTTTTGCAACATGACAACATAAATTTATCAAAAACTCAACATAGCAAAGTTGTCCATTGAATTTTGACGACCTGTAGAGGTTTAAAATGAACAAATAATTAAACAACCATACAATTAGTTTCATTTTGTAAACTTTTCATCTATAGACCAAATAAAATTGTCCACAAAAATAATCTCATTTTGTTGTAAGCGGCTTGAGATTATAATAACTTTCTCCCATTCATAATAACTTCACCGCATTTTGCTTTTGTCAAGCTGTTTGCTTGTTTAGTAAACAATAGATGGTAGAAAGTTTTCTACAAGGGAACTTTAATTTCGAGAAAGTTTCTTTTTGTAAACTTAATTTAATATTGCTTTGTTAAAAACTTGATTTATACTAAAAAAACTATTATTTTTAGCCGACTAGACAAACAAACAATTATTTACTAAACAATAAAAAGTAAAACAAATTGTCGAAGTTGGGTTGTAAAAGAACTCAAATTTGAAAAAAAAGTTTTGTAAACTTGATTCAATGTTTCTTTGTTAAAAATTAGTAGATAAACATTTTCACCAATTAAAACAAACGCTAATTATTTAGCAAGTAACCTACAACAAAATTGTTATCACTTTATGTTTTTCAATTTTTTTGGTAAAAAAAACTTTTTCTTTAAAAATTCAAACAAAAAACTGAGTATTTAAAATTTAGTCAAATTTCTTTAATAGACGTCTAGTTTAGACTTTTCTACAAATTGAAGATTTAAAAATAAACATTTTTAACAAAACAATAATAACTAGAATTAGTTTCGATTACACAACATCTATACAAAGTATTAATTTTAAATAAAAATTATAAACTTAAGTCTAGTGTTTAGATTCATGAAAGTAACTTTTTGACTAACAATTATAAATATCAATCTAAAACTTATAAATAAAGTTTAGTTTTTTGACTACTTTAGAAATTTTTAAATACTTCATCACTAATAGAAAATCGTCTAAGCAGTACAAAGTATTTAAAAAATTAAAAGCCGTAAGTGCTAGTTTTAAATGCTGAAAATCTAAAATAAGTTTAATACAGAACGGATAACGCGATCAAGAACCACTGGAACTCGACACTGAAACGTAAGATCGAGAAAGACGGGTATTTATCCGGACCCACTCCACAACACGTGATAGCACAGTTGGGAGAATTAGACAGGATCCCCAAGCAGCAGAGGTGGACGTCTCAGAGACCTTTTGATATCAATAAGTTAATATTGTAAAATTGTTTTAATTTCTAAGTCAGTATTCACATAAAGTAAAGTTATCAAGAAAAATCTGGTAAAAAAATGTATCTGGTGTAACAAAAACTTTTGTGTGCAAGATTTTTTCTTCACTAGTTGCCTTCCTAAAAATTTTAAACAAAAACGAGCCTGCTATAGCTATAAAGTACAAAACAAACTTTATTTTAGTACAAAAAACTTTTTTATAATAGATTTAGCTTATGAAAACATTAATGCGAAATAAGTTTAATGTTTACAGATAATCAGTTTCTAGTAAACTCACAGCTATATTAAACTTTTAAGGTTTTCAAAATACTCAACGGGTGATATAAAACCTCTGATTGGAAACTTGGGTAGAAAAAATGTGAATATCAGACCTGGTTTCGGTTATGCGAGCATTAAAAGTGAAAGAGATTGTGATGTTAGTTTGAAGTTTTTTTGTACTTTGTAATAAATAGTTAGAAATCTTCGCAAGTAAATTTGTTTTGATAAATATGTAGAGTTCGTAAAGAACTTGAAGTTTAATACTGTTTTTACAAAATAGTACAAAAATGTATAAAATCGTTTGTGAATGAGTGGTATTTCTTTTTCTAATTTATTTCATAAGTCTTTAAAAATAGCGTTATTTAGATTGAATAATGTTTATACAGAAACGACAAGTGACGTCACCAACTACGTCATCGCTGCAACCCTGTCAGTACCATCTGACGTCACAATGGTCAGAACAACCGAATAATAACTCACCCATACAGCTCACTAAAATTAAAACTAATGCAACAAGTCAGTGAAATAAATAAAATTTAATGAAAATTACGATTGAGTGAAATTACTAATAATGCAACAAGTTAATTGAACAAAGAAGTTAATATAATTAATAAAATCAAATAAGCAACTTATAAAAAAAATATTTAAATAAGTATATAACAGATTGAGTAGCTACAAGTATTTCTTAATAATGTGACTAGATAGTTGCAAAAATGAGTTACAATTAACATAATTTAAACCGTTTAGTTAAAACAAAGTTTATTAAAATTTTTATAAATGTAAAGCATTAGAAACTATTAAGTTCCTTCACAGTTAATAAACAATTTTCAGTCTTTTTTCAACTTTTTTAAAAGTATATTTACTACGCAGATGTGAAACTTACTAACACCAACATCCAACAAATGGCTGCCAATTTCGTAAACCCCAAAAGTTTAGTGCCCCTCGTCATTACAAAACCCAAAATCAACACCTTGAAAAGGTCAGTTTAATTTTTATTTGTTTGTAGCCCCTGGGTAACTCATTTTGGCTAATCTTTTTTGCGTAAATCTTATTTTGGTCAGTGCCGAGTTTTTCAAATCTTAAAGAATATTTACACTAGTTTCATATTTTCGACTGTTTATAATATAAAAAAAAAATAAAACACAATCTCTAACTTTTCAGAAAAGCAAGCCAAGACAACTTTCCTAACTTCACGCCAAAGATAACAGTGAAAGATCAAATACACCAACCATTATTAAAAGACCAAATACACCAACCATTAGTAAAAGACCACTACCAACCATTATTAAAAGACCACTACCAACCATACACACCTCCTGAACTGACACCATCTACTCCTCAATCACTAGAACTTCAGGAGTTCGATTTTATTGATTCTGGAGTTTCAACTCAGAACAGCTTTTCCGGAAACTTGTCTGATTTCAGCAGCAGATCAGGAAACCAGTTTTCAAGTAGCACCAATGAGGTAGTTGATATAACTTGAAATTTTCTCACAATAGTTTTCTAAGTTGATTTATTGTTGGCAATCTAAAGTTTTTAAGTTTTAAACAGTTATTTTTACTACAAGGATGCAAATAAATTTAAAAATAAATTGTACAATAAAACTGGTATTTCTCAAGTTTTCAATTAACTTTGCAATAAACGTACAATTTTTTTGAATTGCTTAAAATCAAAATTTGTTCTACTTTTAAATCTTTTTTTTAATTTTGAGTAATATAATAAAACTTCTTATAAAAATTAACTAACTATAATTTTATACTTTTTATCACAACATTTTGCAATTTATATAAAAAGCATGCTCAAATCTGTTCAATATTTAATTGTTGTTTATTAAGCTTTTGTAAAGTTTGGTTAAAAGTTTTTGTGTTTACATTTCTAACGAGTAAAAATAGGTTGAGATAAAGAATTTAATTTAGACAAAAATATAGTGAAAAAAGTTAACCGCACAAAACTTAAACTTTTTCAAACAAAGTTTGTTAGTTTTCTTGTAAAACCTTGAGGGTTATTCAAGTATTTTAATTCAACTTTAAAGCATATAACAAGTAGTAAAGCAATAAAACATTTTTATGACATCCAAGGTTATATCTTTTGTTCATACCTAGTAATAGGGTTGTTAAAATATGATGTAACTCACTTGCTTGACCTTCGTAAAATATTTTGTATAAAGTAGATGTGATGATAATCTTTCAATTATTTTTTTTATTTTAAACAACAAAGGACGCAGCTGACGAATTATGTAAGAACGTCAAGCTGGAAGAACTAATCGGCATACCACAGAACTTGTTCAATAACAATCCTGGAAAAAACACAACAAGCTCTCAGTGCTTCAATAGAACAAATATAAGTTCTTTGTCAAATATTTTCAATAGACCTGGTAATCAACAAAAACTGTCGACTGTAAATCTTCAGTTGACAAACTTTGACGCTACTCAAAAAGCTTCACCGGTAATTTGTGTTAAGTAAAAATGTTCTATACTTTTCAACCTAAAAAAGAAAACATTATAAAAGTTAAAGTTATAAATAACAGTAAAACTGCTTACACTAGTACAAATTTGCTTTATAACGGCAGGTTTAAATTTACTTACAAAAATTTTAAACATTTTTACACAGAAAACGCTACCTGGTATTGGTGAGTCGTTCTCAACCAGAAGTCCGTTCTCAAAAGCTTTCAGCTTCCTGAAATCTGAACCCGCCTCCCACGGGTACCCATCTCATCAGGAAGGTTCAGGAAGAATCAGGAAGGTTCACAACAATCGGGAAGATTCAGGTTTCCACACACCCGGGTTGAACACGTCAGGATTTTCTGAAAACATTCCTGACATGTCGGAGTTTTACACTCCGGGCATCACAGGGTTTCACACCCCCGAAGCGAACTCGGGTTTCTCAACACCAGGTGGCGTTTCGAGCAATTCAGGTTTCGACACTCCTGATGTAGCTCTCTCTCCCGCCTCTAGCGTCAGTTTCAATCATGAATTTCAGGGTGGTGTTCAGAAGTATTCAGAAGAAAATGTTCAAAATGTTAGTAATGACTAATATTTGATATTAAGTTTGCTTACATAATATTGCCAAAAATTACATAATCTTCAAAATCTAGTTTAAAAGTTTAAAGCAAGCAGGTATGAACAATTTTAAATAATGTTTTGAAATATACATTAGTACTTCAATAAAGTTAAAGGAATAACTATAGAAACTTAACATTAATATTTTTAACTTGAGATGTTTCATACAGAGCTACCAGATAAAGAAGGAGGCGTTAAACTTGGATGATATTCCGATGGGAAAGTTGTTCGGAGCCCAGGCTGATGGATTGGATGTTAGTTTGCTGACACTTTGATATAACAGTTTATATCTATTGAAACAGTTTGTGACTGTGATAAACATGTGATCTTGAAAAATAATTTAAGTGAACACGCCGACGTTTGGTGACGTCATATAGCGGATCACCTTCGCTAAATGTTTCTTATTTATGATGTAGCATTATTTTTTTTCTAATAGCATGGGAAAAACATTTAAATATACGAAAAATAATCTTTATGATTCTCTGCACCCCCTGTGACGTCATAAATAGTCGCCCTGCTAGTTATTTATACATCGGTTGAAAAACCTAGAATCTTTAAAACGTGTCAATTTTATAAGACTTTTTCAATACCAGCTAATTGTATACTTAAATTATTTTGACAGGAGTTCTTACTGCAACTCTCGCCCACTTCCAACAACGACTCTGTGGCGCCGACACCGGAGGAACAGAAAACTTTCTCCCCACTGTTGCAGACCCCTGAGGATGCCAACAGGAATTTCGAGTCTCCCGTTAACACTCCTGAAGGCGCGAAGAGTTTCGATGCTGGGTACAACAACAAGGCCCCTGTGATGCTCACTAACTGCTCGTACGTTACCCAGGGAACCTGCTGATCACTCATGCTTAAAAATGTGTGATGGTTTATCAAGCTGTAAAAACTGTTGGGTTTTCAATCTGTAAAAACTGCTTGTTTTTCAAGCTGTTACTGGTAATAGTACTAAACTTATAAAGATTATTATAGAAATTAAACATATGAAAGAAAAGTTATTCTAATTTTTTGTACCAAATTTTTTCCAATTACAGATTAGTCTTACAAAGAAGCTTAAACTTTTTTTTCTTTTCATAATTAAGCTTTAAGTGTGCAGTTAATTGTCTTTGCAAAAAAACAATTATAAACAAAAAACTAGAAAAAAAATATTCTAACTAACTTCACGGTTATAGCTGCTGTATTAATAAGAAGCTGCTTTTTTAAAGCTAAATATTAGGTCACTACTCTGCTATTTTAGTAACTAACAAGCACATTGTGAAGTGTAAGAAAAAAACTAATAAACTTGATGCTTCATTTTTAAAGATTATATCATTTCATGCACTAACCTTTAAAACTTAACTTAAAAGTTTATAGGAAGCTGCTAATAAAATTCTTACTAATATTTCAAGAATTTAGCTGTTATGATTAAGAGTAAGCTATGACAAGGAAGAAATAATTTGCTTAAGACTTCAATTTACAACTTATTGTTCAGTCGATAAAATTATTTTCTGATATTTTTTTACTTTAATTTGAATTATTTTGCTGATTATTTGTCTACAAATGTTTGGTTTTTGTTAAAAACTTGGTGAAAAGATACTCTGGAGTGTTTTTATAAAGAACCTTGACTGTATACTTATTAAAAGAAGCATTTACAGGTTTTCAAAATATGAATTTTATAACGAAATTCATATAAAAATTGCAGTTTAATATTTCTTTAATTTTAAGCTTTGAAAAATTTTTCACTCAAAAAGTTTACTTTTTCTAAAAAAATTACATTTTTATTTTAGTAATTCGTAGACCAAAAATAAGTTTTAGCTTTATAGCAATATTTATTGTTCTAAACTTATCATATTTTGTTCCTTGATTAGATATATGAATTTGGTTAACAACTATTGGATAGTATTGCATTAGTTTTCAATAAGGAAATCCAATACTTTTTAATTTACCTTTAAAATTAACTTTTGAAAATACAACTTTAAAGTATTATAAAATTGATTTTAAATAGGTTTATCAAGAGTTTTATAAAGCTGTAAAGTTTATATTTAACAGTTGAACAAAGATTATTTACTTTATAAAAGCAAAAGTTGATTTATTTTTTTCTAAATACTAATTTATAAGTGAAGTTTTTCATTTAAATTTTGAAACATAGAAAAAGACTTGTATTTAATGGAAATAATTGAGCTGAATACTTGTTCGAAACTTGTTTTACTTTATTTAAAAACATGACACTTTTGCTACTGAGTTGTAAAAAAATGTGTTTGTTATATACTGAGCTGGTTTGCTACTTGAAAGTGTTTTACGTACAAAGAAAACTGCTTTTTTGAGTTAATACTTTTGTTAACTATCATTCGTATTTTCTCAAAATATAAAAAATAACACAAGGAACCAAAGATACCGCAATTTATATATAAACGTGTTTATTTATTTTGATAAATGCAAGTGTTTGTAATTTTCACTGTTTGTTTGTGTTATTTATTGTATAATAAACTCTATGTATATTATTAAAGTAATTTTTGTAAGTTTTTGTTCTTACATCATTAATTATTACGGAGTTCTTTATGTAGCTTTAACCAAAATCAGCGAAACCTCTTTTACTTTTACTTACACAATATTTACAATCTTCAATCGCAATAACTAATTAATAATGAACAGCCATGCTACGCTTATATGAAATTTTGAATAACAACTTTAACTGTAATTAAAAATATAAAAAGAAAGTATTTACCATAATGCAGATAAAATAAATTAATCTAAAAAAAAAAATATTTTCTGATAACCCGTTAACTTAAAAGTATAAATTAGTTTTTAGTTATCATAGTATCAGTTACTATTAATATTGTAAAAAGTGAAGTATTCTAAAAAACTAAAAAAAAACATTAAATTAAGACAACCAAAAATTTAAAAAAAAAATTAAATTAAGACGTACAAAAATTAAAAAAAAAATATTAAATTAAGACATACAAAAATTAAAAAAAAACATTAAATTAATACATACAAAAATTAAAAACAAAAACATTGAATTAAGATATACAAAAATTAAAAAAGAAAACATTAAATTAAGACAGGGATGGGCAAGCTGCGGCCTGCAAGGTACTTTTTAGTTGAAAACATGCTTTTTTAAAACAGATTTTTTGTAAAAAATAATTACAATCGGGCACTTGTTTTAATATTTATGGATTACTAGTGCCTCATCAATACATACTTTATCTTCTGTTTGTTTTCAAGTAGTATTTTATATTGACTACTGCAAAGTTCTTTCTAACTGTAGTAAATTAACATCTTTGGACAAATAGTTGTTTACTTTTGTCTGATGAAATTTTAAACAGTCATAAGTCGTGCTCTTCTATTATAACTATAACTATAAAGGTGAAACTTATTTCTAAGCTTGGAATTATTACTTATTAGTATCAATATTTCTATTCAAACATATAAAACAACAGTATAGAAAAAAACTTAGAGTAATTTAAAAGTTTCAAGCAATCACAAGCAATAAAATTTCAATCAACTCATTTTAACTTATAATTTGGTTTATTGGCAATTTCTAAGATTGTGTTTGCATATTTTTAGCCCAGGTTTTATACCCAGGTAGCTATATTAAAACCCACCATCTTTTTGCTTTAATTCTATATGTCTGCTTTTATGAGTACTCTATTTCTATTCAAGTATAGCTAGTTTAGGCTGTTTTAAGCATTTAAGAGTATAAATTAAACATAAGTATGACTTGATCAGTTGTACTTTTGTTCAGTTTATATTGTTACTTGCTATTCATAAGACTATTCATGTTAGATAAGAAATTGGTTTTAGTCAGTTAGAGTGAATTTTAAAAATAAATTATTGGAATGTCAAGTTCCACTAAAAATATTTTCACAATGTTACATGTGGTGGTAGGCATACGTATAAAAAAACAATTTAAAATCTATTTATCATTTAAATTTAATTTCTGTTAAATCTAAGCAAATTAGGTCAACGAGTTTGCTATTCTCTTGATAGCTTTTGCAATTCCTTTTAAGTACAATTTTAGGAATTAAGTGACTAAAAACCGGAATTCTATCTGATTAGACAATTTATAATATGATGGCTATTAAAAAAAAACTGTTTCAATATGTCGTTTAACAAAAGTTATTTTTTTAATAATTTGTTTTTTATTATCTATAAAAGACTACCAGAATTTGTGATTCTGTACATGTATGTCGAGCACATGTGGAGCTGATTGAAGCAACTACTTCGATTAGACACTCAAATAAGAACTATTGAAAATGTTGCCTTTAACCTAATAATCATTTGAGCATATCTCAGGGTTGTCAAAGTTTTTTTTTTCAGATTTACTTTTAGGTTTTGAAACTACAAGCTTTTTTTTCACCTTTAGTATTAAATAAATTTAAAGATAAAGAATGTGTAAAATTTAATAAAAACAATGAAGAAATGCTGTAATGCTACTTCAAACGTGTTTTATAAAAAAGTAAAGTTGTAAAGGATGTCAAACAATATTATTGTTTACCACAAACTTTAAGTATCTTATCAGAAATTCATGTTTTTACGTAAGAATTGATGATAAAAATCCCAGTAATTTTCGTTTAAACTCCAGGTGGTTTTTAGCTAACCCTGATAGATGTGTTTAGCAAAAGTTTATTGATAAAATTAATTATTTATTTAATTTAAAATAAGAAAACTGAGTTTTTGAAAATAAACATAAAACTTAGCATCAAACAATTATGGACTTTACTTTTATTCAATTTTTGTTTTGCAATAAAATACCTAAGAATCTGATATAAAATGCTTACTTTACAATGTAATAAAATACGATAAAAAATGTTCAAGGTTTATTAAATTAGTTACTAAATGGTAGGTAAATAACTGGTAGGTATTTAAAGTAAACTTTAAAAACGATTCCTAAAATACATTTGCTAAACAAATAATCAATGAAGTTCAATTTGTTACAAAATGTACTACAACACGACTTTAAAACAATATTTCAAAAAACAACTCACAAGTAAAATGACGACTTTATTTAGTTTAATATATCATCATGTTTGTATTACTTAAATTAAATTGATAAACTTTTTTAATATTATTATTGACAAATATTACTCAACTAAATAGGACAACTTATTCTCCTCAGAACTTGTAAAACTAGAGATTTATGATTTTAAATTTGTGTTAAAGTGTTTTAAAAGTTATGCTTTTTATTATTACAACATAGCTTCTTGTTTGTTAAATACTTATTCACTATAAGTTTAAAAAAATCACAAGTACAAACGAATAGTTTTCAAACATACTATGTAGAAATTACCTTGTGGATGATACACTCAGAGTTGGAAGAGGAATTGACTCGTAAAGACCAATCATTCTCGGGATCTGTTTACTGACCACCCACTCAAAGAGAGGGCTTCACGGAAAGCCTGCTTAAAGGATTCAACTTTAAAATATTCTTGTTAACAGGTGTAAGCCCTAATACATAAAACCATAATTTACTTTTATCTGACGCTTATTATTTTTATTACTTTCGGGGCTTTAATACATATAAAAACAACATTTTAGGAAACATGTTTTATAAATTCGTAGTAATAAGTCTAATTTGGGACAATAAGTATGATTTTTTTAATACAACAAATTGGTTTGTTTTGATTTATTTAATTTCACCATTAAAGGATTAAAGGATAGTTACTAATAAATATCTGCTATCAACTAAAAATATAATCTTGTTTATGACATTAACATAACAAGCAGTTTTACAACCCAGGTGTTAACAGTATGTTATATTATATCTCCACCACTGCTTGCGAATAAAACTTTTGCGTTTTCAGCTTGTTATAGAGTCCAAACCCCTATTTATTCAGAACGATTCACTGTGTAGAGTACAAAAATTACCATTAAACTCATGTGTACTAGAATATTGTGCTTAAAGGTTATTATTACTGTCAATGGGCCTTTATTGTGTGTAAGGTAAGATTTAGCTCATGGTGATTAGAGAATTAAGTCAATCGTTAAAAGTATTGAATGAAAAGTGTTGAATTACTATTAAATTCTTTTTTAAGGGATATCAGACTTGGTAAATTTTCGAATTTGTTAAAACCCATTTTACACCGTAACAATTTAAAAAAATGTATGTTGTAAAATTTTACATAAATAAGGTATATGTACTCAAGCTAAAATATATAATCTAAACTGCTAAATTTTTTCATCTCAAGACATTAAAGTTGAAACTGTGGGTCTTGTATGGTAACTTTAATTTTGATATAAACTCGTTTAAGAAGTTTCTTTAAAATATTATAAATATGAGTTACAAACAGTAGATATCCAATATACACAAATTACATTGAGGCTATGTTAACTTTCTATTTAAAATCTGGATTTGTTTATGTAAGTAATCACGTTTTCACTTCACTTATAATTTTCGCTTTCCAAACTAACATTTACTTATTAAATATACAACTCAGTTTAAAAACTAGTCATAAATAAACAAGTGGACTTTATACAAAAAATATTTAGATAGCCATAAGAAAAATATTAAGAGGGTAACAACTTAATTTTTTTTTTAAATCGTCCATGTTTTCTGATGTCCTTCCAAGTTATTTTAAAGTACAAGTTTTGTTGACCCTTTTTAGCAGTATTCTACATTTAAGGTTTATAAATGAAATATGATACAGGCTTTAAATTTTTATGTAACTAAGTGTATATGTGTTTATAATAAATGCTTTCAACAGTACAAAGTTTTAAAAACTATACTGTAATGCTAGTTTCAGAGTGAATACTGCTTTTACAAAAATTTCTTCAAGGTTTTAATATTTACTTTCTAGGTTTTTAACAATATTAGTTTTCTCAATTTAGTAGAGTATTTAATTTAATGTAAATATTATTAATTAAATTTTTAACTAGTACTTTTTAAAGTATTGAAAGATGCCGTGATGCTATTTAAAATAAGTTCTAAATAAAACAAAAAAATAACCTAGCAAACTTTCCAAACTTTTCTATGCTGTACCACAGAAGTTAATTTCCATTTTTTAAATAGTTTCAAAATTAGTAGCTTTTAAAATTTATTTGAAGAGCTGCTAAAATATATTTAAACCCTCTCTACCATATATGCATAATTGTTATTCATATATTTTAAAAAGTTTTAATAATATCTGAATTAAATCGTACTGCTTGAACTCAGATAGCACACATATTTTCTGTTAATTTTAGTTTAGTAAAAATTAATAAACAATAAGAGAGGAAGTTAATATATTAGTGGAAACTTTTACATGATTATTCTATGATTTTATTTTAATTTATACATAATATACCATTAACTGCTCATTGTATATAATTTTTATACCGCTGACTTTTAGCAAATTTTATCCAGGTTCTTTTTGGGTCTATTTTTGGTTTAAACTTTAAGGTAAAAAACTGAGTTAAATAGTATAAAAACATCGTAAAGATACTATAAAGCTACTTCAAATGTGTATTTTAATTACAAAATTTTTGGTGATGAAAAAGTTTTTTAGCTTGTCTCAAATCAAAGTTTTTCTACTTAACATGTAAATATTGTTTAAAAATCTAGGTTTTTTACAGTTTTTTTTTGCCTAAATTGTCAAATTCAAGGTAAATTGGTAGCCCTGCATATATCTGCATTAAGGTAATTTAAGTTATTTCACAAAATTATAGTTTTGCACTTTAATATTGTGCCAGTATGATTTTCTACAAACCCTGAGGTTTTGATAATTGTTGACTTTTGTTTAACCTTTTAAGTCAGTTAGGGAGTTAATGAACTTTCCAAATTTTTCTATGTTGGGGGACAGAAGTTACTTTCAATTTCTAAAAATAGTTTTTAACGTAGCTTTTTATAATCTAATTGAAGAGCAATTTGCTAAAGATATCTCAACCAACTCCTACCCTAAAACACACTGGTCACTGATTTTTGAGAAATATCCTTAGGTTTTCTGGATTTCGTTCAGGTATTTAAAAGTGCACGATTTTTGTTCTACTTCAAGGTTAAAACTAGGTCAAAAAAGCAATAGTATCAGAAGTTCATTTAACCACTGCACATCCTTATGACTTCATTATTTGTTGCCCCTAGTCGAAACATTGGTTGTTTCTTTATAATATGGATGTTATTTCGTATCACTGTGATGTGGTTCATAACATTAGCCCAGTTTGTTTCTTTTTCACAAGGTATTTTAGGGCTAGGGTTAGTAGTTGACCCTCATTAGTTTCTGTGTGAATTTTGTTTAAAAAATGTAAAAATGTATAAATATTAAACTGTGCAAAAGTTATCAGACTTGATAATTTGTGCAACTTTAGCACTTATCCATTGTTTTTACTGTAATAACGATATTCACTCTCTCATCAATTAACTTATTTTTTATTAATTATTAAGCTGTACCCAACTAAAAACTAAGCATAATTCTTTCGCAGTTTTTTTATGTAAAAGTGGGTAAACCTGACTAAAAGATCACTAAAACTAGTTATCTACTAAAAAATTCGAAACATACTTTCTTAAAACAGACTGCAGACTATTCTATGTTTGGAAGGTGTTGCTATCCTCAAAGTAATTTGAAGAAAATCTCATTCTGGTAAAGTTGATCTCAAACAAACCCAAACTACCAAGGAGCGTGCTTGTAAATTAAGAAGCAAAAAACTAGCCTGTTTTCTTCATCGAGTCTAGTTTGTTTCTTATTTCTAATACGCATTATTTAAAGATTGTATTTTATTAAGAATTACTAAGACTTGTTTTTGTAAATTTTATTAATATAACTCAGTAGTTGTCCTAGTTTTAACTATTAATTTTAAATTTGTACTATTTATAAAGATATAGAGTCTTTTTAATTGATTTTATACTCTTATTATTAAATTTGATTATTAAAGTTGTAGTTCTCAGAAGCTGTGATAGGAACTACCTTTAATTGGGGAAGTCCCCTTTTTTGTACTAAATGCTTTGAGCGTTTAGCTCTTAAGGCTTTTACTGAATTTACTTTACTCATTAGGTTTAACTTCATAACTAATAAGTATGTTATAAACTTAATATAAATAGTTTCTTTAATGAAGTGAGTTTTTTGAAAAAGTTATTTTAATGTGAAAGTTAGAAGGGTAGAAGTGATAAAGCAGCTAATATATCAGTAGAATAAAACTGCGAATACAAACACAACAAGTAAACACCTAATTCTACAAATTAAATGTTCTTAATAATGTTTTTAAAATGGTCTGAATTTTACAATCTTAAATACAAAAATAGGTCTTACTAAAAATACTACTAATAATACAGAGCCTTAATATATATTGTGCTTCATGCACAACGATGGCTAACCTGAGCACAAAACAATACAACAATACAAATAAGTATAAAGATCTTATAAAATGAAAATCATAAAAAAAGTTCTTAAATCCAATTAGTGTCTTAAGGTCTTAAATTTTGTGTGCCTTTCGCACGGTCTTATGGCTAACTGAGCCAAAAACAAAAATAAATAACAACATAATCGAGCTGCGCGTAGTGCGCGAGCTGGAGGCTAATGAGCGCAATATCAAACATTGCTAAAGTTTTATTGTGTGATTTGATACAAAATCGTCTAACGTCTCCTGGCGGTCATTTAAAAACAACAAAATATACGTTTTGTTACAATGTTCCGTAAAAAAAAGAAAGCTCCTTAAGAAAAAATGTTTGAAATGTGCTCTTAATCTGGATTTTGCTCCACGGTAGCTTTTATTATATTATTATTTATTTGCACATTAAGTTTTTGAAAACTAATTTTTAATATTACTTTTTTTAATTTACGGTACACTTATATGTTTTTTTTTTTGACAAGTCCGACTCGCAAAATATGTTTTATATTTTTAACTAGTAGTAAAACATATATTATATTAAACATAAGTTGAAAAATCAATATGCTGACCAGGGATGAAAATCATAAAGATTTAATCTTAATTTATTTTTTGCAGCTAAAACTTATATGAAAAAATTCAACTGATGATATTTTAAAATATAATCAGAAAGCAACAAAATTTTATTTTTTATGACATCAATGACACTTTAACCAATTAAAAGAAACCCTGTTCTAAATACTATAACTATAGTTTTAATTTTTTTTAATTAACCTATTAATTAAATATGTGCCTACTGTTATCGTTGAAAAAAAAAAACAATTATTTTGTTTTTTCGACGATAAAGAAGTTGACGGTAAAAATATCGTCAAATGATGTAAAAAAAGACTTTTAACTTAAAATATTTAAAAACACATAATAGTTTGAACATAGACTTTTAGTAATAATAAAGCTTCACTTCATCACTTCTTTAGAAAAAATTTATAGTACTAGTGTTTAACATACTATTTATTTCTAATTTTATTTAAGATAATTTTACAACAAAATAAGTTTTTTTAACTGAAAAAGGAGTAGTTTAACAAAGTTAATTTTATACGATAGCAAAAAATATTCTTGTAAAGTTTATAACTTGTTAAACTGTTGTTAAGTTTTTTGTTAACTATAACTTCTTTTAGTTAATATTTAATTTAAACAAAGCTTTATGAAGTTTTAAACCATTAATATTTTACATTAAAAAAAGTTTGTTAACTTATTTATAAGCAGTACTTATGTGAAGTTCAATTGCTTTGTAATTACTTTTCAGAAGAAATATACTTTATAATTTATATTGACTATGTAAACTTGAATATTAAATAAGAACATATTGAAACATTGATAAAAGCTCGAACAAAATCTTAGTACTTATTAAAATAATAAGAAAAAAGTCTTTGCATATTAATCATTTGTGAAAAACAATTGTGTTAACAATAATAATA
This sequence comes from Thalia democratica, assembly GCF_965202585.1. Lineage (NCBI taxonomy): Eukaryota > Metazoa > Chordata > Thaliacea > Salpida > Salpidae > Thalia > Thalia democratica. The sequence continues at coordinate 100,413,532 of NC_139167.1, read as the reverse complement.
ATTTTTAATTTGTATTTAAAGTTCAGTTAGTTTAAAATTAATTCAAAATATTTTTTAAAAGTATTAGCTACCGAATACAGGTAATTTATTATTGTTTAAGTGTATTTAGTGCTTAATAACGCATTAGTGTTATGATACTTTAAATTAAGTTAATTATTACAATAATGTTTATGAATACTACTGCAATAGTACTACACAGAGCATTTTTAATACTAATTTATAGTAAAAAGTTTATTTTATAAGTTTCATAAACTTAAAAGTATTTGAAGAAGGTGTACAAATCATTCTAATTTAAAACCTTTATGTTAGTTTCTAACTGTAATAGAATACTTTCAGTGAACTAAGTATATATATTTATTTAGTTGTAAAAATCAAACAATGAAATTCAAAGGTTCTTTTATCATGATTCAAGACCATTCACAGTTGAACAGAATTAAGTCAGCAGCAAAAAACTTTTAAAATGTCTTTAATTTTTTAAGACTAATAGCGAAAATAACAATAACAAAACTTGTATAATATTTACACTGTTTACTATAATAAGCATTTGAAGAACTAGAATACGTATAAATTTATATACATCTATTAATCTAGCAGTTCAGTCTGATATAATTTTGTATAAATAGTAGAATTTAAAAAGAAGAAATATTAAAAAGCAGTTTTTGTACAATGTGTTATAGGTACAGCTTTCAAATCTATTTTGTTCTTTATTTTCTTTCTAAGCCGCTTTATTACCTGTGAATATTTATTTTATTTATTCAAATAAATAAAAATACACACAACAAACTATGTTTTGTGAAAAAGTACAAAATTTTAAATTTAAAAATTTATGGTAAGCTTAAAAAGAAAAAATATTTATCTTTACATTAGAATTAAATGTTAACTAATTTAAACAACAGTTTTCGTTCATACAGTGTGTAAAAACCGTATATATAATATAATAGTGGATTAAATGTTAAAACAGATCTTTAGATTTATTTTAAAATTTAAAACAAAAACAGTATAAAAACTTATTTAATATTAAAAAATGTATATTTAACGTCTACACTTGAAAAATTCTTGTGAAGACCAAGTTAAATTATTTTTTTAGTTTTAAAATTTAGTTTGTTAAATGCCTAAGCGCATGAAACACTGTATTAAATAATAAACTCCAAGTTTTAAAATGTAGCATTAATATTCAGTTTAAACAAAAATTTAATCAAAATTTTCATTTTCTATGGCAGAATTTGAAAGCAATTGATGTTTAAAACTTAACAAATCAAAAGTAAAAGCATTTAACTTTCTATTTTTTCAGAGCTAAAATTCAAATTTAAAACTTTCAACGCGTGATTTACAGTTTTATTTAAAAATAAAACTAACTAAGACATCAGGCTGTTTGTCAAAGTTTAAACTTTGAAAACACCTCCATTCATTAACAGCCATCAACTCATTTCTTCTTTTTCATCACCTGTAATAAATTTATTTAAAGGATAAATAAAAACAAGTTTTAACAAAAATTGAAAAGATAGATGTTATTATTTTATGTGTTCAATTACAGCTTTATAAGCTGTTTTTTATAAGTAATTTTATATAGTTTTTAACTTAACTGTATTAGCTTGTTACAAGAATTTTGTACTTAGATATAATACACTAGTTAAACTTATATTAATAAGAACCATGTAATAAACTTTAATGGTTGTGGCACTAAAAAGTGTTTAACGAATACTGCAAATAAATTATGAGTTTAAAAATTTACTTCTTAACTCCTAACTACTTTTATTTTGCAACATTTTATGTGTTAATAAAACTTTTACTAACAATTATAACATTAGTAATAAGTATTAAAAGTAAATTTTTAATAGCCTTCATAACGACTTGCTTTTCTGGTTATCTTACTATTTTAGTTTAGTTGTAAAAATAAACTTGCTAAATACAATCATAAAATTTACTTAAACTTTATTGAAACTAAAACAACTATAAATCTAACAAGTACAAAGTTTAGATATTTTTTGAACTAACAAACCTCATTAGCTTATTTGAAATTTAAAACAATTCACCAAAATATCTTTTTCAAACTTTTTCACCAGAATAAACGTCTTTGTACCAAGCGTTGCCTGCGAAAACAACCAGAAAGAAGGGGATGAACATGACAAAAAATTCAAGTTCTTCTCCGATCAGTCCTGCTTTCACACTGAATGTAACCATGTATGCTATTAGCAAGCAGAAGAACAAATAACACACCCTGTACATTATAACTGTTTCTGTAAAAAAATAAATTGATTAGTACATCTGGAAAATTATTTGATCAGAAGATTTTATAAACACTAGTATTGTTTTCGTTGTTTAAAATCTGTAGATTATTGTTTTTAGTGTAAAAAACTTTTAATTGTAAAAAAAAAATTTATAAACACTAATATATGCTTCTATAATCAAAGCATTGTTATAAACTAGTATGAAATACACTTTTTATAGATTCTAATTTTTTTTAATCTTATAATTAAATTGAAACTATTCGTATGTGGTTAAAACTTCTCTATAATTTTAATTTTTATCAACAACTTATCATTTATAACAAATACTAGTTTAATAAACACACATTTGTATATAACTTCAAACTGCATTCATTTTGTAATTTTCAATACTTGTATGAATAACATTTTTAAAAACTATACTGATGTTAAATATTTTGAACGAAAATAGTATTTTATAGGAATAAATATCGATTGCTAACTTTTTTTTCTGTAAACATATTTTTAACTGCATTTTATGCACATATCATAGTAATGAAACGTTCTTAAAATAAATTAAAACTCAATTTTTTTGAAAAAAAAAATTGTACTTTGTACTCTTTTATTAGTTTGCTTTTAAAAATAAACTTAAAACTAACTATGTGTAAAGGCTCTAAATTTATATACAATAATATATAATAAGCTATAAATCTAATACTTCTTTATTTATTCAGTTATATGTTTTACGTTTTTATAAACTAGTTTCAATCGTTCGGCTAACTTTAAAGCATTTAAAAATATTTCTATAGTTACATCAATACTTTTTGCTTGTATATTTTATAATCCAAAGGCTTTACATAAGTTTCAACGCCTTGTACTTTATTTCTTTTTAGTGTGATAGTTTTATTGGAGAGTTTTTTTCTACAATCTTAAAGATAACTGTACTCGTCTAATATGGTCTTACAAAACATAAAATATTTTTTTACACTTAATTGAAAATTTTGTAATACATAATGTAAGCTTATTTATTGCTTACAAAATTTATTACTCTTCTTTGTACGAAAACATATAAATAATACATTTTAAATCAGCACAAAATTTTACTGGAACAAAATAAAAGATAATTTGTTATGTATAGTTTTTAAAGTACCTAAATGAACCTAAAATAAACAAAACTTTTGGTTTTACTTTTAAAATGACTGCTTAACTCTGAGCTTTACTTTCAACTAGTTAACAACTTTAAAAATTAACTTTTTTTTTTAATATTTTACAAGATAATAAACATGTAATATTGCTAATAAAAACAAATTACAAGCATAAAAAAGTTTAAAAGTATGAAAGTCATACATTAATCACAAGACTAAACATTTTATTTTTAACTTTATATTTTTGTATTTTAATATAGTATTTTTTATTTTTGTGTTTAGTTTATAGCTTAAAACTATTTATTCTTAATAAATTTTAATAGAAGCTGCATAATAAAAACAAAAAAGTAACAGACTTGTATTAAATAAAAAACCTTAATATTGTTTTCTTAAAATAAGCTATAACTTAAAACTATATTGAAAATAAGCACAAACTTTTTTTACGCCTACAGTTCAGTCTGCCAAAAATAATAAACAAATATTAAAAACAAAGCTCCAGAAATAAGGTTTATATATTTATATAAACAGTTTGGCTACTTTATTTATGCTTAAAGTACATCTGCATTAGAAAAATACTTAAATAATAAATTAAATTTGCTTTAATAAATTGTGCAAGTTAACCTCTTAATTAAATCAATATTTTTACTACTAAATATAAGCTAAAACAACTCAGACTTTTAAGTAATAAAAACTAGTTTAAAGAATAAAATTAGTGCTTAATATGAAGCTATAAATTTTAAAAGCAGTATGGTTTATAAAAACTTTATTCAAAACTATAAAACTTTTGCGGTAAAATCTAATTTCAGTATTTTTACTGCTTTTTCGTTATGATTAACTTAAATTAGCTACTCGAACATACACATAAGTTTTATATTGTTTATTTTTTGTATTGACATATTCAATACTAGATTTCTTACAAGTTTTTTAGCTTTTTTAGAAGATAGGAGTAAAAACTTTTTTTTTACAAAATGAGCTTACTAAGAATAAAAAAATTCAAAAGTAATTTAAACAAAGTAGTAAAGCTTTTGAATATCGACTGCAAATTTATCTATATTCAACAAAAAAATGTTTTGTTTTGGTAAAAACGAACCCAATAAAACAAACAACGTTTATTAATAATTAACTTTCTAATGGCAAGTATTATCTTTTTTACAATTTCCATACATTGTAAAATGACAAAGTGTAATAAATTTCCTGTTTAAATTGGCATGTACTTAACTTATACTAAAAATAAAAGAGCTTTTCAATTGTTTATACAACAAAATTAATCAGTCACACTAAAAAACATTAGTATAACTTTAAGTTTTTGCTTTACATAAATAATATACTAAGATGAAGTATCAAATAAATCTTATAAATAAGAAAAAAAAAACTGCACTAAAAGTTTTTTGGTCACTAAGCTAAAACTCTTCTTTTAAATTGAGTTTTCTAACTTAAAAGATTGCTAAACTAACGAAAAACATGTAGTTTTAACTAAATCTTATAAGAAATACACTTCTACTTGCTTCTACTGCAATGCTTAATAAAGTAAAACTGCTTTAAAATGTTTATAAGACATTTATATCCGATTGGAAAAGATGCATAAAACCTCATTAATCTAACCTTTACTTTAGCTCTAAAACTATGCTTTATATTTAGCAATAACAATGTTCCATTTTTAAACTCGTTTTAAAACTAAAGTAAAAAAAAACTACTTGCATAAAAAATTAGTAAAAAAATCAGGCAACCAACAAAATTAAAATCTCGTGATATATCATAAACTTAATCATTATTTTATTACACGTTTACCAAAAAAATGTTTTTTTGCACATTTAATGAAATAAAAGTTTCAACTTAAATTATTCAATTTAGAAGTTTACAAAAATAAAGTTACTTTTAACTTTTTCATACAAAAACAAATAAACCAACATTTTCAATTCAGTAACTTTTTATAATTTTATAAACATAACAAAACCATCTGCTAAAAAGTAATTTAAATCCAAATTTGAATTTGAATTCAATTCAGTATACGCGTGCAATAATTGAATATACAAAAATGATATATTAAAATGAGGTAACAAATAAATCTTTTAAATAAAACAAAAACTGCACTAAAAGTGTTTTTGTACTAAGCTAAAACTCTTCTTTTAAATTAAGTCTTCTAACTTAAAATAAGTTGTAAACTAACGAAAAACAAACAATTCAAAATTAAATACCAAATATTATAAGAAATACACTTCTACTGCAATGCTTGATAAAATAAAACTGCTTTACAAGAAAATGTCAATCTGATTTTAAAACTATATAAAAGCTTTTTCAATCTAACACTTAACAACTACACTTGATAAAAAGCTTTTATAGTGTTTAACTTTTTAACTTTTTTTAAAAGTTAAACTTAATAAACTACCTTGCTGCATAAAAAATTATATAAAGAAAAATAAAAACCGTGCAACTAATAAAATTAATATCTCGTGATGTACCATAATGTTAATCATGAGTTCATTACACGTTGCCAAAAGATATGTTTTATTGCCTATTTATTAAAAGAAAAGTTTTAACTTAAATTATTCAATTAAGAAGTTTACAAAAAATAAAGTAACTCTTACTTTTTTCTTATAAAAACAAATAAACCAACATTTTCAATTCAGTAACTTTTTATAAAAATAGCAAAAACATCTGCTAAAAAGTAGTTTAAGTCAATCGAATATAAATTTAAGTCAGTATACGCGTGCAATAATTTAAATTTGATAGTTAAACTCAGAAATAATTAAGCTTTTCTTCTAAAATTTATAAATGTTATACTAGTAAATTTAATATTAACTAAATTGTTACACGAAAATGTTTTATTAGTTGTTATTTTTGTTTTAAATCTAAGTTTAAAAATATCGTTATGGCCTACTTATATAAAATTGACTTGTTTATATAACAAAGGTAGTTTTAAAAACAAATGCAAAGTATCGCACTTTTGTTTGATCTTTTATCTGACTAAAACAATAAACAACAAGAAACAAATTAAATCACTACCAAAGAATTCTTTTTTTGTTTTGTTTTATTCACTTTTATTACAAAGCTTTTTAACTTTTTTAATGAGTTTAAAAGCAAAATCTACCAAAGTTCAGCAATTTTAATAAGTAATTTAAGTCTAATAATGAAAACACTTTTAACACAAAAATAAAAACAACATTTTTCACATTTTCGTTTTGCTTTAAACTTAATAACTGCTGTTAGTAGTGTGTTTTGCACAAACATTTTTGGTTTACTCAACTTCTCTAAGCAAATGAAACCAATATTTCTAGGGAATATATATATATTGATTTTGTGGTTAAAATTTTTTTTTATTTTATTTAGTACGATTTTAAGGTGCATTTAATTTAATAATGGTTTTTATCTAATATCAATAAAATATTCCAAAACACAACACTAAAAACTGAAATACATTTAATTAGTTTTAATTTTAACCGTATATTTAATACTGAATAAGAAAAATCGGTTGTTCCAACGAAATAAATTTTGTATTAAAACTTTAAACATAATATAAAACTTAAATAAAGCATTATCCACATAAAAAAAATGTTAACAATAAGAAACAAAATATTTTTGAAACTAAAGAAAATCAACAGCTTATCAAGTAAAATATAAAACTTTCATTAAACCTTTCGTATTTTTAATTAATATAATCAAAACGAAAAACGTATACAAACTAAAAGTTTACTATCAACTTAAAGAATACTTAAATTTACCTATATAAGAAAGCTAAGGTTTACTGGACATTGAGTTCTTTTAATGTAATTAAAACTTATTTGTATTTTGTTTAGCGTTATAAAAAGTCAAATATATCTTCATTGCATTGTTATTTCTAAAGTTGTAAATGAAAACATTTTGAATTAATACTTAAAAGGATTAACATGCATGTCAAACACTTTAATCTTTGTACGCATGATTGAACAAAGTTACTACATATTTTCAATATTTTTCTTTTAAGCTGTAAACTTCAAAACAAATTCATAGCAAAATTAGTTAAATACTAAAGTTTACATCAACTATATCTAAGCATAACTTACCATAAAAGAATAAACTGATCTAATAAAGCTTAGAAAGGGATGACAAAAAAGTGACTTTTATTCCACTAACTAGAAAAACTAATTAGTTTTTCTTTTAAAGCTTGAAAGGTCCAAAGTTATTCCGTGAAATACAAATTGTTACATCAAGCTGTATCTAATCAATGCACAATAAGTAGCTTTATACTTGGAATTTGTTTTTCCCTTTCTTGAAAATTTAACATATTTACAACAATTAAGCGGTTTCATGGTAATCTAAAAATTAATAAAAACATTTTATTTGTAAAACTACTTGATTTTTTAATAAACAGCTTTAATGAAACAAGACTATGAATAGTTTATTATTTTCAAAACTTACTTTTAAATAACTAACTGTATAACTTTTTGAAAAAAAAATTAAAACAGTTTAATAATAAGTTTTTAAATCACAATCCAAAAAAAAACTTCTTAGATTTTAATTTAAACTTATACGCTTTAGTGAAATAAAACAAAACAAAACTAAAAGCTTAGAAAATTGAACTACAGACACCCACAAGTTTATTGTCTGCCAAAAATAATAAACAAAAACTAAAAAAATAAAGAAAAAATGCTCTAAAAACAAATATGTTATTGCTTAACTGTTTAAAATGCATCTGTTCGCCATACTTATCAATTTTATTTTCGATTGTTTTTATTTTTACTCGTAAATATGACAAAATTTATATTTTGCTAAAGTTTAAGCAAGATATATTAATGGTAAAACGATAGATAAAAACAAAATGTTATTGAGTGTATTAAAATTTTTTTTTGTTTGTTTTGTTATTAACTTTTATGCATAGAGCGCTAAACAAATAATTTATAAAAAAAAACTGTTTTTACATTACTTCAAAATTGTATGAGTTTAGTCATCATATATAAGAAAATATTAATTTTAACCTGCTCGAAAACAAAGAAAAATTATTAATCTATATGAAGTGTTAACTGTACTTGTCTGCTCTAGAAAAAAGTTTTTATGTAGACATACAAATACAATTATGTAGAAATAAACTTGGTTAAAGTAAAATTTAGTCTTTTTGTTTCAAATTATTTAGTAGAATTATGGTTTAAAAAATTTCACTTTATGTATTATTCATATGAATATATATAATATAACTTAACTTATATGGTACAATTGCTTGTTTTGCTCTATAAATATACAGTTTGTTATAAACTTCTACAAGAAGTAAACTGCAACTGTTTAGAGTGTTTACATTTTTTAAAACTTTGATTTGTAGAGCAGCATCAAAATCTTTACTAAAAAATATTTAAACTTTATAAAGACTATAAAAAACTGAATATAAAACTTAAGTTGTAAAGTAAGATTGTAAGTTTGTAAATTAAGAAATCACCTACTTGTAAAGCTTTCAATAGTTTTTTTATAACTAAATTACTGTAATAGTAAGTAAGTCATCAATCTTTACCTAAGACTCTTTTTAAATTTCAACCAACAAAAACTTACAACTAAAAAGACTTAAATAACTTTCCTAAAAAAACATTAAACAAAAAACTTCTGAAAAGATAAGTATATTCAATGAAATTAAAAATTAAGTTTTAGCTTTAGTAAGTATACAGCTATACTTTGAAACGTGTTTTTGTGCTTTGAACTTGATTTTTATTGGCAGTATTTAAGAATTCCAAATGTTTTAACCATTTTTTCTTACAAGCTACGTGCAAAATATGTAGTAGTAAATACCACTAGCTAAAATCTAGTATCTGACTTTGTTTATGCCGTAATTAAACCTTAGTATTTTACGGTTCTTTTGTTTAGTTATACTAATAGTAGTGTTTTTTTAAGTTTAAAGCATATGTATTTATATTAAGTTTATAAAAATAGTTTTACAATATATAAATTATTTTTATAACCATTTATTTTTTAAAAGTATTAACATATTTATAAATATTACAAAAATAACACAATGTATACTAAAAATAATAAAAAAAATGCAAATACTTTTTTTTTAATTTTAGTAGAACATAAAAAACCACTTTTAAGAAACTTTAACTTTAAAAAAAAAAACTGTTAAAAAGCATTCGCCAACAAGTTTTTTATTCTTCCAAAAATAACAAACAACAAAAAAAAAATTTAAATACTGGCCTCATTATTTTTAAAAATCACAAACTTTTAATAAAATAAATCAGCTTAAAAAATAAGTTAAGCTCAAGTTTTGAAATTATTTAAAGTTATAAAAGTGAAAATTTGTGAAAAGTCAATAGAATACATGTAAGTTTTTAAATTTTTGAAAACATAACACAAAAACAATAAACGAAATTTATCAAACATTTTTGTTGTATTAAGTACTTATAGTATTTTAGCTCTAAAATTTAAAATAAAAAGCTGTACTTATTTGTTTAAAAATTTCCCCTAATCACAGATGTTTTTTAATTTTTATTGTATTTAGATGTTTACAACGTTAAGCAAAGTAATTAACTTTATAGGTTAAGAAAAGTTGAAAATTATTTAAACCTTAATAAATTGCTGTTGTTGTTTTTGTGTAAACAATTTTACAAATAAAATTATGTTAATTATTAACTTTGTTAAATTGAAAGTTATCATTTTTGTTTACTAAGAAATTATTAACGATTTTGTAGAATTTATTTTATATGTATTATATTAATGGTGAATAACAAGTAGTTATAACTGGCAAACGACGTATATTTTTGTTGAAAAATGACCTTTTTAATATAAAGTTGAGACTTTTTAAACAGTTTTAAATGTAAACTGCAGTCTTATTAAGTTATTATTTCAATAAAACATTTTGAAAAATGGTTTTTGAATTTTTTAAGTTATTCTCTTAATACGGCGGCCCGCAAACACATTTTTAAACAAATATTTTTCTAAAAAGAATGCTAAACAAAACAAACTTTTCTTTTGATAAATTTGACCAGCCGACCAAACAGTTGCTTACATTTTTTTTGTTTAGTCTTGCTTACTACTACTACTGTTTACCGATTTTTAAGTAGACCTTACACTAGATACAACGTAGAAAACAATTTGCACCTTTTAAAGTTAGTTAGCTAAATTAATTGAACAACTTCGAAAAAAAAACGATAGTGCTTAATAAATAAATTTCTATTCAAGGATCTGGGTGAATAGTTGTCTAAAACAATTTAGTATAGAGCTTAGAATAGCAGTTAAAGTTTAAGATTTACCAAGTTAACTTATAATTGTTTAAGCTAAAACCCTACTAGGTTTTAAAAAACATAAAGAAATTTAGCAACCGTTTAGTATTTGCAGCCTTTATTTATAGTTTAAAAACAAAAACTTATTAAAAAAACTAGCATTGATAGTAAAAAATAAGATCTACAATCCTTAAATATTCAAAGTTAAAACAAGTATAAACTATGTAAAGTTTTATTTAAGATTACAAACGTGTTAATACTTCATGTTTCAGGTTTTAAACTACTTCGCACTTGTTTTCAAGCTGAAAATAAATTCCACATGTTAGTAGAAAAATTTAACAGCTTTATGATCAAAGTAATTGCAACACAAGACTTGTTACAACACAACACAATTGTAATTACAACACAAACCTTTCATTTATGACAAGTACCATATACTAACTTATTTGAAACTAATTATCAAACTATAAAAAGCTTAAGAAAGTTTAACGTTACTTTTAAAAACACAACTTCTTAGATTTAAGAGAAAACTATGATATATATAACAAAAGTATAAAAAAATTAATGCTTATGCTTGATATACAACAAAAATTAGAGTTCTTTCGTTTTTTTTTCTTAAACTTACTAGTTATAAAAACTAATTTAATTGTAAGCCAAAAACTCCATTCTTTAAACAACAAATGTTTTTGTTTTTGGCAAGACGTTAAAAGGTATCCGTGGTGTGCGGCACAATATCCAAAAAGTTCTTCGTGCACCAGGTCCTAGAACCAAATATTTTGAGCTCTTTTTTTGTCGTTTAATGTTTTGTTTGTAACAAAATTTATTTTAATTAAAAATACTTGAGAACATAACCTTTTGTAAAACCTATTTAACATTGAATAGACGACCTTATAAGGTCAAAATTTTATAATACAGTTGTTTTATTATTTTTTAAAAACTTTACTGTCATATTTATTTTTAGTATAGCCATTACTTATACTAATATACTAAAAGTAAAGCTGTTCAAAAATATAAAACTAAGTTACCAACAAAACATTTTAAAGCATAAAAGTATTTTATTAGTAACTATTTTGAAAGTATTTAAAATCCTTTAAACTTTATGGTTAATAAACAAATGTTTTAGCTTTTAATATTAACCTTTGTTGAAGAAACTTTTAAAAATGTCAAAACAGTACTTATTCTATTGAAACCAGAGTTTTGAGTTTTCGATAAACGTTTCCCTTTTTCAAAAAACTCTAGTATTTAGGTTTAAAATATTTTATAAGTAATTTAAACTACAAGCTTTAGACACCTTGGTATATTCTTGTAGTAGTACGAACGAAAGTTACGTCTGCTACTTATACTATTACAATTTGAACCATATATATATATTTATTTATTTATACAACTTAACCAAATAATAGTTTTAAGCTATAAACAATGGTAAGCATCCTTTTTTAACCCATTACTACCAATATTGACAATGAAAACCATAGTCCACCATGGGCTCCATACCGTCTCCTTCCTTAAAATTCGAATTTTACAATTATTTACGTTCACTTTTTTTGCTCCTTCTACAAAAAATGCAACAAACAACTAAATAATAAAATAAGAAATGAGAAGTAGTATAAACATAAAACGATTAGTATAAACAAAAAACGGAAGAAGCACAATGTAATTTTTAATTGTGTCCATAATTACTCAGTATGTGTAATTGTAAATAAACAAAAATTTAAATTATTTATCACTCGCTTTCTTTTTAATTGATAAATAAATACTTTAGTTTTAACCATCCAAATCTCAAACTAATGTTTGTTATAATTTTGTTTAAATAACCATAAAAGAAAATCAAGCTTTTTAGTTTACAACTAAGCCTATCGATTATGACGAAGCAATAGTTCGGAGTTTTAAAGTTTTTTTTTTTTAATACTGTGTACCACTTAAACACAACTAAACACAGCAACTAGTAGCTTTACTTATTTTTACAACGAAATACTATAAATACTTTTATAGATAGTATTAAGCTTGATAAAGCTTTACTAATAATATATTTAAATTAATTAAAAATGTCAACTTACCAGTATGCTTTTTGGTAATCGTGATTGTTTTGTAGGAACAAAATTTCATTGAATATATTTGTTTTTGGACAAAAAAATGCAAACTCACATAAATTACAGTAAAAATTTTAACTCGAAAGTGAAGTGTACCTATTACGATTTTGAAAATAATAAATGTAATAAATACTGCTTGCTTCAAAAACAAACTTTAAATAGTTTTTCTAAAATATTTACAGTTTTTTAATATTTTATAAGTGTTAACTTTTACTTAATTGTTTAGCACAGTATTTTAAAATATCTATAAATAAAGCTTATTTAAAATTATACTTGTTTACTGTTCGTTACACAAGTATAGTTGATCAAACAGTATGTTTTCTCTGAGCTTTAACTCAGTAAAAACTAACTGAAATATGTAAACTTTGAAATGCAAAAGTATATTTGTAATGTAATTAAATTAATATACTACTATTTTAATGTAAGAAGTTTATGTTTTGTTTAAAGTGAATTAAAAAGCTCATAAAACTAACAAAGAATAAATTTGTATGAGCTTGAACTTTTATACAAGTATAAAATAAAACATTTTTTGCACCATTCATCAAAAAATAATTTTGTGGAAAAAAAATAGAATTGTTATTTTTGACTAACAGTTTAGTGCACATTTAATATTGAAACATTTTTAGGCACAAGTTTAAATAAGCCTAATTGTAAATAAGTTTCAAAAATTTATATATTGTCTAGCGCAAAAAACTTTCCAGCTTTTATTAAATTAAATTTCAAAAAAGTATCAAACACAAAAAGATTGCTGGGTTTCGTAATTAAGCTTCAAAAAAATATAAAACACAATTGAGCTTCATGCAGTTGTCTGATGTTTTTTAAGTTTCATGTTTTAAGTTTTTTTTATACTTTCAGGCATTCGATGCCAAGTATTCGTACTTAGAAAATATAAGTTAAAAAAAATCTAGGTCTTATCAAAAAAGTTGTTAGTTTTTAATTTTTTACTTTTATTAAAATATAATTTTTTGGTTTAAAACAGCTACTCAAATTAAACGTGTTCTTAATATTCAGGTTAGAGTTTAAGTATGAATATTTACTACTACTTATTTTTACAAACTGCAAAATAATTTTTTAAACCTTATGTAACCATAAGTGTAACATTATCTTTAGAACATTTGAAATATTTAGCACTGAAATACCTTTCTGAGAAAGTATTTGTTTTATACAAAATCATACAGCGTGACCTAAATAGACATTAAGATTTTTTTCTTTATTTTTATAAAATTTTGTGCAGTTGCATACGACTTTGATGATTTTTTAGTTTATAAGCGACTTGTTGTAATTAATATTTTTATTCCTTATGCTTTGTTTATAATTTTTTAAAATAAAACATTTGTTATGTTTTTGGATTTTATAAAACAGCGCATTTTCGAAGATAATAAAAAAATAATTCAAGCTATGGTGTTGCCGAAACTGATTAAACTGAAGGTTGAGTTCAATTTTTTAAAAGTTGTTTTTATACAGGGTTTTTTAAACTGTACTTTTGTTTGTTTAGATAAGTCAAAGTAACATAAGTTTGTTTTTATTTTGTTTTATTGAGCTTAGACAGTTAAAGTTCCATTTAAGACTTGTTAAAACAGTTTTAAGTTTACTTTAAATAGCTTCAAAGCAATTATCATTATTATGAACAAAACAAAAAATGAATATTAACTACCTTAAATATTTTTGTCTATTGTATTCTAAATAGATTTTTAGCGTTTCAAAAATATCTAAAGTTTAGAATTTAAGACTGGATGTAGTTTGTATTGTTAACATTCAATTTAACTTACAGTATTAGTTTTTATAAAAACATTGAAAGTATATCATGATAAGTTTAATGTAAGTAGTTAATTTAAATTGTATGATTTATTTCCAAAAATTTACGAAAATTAACAACATTTTGTGCTGTCTTCAAAACTAAAACTTTGGAAACTTGTTTCTTAGTTTTCTTTAAATACATTATATAGTATTTTTGGTACAATTAAGTTATTTTACATTATAACTTACATTAGTTTACTAGATTAAAATTTTATATGTTGCATTCTATAAAACTATGGTATATATATACAAGTAATTTTGTCTGTATTTTAAATTCAAAAACTTATAGCTTTAAAAAATAAAAGATGACATCCACAGAAAAAGTTGAAGGAAAAGCCGAACGAGTTATTAATGCTGATGAAATTTACTTAAGTTCAATCATTTTTAACGATGAAGGTCAAGCTGGTACGATTAATATGGGCAATGAAAACCTAGGTTTGCTTTTAAAATTCAAAATACAGACTAACTAAATGAATTTTTTTAGAAATATACGTTTTAGCAACTAAAACTTCTATAGCTGCTTAGATATTGTGATGTTGCCGTAAAAACATATTTAAGAATAAATAAGTTTTTAAAATAACTATAGCAGTTTTTATACCAAAGGCATTGGGTCTTATTCTAGATTATGTATTTTTTTTTGATAGTGCTAACATTTATAGATATATGAGCTTTACCTATTTTTATGGTGTTTTTCTTTATTAATTTATAATTGCACTTTCATCTTAACCTTAAAAATACAATATACTGTAAACAAACTAAGATTTAGTATTCTTGTTTTAATTTTTCAAATAAACTTTAGGAAAAACAGTAATAATTCAAAATGAAAAACCAACCTCATCTGTAAGCAAATTGGTGAAAAAAGTGGTAAAAAATAACAAAAAAGTCATAGAAAGTATAAATGATGAACTTAAAAAAAGCAAATAAGATTCTGGCACAAATAGAAAACAAAAACAACCAATCAAGTTTGAAGAATAATTCAATTGAAAAAAAAATTAAAAAGCTCAAGTCTAAAAACGTGAAATTAAAAGAAGAAATACTCAAGTGTGAGTCAGAAATAGAAAAAGTAAATGAACTTAGAAAACTTAATAGTGATATTGCTAAAACTCTAGAACAACTGAAGAATGATGTAAAAAACTACTATCAAGATGTTACAGCTTTAAAAAAGGAAGAAAATGATATTTTAACAAAAGAGCTTTTACAAGAAATCAAAAAGCTAAGCACTCAGAACAAGTTACTTTTAGAAAATTGCCAGTTAGGAGAAATAACTAAAACCAAAGAGTGCAAAACATATCTAGAAAATCATAGAAAAAAGCTTGAAGCTTACTTAGAAACACAATTCGAAGATGATAGAGTCGTATCGAAGCTCAACAAGTCAGGGCACCAAAATAAGCCTGGAAATGAAACTAGAGTAAGCACAGCTGAAAATAAACCGGAGGATCATAGTAACTGTTTGCAGGAGAATGTTGGCAGCAGAACGTCTTACGAAGAAATTGATGAAACGAGTAAAAGTGAGTTGTACATAGGTAAATACAAAAGTCGTTTGAATTGATTAGCTGCATTATATAATAATAAAAACTTGTATTTTGTAGTTTTTGTAAAGATTGAATTGTAGATACTTTGAAAAACTATATTTTCAATAAAGAATATGCAGGTTTAATACATTCTTATATGTAATGATAACAAGGTTGAAAACAAAAGACGATAAATATAATTTTAGCTTAAACATTTTTACAGATGTTTTTAATTTTAGTTATTAAATAAAAATATTAGTTTACTAATATTTCTGTAGTTGACAGTTTTTCTTAAACTTAATAAGTGACTATAGTAGCTTTTCTAAATAAATTAATAAGTAAGTATCACAAAAATAAGTATTTATAGAGTTTTTAAATACACAACTTAATGGACTTGAAGTTTGAATTTTTGTTTTTTAAATGTATAAAAGTATATTTAGTTTATTAATTTGTAAATATTAATAAAAAATACGAGCTGTATTTGTAAATTTCAGCTACTAGGTTTATTATCAAATTTATTTAGTTTCTTCTACTGTAAAAAAAATATGTGTATAACTGAAATATTACTTCCGTTTGTAGTTAAAATATGTTTGTACCTTATGTCAATTCATTTATCCTACATTTTATTTTTATTGAAAAATTTCAACCTACAGCTTGTATGATATAATTATAGACAGCAATAAAATTTAATAATATATTGGCTTTTATTGTTTTTAAATTAATGTATGTTCTCTACACTTTAAAAACAAAGTATCATTTAAAATTATATACTAGATAAAACTTTAAATTAGTTTCAAACTTTTAACCAGCGTAAATCATCAAGTTTTAGACACACTTAAATTAGTGTCTGCTTCAGCTAATAAATATATTGTTAATGTTTACATAATTTACAGCTATGCAAAGCGTTACAAAAAGGGAACAAAATAATTTGTGTCGTTCAGACGTGAACAGTCAGCAAAAAAGTGTACAACAAGAACCTTTGCTAGAAAACACGACAAAAGTAGATACTTATTATGAAGGTACTTCAACTTTGTAATTTCTGTATATTAGTCTTCACAAAGCATGAACTTCATACTTTTGTTAATCTTTTAAGATATAGTTATACTTCGAACTTCTTATACAAGTTAAAGCTTCTAAGATTTTAAAAGCTAATATGGTATGGCTTTTTTGTATTTTAAAATTATTTACATACAACTAACTAAAAGTTATAACTATTGAAATAGTTTATTAAAAACAACAATTAAAATCAATATACTTAAGTTTATAACTTTTATTAGTTTTACGTTATAAAAACAAGTACGACGTTTTTTAAACAAATTAGTCAATAAATTGTTACACTTTCATAAGACCAGCTTAAGACACTGATTAAACTAAATTTAAAGCTAAGAAAAATTTTTCAATCAGTTTTAAGCGTCAACGAAATATTTTAAACTTTAAATGCAAGTTAAATCATATTTAATTTAAATCAACTATTATTGACTTATCATTTCAGTTATATTAATAGTTATTACACACAATAACAGGTTCTTCTCAACTTAAAAGAAAAGAAAATGCATATTCATTTTTCTTACTGATCATAAAACACGTAAAGTATTTTTTTATTGAGCTACTTAAAAGTTTATGTGCGTCCATAGTTTTTATAATTTTTTTTATTGGTTATTTTGCATTAATATTTTTTCTAGAAGATCTATGGAAATTTTATAAGACCTAATTTTTAAAAACTGGATATCACAGTTTTTTGTAACAAAAGTTTGTTACGAATTATTTTGATTTTTGTACAACCAGAACTTATAAAATTTAAAACACTAAAATTTCTAGTCGTAAAATGTTTGTCTTTACTCTTTTTATTTTTCAATATTTCGCAATTTCCGAATTTTAGATATCAATTTTCAGTAAATAATACCTTATACAACTATCAGTTTTATTTTGAAAAAATTTTAATGCTTTAATCAGTTTTTTATACTTGGGTGTAATATTTAAAACGAAATGACCAAAGAAGTATCTGGCATTATATTTCATAGATTTTTTTTTATTTAACCACTTTTATTTTTAAATATCTTTAAAGAAAGTAGTGTACCTTTTTACAAAATTTGCTAAACAAAACTTTTTTATCATTGAATACCCTTCAACAAAAGTTTACTTTTTGTGTGGTTTTTAATTACAAAATTTGTTACAAAATTGAAATTAATCAAAAATGCAATTAGGGTTATTAATCCTGAATATATTTTCTTTTTTTATATATAAATGCTACTAACTATTATCAGTGCAATTATTTCATTGCAATTTTTTCCACGTGACACTTTTTGTTTGTTTAGATAAGTTTATAATTTACGATAATTTCACAATAAGAGGTTTACTATAGTTTTCAATGTTTGATATTATTCACTGTTTTATTTTTTCGTTTGCAAAAAATAAATTTTAAGACAAAAAGCTTTAACAGAAAATACTTCATAAAGTTTATAAATAAGAAAATACCATTTTTCTTTTAACTTCTATGTTTTACTTGCGAAAAAGTATACAAGATGTTAACCAAATAGAAAGAAATGTATAGCTTCCAAATAGTACTTAAACAAGCAAAAACTTTATTTCAATTTACAGTTTTTTTACAAAAGCTTAAATGACGGTAATAATTTTTTAAAACTTTTACTATTTGTTTATTAACTTTAATTGTTAATTGCTTTGGCAAAAAAAGGCTGAAACTTTAATTTTTAGTAAGAAAAAGTAGTTAATTTTTCTATTACAACAATGCATTTATTTATCAAAACTTAAAAGTACACACAAAATTAAATTTTATTCTTTAAATATATTATAAGCTAGTTAGAAGCATTAGAATATATATATATATTATTATACCAACATTGTTTATAACATTAACTAAATTTATTGTATACACTAAGTATAAACCTACATTAAAACGTTTAAAGGCTTATCAAGGTTTTATTGCAATTCATGAGTTCTTCACAAAACTATGTTTTTTTCAGTTAATCAATGAAGTTAATAAAATATTAAGTTAAGATTAGAAAGAATACTTTAAAGTATATTAAAAGTATACTTTGAAACTGTATACGATTTTAACTAAAAAACTTAGTTTTGAAAATAATTTTACTAAAAAAATTTTTAGATTTTGTTGAATTTTTCATAAAACTATCACAGCATAATTACTTGTCAATTTAATTTAACAAAAAGTATGCAAGTTTTATGTGTTTTTGCAATAAATTGTATACACTTTACTATATGAAATAAATTTTAAAAGTATTGAAGTTTTATGCCTGAGGAGTTGATAGTAATAAATCCTACTTTGGAAATCCCAGGTTTAGAATTAAGTTATGTAGTTACTATATTAATTTTTAAATAATTTCTTCCTTTCTACAAACAAAACTACAAGATAAAAGTTTAGCCAATTATCATACTGCTAGTTTTGATAATTTCCAGAAGAGTTAAAATGATTTTGTTTACATTAAGCTATTTGTAATACACTAAAAAAAATTTAGCTAATTAGAGAATAAACAACTGCAAAAATTAATTGTAAGCTTATTTCATTGTGAACAGTAAATAATAAATTATCTTTGAATGACGTTTACTAATCTAATAACGCTTTTTTATCAATACAAACTTACAAAGTTCTAATTAGTTTATTAATACTACAGGTTTTTACGTTCACAAGGTCCTAGGAATTTTAGGCGTTTGTATTTTTGTCGTTCAATAAACAACTTATGCTCTACGAGCTTTAAACTTCGAGAAAAGTAGTATTTTTTTATATTTTTTGTGAACAAATAATCTTTTGACATTTGCTTTAAATTTGTAACAAAGTTTATCAATTTATAAGATTATTAAGTACATATCGCTAGATATAAAATATCTTAAATAGTCAATAAAAAATATTACTGTTGATTTTATAGTTGAAGATTCAGAAAAAATGCACAAACTATTGAGCATATTACTTTTAGTAAGTTTAGTTTGGTTGGTCAATACTTTTTTTTAAATAAAAAGCATGTATGTTATTTTTACTTACAACAATGTAAAACAGTTTAAAAAACATATACTCTTATTATAATTTTAAGTTTATATCAAAAGTATACGTTTGTCTACTTTGTAAAATAGTTTGTTACTTGCTTTATTGATGAGCGTTTTACATTTTATACTTTGTTTTAACAGATAATTCTACACTTTGCTACATTCGGATACTCTGGAGGTAAGCATATTAAACGTTTGATTAAACTTTATCATTTCTTTAAAAGTATTAAACTTTTATATTCTCTTTAAATTGCTTACAGTAAAATTAATACTTGTTGTGTATATTGTTGTATACCACTATCAGTGTTTTTAAAATAGTAATATAAAGTATGATTTTTATTCAAAAGTTAGTAACTTTATTTTTCTACATATACTCTTTTATTTTTATTTTAAATTACAACTTAGTTAGGCTAATAAATACATTTAATTAGTCAAAACACTCTGAATGCAATTTCAAAAATTGTTAAAAACAAACCTATTGCATAAAAATTATTTAATATTTTGAACTGATTACTTTGACTCAAAAACTTTGTTATGTAGTTGTTTTATTTAAAGTACTTAATTCGATTATTACAGTTCCATTTTCATCATACGAAACTTCCGAAACACTAGAACACCATTCACCAAATACATATTTAATTCTAATTAATCAAATTAGGCATAATTCTATTTACGATTCTTTTCTAAAAGTTTTAGCATAATTTAGATACTTAAACCAAAATAAAAACAGTTTTTCGTAAATCAATCAAGTTCTTAATTTTCTAGTACCCACAGAATTTTTTTTTAAATCTTTGCTTCTTAGTTCCCAACGGCCGATGAAACTTTAAACTAAAAAATTTTTTATTTAAATTTTGTAAACCTAGAGTTTCTAACACTTATACTTTTTGCTCTTAATTCCTCAAAAATAAACTAACTATTGTTAAAAACAGAAATTATTTCTGAAACATTTTAAGAGCTTCTTTACCTTTGAGTAAAAACAAACACATTTCAGTAATTAAATAATTATTTCCAGAAAATCAAAATAAAGCGTAATTTTTAGAACTTATCATGCTACTTCATTTAACCATTACAAAACCAATAAATTAACTACTTTGCACAAAGTATTTCATCTATTGATACGCTGAGTTTAGGAACCACTGTGCCGAAGCCAAACATTATAAAACCAATAACTTAATATTTTCTATATTATTGTTTTTTAAACCCTATAAAAATAAAACAATTGGCAAGATATTTTTGCTTTAATAGAACATTTTAATACTGCTTATTCAAATAGAATAACTATTTTCAGAAACAACGGACTTGGTGATAACAACATCACACAATTCTCAATGTAACTTCAGCAACTGGGATTCGATAGCAAGAATGAAGTATCCTTTACACAGTAACACGTGCACACAAGTTCATTACATGAGGGAATACCCCTACTGTGAGAATGGAACCAGATTGCACAGAGCAGTGGCGCCGTGGTGCCCGATTGGTGAAAAGACAAAATGGGACTGGTGTGCTCGTTAGTATTGTTTTATAAGTCTATTTGTAGGAGAAAACTATGTGCACTTTTTCGTTGTTAATTAAAACATTAAAATTTCATTTTGAAGTTTTCACTAAGCTTAGTTTAACAGTTTTTAAAGTTTTATAAACGTTCTCAAAAATTCGAAATTTAATATTTAATATTACAATATGTAAACAAAAAGCTTATGTAGTTGTTACTTTTAATATTTATATAACTAATATTTTTTCTATCTTAATATATGAACTAATTTAGTTTAGTAAGCAGAAAAGAGAACATAAATAGTTTTAGTATTTGTACCCAAAATATTATTATTTACTTTTACTTAAGGTTTGTAGTCAACTATTTTCTATATGCTCTACTGAACGTTACACTATGCATAGTAGAATTTAAAAAACTTTTTGATATTGTCCTAACTCCGAATATCTTTTATAGTAAGTTTGTAAAAACTAATTTCAAAAAAAAAGACTAGTTTTTAATTTAAGTTATAGCTGGAGATGCTAACAAATCTATATGCTAGTTTAACCGCTCTAAATTTTAATACAAGTAGTATTAGTCAATGTTAAATTACCAAATAAAATCACGTCTAGCCTATTCCTAGTTTACTAAAAGTTTTGCTTAAGTTAGTAAGTTAAGCCCATTTTTAAATACCAAACAGAAAATAAGATACCAGCTAAATCAAATTTTACAGAATTCAGCTGGAAGCACAGAGTAGACGGTAACTTTGGCGGATACAAGTTGAAGAAATATTATTTTAATTACTACTACAACCCTTCTGATTATTACGAAGCCCACAAAATATGCAAGGGTTTGGGTAGAGGGTGGGGGTTGGCTAATTTTCAATCACAAGTTCAAATAAAAGTAAGAAATTATATTTTTATAGGTTTTTAACACTTTCTTTTAAGTACTACTAACATAGTGGTAGCAAGTCCATTGACTATCAAAAGTTCGTGTAATAACAAATTAATGCAGTTTTTGATTGTCGATTATATGTATAAAATTAAATATTATAAGTTTAAAAGTAGAAAAATTTCACATTTTATTGATAAATTAATTAAAAGTTAACATGTTATTCGTAGCTACATGACTAAAATTATTCAAAGGATTTTAAAAAGTCTAAATATATATAATTGTAAAGTATTCTTAAAATAAGTAAAACTAATTGCTTCAATTTTTTTAGTTAGTTTATTTTGAACGATTATAAGTTCGAAACTAGGAAATTTTCATATTTAATCAACGAGTTGCATTAAAGTAAAAACTTTTTATTCGTAGATATAGTACGAAACTTAGCTTAAGGTGATTTAGAAGTATGTATATCTAAAACTCACAAATATTTTTAAAATAACAAATTGCTTCATTTTTTTAATTAATGAAATATAACCAGAAGAGGGAGGTTAATCGTGAAGTGGTGAAAAACAATAGTTACGAAAAATCTGTGAAAAACATCAAGTTTGAATATTTTTATATTTATATATTAAGTGTACTTATGTAAACTATGTTTATGTAAACAACTCTATTGTTATGAAAAGTTTTGAGCTAGAAAGTTTAGTAAATTGAATAAACAAATTTTCTATCATAATTATCCGTTTATCTAATTTTATACATAAACATATATCTAAATTTTATATCAAGGTACAAACTTTTACTGTATTTACATACAACTTTCAAAGATTTCTAATGGTTTTACTTTTTCTTAAGATAGTTGAAAAATATCTAACTCAAAAGAATTTTATCATACTTTAAAAGCAAAAAGTTACTGATAGAATTCATCATATTAAAAAGATTAACATTTTTAAAGATTCAGAATTTTATTTTTTCAACAAAAGCAATAAACTTGGAAGTTAATCAAAGTTTTTTTTTTCTAAATAGAGAAATTTTACATCCACTCCGAGGAGTTCTTGAATTTGAAGTTATATGGATAAGAAATGACGTGGAATCAAGTTGTTTGAGCTACAACGTTTCAACGGGTGACATTTCAACTTTGAAAGGTGACACTGATGGTTGTTACGAGAAGAAAAAATTTGTGTGTGAGGGGCGTATGCATGGTGGATAATTTCATTTATTTTAATAAAAAATTATTTAAACTCTTTGTAATTTTTATAGCTCTGTGCTGGTATATGCTTTTATTTTATGCAAGTTTTAAAAAAATTCTAAATCGTTTTCTTTAGGTGTATTTTAACTTTCTAGTTAAAGATAAAGTACTTTGTTTAAAGATTTCTTCCAGTTTAATAAAAGTAATTTTTAATATGTTTTTACTGTGAAAATGAAAAACATTTCGTATATTTGATACTCGTTTTTTTAATAAAGTAAACAAAATTCAGCTCTTAAATTTTTTCACCAATTAAGTTAGAAACCAAAGTTTATTCAAAATAATTCTCTAAATAAATACATAAAACTGTACTAACAAGATTTGTTAAAACTTTTGATATTTTTATCTAAAAATTTCTCTACAATATCAATTAGGTTATAAGTACAGTTGCATTTTATAGATATTTCACAACCATTTAAATTTGTTAACCATATCAAAATATTAGCCAAAAAAAAAAAAATTCAAGGTTATGATGATTATTTTGAATTTTTTATTTAAACACTTTACTATACTAAGTGTAACGTTTGTAAAAACAACAGACTCCAAAGTTTTAAGCATAGTGCCAGATTTCAATAAATTAAAAATAGATTTAAACAAACAAACGTTCAGCACCTCTGCTTTAAAGTACGATTTAAAGGTTTTAATTTATAATCTAAACGTTTGTTGTTTAGTTTCACTGAATTTAGAACTTACTTAATAAAAACAGGATTGCAAATATGCTATTGTTGCTGCCAGCTAAACACTGACAATTAGAACTTTATAAGCTTTTGTTTTAATAAAAAATGTAATGCAAAAGTTTTTTTTTGTCAATAACTGTAAATTTAAATGGCATCCTACATGAAAATAACTAAAAGGTAAATTCCAATTTCTAATATCTATATTTTCTATGTATAAAGCAATAAGCACTAGACTGCATCGCTCAAACTAGACTGCATCGCTCAACCACCAACAGTCAACCAGTCAATGTCACAATAAACTGTTGTGTCAGTCAAAACCAAACGTGCCTAAGTCATTTTGCACTGAAGCGGTCGTTTGTCGTTACAGCCAAAAAACAGGCACAACAGTTTCTTGTGACTATGACTGGCTGATGAATACTAATAAAGACGAATATCGGTTAATTAGTGAAGTCTAAAACATTTCGGTAATTGAAGCAGAAATTATAATTTGAAAAAGAAAACGAGATACTTTAATTACAGTTGTTTTATAATTGTTTGCATCAATTTACTTTGACATCCATAAAATTTTTAAATTTTATTGAAAACTAAGAAAATACTTTTGGAAAATGAACAATATATGAAAAGTATCTAACTATTTGTTTAAAAGTGTTTAAAATAAAAAAGATATATAAATATCGTATAATTTGTAATAAGTTTTTTACTTAAAAGATTACAACTTTTATCAGTATATTCAATTTTTTTTTAATATACTTACTTGTTACAGTTTGAAGCGCTTGCTTAAGCACTTAAAACAATTTACACAAAAATACAGCACTACTTGTGGTAATTAGACAATTTCGAATTTACCTGCTATATATTTTCAAATATGAGTTCATGAGTTTGAATTTGTGCACCTGGATTTAGAAAATGTCAAACTCAGTTTTATATATGTATATGAAAAAATATGTCTTATAAGTTGTAACGTTAAAGATTTGATTTCATTTGGGAAAAATTTTAACAAAATTATGAAAATTTTAATTAGTAAGATATAATATTTTAGAGCCCTAACCAAGTAATTTACATGATGTGTATTTATGTATATATTGCTTTATTTATTGCTATAAATTGATATTGATTGATGTATAATATCTATGAAATCTATTAATCAATATGTATACAAATGATGTGTACTGCTATAATTTATTAATTTAAATAAAAAAAACTTGATTATAAGGTTGCTACATATTCAGCCTACTCAAGATAAATAAGGGTAGTTTGAAATTAAAAAAAACTCATTTTCTCAAAAACAATATTAAATGATGATTCCTTATTGTTATTTTGTCACTTACAATATTTTTAAATCTTAAAAAATCAGGCAAGATTGAACATTTTTCAGAGTAAGGACATATAAGGGAGGTTAAAAAATTACATTGGCTCACATATATGCTTATGTTTGAGAAGTAATTTTCTAAAAAAATATCTGATAAATACTTATTGACTGAATTTTTTTTATATTAATTATTTCAGAAGCTTGAAGATTCACTAAAATATATCTTTTTTTTTAAGAGAGAGACTCAAACTTTCATAATTGTTCCTTATCCAATATTTATTTTAGCAGTTTATTACAAACAAAACAATGTTTCACTCCTATACTTGCATATAGGAGATCCTCAGTTGTTGTAAATAGGTCTTATTCAAATAGAATAGATTCTATTTGAATAAGACCTATTTACAACAACTGAGGATCTCCTATATGCAAGTAAAGGAGTGAAACATCGTTTTGTTTGTAATAAACTGCTAAAATAAATATTGGATATAAATCTCCTTAAGGACATTTAAGTTGAGAACTTTAAATTGTTTGATTTAAAACAAGTTACATTATTATAATTGTTCCTTCCAATATTCAAAAAATCTTATTGAAGAAGTTTTCAAAAGACTGAAAAAAATTATTAACAAAAACAACTTCTTATCTTTGACAAAAGTAGGGTTGCCAAAAAACATGTAACCTCAAAAACCTGGAGCTAAAAAAACTTTGAGTTTAAGAGATTTTTGAAAAAAAACTTGGAATTTTAAATAAAATCACTAAAAAAACTACAGTTTTAATCAATTTTTACATGTAAATTAATGAAATATTGACTTTGTAAGGTTTTTGTGTACAACCACACTAATTGTATAACATGGTATATATATTATGTAATTTCAGTAGCCTTATAATATTAATTGCTAATCTAATTTAATCAAGTCATTAACAGTTAGTCTAATTAATCAACCATTTCTCCTCTCTCTCATTTACTACTTAATATTATTTGCCTAAAAAGTGCTTGCCACTGTTTTGTTCCAGAGCAGAAGGACTTTCATGTCCTCCGTACTATATCTTCAATTTTGTCCTTCAAAGCAGCTGTAGCTAACAAAATGAACTCTTGTACTTAAATCTGTTGTATCTATAATGTAGTGTACAATCATACTAGAAACCATAATTAAATTAAACCTAAACTATAATAATGTTAAATAGTACTTAGGGCTACTCTATATGAAACTAGGCATGATATTGTATTTTAGAAGGAAGAAATTATAAAAAACTTCATGCTTTATAAATTACTTTGAATGTTATTAGAACTTTAGGCCATAGGGGGGTAAACCATATTTTTTACAAGTTGATCTTATTTTATAGAGTTGCTTCTAGGCTTCAAGATGCTTTTTATCGTTTTAAAAAATTCAAATTATTTTTTGAGATATGACCAGTCAAAGTCCGGCCGCATAATAGGTTCCCTATAGGAAGGGAAAACTAAAACAGCAAAAAAAGACCATTTCATTTAAAATATATCTTCTCCTACATTTTTCAAGCAACCTTCTTCAAACTTTCACAGTCTAATCTTCATACAATAATAAAAAAACGTTACTTTAGAATTAAAAATTTTTTTTGTAAAAATATATTTAAAAAAAAGCACTTTTTTTTTTAATTGTGTGGTAATTTTTTTTTATCAGTTACTAAAATTCTAAAGTAACATTTTTTCCTTTTATTATAAGAAACATTTCCTGAAAATTTGAAGAAGATTGCTCGAAAAATGAAGGAGGAGATAGATTTTTAGTGAATTTTAAAATTTCCGAGAAAATTGACCCCCAAAAAGTTGCTGTCCATACGTTTATATTGGAAAATTTTTAGAAAAAAATAAATATCTCAAAAGTTAAATGATATTTTTGAATTCTATAAAAACTGGCTTGTAGTTTGTACTTAAAGCTTTCATATAAAAGCCAAAGTTAATTTTTGTAAAAAAAAATGTCGGACTCCCCTATGGCCTTAAAGTACAATTTAGATCTAAAAAGAATTTTACTTTGAGAGTCTTTAAATTAAAATGAGATTTAACTGCTCAAAACTAAAATCTTAAAAAATACTTATGAAAAGAGGAAACATTCTTAAATAAAACTTTACAAAAAATAATCAATATAAATGTCTATTTTGGAATAACATGTTTACTGGAGCAAGCTGTGGCTAGAATGCCCACCTCACTCTCTTTGGCTGGTTTATATAACAATGTTCTCAACCCATATTACATGAGAATTTCTTATCTGCTCTTCATTTTCTCCTTATCTTAACTGTATTAAATTGCATCAGTATTTTTATCCGTTTCTATCTGGGATTTCAAATACAATTTCATGTACAGTTACAGTTTGACACAAACAATCTATCATATAGGTATAATTTTTTGTTATCATAATTTTGTTTTTTAATTGAAAAA
The DNA here is from genome assembly GCF_965202585.1 of Thalia democratica. Classification (NCBI taxonomy): domain Eukaryota; kingdom Metazoa; phylum Chordata; class Thaliacea; order Salpida; family Salpidae; genus Thalia; species Thalia democratica. The sequence goes on along the minus strand of NC_139167.1, from coordinate 100,385,607 downwards.
CACATTTAAAATAGCTTAACAGTATCTTTTCAATATTGTTGTACTATTTAAGGGCATGGGTAAACTTTTTTTTTTTTGAAACTTGATCCTATTTTATATAATTTTGACTAAGCTACAAGATGCTTTTTACAGATTTTAAAAATTCAAATTAAATTTTGAGATATAGCGGGCCAAAGTTAGAGGCAACAATAGGATTTTTATGGGAGGAGCAAACTGACAGTTTTTACTATAACATAACTTTTTATTAAAAATAGACACAACAACTTGTACTTTCTAAAACCTGGAAGAAATTCAGAAAACCTGAATAAAAGACTTAAAACTGTTTGGGAACCCTTAAAAATAAACTTAGTCAAAAAAAAACATTTTTCAATTCAAATTTTTAATGATTGTATTAAAAATTTTTTGTAATATTGCTCAAAGAATTGATTTTTAGTGAAATAGTCTTTTTTTAATTTGGCTTCCCTTAAAAAAACTTGTAACTTTGTATACATCACTTTATTTTTAGTAGGTAAAATGTAAAAAGCAACTTGTAGCTTGATTAAAACTGAATAAAATAAGACTGAGTTGTGAGAACAGTGATTTTAACCCCCCTATGCCCTAAATTAAAGAACTTATGCTGGTTTAACGTTTATTTTTTACTAAGTCAGGCTAAATTGTTTTTTATTAAATCATCTCAAGCTAGTTCTAAAAATATCAAAATTAATTTTTTGATAATTTAGTTTTTACTATATGATGTGTAGTGTATTTGTTATTATGGTTTTTAAAATTATACTAGCTTGATCAACAATATTTTTAAAAGCTTTTGTTACTTACTACTTTTATATAATCTTTATATACTCAGACTAGTTTCAAGTCACTCAAGCCAAACCTTTTTGTTTTGGAAACTGAGGGCAACTCTTAAGGTTGCAACACATTCAGGATCACTTTTCAAAAATTTTAAAAGCTCAAGGTAACTCAGGATATTTAGACTTTTTAAACTCCGGCTGACTCACAACAGTTTTTTTTTAACTCAGGAAAGTTTAAAATTTTAAAAGAATCTCACGACAGTTTTTTTTTTATAAATTTTGGTAAGAAGTCTAGTTGATTTAGTTGCAATATTTCGTTATTTTGTGAACAATTTTGTTGATGAACTTGATTTTTATTAATTTTGAAAAGTTGAAAAAAACTCAAGGATGACCCCGGACAGTTTAAGGTAATTCAATACAGTTTTTTTTTTTGTTTCAAAAATGGAAACCCTGAACTCAAAAACTTAACCAGTCTTAGTTTCACCTATCTATTATAATAGTTGTTTAAACTAAGCTAGAATTAGAGTAATTTTCTAAATTAACACAAGTGATTAGAAACATGTTTGAATTACAAGAAGTCCAAAAATAATTTAATGTAAACAACCAAACAAGTATTTGAAAACACAGTTTCAAAGTATGTTGAAATACACAGTTAATTCCTGTAAACAGGATTACTATGCAATTAAGTTAGTTTTCTTGAGAAACTATGACTTTTTCTGTTTGAAAAACTCTGGTATATTTTGTTAGAAGTTATTTAAGTTTTAGCAGGTTCTGTTTTAAAATAAACACTTTGAAATTTTATGATTAAGTTATAATTACTATGTTAATTTTACATTATTGATCTAAATTATTTATGAGACTGTTTAATAACTTTACAAAAATAACATAAGCTCCTTTAATAAAATAAAATTTAATTAACCAAAAAAGATAAGTTTTCAAATAATAATTAATTTTATTAAATTAAGTTTTCTTCAAAAAAAAAAATTGTGTCAAACTAGCTGTTTTAAAGTTGCTAGTTTTTGAAATTTGGACTTATTTTGTTAATTTTTTACCTAAGCTACAAATTACATTTAACAGCATAACAAAATTAAAAGTAGTTGTTTAGATATACAGGATTAAGTTTGGTCTGTATAAAAGGTGCTAACTGAAAAGCTAAAAAATTACTAGAGATGTAATTTCTTAATTTTATGCAATGTTTGAGTTTTTTTTTACTAATAATTTGATTATTTACATACCTTTTTTTTTGTTAACTTAAATAAGTTTTTATAAATATTTTAGGTGTTTTTTATAAAGATTCCTTGAATCTAATTGTTCTAAAAATTCAACAAGTGAAAATTGAATTGAATTTTTTTTTAATATTTAGGTTTTTAAATAAAAATAACAAAACATGTACATTGAATTTAAGTAATTAATCATATTTACAAGAACATTACTAAAAAAAATGTTATTGAAACTTTATAAACTAACTTTATCTCAAAACATAAGTTAGGAATTCTATAAAATATTTCTTAAATTTTTGGCACTAAATTTGACATAGAATTGATTTTATTTGAAAAAAAACATTAATTAAAACTACCCCATTGACTTAAGTTGGCACTTGCCTTAAAAAGACCCTTAATTTTATTTCAAAAGGTTGTGGCCCTTAGTTTGTTATAATTTAATAGTCCCTCTAATCAGAAACAAACAGATCAAAATGACAAAACATATGCATCCAGTTCAGGAAATTCTTAAGCAAAATTCAACATGTGTTTAACCGCAAAACAGATTTTTAAATGGTAGATCTTATTTAAATAGAAAAGATCTACAATTTGAAAATCCTCTTTGCCGTGAAACATTGTAATTTTTTTTTTATAGGTTAATAAATTATAAATTTCAATCTTCCCTTTGGATCAATTACTGTGTCTTATTTGTTTCAAACTCAATAGTTAAAATCCAAAATAGCCAGCTTAAAAGTTTAACTTTAAACCAAGCTATAAATATAAACTGTATTTTTAGTTTTTCTTTGACTTTTTCATTAGGATTAAATAGTTAGATTTGAAACTCCTATACACTTTTCACCAATATTAACTAAATTACTTGTTTTCATATTAGATGTTTTGAATTCATTAAGTACAAAATCATCAAATTTTTGAAAATAATTGTTTTCTCAAATTCGACTTTTAAATTATTATGTCACTTTACTTAGTTTTTGTATCAATCAGGGTTACCACTCTTTGAGACAAAAACTATCCTTAGTAACCAAAAACATCCGGAGTCATTCTGATTTTCTTAAATTCTTAAAAAATTATTTTTTTTCACTTTTCAAAACTAATAAAAATCAAGTTCTACAGCAAATTTCTTGTAACTAAAATAACAAAACATTGCAACTAAATCTCATTTAAAATCTTTAAAAAGACTGAAATAAGATTTTGAACAATTAATGGTCTTAAAACTGTTTTGAGTTTCTCAGAAAATATTAAAAGTATCATCAATGTGTTGCAACCAATACCATTATAAATACAAATGCATTATAAATACTCTTAAGGAAGACTATCAAGGTGCATAAACTATCAAATATTAAACATTTGTAAGGGTGTGTCTGTTTATATAATATTAGTACATATTTTTGACTTGAAGATTAATAGTTTAAATTCATAGACCTGGAGTTGTTGATTTTAAAAACTAATAATTTCAAGGCTATATGGGTCTGTTTGAAAGATAAAATAAGATCTTTAAGTATGGACTATAAAACAGTTTTTTAGAGTTGAAAAGTTACAATTAACTTCTAGTTAAATTTCTTTGAAAAGCTCAGGCTTTTTTTTTTATTAAACTTGATTAGTTTTTTTTTTTTTTAGTTTAAATCCCTTTTTTTCTTGGAAGGTGTGTTTTTACAGGGTAGTCACACACTAAGGATACTCAAAAAACTAGGAAAGTTTGAAACTTTCAAAAATCCTAAGGTAACTCAAGCCAATTTGGTTTTTATTCAGACTCAGTATAATTATATGATTTTTGGAAATCCCAGTCCAGTGTTTTTTTTCTAATCGTGAATGTGATTAAGTTTTTCCAGTCTCAATATTTTGTTATTTATAAACAATTTTGTTGAAAAACTTGTTTTTTTTTTTTAATTTTTAAAAGCATATTTAAATTAAAAAAAAGTTCATATTTTTTAGGTTCAAAAAACTCAGGATGACTCAAAACAGTTAAAGGTTAACAAGATAGTTTTTTAATGTTAAGAGTGGCAACTCTATTTTAATGAAGTTTTGTATGTGTAATTATTTTGTAATTTTAGCTACAAAAGCTTGATTAATTGGCTCATATTATTTTTTCAATTTTTTTTGTCAACTGGTTTTTAAGAACTAGTTTTTATTTAGTAAAAATCAATTTAAGCATCCTAAACAATTTGTACAGTTTTTATATAAGTAAAAAATTATACAATACAGTACTAAGTACTGCTTTGAATTGACTTTACAAGGTAAGTCAAAATAACATTATTATTTAAGTAACTTTATTGCAACTTCCATGGTACATATGTCAAAATGTCATAGTAAAATACAGTGAAATTGTCACAATCATTACCTTAATACAGGGAAAAGTATTTAAAGAAATTTGTATATGTATATTATAATATAATATTTCATAAAATTTAGCATTAGTAAATATCCAAAGAATTTCCTCAGCTCTCATCAATACATTAATATCTCAATCAGAAATGTTCCACATTAACTACAAATTAACAAATTTAAAACATTCGCTGAAAAAGTTTATTTATACATTATATTCAAATAGTAAACAATATAATTAAAAATATCATTGCAACTTGTTAGTTTGTTTACTTGTGATCATCGCTTTAGCGTGAAACAATTGTTAAGTAATAAACTCAATTTAGCTTTTGTCTTAATTGTTCAAAGGCTCCTTAACTGTGAAGCTCTCTATAAATTTATTGTTTAAATCTCGAAGGTAATATTTACAATCCAGTAGCTTTAATTTAACATAAGGTCATCTCACAATCAGAACCATACTACAGCAATAATTGTTTAATAGAATAAAATTAATAATAATATATTTATATTAGCTGTAATTTTATTCCCTACAGCACTTATCTAATAGCATGTCACATTCAGAACCATACTACAGCGAAAAGTACTTTGATTCGGATTACGAGTACCGCCACGTGATGGTTCCCAAGGAGTGGGTCAGACGCATCCCGGACAGGCTGATGAGTGAGAAGGAGTGGAGAGACATTGGTGTCTGCCAGTCGGTTGGGTGGATCCACTACATGAGGCACGAACCCGAGCCACACATCTTGCTGTTCAGGAGACCCCTGAAGAAGGACTAATAGATTTGATGTTTTGTTTCAGCTGCTCCCTTAAGTTTTCCAGTTATGAATTCAAAAATATTATCACTCCTTGCAGCTGAATCTGTATTATACAACAGTTAAATACTTTGTTAATTTTTGGTCATGAAGGAACTAGCATCCTACAATAAATTCTACCATACATCAGAAACTAATTGCTGGATTCTTATGGTGTTTTGCAGTTCTGTTTGATTTGTTATCCACAGCTTGATTCCTTCCTACAGCTAATTAGTTTGTGTCTCTTTTTTGATGACAACTTGCAGTTTGGTTATTTATAGTTGACTTCAATTATAGAAGATCTCCATTTACAACTTGAAATTTTGGATATTTTTGAACTGATTTTGGTTTATATAACGAACTTCTTCTTTTTACCTTACTTGTTAGGTTCTAAAATTTGCGTTAGACTTAATTGGTGTTCTATAGTTGAATATTTTTTTGTTTAAGTTTTTGATTAAATTAAAAGTTAATTATTGAACTTGATTAAAATTTAAATAGTTAAGAGTATGCTTAATAGCTTCTGTGTTTAGAATAATTTTGGGTAAACAAGCAAGTGTTTGAAATGTTGTTCATAATTTTCTGAATAAAAACACCTTTTTGTTTGTATAACATAGCTGCTTCTTTATATGTTTAATAGATATGTAAAATGACGTTGCTCCAAACCGCATTAGAAGTGATTGTGGTTGTGGTGTTCACACTGATGTTTGCCTTCCTCTCCTACTTTATATTCTGGCATCTGGTGCTCAAGCACCTTCCCTTCTGCAAAGCCATGGTGGAAAACAAGAGCAAGCAGAAACAAAAATAATCAGGTAAATTTTAAATTAGTAGTAAAGTAAACAAGGCATTTTACTAATAGATGAACTTATTGAATTTGAAAAATGTTAATTAAGTTTTGTTAGTAAAAGGACATTAGTATTAATTTATATGAGGTCGATCTTATCCTATACAAGTTGATCTTAACTTATTTGTATAAAATTAAATTTCTTACCTTAAAAATATTTAAAAAGAGTGTAGTAGCGTTCTTTTATTTTTTTTAATCATTGAAAAAAATCTACATGTTTGTATTAAAAAGTTTTACAGTAATGTCTATATCTCAAAAATATAAGTATCATCTATATGTTTTATAAAAGCTCACTTAATACTAAAGCTTTCAATTATAAGCCAATGTTAGTTTTTCTAAAAAGTAGGCATTTGGCATTTACTCCCTTTGTCCTTAAAAACTAAAGATCAACTTTTAGTGAACTTTTTAGGTTCTGTGAAAATTTCATTAAAAAAATGTAGTCCCCTTTCAAATTTTTTATACAAAGACTGTCAAGGTTTCCATTTGTAAGGATAACTCAAGACAGTTTAATCTCAAGAAAACTGAGGCTAGTTTGAAATTTAAAAATGACTCAGGATAAATCAGATCAGTTAGCTTTTTTTTATATAAATCTCAGGCTAGTTTTAAGATTTTTAAAAAATACCAGTTAAGTTTTTTTTTTCTAGCCCTTAAATAGGGGTAGGGAGTACAGCACATTTTTTTGGTAATGTTGTAAAATCCATATGAAGAGTCTTGATTTGGATGTGTTTTGGTATCATTAAGAAGAATTAAAAAAAAAATTGAAAAAATTCCTAAAAAAAAAATTGCACCCCAAAAAACTGATCTGGACCCCAAAAATCACATAATTTTTGATTTTTTGACTTAAATAGTAATAAAGTCACTCATACACGTCCTAGACTTATATTTTATATCTTAAATGAAAGCTAATAATTATAGGCATACACTTAATGACATTTCAACTGATTTTGGAATATTATGACGTCATAATCACACAAAATATGTAAATTTTATCTGTAAAATGGTGCGTTTTGAAAAATTAAGAAGCATAGCTGGTTGTCTATTCTAATTAAAACAAAATACTTTAAAATAAAACTTTGTAGATATACTTACTTAACTTTAAAATTTAGGTGATGTTGTATGTATATTAATGGGATATTTGATGTCGTAATTCATTTAGCTATAAGTATTTAAAAATAACCTAAGAATGTTATTCAATTTGCATTACAACAACATAACGAATTACAAAAAAGTTATAATTTATTATAGGCAACATAATGTTGTATGGCATTAAACATTAAGTTAATGATTGCAAAACAAATAGAGACTAGTATAATAAAGAAATAAAGAACATTGCATAATAAAACGAACATTGCACTGTATCATTTAGTATTAACACTTAAGATTACTGCAAAATGACTGATACTTTTAAAAATACTAGTATAAAATAACTGTCAAATGATTGATAAAAATCTAACTGACTATATGTACATAATACTCATAAAAATACATAAATCTACTTTTTAACTTTATGTAAAAGACATCTGTTCTACTATTAAATCTATTTGGACATGGTTTCTCAGTGAAAAAGTAATAGATCTTTCATTAGAAACATCCCATTCCCCATCAACTTTATAATCAAGAATAGAATCTAAATGCAAGTTTAGCAAATCACGTTTAGGTGGGTGTTTCCACTTCAAATTTCTTCTGTCTTGAACTCTCATGAGGTGGTCCATCTTATAAGTCCCATCATCATTTTTACCTTCACACATAGCAATATACCATGTGTCTGATGACCCTTCACTAATTAATGTGACATAAAAATTCCCTTCCATAATATCTTCATTTTTTTTCTGTATATTGGGGGAAGAACCCCCTACAATTAATAATGCATCAGTGTTTGTTAGTAAAGAACATAGAGAGCACTCATCATTTCTGCAACAAGAGTACATAAGTTTAGAAGTTTTTCTTCGTGAGTATTACCATTAACTTTAAAAAGTTCAGGATTGTATAACACTTCAGATTTGTGAGACTCTCTAAAGTAAATTAACTCATTACGAACAATAACTTCATTTCGATCAGGATGAGATTTTAAAATAGAACGCAGCTCTTCCACGCTCACTACAGGCCCACCCCAACTTTTACACAGTTTGAGACGTTTCTGTACATATTGATCCCTTTTTTTTCCCTTTTTCAATTTTTTCATTTATCTGTTTGAGCTTTAAGTTTTTTTGATCTGCTACCCACCTTTGCTCCATCTCATTCAGAAATCTAACAACTTTATTAATTTTTTTTTCATTTAAAGTTTAGAAAGAATCAGATATAAGTAATGTACAGTCATTTCTTATCCCTTTTGCTGTGAATTGTTGGTTTCTAAACTTTGCCACTGCTGCTCGCCTTCCAAAACTAGCAAGGTGTCTTTCAGATTCCAAGTTGTTTGTTGGGAGTCCAACCAGTTCTTCATTACTTAATAGGTTGAGCTCAGTAGCACGTGGTGGATTTGACAAACAAAACTTTCCAAAACCATATTCTCTACCTGTTTGGCGATCAAAAACTTGAGCGGCATGGAGACACATCTTCTTAAGAATTTTACAACATATCTCAGAAGTTGGGTTTAACACTTTGATATGTGGATAATGTACAACATAGGCATCCAAAGTATTCATTATTCCATTGCTGAGATCTTTGTATAGTTTAGGAAATACTTTGAGAAGGTCTTGTTAAGAGCTAACCTCAACAAAGTGTAAAAATGGTAGTGTTACCTTGTGAGTAAAGTAAGAAAGTGCCTCAAGTTCAGTCATTAGAAATTCAGAGTCAAGCAGTCGTTTGACGACTTCCACATGCTGGTTGCTTAGGTGAGTTTCATTTATAAGCATGCGAATAAACGGAAGGCTTTGCAAAATAGATGAGGCAGAATACCCAAGTTTGGTAAACCTGCGTTCGTGATAGATTGCAAGGCGATTAACTTGGTTTTCTCTGTTTAAAATGTAGTCAAAGAGATCTGCTTGATTTGTACTGTGCGCTGACTTTTCATGACTGACCAAACTTAATATTGATGAAATTGCACACTCAGTTATACTTTTTTTCCTCGCAAAAATGGTTTAACCGATGGATTTAAAGCTTGAAGCTTTTTTCGAAAATCTAACTTTGATTCTATTTCAGCCAATACTGTCAAGTTAGAACGATCAAAGGCCTCCACTGGATGGGACTTGCACAACAAATGAGTTGGTGGTGGAACAGTTGATTTAAAAACTTTAGAAACTTCCTCCCCAATGGTTAAGTTTTTGCTAACAGAATCGGTCATGATCAAAGTTGTATTTTGTCAAAGCTGAACAGGTTTAACTGATTCTTGGGAAGAAACAGTTAAACCAGACAAAATTTGCATATTTTGTGCAATTATGACGTCATAATATATCAAAAGCAGTTGAAATGTCATTAAAGGTATGCCTATAATTATTATCTTTCATTTAAGATATAATATATAAGTCTAGGACATGTATGAGTGACTTTATTACTATTTAAGTCGAAAAATCAAAAATTATGTGATTTTTGGGGTCCAGATCAGTTTTTGGGATGCAATTTTTTTTTTTTAGAAATTTTTTCAATTTTTTTTTTTAATTCTTCTTAATTAGACCAAACCACATCCAAATCAAGACTCCTCATGTGTCTAGCAAACATCACCCAAGTACTCCCTACCCCTACCTTAAATGAGATTTACTTGTTTCAGTTTCAATATTTCAATATTCTATTACCAACTTTGTAAATTTTTTAAACAGGGTAAAACACTTTTTGTTTTGAAAATTGAGCTTATTTTGTATAGTTTTTAATAAGCTACAAGATGATTTTTACATATTTTCAAAATTCAAAATAATTTTTGAGATATATCCGGTCAAGTTGGAGGCAACAATATGTTCCTTATGGGAGGCGCAAACTAAAACGGCAAAAATAGACTGTTTCACTAAAAATAAATCTTATCCTACGTTATTTGAGATAACTACCTAAAAATTTCAGGAAGTGTTCCTTGATATATTTAGAAAACACTGCCGGAAAGATTTTTAAAAAACTATAAAAAAAATTATATAAAAAATAAACAAAAAAATAGTTTTTTTTTTATTATAAAACTTTAATTTTTTATTAATTTTTTAATTTTGTTCCGACAGAATTTTCTAAATATTGCTAGGAATTATTTTGAATTTTTAAAATGTGTAAAAAACATCTTATAGCTTAGTAAAAACTATATAAAATAAGATAAAATTTCAAAAAAAAAATTTCCCCCCTATGCCCTTAATATTAATGCAGTATATTGATTTTGATGGTTATTTGTGAAAACAAGCAAAAGTATACTTAAATGCTTTTAATACAAACATCTGTAAAAATTTTTAAGTTAAAGTTGGAAGCAGTTTTGCTTTATATAGTTTATTTAGAGGATTTATTCAAGTCTAAATATTTATATAGAAAAAACCAAACAGCCACTTATAGGAGTGAAACTTTATAAAATTGATAAAAAATTGTGTTTTATTCTAATCTACGGTGATGCCACAACCTCAGGATAAGTCTTGAATCTTTTCAGGTTAATTTAAAAGCTCAGACTTATTAGTTTTTTGCAAAACTCAAGCTAGTTTTCATGAGTTGATATCAAAAAATACTTGAACTTTTTATTGTTATTATGAACATTAAAGTGTTCAGACTTGATTGACTGTATTTTTTCATTATTTAGCTCTCACTTACCTAATTTTATTTTTTAACCTTTTTCAGATTTTAATCACTTACACTGTTTTTTGCTTGAAATTTTTTTTTTTGCCAATAGTTTAAATTATGTACTAGTTTTAAAAATTTTGAAAACTACAAAAATAAGATTATAACTATTTTAGTTCTTGTGTTTTTATTTTTACATCAATACTAAAAATAGTTTTTAAACGTAAGCAAAATTTCAATTAAAGGATTTATAAATTGTTAAAATTTTTTAACAAAATTCCCCAAATATAAATCAAGTTAACATAAAAAAGCTTCAAGTATTTGATAACCAATAACTAATCTAGAATAAAAAAAAGTAATATTAATATATTAATCTTCAATTTTAAAAACACTTTGATTCACTTTCATAAGCATTTAACTGTCATGTTTAAATTGTTAAAGATAATGCTTGAAACTCCTTTATATGTAATTTTCTACTTTATCATTAAAATAATTTTACCATTTAGTTAAATGATAGTAAATCATCATAACAAAATAAATAACATATCAGAGTTGCCTGAAATCCTTGAAAAATGTGGAATTTGATAATTTAGAAAATAAATTTGGAATTTGAAACATTTAGATAAACACCTTGAGTTTAAAAAAAAAATCCCTAAAAAATCTTGAATTTTGATCAATTCTTTTATGTAAAATGATGAAATTTTGATTAGGTGTGAAAAATGTATCCTATGTAATTTTTTATTTTTCTGTTTAGAATTCTATTTATCATAAAACACACTTAAATAAGCATTAGTATTTGAATGTTATTATAAGATAGTTTTTTACTTTAAACCTAGTTTTATTCTAAAAATGGACAAAAAAAACTTGTACTTTTTAAAAATTTTCAAAATACCTTAAGCAACCTAGATAAATCTTTTAATGTTTAAATAATAACTATATATTTTGATATAAATTTTTCCCATTTTAATGAAACTTATAGATCCTATAGTTTATGACGACAAATTTTTATTTATAGTATAGCCAAAATTTTTAGCTAAATATAAGTCTAAATAATAGGTATAACTTAAAGAAACTCATACACCTTGTTCATTGTAAGTTTAAAGTAATACGTGAATTAGTTAAATCATAGAAAAATCATGAATATATTATCTGCATTAGTGGTACAATTCTGATCAAAACGTAAGTAAAGTATTCTATTTGTTTTTCTTTGTTCAGAAATTTTTACCATATTATTTGCTTAAGCACAGTCATAAAATTCAAGTTTGATATGAAACATAATCTTCCATTGAATGTATTTTTTGAATTTGAAACAACACTGGTATATGTAATTGATATATGTAAATCACGCATTCCTTTAAATTTGTTATTTTATGCAGAAAATTTTGAGTTTAAAATATCTGAAACTATCGCCAGCAAACTATTTTATAAATTAAAAAATTCTTTTATTATAAATAAAGTTATTTTATTTATTTAACAAGTTTAAATAAAATAACATACTCAACAATAAATAAATTTGATAATTATGTTTTCCACTTGAAAGAAAAATATGCTGTGAATAAATCTGATCTCTGTAATATAAAAACATGTGGTTTAAAATTTTGTTTATTTTTATTATAAATATTACAGCCATGAACACTTTTTATAGATAACTAAGATTTTTCTACATTTCCCTTTTTTGTTTTTTTGCAGATTAATATTATAAGGCAGATATCTTTTATAAACAAAATAAATATTAATTTTTTAATCATTTGGTTCAAATATATCCACTATATTTTAAAATAACTTAATATTAAAATTTTAAAAATATATTAAAAGGTTGTCTTTTAACAGCTTTGTTTAAACCATGTTTCAAAAATGAACTATAATTGTGACGTAAAAATATTGATGATAATTCTGTTATTTTTCAAAATTGTTATTAAAATGTTTTACCAGTATTTTGATAATGAGCTTTTTTTTAAACGTTTTTAATTTCTCTTATACTGATAACCAAAAACCAATCATGTATTTTTGTTTTCATAATAAATTATGTAATTGTCTTTCATAGTTTTGTTTGCACACCATTTCTAATATAAACTATTCTTTATAAACTGTAACTGTGACATTAGAAAATAAATAAAACTGTTATGCTTCTAAATGTTAACTAAATTAGTTATTAATTTTTACTAGTACTTTGATGATAATCATTATATTTTATACTTGAAGTTTATATGATGTTAGTATTTAATACAAAACATATATTTTTTTTTCAGATGATGCTTGAAGTTCCAGACTCCTTTCAGTTCTACAAATGAGAAAATTCCAGTAAATTGCGAACTGTATTTTTAGCATATTTAGTTGTATAAGATAACAGTATAATAAATTTTCTTTAAACTAAATTTTGCTCATTGCTTAAGAAACCATAATCAGTTTAAATAAATTTGGGTTTTGTTAAACTTTTAAAAAGCTATTGTTAATACCTAATAAAGTTGTAAGTTGGATATGTTAAGTTCAGCAACAAAAATTGTTAAAAAAGATAATTCATTATTTCAATATATATTTAAAAAATTACTACTGACAAACGTGTAGATAACTAAGTGCAAATATTTTTTTCCTTAAGATTCAAAATATTACAACTTAATTCTTTTATTACTTTTGTGTATACCTTATCATAGTTTCAAGCAGAACTTAAGTTTTTACAAAGTTATATGTGTTCATTAAGTGTAAAATTTTTAAATAGATGTTTATTACTATTCCAGAATATAACAAGTATATATTATTCTACTGATAATATATTATTTTACTCTATGTCTATTAAATGATAAATTATTACTATTATCAATTTTCTTTTACTATTTTCATGGTACCATATTGTTTTATGCTTTTATTTATGTTTTTTTCTTTAAAATATGTGTTATAATGTTAAACTTGTTTATTTTAAGTTACATATGAGTATTTCATTTTAAAAATTATAACAATTTGAAGTTAAACAGTTATAATAGAAGTGTAACATTTTATTGTAAATACTCTTAAGAGCTTAATAAGAAAGATTTCAATACCAAAACTAAATTTTGTGAGCTTTTTTAAACACTAAATAAAAATAGTTCCTGTGCAATAATATATTCAGTTAACAAATAAAACCTTATATAAGTATTTAATTGGTTGAGGTATTTTATTTTGTTGTGCTTATATTCTTATTGTTTTAAGAAAACTTCTAGCAAAAAGATTTTTTTATTAAATACATCTTTTTTAACATTATCATGTACTGAATACAATAGTTAAAAACTACAATAGTTAAAAACTGATAACTAATAAATGTTTTAAACTAGAATTTGCTTTAACTCAAAATCTCAGTTTCATAAATTACTTAAAATTAAAAAAAAAAATTTAAGTTCATTTGTACATACAACAATTCTAGCTGTAATAGCTTACATTATTTCTATCCATGTTTAATAAGTACTAGGTAATCACAAAGTAAAATAGAGTTTGAAAATAAAATCAACATGTTTAGTACCTTGTTTTTTAAGGAGATTAATGTAAAACTAATTTTTACAACTGGGCCTTAACAAATTTTGTTTTAAAATGATATTAGTTAGTCAGTTTTTTACTATTGTTTTATCAACATTTTTGTAGACCTTATAAAGTTTTCTTCAAAATTTAAAATCTTCTGAGTTTTTTCAAATATAATTCTGTTTCAAAAAAAAGTATTATTCTAGTTTTGTATTAAAAAGTATAAAAGGTTAATATTTTTAAAATTTACCACAAATAAAACTTACTGTTATATAATAATGAGTTGAAGCTATACGGAATTAACAGCAGACATCATAAAATCCCCTATTGTGGGAAGGGATGCTAGGACCTTACACAGGGCTGACCACTTGCGGTGTGGAGAGCAAAATACTGAGCAGCATCTGTATGAAAAGTTGGTTTATTTTAGCATTTTTTGTTGAGCAACTTTTAACATCAAGTTGATTAGGTAAAAGTGCACATCAGTATTATTGAGTAATATTAAATTTTTAAACCTAAACAATTTTACAGATAAAACATTTAAGCTGGTTTCTGAACTAAAAAGGCAATATCGCCTATTAATTAAAAATATGTTGCCTAAATGTGGCTAGTAAGACCCCTGTTTGAAATATGGTTTAAATTTATCTTAAAAAGCTAAATGAATAGAAATTAATTTAGAGTTTTGATTTTTTGTATCTTATAACTTTTATTTCTCATGTTTACATGATTATTTAATTTTTAAACTATAACGTTGTTAAGTTTATTGGAAATAATTAAAACTTAATCTAATTCAGATTCTTTCTTGTCTTCTCATAAAGTTGCTTTTTGGAGCTGACAGTCTTCAAATGAAAAACAGCGCTCCTTTGAGGGTTTTTGTGTTCATTAATGTTTGAATTGTCATTCATTTGTTTAAACAGTAAGTAGGATTTTTTTTACTCATTCTTACTTGATATATTGTACTCCTAAAAATGTTATATTTAATCTTTTAATTTTTACAGAAACAAAAAGCATACTATAAACTTCTATTCCTGTAATTTTACTTTTAGTATGTTCTGATTTATTAAAATTAAAAAACTTTTGTGTTTAGAAAAAATAATTTATCACTTGTGGAGTTGTTGTTTTCCGATTTTTTTAGTATTTGTTAACTAATTAAACTTAAATGATCATTAGTTATTGCTATTTGTAATTAATTCTTTAATGGTAATTAATACTTAAATAAACAGTAACATTAATATTAAAACAACACAGTTTTTTTAATAAAAATAAACACGCCTAAAAGTATTTTTCTTAATAGTTTAAATTGTCTTACTTTTTGTTTTATTACAGGTAATTGGGAGCTTCAAACAGAAAGCCTTGTTTGCTTAAACAATGATGATTTCTTATATTGATTTCGTTTGTTATTCTAATAAAACAGAATTTACATGACTGATCAATATTTTATTTAAACCTAATAGCAATTTTTTCTTGTTTATGGTTTTGTATAAATTCATTTCTGTTAACTAAATATTTAATAAAGAAAAGAAAAGTTTTTATAAGTTTTGTAATACGAAAATTAATATTTATATATAAAATTATATATTAATTCCCAAATTTAGCTATTTTAAATCAAGTATAATAATCTAATGGCTTCTATTAACTTAAAAATAAATTCAAATTGTGATTTACAATTGAAAGTATAAGGATAGTTGACATTTTATATTACTTAGTTATCTTAATAAATTTATTTAAACTCATTTTCGTAACCAAGCCTAATTGGTTAATCACTCAATTATTTTCCCCCAATTTTTGATAACCCCGAAACATCACTTCTCTTAGTTGGTTAGCTAAACAAAGTTGCTGCTCAGGTTAATCAATCCTGCTCATATGAGGTTTAATTGCGTAAATTTTATCGTATTGGTATTGATTTTTTTTTGAATGAGTTAAAATTACAGGGTTGCCACAAGGTCAGGAAAAACTAAAAAATGACAAAAGTCAAAAAAATTTGACAAAATTAAAAAAAAAGTCAGATTTTGTCAGTTTAACTTGACAGAATTCCTTATTTTTCAACGCCTTCAAATGATAAAAATTTAATTAAAAATCTTTTAAAGTCAGACAAAAATTGCAAAATTTTTCTAGAAATTTACAAGATTGTTTAATTTCAAATGCCTTCATCTGGTATAAATAAAAAATATATTCTTTTTTAAAACGCAAAATTTTTCTACTAACATATTGAACAACTATCCTACTTGAACAAGCAGTTTTTGTAAGCGTGTTAGTATTGAAGATATGTAGCAAGGAAACTTCCATACACAAAAGTTTATCGGGTGCACGACTATTCAAATTCCGACAATTCAAACTCTAAAAAAAAAATTGGAATAGCCACAAATAAAAAAGTTATGTATATTTGTTTCTTTTTTCAAATAATTAAACAGTTTTTGAGATATGGTTTAAATAAAATAAAAAACATAGTTATTTTTAGTAATTTTCACATATCTTGAATAATATTTAATTTTTTTCAAAAAGAAAAAAGTAGTTTGTAGATATTAATAAGATCTACATATGTATTTTTTGCTTTTTGCAACTATACATTACTTTTTTATTTGTGGCTGTTTTTTTTTTTTTAAGAATTTGAATTGTCCGAATTTGAATAGTCATGTAACCAGTTTATCTAGCATAGTTTTAGAGTCAAAGTTTTTTTTTAAGTAAATAATTAAGGTAGAAATAAATTAGTGCGAAAAGAAACGAAGCCCACAAATAGTGGCTAGATTTAGAAATAGGTTCCCTTCGACAAGTGTAGGGGCAGCAGATGAGAAAGATTTAAATAAAATTAAACGAATGGTGTTAATTGCTAAGAAAATGAAGCGGGTATCAGACCAGATGAAGGAAACTATATTTTTATTAGTTGAATTGCTAATAAAGAAACTGAGAAAGTATATTTTAGTACATATACTAAAAAAAAACAGTCTTTTTTATTCTTTTTAGATTTTAATTGTAAAACTTTGTTATAGTTATAGCCGTCAAAGTTCGTTATTAATTTAAGGTTTTAATTGTAAAAGTTCCTTATATGTGGTTTCGTTTATTTAGATACATTTATGTTAGGAAATGCTAAAAAGCTGTGTCTTTTTTCAGACAAGCTGTGTTCATAACGAATTAATACAAGTATTTTGCTGATAGAACTGTTTATTGCAAATACATCAATGGTTCAAGTGATATAATAGAAGTTAGATGATTGAATTCAGCAATAAAAAACTGTTTTTTTAAACCTATATTGAAATTAGATTGAATGCTGTATATAGTTATAAATGTTAAACTATGTATTTTAGAATAAGTTTAGATTAAGAGTTTGATTTAGAAAAGTCAGGAAAATTTTAGTAAAAATCAGAAAATTTTTCTCAGCTTGATCTGTGGCAACCCTGAAATTATCACAGTAATAAATAAAAAGTGCATGTTTTCAGAGTTTAAAACTGTTAAGGTTAAAACTATTTGTTTATTAAGTTTAACCAAAAATATTGAAGTTAAAGTAAGATTGTGTTTTGTAATAAGAATGTATATCAAAGGGGGTAAATTTGGTATGTTTAGGGCAGTTGTAGAACTTGAGATGAATAAATTACGCTAGATACTCTAAAGCAAGGTCTCCTAAACTTATTTCATAAGGCCTCTAAAAGAAATTAAAACTCCCTAGCCCCTCCCACAAATTTCTCAAAATACTCACCTTAGACTTTTATTCATAATTAATTCTAGAATATCTAGTGTAAATTTCAAATTGCGGCCTTGTAGCTGCTCATGGCCCCCCTAAATTTAAGTAATGGCTATTTGGGCACTATACTTTGAGAAACCCTGTTCTGTAAACAAACGTAATAGGGATAGTTGATTGGAGATTCTAGGGTTGTTAATGAAGAGCAAACGAGGTCACGTTGTTGATAAAATTATTTGCGGCTTGAAAATATTTTTACTTTGAAATTTTTGCCCACAACCATCAGATGGGAGGCCGTTATTAAGTTTAGTTTTAGGAAAGCTTAATATATGCACCAAGTTGTCTCGATAGCACAGAAAATTTTCAGGAGTATACTGCAACATAGTTTTGAAAATTTAAGAACTAAAGCTCTATTATACCATTGTTTCAAGTTTGACAAACACTTGAACTTTTAAAGTAAGGCAAGCCTTACTTTTTGTTATGAAAAATGTTGAACTGTAAAAGTTTAAAACAATTGGCAACAGAGGATATTTATTGGCGTTCTTTGAATATACTTAGTGAATTAATTTTCAATCATGTTATAAAGAAAAGTTTTTTTGTTTCATTTAGCAGTCATATACACATGTGTACCTAAAAATTTACTTTTTGTATTTATTTATTGTTTGTTACACATTGTAAAACCACGTGAACATTGTAAAACCGCGTACCTTAAAAGTTCTGCAGGAATAAACTTTGTGGAAGCCGTAGACGTTGGTAGCCTAAAAGTTTTCAAGTATTTTAGTTAAGACTATCAAGAATAATAAATTTTCGAGGGGATGTTTATTTACACAAAATGCTATTTTCTAAAGAAATATGTAAACTCTTAAATGAATTTTTCATCGAAAACTATAAAGTACATTAAAGAGGAGCAAAAATAATAACTCACTACAGTTTTATAAGTATCTTTTACAGCTAAACTTAAATATTTTGTCTTCTCATTTATTGTGCTATAGCTAAAGTTTTTAGTAACACAGTTTCAAAAACATATTTAAGTATAAGCTAAACTGTATAAAACAACATAGTTTTTGTAAACTTTTCTCTTAAGTTTTTTTTGCCCTCATACTTATCATATACCAAGCATAAGAGTTATAAGGTTCTAGGTCTAATACTATACATGTTTTAAACAAGACTGAAAGAGCTGAGACTATTATATTGTTTATTAAACGACAAAAAAAATGCGCTCAAAATATTTCATCCTAAGACCTGGTGCACGAAGAAACCTTTCGGTTATCGAGTCACACACCACGGATACTTTTTAATGTCTTGTCCATGACATATTAATTAACTTTTAGTCAAAACTACATTGTTAGTAATACTAACTTAGTATCTCTAAGTTCAACAGTTTTATGATATTTTACATATAAAGTAGCTTATCCAAGTAAATAGTTTGCTACTTGATAAAAACAAGTATTAGATTTTTAGTGTAAAAATAAGTTAAAGAATAGCAGGAATATGTAAGCATTTTTACCGGCTACAAGTTCACATAAGTTGTATAAATCATAAAAACATGCTTTTAATAAATAAGTAAGATTTTTAAGTTTAAATAAAAAATCATAAGTTACTTAAAGTTAAAGCACAAAGTATGCTCAATACTTTCTTAAAATGTTAAGATACAATGTGTTATAATTTTTTGCACAACAAAAAAGTTCTTTGCATTATTAATAATTAATGATAATTTTGTTTTACCAAGTTTTCACAGCTATTAGCTAATTTTTTTTTGTGTATAAGTAAGAATTGATTAAAGTTCTATTTAATATGCAGTTGATAGAAGTACAAAAAAATGTATAATAACTGAACAGTCAAGAATATTTCTAGTACTAAAAACTAAACTACATATAAGATTTTTTAGTAAAATAAATACTGTTATCTAAATAAGGTCTATACATTCGAGTAAACTGAGCAATATTTCTTAATTAAGACAAATATCTATGTCAGTATAAGACGTATAAATTATTTAAACATTACAACTACTAGATACAAAATATCTTTGTCGCAAAAGTTAGTCAAAACTCTGTGCATTGCAAAAAAAAAAACTTTTGTAAATTATCCTTACATTTTTTCTGCTTTAATATTCTTAAATAATTGTTCAATCTAACGTTTTTAACAATTATACTAAATTCTTAAATAGGAAAAACTTTTTTTCTAAATAATCATGTATAAATGAAGAATGTCGTTGCAAAGAACTAAACAAAGATCACTACAAGCATGTAATTTTTGACTTCTAAGGAGTAAATCAAAATGTTTACCTTTCAGTTTTTTCGAATACCTGTTTAAGCGGTAAGCATATTAGCTGTAATTTTGTAGAAGACAAAAAACTGTTTGATCTGTTTTTATCAAAAATAAAAGTCTTGTTTCACAATAACTAAAATTCTGTTAATAAAAAAATGAAAATGGTAAGAATCATTAAAAAATTAGTCTGAGTCTTATACAAACACTTTGAAGAGAACTTTCGTTTATTAAAAAACAAACATTTTCAATTTTGTAGAAAACAAAAAATATACTAGCAACTTTAGAAAATTAAATACCATAAATTGAGACTGATTTTTTTAATGGTTTTAACCATTTTTTATTTTTGATTATCTAAAATTCAATTCTGTCCGGTCTTTAAAATCAAAAGAGGAAGACTACCTTCTTCCCATTTTAGCTTCTGTTAAAGGAGCATATTCATTTAATTTAGGCTTGTATGTGATAAAAAAAGATCTTTAATAACGATTTAAATTGAAAGTAGATGTAAAATATCAAAATCTAAAAAAAATGGGTAAAAGAAAATTAAGTATTATGTGACTAAAGTACTAAAGTAAGAAAATGATTAAACTATTAATCGTAATTTAACATCAATGCTAAAAACAAGGATTGTAATTAGAGACATTTAATAACCTATCAGAAATAGTTGTAAAAGAATTTAATTATTAGAAGTATTATTCAAAAGTATACAAGAAAACTTTTGTGAGTAAAAATAATTGAAAAGTTGTAAGAGTTTTCAATTTTTCTTGTAAAATATCTAAACTTCTTTATAATGTTTTATTTTAAAAAGGAATAAGAAGTAATTATACTTAAATATAGTCTTTAGATAGACAAAATTAGAGTTATTTTTAAATTAAAATATTTGTTGTTTTAATGTGTGCCTTATAGTTTTTTAAAAATTAACAGTGCATATTTTATATAATTAAAATCTTAAAAAGTAAAGAACTGTTACAAAACTTTCAGGTTTGTACATTTTTAATTTTGAGAAATTATTAATTAGATCTATAACTTATTTTAAACACCTAACCAAAGAAGACTGGGTTTTTTAAATATACATTATGTACCAAAAAGTTTTAGTATACTAAAATAATATACATGCAAAAAGTTCTTTTTTGCAATTATATAGTTTCTAAAATTTAAACTGTTTATTATTTTTCGTTGTTATCATTATAATTATTCTTTTTTATATGTTTATAGATTAAATATACTTTTATCTAAATATATTAGATAAGCTGTAATATTTATAAAGATACTAGTCTGTCGTTTTATTTTAATGATAAGTACATAAAAATAGGGACATAACTTATCTTATATACAAAAGCTCAATAATTTAAAAGTTAAAGCTAAAAGGAGATAAAAAGATACTTTGATTCAGAAATTAGAGTACGTAAGACGGAAAAGATAAGAAAAGATTTTTCTTCAACTTTTTTAAGTATAATTGTTATTTGCATGTATAAATAAAGTAGCCAACTTATTTCTTCGTAGTTTTATTTTGTATGTGACTTAATACGAACATAAAATATATTTTCCAACTTTTTATCACTATTTTTTATGATTCTACACCATAAAAAAGTTTTAATACATTAAAAACTAATTACAGTTGAACAGCAAATATCAAAAAATAGTAAAAAAATTCAGACTACGTATAAATAAATATACAATACTTTTTTTAACAATCTAAATTGTTGTTGTTTTTATCAGTGTAAAAGAATAAGTTAAAAAATTAAATAAAAACAATTTTATAAGTTTTATTATATTATATATGGTCTTAAGACCTAAGTTGTAAAACTTTAATTTTTTGTATTAAAATTATTAATATTAAATGCATGAAAAACTAACTGTAAGAAAAGATACAAATAACGACAGCTGGGTTTAAAAATAATTAGCAAATCTTCTAAACCTTATCTCTAATTTTAAACTTAAAACTTTTTGTTTTAGTATTTTTAAAAAGTTAAAAAAACAGTTTTTTTTTCGTTTTACGTCAAGTAAAAAATGGTTCTAATTTAAATTTAATTTAAGGTGTCTTGTATTTAAGAACATTTAAAAACTTTTATATTTGCACCATGTACTAATTGTTTTTTAATGATTTGTACCCTCGATACTTATTTTCAAGGTTCTTAATTAATTATTTTCAGTATTATGTACCACAGCAGATACAGAAGGTAAAACTTGAAACTTAAAAAAAAAACTTTACTCTTTAAGAAGTAGAATTGTAAAAAAACCAAGTAAAACAACTTTAAGAATTATTTTAAGGTTAAAAATCGTAACTGTTTTTAAAAAGTATTGTTATTTTAAAGATTTTGTTTCGTGTATTTTTAAATTAAAATTTTTCAAAATCCTCTTAGTACTTTAAATTTTTCTAATCTGGCTTTTACTTTCTCTACTTCGGTACAAAGCTTTGATGGGGGAAATTTAAACATGGAAATACAAGCTTCTAATTTGCCAAAAAAAAAAAAATAATATTGTGATATTTGTCTATTCAACAAAAAAAGTGCTCAAAAATTAGGTACAAGGATCTGGTGTACAAAAAACCTTTCGGAGTCATACACCAGGATACAGTTTAATGTCATGTTCATTTTATTAAATAAAATAGGTTTATTACATAAGTATGAAATAATTTAACTTGGAACATTTTAAAGATATATTTTTGTAGGTTAACCACTTTGTAATACATTGCATTATTCACAATGAATTAGTTATGTAATTAACATTAATACCTGTATAAGCAACACAAACACACTTTATTTATAGTAATTTGTCTTGTTATGCTTTTTTTCAATAAATCAATTCTGAAAATTATACATTTCCAAATTGATAGGCATTTGTTTTTTAATCGTCATTCAATTTCTTGAACAATAACAATTGAGTTTTCTGCATTTCTACCCAAAAAAAAAAGTTATCTTGCCATCAAAGATTAGTATTCTGATTGTGTAGGGGTCCTAATGGTGGCTTTTAAAACTCTATATTTCAAAATCCATGGTCAACACATATACAAAAAAGTATTTATAGTTGTGAAGTTTTTGCTTGTTCTTTTTTTTTTTTGTATATATGTGTCAATTATCTAGTTTCAACTTAGACTGTTTTTAAAACCCTCATAAGATCCCCAAACCCATCAGGCCGTTAGTTTTAAAGACTAACTCAAAAACAGTGGGTTGTTTTAAGGGCAGTAAATCACTTTTTTTACAGCTTGATCTTATTTTATAGAGTTATAACTAAGCTACAAGTCACTTTTTACAGATTTTGAAAGTACAAAAAAATTTCTGATATAGCAGATCAAAGCTGGTAGCTATAATAGGTTCCTTGTAGAAGGCGCAAACTAAAATTGCAAAAAAAAAGCTTTTACTAAAAATTTATCTTCTTCTACGTTTTGTGAGATAAATACCTCAAAATTTCAGGAAATGTTCCTTGCAATATTAAAAAATCCTGTTGCAAGGAATTTAAAAAAATTAAAAGATATTTGTTTTTATAGAAAATTAAAGAAGTTTTTTTTTTTTGATTTTTTGTCGTAAAATTTCTATTTCTTAATTTTAAAAATTTTTTGTCCTATCATAGTCTACCATGGGCACCACGTCGTCTCCTCTCCTTAGATTTCAATTTTTACAATCATGTGTATTCACATTTTTTTGTTGCTCTTTTTACAAGAACAGCAACAAAAAATGCAATATCAAGTTCCATGATAACATAAAAAGTAGAAGTGGTAAAAATGCTGTGAAAAATAAAAACATAAATCTCATCTTTAAATATATAAATAAGAATAAACTTCAGTATAAAACAAAAACTGCAAGTCATACTATACTATAATAAAATCTGTAAATTTTCTTAGTATGTGCTTAAATTTCTCTAAACAAAATAAAATAAATTTTTAGTACTTCTAATATATGTTATAACTCAATTATAATTGCTAATTCTCATAACTATAATTGTTGTAAAAACTACATAATATAAATATCTACGTACAAAGCAATCACACTTTTTAATGTACAAATAGATTTTGAAGAAAACATAACAAATTTCAAATAAAATTTAAATAAAAACAAATTAAAAAGTAAATTTTAATTTGTAGAGTAAACTTAGTAATGGATCAAGGAATAATAAAATAATATTAGTCAAAAAAAAAAAAAACACAATAAAAAAATAATAAGTATGCTACCAAATAATACTGTACACACTTAAAAACTTCTTTACTAGTATTGTGGACTCATCAGCTGTATTTTTTTTTCTAAACAATAATGTTAGTAATATGATGAGCAAATAAATTTCAAGTTATTAAAGATAAATAAATATAACATTGTACCTCTGTAAAAAAAAACTCTATTCATCTAAATCATGAATTGATATAATAATTAAGTTAGTAAAATAAAATAAAAACTTAACAAACCTTTTCTTAGCCACATTGTTAATGGAGACAAAACAATAATTAAAACTAATAACTAAAAAAACTAAATCCCAAAATTTGAAAAATCTATTTTCTTAATTTTTCAACAAAAACATTGGCAAAAGTCTACAAAGCAGAACCGTGGACTTTTTTTATGCCATAAGACAAGCTCAAGTTGATCATACCGATTTGATTAAGTATGACCAACCCTTTTATTAAACCCCTCCATTTTTAAAGCAATTTACTTCAAATTCTCAAGAATTAACTTTTCAATATTACAAACAACTTGTGAGAAGGGGATTAAGAAAAATTAATAATATTAAATTCATATCCAAAAAAAAAAATTAAAATCTGTTTCCTACAAATTGTTTAAAATTTGTTAAAAATTACTCGTTGAATATTTTGAAAAAGTTGCTCAAAAACAAAGGAGGAGATAGATTTTTAGTGAAACAGTCTAATTTTGCCTTTTTACTTTGCACCTCCCATAATAACCTACTGCATTGATTGAGATTGCTTATATCTCAAAAGTTAATAAGGGATAAAAATTAACTGCTAGCATATTTAATTACGTTTAGCACAAGACTAAATTTAAAAAAAAAGTGTTTTAAACCCCTTATGCCTTTAAATTAGGGTTTCCCAAAGTGGGGCAAAAGGTTCCCTTTGGGGTCCAGGACAGAAATTTGGAAGGCCATGAGCAGCAAGGGGGGCATGAGCACTTAAGGAGCCACAGGGGTCTATGAGGTCATAATTTGAAACCTACAGAAGATATTCTGGAGTTGATGATGAAGAGCAAAAAAAAAAGTTCTTATGTTGTTTTTAATGGTAGTTTTTTGAGTAATCTTGTTTGAGGGAGCCTTTTCTAAAAAAAGTTTAAGACCCTGCCTTAAATGATATTAAACTATTGAAAAAATACTGTAATGCTACTCTAAGTTTTGAAATTTTACATGTAAAAATTTCTCAAAGTTTTAGGTCTAAAAAGAAAGATTTTTTTCAATAAGCATCAAATTCAAGATTTTAAGGTCTTTTTTGCTTAGTTTTTCAAATTGCAGTTTTTTCCAGGTTAAATGGCCAACTTGATTTAATTAAAAATCTATTTTTTTTAATCATTCTTAAACTTTTCCAGTGTAATTTTAATATTGAAATAAATGTATTGTAAATTTTTAAATAAAACAGTTGCCAAAAAAGCTGGTTTTTATAAATTGTTTTATCTCTCAACTTCTGAAATTTATAAAGCATATCTTTAATCAAAGTTGTAATAAAACCACTTATAATAATGTTAACTTAAAAAATTGTCTTGTTTAGTTAGAAGTTAAGTCTATAACAGTCCAACAATTTTCTTACAAAAAAATATTATTGGCCTATATTGAAAGTTTGAAGTATGTGATAGAAGATACTTTTTTATAGATTAAAATAAATTGCATTAACTTTTGAGATAGAGTAAGTTTAAAAAAAAAAAATTTATACATGGTTAGAGTAATAAATTTTTCTCTGCAACTTTCTTAAATTTTGAAAAAATTAAAAAAAATTAATCATGTGTTGCTTTTTAAGTTTGTCCATTCCATAAGGCACCTTAAAAAATCACTAACTTTGGTTTATTATTTCTCAAAATTTTGATTAGTGTTAAAAAAGTAGTAACAACTAGTTAACAACAATAAAAACAAAGTAACTAGTAGCTTAATTATTTTAGTAAAAAATTTGACTTTAATTACCAATAAAAATTTCAAGTTTTACTTATTGCACAAAAAACTATTTTTCATTGAAAAAGTTTTTTTTTAATAAGCTTTAAATAAATCTGAATGTTAGATATCAATCAATTCTTTTCAAAATGAACAGAATGTTTGTTCAAACTACATTTGTTCCTTTTAACATATAGTTTTATATTAAGTTTTATTATAAACCCAGTAGGGCTATTAGGTAATTTTTTTACCTGATAGTTATTTCATTTATATTAGTATTAATTGTACTTAAATAAATATGAATTTTTTAAATATATGTTAGATTTTTTATTGTTTACACACATTGTTAGTTAATACAGCTGATATTGTTTCATAAAAATTTGATCATATTGTAGTTCACAATTAAAACACACTAAAAGTCAATATTATGTTTACTGGTGTTTTTACAAGATTTACAAGTAAAAATATTTGCTTAGTTTGAGGAAACGTGCTAAAATAACTTTTGTTTGTAAGTTTTCAAAGCTAATTTAAATTTAAAAAACGCTTTAAAAACTGTTATCCAAGTTAAAGATGTCTAGAATAAGATCAGCTTGTAAAAAAGTGTATGCTACTTTATGCTTTTATATTAAAACTCTTACAATGCTTTACATTTTTCAAAACTTAGTATACTTTAAATTAAGTGTTTATTACTAAAGATATGTAAAAATTTTGTATTTAATACAAGCTCTTAAAAGTTTTTCATACACAATTAAATTTATTAGAAACTCATTAAATTTATATGTAAAACCTAGTATAAGTTTGAATTTGTTTGTATCTAATAAAAATTTTAAGTATATATATACATATATATATATATTTCATATATATAATTGCTATTGTTTTTACAGTTTAAATGAAAATTAAACTTATTTAAAATATCATGAAAAAGCTGAATCCTGTACCAAATGGTAAGATTTTATTTGTTTGAAATTAAATATTAGTTTAAGCTTTCAATGTTTTTGCTTTTGTATCAAAAGCATAGTTTAATTAAATAAATAGAATATAATAATGCTTTTTTTCTAAACCCATAATGTTAAACCAAATATTGTAGGCTTAAGTAGAAAGATAAGTTTTAAGTCAAGTTTAAAAAGTTTTTAATTCATGTTTTTATACTTGAATTATTATTTACATTAATTATCATTTATTAATTACCAACAAATGTTCAAGGTCATGACAACCCGTCATAAATAATCATATTGATAAAAATTTAGATATACCTGTTTAGATTAAATTAATAATAAAGAACAAATATAAACATAGTTATTTTTCAACTTATATAATTTTTACTTTTCTTTTATTTTCCATATTTTGAATGCACCAAAAGAGGTTAGTTTCTCTATTTTGGTCTAATAAGGCTATAAATATTTTGATAAAAATAGTAATAAAGTTTGGAGTTAAATTTAAAATATTCAAAAAAATTAATTTATAAAAGTGTTATTATACTTTATATTGTACCTGCCATGTAGTAGTAAAAAGTATTGACAGAAGAAAAAGCAAGTTGTTTAATCATTTATTAGTTGGTAAGGGTGAGTTATAATTTACTTTTGTTTTACTCTACCTTTTATTTTAAGTATCAATCACTATCAAGGTTATTATGTAAGATTATGTTATATACTACTTTTTTTTACACTATAAAATTGTTAATTTTTGTTTTTTTGTTTATATTATTCGAAAGTAATAGATATAAAAATAAATCTTACACACAAAGCATTAAAAGTAATGATGGTGGTGTTTAAAGACAAAATATTTTTGTAGATCCTAAACAATGTTTATTTGTTTCATGCATAGTGTAAATTTGGTTTGCATTTAAGCAATTGATTTATATCTAAACAATTAATTTAATAGTACAATTGTTGATACAGATGAAACTTCAAACGCAATCAAGGTGTATTGCAGAGTGAGGCCACCATCAAAGCAACTTGTTAAAACACCGACATGTGTGCAAGTGATGAGCAGCAACTCCTTGTTCCTCAACTCAAAACCCAACAGCAAACAATTCACTTTTGATTGCGTTGCCGGTGAGAACACTACTCAGGTTTGAATTGTTTTGTTTTTATTGATAATTTGTAGAAAAGAATTCTAAAAGTGTTCTAGTTATAATAAATAAACCGTTGAAGTAAGCATACTCAGTATAAAAAAGTTTAGTATTAAAAAAATTTAAAGCTATAATTAAAACTTTTAAATAAAGTTTAAGATAAAAGTAATCTTTACCTCAAATATACTGAAACAGTAATTGTTTTTTGTTTTTAGTTTAGCCTTTTTACTAATATCCAGATGAAAGTTGTGCTTAAATACTCATTTTAATACTTTAAATAATAATAAAATCTTCAAATATAGGAAGAAGTGTTTCAAAGTGTTGGAAAACCAATTGCAGAAAGTTGTATACAAGGATACAATGGCACCATATTTGCTTAGTGAGTAATTATTTATTATATATCTTGTAAATTTTTAATTTGATTCTGTAAAACTTAATGATAATTGTTTACATTATTAATTTTAACTTCAAAAATGTGGTTTGTTAAAAAGTGTTTTTTTTTTACAATATATATTAAATAAATAATGCAACATGACAAAGAATCCTACCAAGAATTTAACTTAGTTTTGTTGTCATTTACCCTCAAACAAAGTTTCATTTGACAATTTTTAAAACATATGAAATATAACAAATACAATTTTTATATATTTTTTTATTTTGTTTATATTTTGAATAAAGCTCTGTGATTTATAAAGCAGCAGCTGTATCATCTTTTAGTACCTGAATAATCAATGCAACGAAACATAGAATAATGAACCTAACTTTTTTTTTAAACTTTATATACAAATACATTAAATATGTATTAAATGTCAAGAATATAAACTTGAACTTTTTTTTATTTTGAATTCTTTATTTATGTATTAAATATCAACAGTGGTCAAACTGGGTCAGGAAAGACATACACCATGCTTGGACCTTCAGAACAACAATTTGACAAAAACCAGGGACTGATACCCAGGACCATTAACCATTTGTTTCAGTTGGCCTTCAACAAAAAACAATTGGTGAGTTACTGAATATTTGAATACTCAATGAGAAACATCTGTTAGGCTGCTAATCATTGATTAAATTCAATAAAAATATAAACAACTGATAGCTGTACTAGATAAATATAAAAAACTTTGTACTAATACTTACAATGAAATCAACTATAAGTTATTGAAAATCTAAATTTTTAAATAAAACTTAAACCCTATCTTTTAAGAACTAAATAACTAATAAACAGGAAGGAGACGACTTCCAGTTTTTGTGCAAATGCTCCTTCATAGAAATATACAATGAACAAGTTTACGATCTGTTAGACACAAACAAAACTGCATCATTGAACATTAGGGAGTGCATACAACGTGGAGTGTTTGTTGACCATCTGATCGAACAAGTTGCCAGCAATCCTTCATCCGCTATAAAGGTTGTTACTACGAAAAATTTATTGTGGAAAAATTTGCCATTGATGAAATTCAATGATAAATTTTTTGCTGTTTTGGTACATTTACTTACTTCTACTTATTTTTTAATCAAAGCTTGATTATTTGATTTTAAGACTGAAAATAACAAAAATATAAGTAAATGGAAAATGGTTGTATGTATTTTCTGTTTATTGCTTTGTATAAAGACTCTTAAGAACAAGCTGACATATTAAAAAAGATCAAACAATTTGCAGATATTGAGTAAAGGATGGCACAATCGTACAGTGGCTGGAACAGCAATGAACAGAGAATCTTCTAGAAGCCACGCTGTATTTGTGATGACCATTGAGACCAAGCAAAAAGATGGTTAGATAGTATTAGTTATTGGTATCAGTAGGGTTGACAAAAAGGGTGTCTACTCAAACAGCATAGTTTATTAAAATTTTGTTTTTTTTCTCAGCAGGAAAAATACTGAAGTCATTGCTTAACATGTTTCAATGTGGAATATATGTTTATAGTCTTTTTTAGAACTTTAATTATTTGAACAGGAAAAACACTGAAGTCATTGTTAAACATGGTTGATCTTGCTGGATCTGAACGGCAAAAAGATGCAATGACAACAGGTAAAGTATTATTTTTAATTATTTTTATATGAAGTTTTGAAACAAAATAAATTTTCAACACTTCCTTTCGAAGTTTGGTAGTCATTCACTGAAAAGAAATTAAATTTTGATTAATTATTTTTATATCAGTCTTCGAACTTATGCAAACAAATATGTATTGTATTCTTTCTTTACAAAGTTTAGAAGTTAACATTTATATAAAAGGGTTTTTTATATGGTTTTTGCGTATTGTTAATACATTTTAAAGGGTTAGTCAAATGTAAGTATCCGTAGTAAGTAAGTTTGTTTATTTAGGTTATATTTAAGGTTGTTAACTGGTTGTTCACATTTAACTTGTAATTTGTGAGAACTTTTATCTCTATTTTTAAACTGATTATATTTACTTGTTTTGATATCAGGCAATAAAACTTTTTTAATATTTTATTACACTTATTAAGTTTTTGATAATTTAATTTTCAAACTATATACTGTGTTTATAGTCGTTATGATGTGGATTTTCAACCCTTTTCATAAAATTTAAAACTTGATCAACATATATTCCATAATATACCACAAGAACTCTGTATTGCTATATCACTTAATTAACATGTTTTTCTTGTCGTTTTCATGTCACAGGTAGAAAATTAAGAAATAAAGGTACAAATGCAACATCTCTGCAATCATATTATACATTTTATTCACATATTAACACACAGGTACAAGACTGAGGGAAGCTGGTTCCATCAACAAATCATTGAGTGTTTTCGGAAATGTTATTAACTCGCTCGTAAACAGCAACAAGGGTAAAAGCAGACACATTCCCTACAGAGACTCCAAACTCACTTTTCTGTTGAGAGTTCGTATAGTTTTAATATAATATTTTTTTAAATATATATTTTCAGTATAAATACATACCTAATAAAAGTTTGTATTAATTTTAATTAATATACAATAGGGTGCTTACATAAGTTACAGTAATTTTTACGGCAACTTTTAAGTTTCCAGCTAGAGATTTTTATGCTTTGGAAATATCATAAAAACACCCTTTACAAAATTTTAGATTTTTTAGTTTTAAATGGAATATAATCCTCTCATTATATACTTTTTTTTATAGTTTAACAGATCTATATAAATAATTTTCTTAATGGTTTGTTGTTTTGTTGGTTATCATTTATAAAGGTGATGTTTTTGCTTCGGCTTTTTGTTTTATAACTTTTTAAAATTGTTTAGGAGCTCTAACCTGGGATTTAAACTCAAAATTTGTTGGGTAACTTTTTTTAATTTAAAATATTTATACAGAGTGGCCACTAAACCTGGAATTTGACAATTAAGGCTAAAAATGACTTGAGAAAACCTGAAACTTGAGAAATTGTGAAAAAAATCCCTGAAGACCAGGAAGTTTTGTACAAAAACCACTGAAAACCTAAAATTTTAAACAACTTTTACATAATAAATAGTAAAATGTCGATTCTGTCATATAATCCAAAATTTTTGAATCAATCATCAAACTTTTTTATTAAAAAACTCATTCAAAGTAGCTCTAAAGTATCTTTTTAATGTTGTTATACTACTTAACATATTTTTTTTTACTTTAAGCTTATTTTAAACTAGAAATAGACCTAAAAGCGTTTACTATCAAAAAGTGGAAGAAATTTAGAAAACCTGGAAAAAATTTCTCATAAACTAGTGGCCACGCTGTATATAATTATGATGTTAAAAATATTAATATTTCTAAGATAGCTGCTTAAGTAAAAATGTGTGAAATTAATTAGTGTTAAAGTTAGTTCAAACTGTTCAAGTTTATAAAAAAGTTCTACTGTTACCTGATTCCATCAGTAAAAGTTGAGTTTACTTTTTGATAATTTAAATAATGTTATGAAATTGTTTTCTTAAAAAGTTATAAACTTTCTGTCATCATTACTCTAAGAGGAGGACTAATTCCAGATTTTTTTATAATATTGTTTTGTTTTTTGATATGCTATCACTTTTACTTATTCTTTTAAGGTGTTAAATTTGTATTGTTAATATTATTGGGTAAGTTGACGACCGCATTACTGAATATAAACATAATTTTTATTTTTTATGTGATTAAAATTTATGTGATAAACATAATTCAGAAGTAGTGTGAATTAGTAGCCTAAACAAAAATATGTTTTTATAGTTAGAAAAAATACTAGTGTAGTATTTCACTTGTACAAAAGATTGTGTAGAACACGTTATAAACATAATTAATTTTAATTTTTAAACTTTTTTATTGTTACGTTTTATTGATATGGACAATGAACACATTCAAAGTTGTTTTAATTATTATATTCTGTATTTGCTTTTAAATGTTTGAAATAGTTTTCAACACATTTAAAATTGAATAAGTATTTTATCTGTATTAGTGCAATAAAAGCAATTTCAACATAGATAATTCTAAAACGTTTTAATCGCGTTTTGCTTATCTTGTGACGTAACAATATATAAAAACTCAATTTTGCAACAACATTTTTTACTTATTGCAATGTTCAGTTTATATCTCATTGCAATGACAATCAAAGTTGAAACAATTGTTTAAATTACTATTTTGAGGCTTGTAAAAGCCTTTTTTACTTTACAAACGTTTTTATGAATGTATAGCTTTGTATGTACATATAAAAAAAACATTAGCAGAGTTTAAACTTAATTTGGAATTTTAGTTGTAACTGTTTAAATAAAAGCTTTTTTTACCAATTAATTTAAATATGCGTCAGATAACTTTCTATTTGTGTTAATTAATTACTAATAACTGCTTAAAAGTATCTTACAAGCAAAAAAAAACAATTTCATAATGGAAGTAAAAAAAATTGTTTTGTAAAGTTTTAAAAAAAACCGTTATATTAAATTTTAAAACTGAGTATGTGTTTTATTATTTTCTTTTCTTACTAAAATTAGCTCTGTTAGAGTTTAAAAGTTTAGAAAAAAAATGTCTTACGAAAAATATTTCAATACAAAATAAGTATTGAAATATTTCAGTTAATTTATTGTACTTGTAAAAGATTTTGTGAAATAACAAACAATAAAAGTGTTTTTAATATAATAATCAACCATTTGTAGACTAAATATATTAAAATTTGGGCTTCAATTAAATAGTTCGAATTTAATACTGATACGAATAGTGGCTTATTTTTAAACTTTTTGTTCTAGAGTATGTATTTTAGTAAGACATGCAGTTAATAATCAAGGGCTAAGGGGTAAATCACTTAAAAAAAGGTCTTATTTTTACTCAAAAATTTAAGCTCCCTTGTTGTTTTTATTGTTAAAAAATAAAAGTAACTTTTGAGATATAAGCGATGAAAGTTAGAGCGTTTTTATAGGTTCTTTATGGAAGGTGCAAACTAAAAAGGCGAAAATGGAACTAACATCTCTTTATGAAATTTAAAAAAAAATAAAATCTCTTTATGGTTTTGAGCAATTGTTTAAAAACTTGAATAGTCTTTTAGAAATATTTATTCAACTGATAATTTTTTTTTTATTATGTTGTTTTGTTGAAAAATAAAAATATGCCTTGGTTTTAATTTGGCCCTAAAATAATCTTTCAAAAATATTTCTTCTAAATACAAAATGTTAGTTTTTTGACAAAAGTATTAAGTGTAAATTGCAAATACTTTTAAAAATTTGACGTTTATATTACATGTTAGTAATAAACACTTAAGTTACATTTTTACATTTGGATATAAAACAAGCCTACTATATAATTTATATCCTCATTTACAACTTTTAAAACCTTTTTGCAAATTTCAGCAGTTCAAAAGGTCTCGTGACGTAACGATTGATATAGTATGTTTATGCGTAAACAATTTATTTGTAAACTGAATTGTGTAGCAACTTCGCAGTAATTTGCTGTGAAACACGTTGTTTTTCCAAATATTTTTAGGCTTGTATTGGCCCATTTTCACCTTATCCGTTTACTGCTACAAATTTTGCATAAATTTTTATTTTATTTTCACCTTTTATTTGTAGTAATCATAATAATTTAAACAAATTCCAATACTCAAACATTTTTAAAAATATTATAATTACCAATAATTTGATATTAACCGATTTCAATTAATAATTAGTATATCCAATTGAAAAAGTAAACAGTAAAGTATAATTATGATATACATGAAGAAAAGGAAGAATATTTTGACTTCAACTTAGACCATAATGTATATTAATATGTTTCATTCTCTTCATCTGCCAACCTATGTGACGTAACATAGAATAAACAAAAGTTTTGTACGCGTAAAACTTCTACTTGAGAATGTTTGATAAATGTTGGGCAGTTTTGAAAACCAAAGACGGCAAAGAAATTTCATTTTATCGCTTGTAAAAGCTGATTAAAATTATTAATTTTTTATACAAATTATTGAGCTGAAGTTTTACATATTTTAATAATTAAACATAAAGTAGTTTAAATTGTAAAAATAAATGTAATTAATAAATGAAATTTTTACTTTATAAACTACTATTTTGTTGTAGGTAATAAAGTTGATTTTATTTCGTTGTTTTTTTATTCATAACAAAATAACTGTTAAATATTGCCTATCAAAACCGAAGACATTTTAAAAATAAATTAAGCAAATCAGTTTTTAAAACTATTTAAAATTTCCTGTGTGTAAAAGCTACTGTGACGTAATTATCAATTAATATTTTTCCATATGCGATGAACTGAAACTAGTATTGTGAACTGATGAATTAATTTTTTTTGTTGTAACTTGTCCGGTGTTTTAATTAAAGGCTTAAGTTTTTTAAAGACTAGATTTTACTATAAGAATTAATTTCGATAAAGTATAATACATGTAGATAAATTATTACTTTTTTGTTCGTAATGGTTGTAATTAATTTTCTTTATCTATAACAATATTTCTTAGTAAATTTAAAAAATCAGTTGAATTCATTTTTAAGGATAAAAATATGATTAAATTACTATATACAAATACTAACTAATGTATTTTTACTGAATAGGTAATTTGAAGATCTTTATAATAAGTAAAGTAATCACCAGTTAATAACTAAGTTTGAAAATAGTTACTTCATTTCTCTGTGGGACTTGAATATTAATGTTTAAACTTATAGTTTTAAGTATTTTAAAACCGTTTTAAGAAGTTTATTACGCATGGTGGGACTTTAAAAAATTATGTATAAAATGTTAAAGATTTTTGTTTTAATAAATTTTGTCAGTGTTTGTTAAATGGGATTGATTTTTTAAGAATTGTTTAAAAAAAAATTAAATGAATCATACAGGTCAATATCATTTAATAGTTATGTTCAGTACTAATAAAGTTGTTAACCAATTGTATTTCACAACTACTTGTTTCAAAATACCTTATAATTTCTTGTAAGATTATACTATTTATATTATTATTTTGACAGGACTCGCTAGGAGGAAATTCGAAAACGTTCATAATAGCCAACATACATCCTGGGTTGTCTTGTTTCGGTGAAACTTTATCAACACTTCAATTCGCACAGAGGGCCAAGTTGATCGTCAATCAGGCTACCGTGAATGAGAGCACTAATCTCGCAGATATTCAGGTTTTTTATTTTTATTAATTGTTACTTCTAGTCTTGCAGATATTCAGGTTGTTTATTTTATTTATGTTTTAATTGAAATTTTTGTTAATCTATTTTTGCTACTAATCTTACAGATATTCAGGTTATTTATTTTATTTATTGTTAATTTATGTTACTTATTAATACTAGTTTAAAGGATATATATTTTATTTATACTTGTAACTTTGTACATAATTACTGTTTAGAGTTTTTTTTAGCATATTATATACCTTAAATACAAATATTATATTGCAGTTTTTTTTTCTTGTGAGCAAATTTTAAATTCTACTACAATATAATTAGTATATTGTTGTTAAGATTAGGATCACTGATTTCTTTTGTATTTTCATTTAAAATCTAGCGAACAAGGTAATTAGTATTGAAAATTTCATTTAAAATTACAGTTTATTTTTATTGTTTAAGCTGAAATCCTCCCAAAAGTTTAAAAGTTTTTATAAATTAAACAACTTTTAGAGAGAAAACAAATTGTTGAAGAAACAAATACAACAACTGATGCAAAATGGTCCTTCTACTGCTATTGGTTTGTTTAATGTTTTTATTTGTAATGTGTAAATAAAATAAAGTTTTATTTAATATTTATTTTACATAATAAATCACAATTCTGCTTGTTTGTTTGAAATAAAACGTTGTTTTTATATTTATTAACTGTGGTACATAACTTTTCAACAACTAAAAGTTTACAAACTTTATAGCAAAATTATTTTGTTTCCATTGGTATGGTGCATATTTGGATTCGGTATGAAATTTTATTATTTATTGGTCATTTTTTTAACTTTTTGTGGTGCCATCATAACAAGACTGTTGTACTATTTTTCTTAATCTTGTAATGTTTTTTTTTACTAATAAGATCTTGTATATATCTTTTTAATACTGGACTTTTTATTATTGCAATCAGTTAAAATTTAGTTTTTAAGTTTGTCTTTATGTTTATAATATATAGTTAGAATGCAAAAAATTAAATATAATAATGAGTGTATTGAGTTTAAAGGCTTGAAAAAAAAATTATGCGTTTTTTTATCTTAGTTTATAAAATGATTTAATTTATTATGCTTAGAAATTTTTTGTATGCTGTTATAATAATAGAAAAAATTGCATGCAAAAACTTTTGTGACGTAATAATTGATAAAAATAATTACAAGCGTTGAAAACTATAACATACATTCATTTTAATCTAAAAGTTATTAAAAATATTTGCATCCATAACACATATTTTGAAGGCTTGTAAGAGCCCATCTATAAACTAATAAATTTTAGTTAGTATTTATAATGTAAAAAACCATTAACTATTCTGTTAAAAGTTTTTGTGTTAAATAATTTACTTATTTCAAATTTGGAAAAGGTTAAGTAATAATGACAGTTTAGCTGCTCAGAAGTTTGTAGATCTACTTATATTTTTTTATCTATAAAATCTCTGTAAGTACATGTTACACCGAAACATGTATGTTTAAAGAAATTCTTATTTAAGGGGATGATATTTTTTATTCAAAATTGTAATTATTAAATAAATTTATTTTTTTCAAATACAAAAATTTTTACTGCTTGTTTAGACTTTTATTTTAGTTAAAAATAACTTTGGCGACTGAAGTTTTTGTTTATAAATTTTTGAAACATTTTCAAAGTATCACTGTGTTTCTATATCAAATAACTTCAGATTTAATTTATACATTTTAATTTTTAATGTATTTTTCCAGAGAATTAAAGTTAGTAGATTTATTTTAAACATTTATTAAAAAAAATAACTTTATTTATAGTGTAGTTTTTTTCAAATGTTGTAATTAAATGTCTATTCATTATTTTCTAGTTACATAAAAATATTCATATAGAAAATGAGTGACTTTTGTAAGTTTAAATCAACACTTTAGATCATTTGTGACTATTTTTTTCTAATTATAAATAAGAACTTACTTTTACTTAAAAAAGCTGTTTATTATAACATGACAAAGTTTTAGAATGGTTATACATATTAGTAAGTTATATAAAAAAGGATAAAGCTTCTTAAACAACTTCTTAAAAAATGTTTTAAGTATTAAAGCTACAAATATTAACAATGTTCGAAACACTATACAACTACCTGATATAATAAAACTCAGTTTACAAATAATTTTTATGCACATAAATATATTTGTTACGTCACACTAGCTCAGGGTTGCCAAAAACCTGAAGTCCTGGAAAAATTGGAATTTGAAAATTTAGGATTTAAAAACCTTGAAAGACCTAGAATTTAAAAATTATAAAAAAAACAGGAATTTTGAACAAAAGTCTGAAAAACTTGGAATTTTAAACATTTTTACATGTATAGTAGTGAAATTTAAATTTGACAGCAAAAAATCTATCATATAGAAAAGTTTTTTGTCATCACTAAATTTTTTTGATTAAAAACACATTCTGAAAAAACCTGGAATTTGATAAATTTTAAGCAAAAATCACTAAAAAACCTGGAATTTTAAATGTTAAGTAGTAAAATTTCGAGTTGTCATCATCAAAAAATTTTTAAAAAACACATATAAAGAAGCTTTACGATATCTTTTCAATGTCGTTATAAAATTTAACACAGTTTTTTACTTTATACTTAATTTTAAACTAAAAATAAAACTTAAAATATTTAATTTTTAAAACCCGGAGAACATTTGCAAAAAAATATTTGGTAACTCTGTTAGATGCTTGTTTGTATTATAATTAATTATATCTTCAATTTTACAGACATTAAATTGGTTTAAACTACTGGCCTAAAATTAAGTTGCAGTCGATTTCAAATTAAAGAATTAGAATATAATTTTGTAAAAAGTATAAGTTTTAATACCTAATATTATCATAACAGTACCAGCATTAGGACAAGGAGATACAAACCAAGAGATGTTATCAAGTATTAGTGAAAATAATTTTGAAGAGATGTTTTATCACTGCATGCTAATATACAGGATGGAACTTGCTGAACTATCCAAGAAAGATGCCAGAATCAGGTTTGATTTTATTATGTATGTATATAGAATTAGAGTAGATCATAGAAAGCTCACAATATATGAGCAAAAACAGCATTTATAAAATAAAGGTAAGCTAATTAATTTAATTCAGTCCATAAAGATTATTATTATC
Organism: Thalia democratica; assembly: GCF_965202585.1. Classification (NCBI taxonomy): domain Eukaryota; kingdom Metazoa; phylum Chordata; class Thaliacea; order Salpida; family Salpidae; genus Thalia; species Thalia democratica. The sequence goes on along the minus strand of NC_139167.1, from coordinate 100,346,735 downwards.
ATTAAATAAATTTTGCTTACTTCTACACACAAACAAAAAATATTTCTAAGGAAAGGTTCATAACTAAATTAGGTTAGTATTTTATTATGTCTGTATCTAGAATAAATATATGATTAATGGTTTGTAGGTAGTCTGATTTTTGTAGATTCAAATCGCTTAGCTTTTGATAGTTCGGTAAATAAAAATAGTTTTAAAAACCATTTGAATTAATTGTCTCAATTCTTTAAAAACAAAAACACTGAGCAAGAAGTTTTTATTTATTCAAATTTTTATTAACAATTTTCAATTATTATATAAATTGAACAAATAAACTATTTTTACACAAAAACAGTAAAAGAATTAACCGTTTCACATTGTATTACAGTACCATATAATACTATTATTTAAAACAGTAAAAAAATTAATATTAATTAATATTAATATTTTTACAGACAATTAAAAGAACAAAGCGAAAAGAAAGAGAAGTTTATTGCAACCAACAGAATGATAATTAAATTCAGAGATGCCAGGATTAAAGATCTTGAAAAGAAACACAAATTGAACGAGAGTGATGCTGTTGAAAAGTACAAGCAAGAAATCGCACTTCTTAAACAACAAGTATGTTTGTTTATTATGATCAAAAAGAAGTTTGTGGTCTTTCAATGGTTTTAAATTTTAAAAGTCTCCTTATTTAATTATTAAATTAAAATTTGTCTTATCTTTATAACTTTAAGTAATTATTTTTACGTGGTTGCCTATTAAAGTATTTTTCCATATTCTAAAGTATTATTTTGTAATAACCATACTAATATTATTTTCTAAGTGTTTATATTTACATACAAATTGAAAATTATTTTTTTGGTTTTAATATGTTTTAGACTAGAAATCAAGTTTTATTTTACAAAATTTATAACACAATAAAACTTTATGAAAATAGGTATGTATATATTTACTAACAGATATCAGATCACCCTGAAGTTAGTGGTCATCTCCACACAATTGATAATTTGAAAAACGCTCTTGAATATGTCAACAAGAACAAAAATATTGAAATGTTTAACCAGGTTAGATGTTTGTTGTAATAAATATTAAATTGTGTTAATAAAAAAAAAACATTTGGTCAGGTAATTACATTTGTTATAACAATTATTAAATTATGTTAATAAAATCTAAAATATTATACATATTTTAAACTAGTTGTGATATGTATTAAGTTGTGTGAAAATAAAAACATTAAATTATTTATTTAAGTTTTCAGTTCTTCGATACTTCTTAACAGTCGTTAAAAAATAAAACTTTGTGGTTGATTATAAATTTAATCAGCTTGTGTATAAGATCAAATATGGGCTTTTACAAGCCTTTAAATTAGCTTAATTTTTACTTCGAGCTTAAACTGCAAATAGCATGTAGATTTAAATTATAATATATAAAAAGTGTCGCGCAAAAGAATATTTTAGTTGTTGTTGCGTCACAAAAGCTTTTATGATTTTGATAAAAAGTTTATCAAACCAGCGTTGACAGATTAACATGTGTATTAGTTTGTGTAGTATTTGTATTTTACTTTATCATATAGTTTAAGGTATCTTATTAAAAAATTGAATGAGAATATAACTTCTATACAAATTAAATCAAAATTTACAGTTCACAGCCTGTAAAAAGCAAGAACTAATATCTGAATACAAGAAATTGAAAACTTCCAAGCAAATAGACACTGAAGAATCACTTAATTCTAATAAAGGTAGATTTTTATGATATTAAAAAAGCAGTATTAAAATATAGTTGTTTCTTAAATATTAGTTGTATAAAAGTATAAATCATTCTAAAGTTGATTCTTTATAGATTACTTAAATAAAAGTAAAGTTAAAACAGTTGTTATTTTGTTAAGAGAAAAAAATACTAATCTGAAATAGAAAAATTCCTACTTTTTTCAAGTGGCGTAGAAAAGTATAAGAAAATGTAAATGTTAAAATTGTTTTTTCATTATTAGTTGTACACAAAGTAGAAAAAAATCTAAAAGCAATTCTTCATAGATTAATCAAAACACTACTAAAAATATTTATTGTTTGATTAATATAAAAAAATATATATATAAAAAAGAAAGTATTTTAGTATAAAGTTCAATATATAGTAACTTTCATAATATTAATACTTATCAGATCGCATTATTGAGTTGGAAAATGAAAATCGTGAACTCACAAACAAGTTATCAGAACAAGAAGATATGTACAATACCAAAATTAAAGATTATCAGTTAGCTATCTTTATTTTTGTTTTAGTAATAACAAACTTAATGTAGTTAAAGGTTTTATTTTTACTAATACAGCTACTATTTTAAGGTGATTAAAAAAAAACTTTAAAGCATCAATGTTTAATACAATAAAAAAAACTGTTTGTGTACTTAATGAATATGCTACTGATTTTGCAAATTATTTTTTTTTTAATTGTCAAAAAAAAACAAGAAAAATCAGATGCCTTTATTCTAAAAAACTCTTTTTATTGAACAATCAATCTTAAAATTATTTATGAGGTTTTTTATTTATTCATAAACTTAAATAAAAATATTTTAAATTTATTAAAACTTGTTCAATTATAACAAACAAGCCAATTTAGCTGTATATGTGATGTTAGTTCTCTGATCAGATATCAAATCATTATAATAACTATATAAATTAAAAGGTCGAAACTAGTAGAACTGGAATCACAGTTAGCTGGTAAGAAAGCAGAGTGCAATGAATTGAACAACATGCTGGAAACAGCGAGGCAGAGCAGCAAGATACAAGTTGAAAACCTTGTTTCCATTCACAATTCGACTATAAAATCAATCACTACGCCTCAACGACCAACTTCTGTTTGTTTTAATTGTTATGTATTAATTTATTAAGTAAAATTCAAGTTGAAAACCTTGTTTCCATTCACAACTCAACTATAAAATCAATCACTACGCCTCAACGACCAACTTCTGTTTGTTTTAATTGTTATGTATTAATTTAATAAGTAAAATTCAAGTTGAAAACCTTGTATCAATACACAACTCGACTATAAAATCAATTACTACGCCTCAAAGACCTACTAATGTTTGTTTTAATTGTTATGTACTAATTTATTAAGTAAGATACAAGTTGAAAACCTTGTTTCCATACACAACTCGACTATAAAATCAATTACTACGCCTCAACGACCTACTTCTGTTTGTTTTAATTGTTATGTATTAAATATAAACTACACTTGTTTAACTACCCAGTTTGTTTCTTTAACTGATTTGTTTTATTATCTTTTAGTGTGACAATAGTTATATTCATTAATTTAGATTAACTGATAATGTCTAGACCAGTCGTCGGCACGGTGTACACTGGTGCACACTAGTGTACATGAAATTTTTTTAGGGTGTACGAGACTTTTGGGGTGCATGAAACTTATTTTGGGGTACATGAACTTTTTTTTGTTCAGAAACTAAATTAAAGTTTTTTTAGTGTTTCTACATTTAAGACATATTCAACCTTGATATCTTATTGACCATTTTGTTGTTAATAAAACAAAAGGGTAAAGTGGTAAATTTAAAGTTAGCGTGTAAAAGTTAACTGAGTGTTACCCAATTATTAGTAAAAAAACGATTAAAAGTGTTTACATATTCTTAAACACTAGCGGCGCTAAAGAATGCAAATTGGGGTGAACAGAATTTCAATTTTATGATTTAGGGTTCACGGATTCAAAGTAGCGTGCCGACCACTGGTCTAGACCAGTATTTCCCAAACATTTTTTATAAGGTCTCCTTTGAAGAAATTAAAAAAAAAGGCTATAGCCCCCTATCCCAAAACATAATTTTAAGACTTTTTTCTTTGCTCTTCACGATCAACGTCATAATAAGCATACTTTGGGAAACCCTAGTTTAAACCCAAAAATAGTTACGGAAATGTATTTTATTTTAAACGTGATCCAAATATTTACTCTATAAGTATATCTCAAAAATTAAAACTGATATTGAATTAAGTTATATTATGTACATAAATCATGTGTACAACTAAATATATCAAAACATAACGTTTACGTATAACATTTTGATAATCAAGCATTTTGTCTATGATCTTTTAAGGATTTTTTTAATTGCAGCATTTAAACTAATAAGGAAGAACATAAACAAATAATCAAAAATTTGTAATATGAACATAAATATGAATATTTTTTTTCACACAGAAAAGACACAGCAATATGAAATTAGTGAGCACTCCAGCCAAACAGATGAGGCTTTTGGATGACACTAATTCGCCTGCATTGAAAGGTAAATTTTATGTATATATATTTAATTGGTGCCAAGAAAAAAAATTTTTGTTACACGTAAAATTGAAAATGATAGATAGTTGTATTCTCTTTGTTTTAGAAGATTCTCTTAGTGAATATTCCAATAACTTATTAAAAAACTTCTGGTCGTATACATTTTGAAAATATTTAAGTTGTTCAATTACAAGCTATTACTTTTATACTATTAATACTATAAGTTAATAATTATTTTCATTCATGTCAGGTATTAAAAGATGTATACTCCAATAATAAAAATATTATTTACCTATACATGATTTATTAGTACATACTGCTACAGTGAAATAAATGAATTATTGAAGTTAACTATTTTTCGTATAAATGAATTATTCAGTATAAAAAGTAATTAAAGTTTATTTTTGTTTGTTACAGACTTTGATATTTCATTCACAGACATGTCGGATATAAGCTTGGACAGCAGTCCCGGAGTTTTGCTGAAATCAACATCTTCAACACCACAGTTGTTCAAAACTGATTCTAACACACCCAAGCTTGCTTCTGATCCCTTCAAATCACCATCCGAGTTCAAATCACCATCTGAGTTCAAATCACCATCGCTCCACGATAAAGTAGTGCAGAAACAAGCTCAAGAAGTCGAATCAGCTCAGATCAATGCTCTTCAGGGTGAAGTTGATACGTTGAAACAACAGAAAGAAACGGTTTGTTACTTTGGTTTATTAATAAGCTTATGTTTAGTTTAACGTTATCTTTAAGTTTCAGAGATACGAGTAGAGATTAATTTATCCTTCCAAACAAAAATAAGCTTGGTTGGTAGTTATTTCATTAAGGGTATAGGGGTATAAGGATCTGTTTTACACTTTGATTTAATTTTAAAGATCTTTAACTTAAAAAACAGTTGCTTTTTACGTTTCTTAAAATAAAAATAAGTTTTTGAGATATAAGGGGGTAAAGTTAAAGGGCTCAATATGATCTTAATGTAATGGCCAAGTTTAAAGGCAAAAAAAGACTATTTCTTGAAAAAAAATCCTACAGTTAAAAAAAATTTCAAATTTTTTAAGTATATCCTTAACTTAATTAACACTTATTAGTATAATAAGAATTTTCTAAGTTTTAGGTATTTTTTTCTTTGAAAAAAAAGTATTTTTCCTATTTTTGGTAATTATTTTAAGTATTTTTAATCGTAACAATAGCGTTTTTTTTGATAATTCTAATAAAAAAGTTTATTTAAAATTTGAGCTCATTAGCTTAAAAATTAAAGAGAAGATATAATATTTTTTTAAATTTTATTTTATGAGTAAGTTGACCGTGAAAAGTTTCTGTCCATACGTTTGTATTCGATACTTTTTTTAAAAATGACTGTATCATATTGTACTTTTTTATATTTTATAATAGGTGACTTATTGTTTATACTTAAAGCTTTCTTATAAAAGCCAATCTTAACTTTTGTAATAACAATGGCCTTACTATTCCCCCTATACCCTTAATAAAGTGATTTTTGTGTGTCATAGTTAGTTTGCTCATCGAAACTAATAAAGAAACTATTTAATAAGATAAATTTATCTTAAAAAGTGTTGTTAGTGAACCATCAAAATCACTTAAAAGTTTTCAATTTATTTTTGTTGTATTTTTATTCCTATTACTTTTATTTTTTGATTGTAAGGTTTCTCATTCATAATAAAATAGTTCAAGTTAGTACTAAGCTAGTATACATTTTATATATAATGATTATGATTAAACAGATTGAAGAACAACTCCACACAAAAGAACAAGATTACAACGATCTTCTACAATCTAATGCTTCATTACAACAGAATGCTGATTCTAATAAAAAGGTTATTATTTACGTGTTTTGTATAATTGTTGTTTGGAATTACATTTTTCACAGTTGTGTATACAGATTCTATTAAAAAGTTTGAAAGCGTAAATAGGTATTAATGCGTAAATAGGTATTAATAATTCCAAACATAACTCTTAATATTTGTATAAGTAGTTCTTAACATGTATTCATTTGATTATAAAATTCAGAGTTTTTTTATAGTGTAGTTGAAGATTAAAACAACATTAAAACTATTGTTTATGTAAAAAAGTATATTAATTACATTTTTATATCAATAAAAAAGAAGGCGTTTTAATGTCAATAATAATAAATATATTGTAATAAATTTAATTTACTTTTATTACAGCTTCTTGAGGAAAGTAATACAGGAAATGAAGAGTTAAAAAAACAAATCGGAATAAAACAAAAGAAGTTGGACGAAGTCAACAGCGAATTAGAAAGTTCGTAGTTAAATATTTTATTCTAATTTAAATTGAATTTTCGAAATATTTATTATGTATTAAAAAAAATAATTTAGTTTTAGTTGATTCTTCATTGTATTTTTGTATTCTTTTAAATAAAATCCCAAGGTTGTTGCATAAGTCTTAATAAGTGTTACTTAAGTTAAAAAACAAATAAAATTTGTTCATATGCACTTTTACAAGTTTTACAACTTTTAAAACTTTTACAAAGCGTTTTCAAAACAATTAAAAAATAGCATGATATTATTACAATTTTATCAATATTTGTTATTTTCAGTAAGACTAATGGAAGTAAGGGATTATAAAATCATGCTGAATTCAGCTGACAAAGAATTGAAAGAAAAGAAAATCGAACTAAAAGAAAGTGTTGAACAGTTGAGAAAGGTATCCACAGTTTTATTTTTTAAATAATGTTTGTAAACTTTTAAACGTTTATTTCTACAAAATTTCAACTAACAAGTGTTTATGTAAACTACTGACTTAAGAATTTAGTAAATTTATAGTTTTATCTACCATATCTTTTTAAACTTAGTATTTTTCTGTTTTTTTTTTTATGGCGTATTGAACACAAACATACTTTTAACGACTGTTTTAAAACTAAAATATAAAACATACCTGTCTTATATTAATTCATGTTTAGCAGCATTAAAATTAAATTTAAAGAATAAGTTTTAAAGCCCCCTTTCAATCGAAGCTCTTCTTTTTCCGGTATTTTAAGAGTCATAAAAACAGTTCATTCTCTATACCCACTATTAAAACATGTTTTACTGCCAAAATGGAGATTTGAATTCTGTGTTTGTAAAACAAGTTATTGGTTAAAAAAATTTCGGGATAATGTTAACAATAACTTTCTAATGTTTCTTTATATGCTTCAAATTAAACTTAGCTCCTTATAAACTTTATTCTTTTCAATATCACTAACATCCTTAAACATTATTTAAAATCATTTTCAACTAGATTTGACATTATTTTTTTTTAAATGAAATATCTTAAAGTGATAAAACTGAAATCTTATTATGAAAACTTTATTATTAAATCTGCAAATGGAAGCACTTATTTTCCCAGATTTTCAAAATTTAAAAAAAAATTGACTACTTCAAAAACCAACATATTTTAAATATATTTCTTTCAAACAGATGAAATCAGCGAACAACGAACTGATGAAGCTGAAACCTCAGTACGAATTAAAATGCGATGAAGTGTCGATGTTGGAAGCGAGCAAGATGCAGTTACAATCAGATATTGAGCGCAGTGAAGCGGAAATTAACATGTGCAAACATGAATTGCAAACTAGTAGAGATGAAGTTACGAGTTTGAAGAACAAATGCGATATAATGCACAATGAAAACGAAGTGGGTGTGATTCGTTTGTTTGTGTTTGCAACGAAACTCAAAAACTAACCAATACAACTTCATAATATTTAGATAAAAATATATTATTAAGTAAAAGCACGTAACTAACAAACTTTCTCCTAACAGACCCTCAGAGACGAACTTATGCAGTTGCACGAAGCTAGCGAGGGTAGCAACGAATCATTGAAGAAGTCGATGGAAGAACTGAGGGATATTAAGAATGAGCTTCATACAAAATGTGATCAGTTAGATAAGTTGAATGGTGAACATGATGCGTTGAAAGCTGACGGTGAACTACAAAAAACTGCCATTCTTAATAAAGATGTTGGTTGTTATAATAACTATTCCTGGGTTTTATTGAATTTAAAAAATTCTAATTTTCTTAAACTTATTCAAATGTATTGTTTTTTACGCTACTTTTTATTAGTTTAAAAATGTAGATTTATCATTTTTTTTTAATTACAAGTTTTTCATATACGAAATTAACTATTTAAAGCTTAACTTAATCCTACTCAGGTTTAAATCCTCAGGTGTTTATTTAAACTTATTTTATGGTTTTTATTAATACCCTTAAAATAAATCTCTTTATCTTATACTAATATTCAGACGATGATATCGAATTTGTCATCGAAAGCTGAAGAGTTGGAATTTAAATGCGCCAAATTGAACTATGACGTCACAACAGCTAATAAAGAAAACGAGGAAAATGTGCAGAAAATACAACAGTATGAGGATGTTAGTTAAAAATATCTATATATTATAGTTTACATTAAATTATAATCTTTTAACAAAACTAGATGGTAATAATTTTTTACTTGACTGTTTTCTTTAGGTTTTTTGTTTTGTAAAAAGTTTAACAACATTAATTAACAACTAATTAACAACATTTAGTTTTTATTTTTTTAAATCTGTTGATACATTTGTGTATTTTTTATTTATTTTTATGTAGGAAAACAAAAAGTTGCAACTTGATAATGAAAAAACTGCAAGTGATCTCAAAACCCTGAAACTTTCCAGCAAAATTGAAATTGATAACCTCAACTTTAAGGTTTGATTGATTTTTCTATTACTCTTAGTTTATATTTTACTAGTCTTTTAAATTAGAGTTTTCTGAATACCCAATATTTAAATATAAAAAAAATCATTTGAAAACGTTTTTGTTTTGCATATTTTGTGCTTAATTATGTTTAAAAATTATCGTTTTGATATTGTAAATAAGTATTCAAATATTTTAAAAGTTGCAAAACATTTCAGAACGAGAACCTTCAAACGGACCTGACGACATTCGACGAAGAGTACCAGAAGTTGAGTGTGAAATGTAAACAGTACGAAACAGACATGTCCTCATTGCAGAAACAAGTTGAAGTCATCGGTGAGAAGCTGAATAAGGAGCAAGAAAAACATTTGAACGAAGTATCAGAACTTAAACTGCAACTCAACAATGAAAAATCTCAAACGGTTTGTAATGATTATTAAAAACTATTGAAACTATTAGTTGATTGTTTCTGTTTTGATGTTAAACAGAAACTGTGTTTTATGATAGTAAAAGTTATCATTGTGTTATCTGAATAACTAATAACGTGTTTTATAAAAAGTTAACTATTATTATTCCTAGTTACTATTAGAGTTTTAGTTTTAAAAGTTCTCAGTTTACTAAAAGTAGTGGAAATTTACATAGACATAAAACATTATATGAGAAAAGTTTTCATCATTTATAACACTTTTATTTAACAATTAAACAGATGCAATCAATAGACAAATTAGGAGATTACACAAACGAATTACAACAAAAAAGTCATTCGATTGAAGTTTTGCAAAATCAACTTGAAACTGCTATTAATGATTATCAGTTAGCTAGAAACAGAAATAATGATATACAGGTTTAATTTGTATAAATTTGTTAAAATACGAATATATTTGTATATACAAATAATTTATTACTACCTTGAAACTGCTATTAATGATTATCAGCTAGCTAGAAACAGAAATAATAATATACAGGTTCGATTTGTAATAAAATAGAATTATAATAGGAATAAGTTTAATTAAAGTATTAATGATTATCAGTTTGCTAGAAACAGAAATAATGATATACAGGTTACTGTAAGCTTTTTTTTAAATTAAAGTTTATAATTGTTGTTTAAAATGAAATAATAGTTTTGCTAGTCTGAAGAGCTTACATTTATATTTTTAAAAGTCATACACTTTACAAAATTTTTGATCTGATGAAACAGAATTACAGTAGTTATCACAGCTGTTCTATAACAAAAATGAATTATAAATGTTTTAATTTTTGTGACTTTAAATCCGAGTGAGCTATAACTATTCACATTATTGGTTTACCATAATTTTAAACTGTTTTATATACTTATACAGGAGAAATTAGATGAAAGATCATTGGAAATCAACCAACTAAAAACAAAACATGAAGAAGCATTCCAATTAATTCAATCTCAACACACTCAATCGTTAGTAAATCAAATTATGTTAAATGATGTTTGTTAGTAATTAAATATTGGTTCTAATGTATTTTTTAATATTTCTGTTTTATATGTGTCAAAACTAAGTCATTTTAATCAATTTCCATTCATTTTACTTTTTATGCCCTGTTGTAAGTCTCTAAAAATTAAGTTTGTACATAACCAAATCATTAAATAAAAAAATTATTAGTATTATAGTTTGTAATACAAAACTAACCTTTAATGAAACTTAAACAAACCAAATCAAGTTTTAAACACAAAACTTATTTTAAATAAACAGGCAATCAAGCATGGAGAAGGATTTCAACGAAAAGATCTCATCACTGCAAAACAAACTGGCAACGTTGGAGCAACAACAAGATTTAGGGAGTAACAGAAGCGAGATGTTAGAACAACAACTGAAGAGTAGACAGGAACAATGCGATAAGAATGAACAAGAAATTATAAGGTTTTTATTTTTCAAACTGAAACATTTTTTGTTGAAAAGATTTTTCGTGGTATTTTTTATACAGAAATGACTCGTAGCAAAACTAGTCGTAAAATGTTTGTATCAAAGTTATAATTAAACTTTTATTGTATAACAGTTTAATTTAGGTTAATAGAATGGACATATAAATTTTTCAAAATAGGTGTTTCTATCTGTAAGCCTAATTTTTTCCAAGTTTGCCTAAATTAGTTAATATTCAAATGTTATTAACAATTGTATAAATTTATAGAACAAAAACAACTTTATTAAGTAAATTTTATCGCAGATTACAAGAAGTAAACCAGAATCACGTTGAATCAATTTACAAACTTCAAAACAAAAACGCAAACGACTTGGAAGAAAAAAGTCGTGTCGAAAAGGTTACTTTGATTTTACTTTTAAAACTTTATATTAAGATTATAGTAAAATTGGAGAATATTCCTTTTCAATGGCGACTTTGGCTATCAGGGACGCTAATTAGTAAGGTGGAGAAAAAGTAAATTGGTATTTTACTTGTAATTAAACTATTGTTTTTAAAAGTTCTGCTAAGGGGATATTATGAAAAATAATTTGAAAAACACTGATTTTAACAAGTTGATAGTGTTTTGTATATTTTTGTCTTATCTATCAGTCACTTTTTTTATCTAAAAACTAATTTTATTAATAAATGTCTTAACCTACTTGTGTTGCCTTATTAACTTTAAAACTTTATTAACAATAAAAATTAACAAGTATAAATTTAAATACACATACATAATCTACACAGTAAAATGAGCTATAGTTCAATCATGGTACAGTAAATAGTAAATGATAACAAAGTAAATAAATATGTTTTATTTATTCAAGACAATCAGTGAGTACAAAGATGAAAATGAAAAACTTCAAACAAGGATCAGCGAATTATTGAGCCACTCGAACCATCTGCAAAAAATTAAATACATGAAAAGAATTAAAGACGAACTCGTTGGAGTTACTGAGGTTTTTTATAAAAATTATAAATAATTGTTTTAATAAACATTTTTTTTAAGTTAGAATGAACTTATAAAAGTTAATGAAGTTTTGAATTATTTAAATAATATTTTTTTTTTAATAAGTATATGGAAAATATTGAAGATGAACTGGGACATTAAACTGAAGATTATATAATTATATAAATTTAATTACTTGTGAATATAGATCCTGTTTTAATTATTATTTTAAAATATTTGATTTGTACGATTATTCAAATGACCAACGTTTAAATAACTCTTATTTTGATTAATAAATTTTTTTGAATAAATATGTTTTATGTAGTTATAAGAATGAAGTTATAACAGTTAAATTAAATTAAAAACTGTTGTTTTTTTCCAACTCAGTTATATATAAGTATTAATATCAAGCCAGCCTTAAAATACGGGTCAAAAACAATTACAAATTCTAATATTTCAGGAAGTTTTGGTAGTTTAATTTTCAAAAACTCTCTTGAACTTTTAAATAAAAATATTTTTGAAATATACCAGCTATATTAATAAAAACTAACAAGAAAATTTAAATTAAACCAACTTGTAATAAAAATTAAAATGTTATTTAAGACACACATTTATGACAAATTTCGATACTTTATAAATTTCAAAATTTTATTCATAAATAAAACAATAACTAGTTTATATTCATGGTAATTAGTAAAAAAGCATCACCTTACTAAATTGCACTTTTACTACTTTTTTATAAATTACTGTTTGTTGTTTCGGCCTAGTTTACGTTTATCACTTCAAAACTTTAATTTATAGTAATTTATTTGTTTTAAAGTTCTATAATCTTGTGGTTGTGACAGTAAACTCTGTATAAAGCATCATTATAATTAGGATTACATGTTATTTTTAAACCATCATTAAAATAATTTTTATAGACACTTTTAATAATTTAAATACTCATTTTTTCAAAACTTCTAATAATCTTTTTTAACCAGGAGAGAAATTCGCTTCAACTAAAAGTGGCCAGACTTTCTAAAAAAAATGAAAAATTAGAGGCCCTATCGAGGAAGAGTAAAGAAAACTTGTAGTTTATTTCAAAATATTGTAGAAAGATGTATTTATTTCTAAATAAAAACTGTTAAACATTTGATTTAGTTAAGGAATAGTTTTGAACATAAAAATTTTTAGTAGTTGTTTAGTTTATTTAGTTAACTTGCCAATTTAAGACTAATTTGATTGTCCTATGAAATTTTTTAACCAATTAAATATTTTATCTTGTTATCATATAATTCGTACAGAAATTATACATGTTCAATTTTTTATTTAAAAGTGCTTCAGTTCATTTGACTTGACTTTTTTTAATTTTTAGATTCAAATTTTAGTCATTTTGTTTAAATATTGCACTGATTTAAATACATTTTAATATGCTGAATTGTCTCTACTAATTGATTTTTTGTTAAAGCGTTTGAAAAGTTTTTATTTTATTTGATAATAAATTTACAAGTTTTTAAGGCATTATTGTTATTGAAAATTTTTACGTAAACAAAAACCTTTTAGTAAACAATAGATAATAATTTGCAAGAATTTAAATCTATTTAATCTAATTTGAACTATTTTATTGAAATACATAAGGCAGTAAAAGTTTTTGAATTATATAATATAATAATACTTTAAAGTAATTCTGAATTAATATAAATTTTCTTTTAAAGAATATTTGCTACTTTTTTTTTATTAAGAAACATTTTTTTTAATCCAAATTAATTGACGGTTAAATTGATATGTTCATTTCATAAAATATTAAAATTTAAAGTTAAAAGTATTCACTTGTCCAAAAAAATGTAAAATGTAAATTATCGACTACTGATTTTCATATGTAGATTGTTTTCTATTAATTTTATAAAACAAAAAAAAAACATCTTGCTATGCTGAAAAATATTTTTAAAAAGCTATACTAGAAACACAAATATTTTATAAAATTAAATAGTAGATATTAACTATGATCATTCAAAATAAGGAAATAGTTTGTATTAGAACAGTTTTTATGAAGTTATTAATAATCTTAAAATATTTTCTGCTGTTACAATGGAAATATTTTCTCATAAGGATTTTAGAAGGTATAATACTTTGACCCCTTAAAATTTGCCAAAATACTTATTTAAGCTATCGTAGTACAGCCGAAAATCGTGTTAGTTTCCTTCAATTTGAAATTCTTAAGCTTAACAATCTAAATTAATTTTGTATTTATTATCATCTGTACTACAAGAAGTTGTAATTTAAAGCAAAATAAGGTATCTTTAAAGCAAGATATCTATAACAACGTTTGTTTTTATTAACTCAATCTATAAAGACGGAAACAAAAACCAAAGGACATTGTTTTTATAACTGTAAATTTTTCAAAGTTGTAGGAAATTATGTTTCAGCATTTCAACAAAAAGTAATTACCACTAAGATTAAATATTTTAAATAAATTAAACAGTTTCTGAAATAAAAACATTTTCAAAAAGTTTTAGAGTGGTAAATCCCAAAAAGTCAAACTAAAATGTATATGAACAACAAAAAGTTAAAGAAAATGGAAGTAGTGAATAATATAACATATATTTCAATATTAAAGAAGTCAATAATTTTAACTACTAAGTTTCTTTATACAAATTTTGAGTTTATCTATTTAATAAGTGAAAAAGTTTGTATAGTTTAGTCAAATTGAAAAAAACCTTGTATCACATTTAAACAATTGCTGTATAAAAAAAACGTAAAAGTTTTTATTAGGTCACTGACATGATAATTTTTAGTTTGTTTTAGTTGTTATATAATTCAACAGAACTGTTTCACAATAAGCTAAGCTTACTTATATCTTTGTATGGTTTACTAAAATTGTAAGTTACAGCAACTGTACTGATTTCTAACTCCAAAATTTATTCTGTACCAAAATAATTTATCTTGTGTCTAGGTTTTTAACAAGCTAGGTTTGCTTTTGGAAATAACTTCTCTATTTAGCAAGTAGGTGTTTTAAATAAAAATAGCTTTTAAGTATTAGTACTGTTGAGTGTAGACATAAATAATTTAGTTTTAAAAGTTAAAGTAATTTTATAAAACGTTAAGTCAGTAATTTAACAAAACAGAACACAAACTTAAAATTTTTTATGAGATCATCAACTTTTTTTAACTGATTTATTTCTGATAAAATCATTCTGTAGCTATAAGTTTTAATAATTCATAAAGTAAAACCTTTAAAATAAGTAGTGTACAAATAAATTACGAAGTAAACTTACCAAATACTTTGATAAATACTATAACCAAGTTTTTTATATTGTCTTAAGCATTATATTGTAGTATTTCTAAAGAACTTTTATAGAAAGTTTTTCAAAAAAGTACCACACCATAATACTTGAAAATACACTTATCATACCTTCTTAGTTTTTGTACACAATAAATAAGTTTTGGTAGAAATTAAAAAGATAGGTGTAACAAATTTAGAATGTAATTAAAATTTAAGAATAAATAGATATTTTTTGTCCGTCTTAAATCAAGTATACAATCTATAAGAGGCTATTGTATACCTGTCCTGGAATAGACCTTAAAAGGTATCGGCACGGTGTACTAATCAATAAATATAAGGTTTTTTCGTGCAGTAGGTCCTAGGACCATTTTTTTAGCATTTTTTTATCTTTCAATAAACTATATATATATATATATATATATATATTCAAAAAATTAATTTAAGCGTTTGTTCACAAAAGATCCTAGCGAAACAAGTTAACTGGAATATAAAATAACAATAATAACAAAATATACAGTGTTATTCTTTTATTACACTGACATATGCTTCTGTGTGTTAAACGAGTTAACACACTTCAACGGAGCTCTATAAAAAATAAATAAAGCTAAAGTAGGTATAAACATATGTCCATTAAAAATGAAAATAATTGCTATTGATTTTTATAAGTTATTTTATAGATAAATGCTTAATATCAAAACCGAGTGTTAAAAAACTATATAATGTTTATAATTATAAAGTCTAAGTTAAATAACTAAAGTAAAAATAGAAAATAAGATAACAAATCATAATATAAACTACTTACATGAAAATGAACGAAGTACTTACTCTAAATATTTGCTGGTTACTAGTCAATGAAAAAAGTTTATCTAATTATAACGTCGCAATATATTTGAAACATTAGGACTAGCTAGTTAATTTATAATACAAAATTAAATAATTTATTCCATATGTTTGAGAAAAAAAATAGTAAAGCGCTTTAATTTAAAAAAGTAATATGTAATCTAATGTGAATAAAAAGTAAAACAACAAACATTAATTAATCAATTATTAAGTTAAACAATAGTAAACGCAGTAAAAGTCTTGATATATATAATTATATATTATAAGTAAAAATATAGTTCTATTCATTTGTTTTTATATATTTATTTGACACATATCAATTTCTATTCTCCGACTATTTTATATTCATTTTATTCTTCGAATATAGTTCTTCATATTTTTTATGTGTTAAGTTCCAAGTCTTATTGGAAACCTGTATTCAAATCACAGATAAACCGTGATTTTTTACCTATTACACCCAATAGAACGGCTAGAGGTCATTTTACTGCAGGTTTATACTTAGCATATAACCACTTTGTAGTTTTATGTTTTACATATTAACTTTCATATTAAACACAAACCCGTGACTTATAACAAAGTTCAATTATATAATATTTTTAAATCTGTATAAGATTTTTAATTTAGATATCCGACTGCTTCTTTTCAAAACAATAATTAAATATTTATTTTACATATTGTATAATATACATGTAGCTTAGGTCATGGTGGTTTTACATATGGCGCTGTAAATTAATTATTGGTCAGGACTTTGAAAGCTTAATAACAAGTTTGATATTTGTACTTATTTTAATTTTTTTTTTAATTCAATCTGTTTTCTAATTGTGTCTAATTTTAATTTTGTTATAATTTAGATTTAACCATTAAAAGTATTCAAATAATAAAATATCTATTATACCAAGTTTCAGTGGTTTTTATTGTCTGTACTGTTGTTTAATTTATTAATTCAATAATAGATGTTTGTTGTTTTACTTTTTATTCATATTAGATTACATATTACTTTTTTAAATTGAAAAGCTCTACTACTTTTTCCAAACATAATGAATAATTTATCTAACTTTGTAAAATAAATTAACAAGCTAGTCCTAATGTTCATATATATTGTGACGTAATTATTAGATACATTTTATTCATTGATTAGTAACCAGTAAATATTTAGAATTAGTACTTCCTTCATTTACATGTAAGTAGTTTATATTATGATATGTTATCTTATTTTGTATTTTTACTTTAATATTAAGTATATTATCTATTATTAACCTATATAAATCAATAGCAATTATTTTATTTTAAATGGACACACGTATATACCTACTTTAGCTTGTATTCTTTCCTTACAGTGTTTATTTTTTTACAGAGCTCTGTTAAAGTGTGTTAACTCGTTTAATACACATAAACATGTCAGTGCAATAAAAGAATGATACTGTATAATTTGTTATTATATATGTATATATATATTATATGAAATGAAAATTTTGTTTGGTATAAAAAGTTTTAATATATAGTGCAATAAGAACTATAAATATTCTCTCTTTTATAAAGTTAAAAAAAAATTATAAAGTAAATTATTTGATTTTTGAAGCTTATCATTATTTTGTGAGAAAGAATTGCAACCTTTTTTTGTAACTCAAACAACTCTATTTTTTAATGGTAAATAGAAAATTTAAAAATATGTCATTTAGGGCAAACGGTTGATTTTTTCTTATGTTTTTAAATTGATTATAGTGTTGTCGTTATAAAAGCCTATTATATTTTTTAATTTGGCTTTTTAAGACTAGAATCCTGTTATAGTTCTACTAAAGTTTAAAAAGTTAAACTAAAAAAGATTATTTTTTTCACAACAGAAGTGTCAAGAGAGGTCATTAATATAAAATTCTTAACAATAAATATTTTTTATGGATTTTTGTTCTTAATTGCCAACAAAATATATTACAATGTCAACTTTTAATATAATTTAGCCAACATGCGTTTTAAATTCAAAATTCAAGTAACTAAAAAAATATTTAATGATAAGAATTGTTGATTTTTTTTTATTCTCCATTTCTTTTACTAATTTTAATCTTATTTTGAATTTACTAACTAATGCTTAACTTTAACATTGTTTAAAAGCTTTTAATTGTTATACCTATCCAAAGTAATACTTTAAAAGTTAATAACTAAATTTGTTTAGATGTATAAAATATAGTTAAAACCCTGATATAAACAAACATATTTAGTTCTTTAAAAGCAAAATATTTAAATATGTTTCGACTTTTGATTTGAATAAAATAAGAATTTCGCTTAGTTTAAAACCCTGATATGTCAGAATTGATTAAGTTGGGAGAGAATTTGTGATGAAAACAACTTTTATGGCTTTTATCAAAAACATACTCCCTAAATTGCTAATTTTAGTTGTTTATGTTTCATACAAAATACTAATCATGAGATTAGATTGTTTTTGATTAATTTTCTGCTGATTATGATTGCTAAAGCGTTTTATTTTTGTATAATATTAGAAAAATTTTCTGTATTAGCACTTGAGAAAGTTTGGGTATGATAATGTACAAATATCAGTTCAAAGTACAACTGATAATCAAACTACATACTGGTAATTAATTGAATAACTATTCAATTGGAAGATGATTTTAATTAACATTAACCCATATTTTTGAAATAGTTATTGCATTACCTGAAATATGAGTCCATTGTGTATTAACATAATCAGTGAAAGTTTAATTTTATGAGTCTTTATTCAGTTAAGTATATATTTAAAATCATTCTCCTAGAAGAAAACTAATTGTCTAAAATAAACAGTTGAAAAAACTTTTATGTTATGATGAACTTCTTTATAAAAATAAAGTAGTTCTAAACAGTAAAATGATTTATACTTAAGTCCATATTGTCTTTTTGCATTAATTTATTGATCTTTGTTATGAGCAATCATATTGTCTTTTCTCTGATTTAACAACTAATATTACTCTTCATTGAGTTGTTTTTATACACTAAGGCTTATTTATTGTTGTGATTCCACCATAAGTTTGCCCCTTAAAAATGTATCCAAGGTGTGCGATTTGATAACTGTAAGGTTCTTTGTGCACTATGTCCTAAGACCAAATATTTTGAACGTTTTTTGTTCAATAAACTATTAACTATTTATTACTTCATGTTTTTTAAACCAAAGTTGTTAAATAGTTTTAGCTTCAACTTAAAGCTACTAACCCCGGAATCAAACCATATTATCATGTTATAATAAACAGATGAGTTGCAAAAAAAATATTTTGTTTTGAGTTGTAGTCGTAAAAAATTACTTGTTCCTTAAATTACAAAATAATGTTTGTTTAGATGATCTCCTATAAAATCAAAATAATTTGATTTTTTTTGTTTTTCATTATTTCTTACTGCCCATTGATTTAAGTGTACATCTTTGCCACAAAATCTGGAATCCTGGAACTTAAAAAAAAAACTGGAATTTTAAATAATTTTTACATGTTAAGTGATAAGATTTTGATTTGTCACTAAAATTCAAATGTATTGTATAGACAAAATTTTTTGTCACCATCTAAATTTTATTTATTGAACAACACATTTAGAGTTACTTAACAGTATCTTTTTAATGTTATTGTACTATTTAACACAGTTTGTACCCTTAGACTTACTCAGAGGTGTACTCAAAAGCCTGGAAGAAGTTTAAAAAACCTGGAAGAAATTTCTCAAAATCAGATAACTTTATTTCTTACTGCTCATTGATTTAAATATGAATATTAAGTTGAAAATTGAGTTATTAAAGTGGTCTATATAGTATAAGTTGAGAGATAATATAGTTTTTGTGAAAAGTTTCTGATGCAAAAATATGTACTTGAATGTACTTAGTCTAAAAGCCTCAAATTTTAAGGAAACACTCCTTAACTAGAATTTAAAAAAAGACAAATTTAATTAAAGAAATTTTTTTATGATTTTATGCATCATCTATAATAAATTACTAATGAATTAACAAGTTAATAAAAGCAAAGTTGAATTGTTTTGTATGTTTTGAAATATTTCCCCATTATTTAGCTGTTTAGATAAAAACCAATTCAAAATTTGAGCAGATTTTGTTAAGATTTATTTATTTTTGTAGATAAACTATTTTAGTTTTTTCTTGGAGATTTTATCTTAAGTAATAATGCAGTTAAAATTAAATTAAGTAGCAATGATTAATTGGTCCAAAATCTAATAAAAAAAATTAAGGCCATTGATTGTGTTAATTAGTTATTTGAAAAGTTGATATTTTAAATCTCTTATTAATAAGCTACCAGTTGATTAATTATTATTATCTCCAATTACAGTTGTTGAGCAATCAGTTTTAAGTTTCTCTATCTAATTAAACAAGTGCACAATTTTTTTATTATTATTATTATTATATTGTTTATTGTGCAATGTTGGACTCAGGCATCAAAACCTGAGCCACTTAAACAGGACACACAAAAAGAGAAAAAGAAAATAAACTTATATTCAAAACTTTAAGATAAATTATACATATATATATATATATATATATACAACATAATTTAAATGGAAACACAAAGTTAAACACAATATGATAAACAAATGAACTAAATTGAAAATTCAGTTCAAAAAATTCAAATTTATATATTACTTAGTACACACAGTAAAGAAGTTTGTCTAAAATCATGGCTTATAAAACAATATTCATAACTACAAAATATATAAGTAAACTAATAGTTTGTAGGGGGGAGGCGTAAGGAAACGAATATTTTTCCTTTTGTTACAGTGGAAAATTAGTTAATTTTACTGGTATTTATCGTATTTAAGTCAAATCTTTTTAGCTTTAAACGAAATTGTTCTACCCTCTCACAAGATACTATATCCTGAGGTAGTCTGTTCCACATAGCTTTTGCTCTGTGAAAAAATGCGCCTTGCCACTGACTGTTTTGAAAATCATGTTTACATTTTATTTTCAAATTATTTCCTCTTAGTTGATATTTATTTTGGGAAAAATTAAAAAACTGGTTAAAAAAACTTTTATATTTGCCATTGATAATTTTGTAAAGAATTAATAAATCAAATTCCCATCTTCTATATTCCAGTGATTTCAATCCAAATTTAATCATTCTATCATTATATGACGTGCAAGATATGTTGCAACGATTACAAATATGACGGGTAAAACTCCTTTGCACAGATTCAATTTTGTTAATATCCTTTTTTAAATGGGGTGACCAAATTTGGGTACTAAACTCAAGTTTAGGGCGAACGTATGTTTTAAATAGTTTTGTCAGAATTGAAGCAGAATTAGTTTTAAAACTTTTCAATATTTGATAACATGTAGTTTTTGCAATCTTATATAAATAGTTGATATGTTCATTCCATTTCAAATCTTTGGAAATATAAATTCCTAAATCTTTAAAAACTTTAATTTCTGGTAACTTGATGTTATTGATTAAGAGGTCAGTTGGAGAAGATTCTTTTTTGTTAATGGTTAGAATTTTACATTTGCTAGGATTTAAGTTTAGTTTTCTTGTTTTTAACCATATGTAAATATTATCTAAAGATAGTTGTAATGAAGTATTTGACTGACTAAAGATTTTGGCATCATCTGCAAATAAGCTTAACTCACTTTTAATATCAATGTTTGAACAAATATCATTAATATAAATTAAAAAGAGAAGGGGACCAACTACACCACCTTGTGGTACTCCACTGTAGATTGTTAAAGAGTCAGAAAGCGTATTATTGATGAGTACTCTTTGTGATCTATTATTTAAAAAGTTATCAAACCAATCAATTAAGCTTTCATGTAGCCCATACTGATTTAAAATTTTTAATAATCTTTTGTGTGATACTGAATCAAAGGCTTTTTGAATATCCGTATAAACTACTTTAGTAAATTCATTTTTGAGATAAGGAACTAACCAAGAATGTAAGCATGTTAACAGTTGAATGGTTGATGAGCGGTTTGGAACAAAACCAAACTGTTTGTTAGTTAATAATTTGTTATCAAAGAGGTGATTGAGAATTTTTACAGATACAATATGTTCATAAATTCTTGAAAAGCCACTTGTTAGAGATATTGGTCTGTAATTTAATGCATCGTGTATATTACCTTTCTTGTGCACAGGAATAATAAAAGATGTTTTCCATTGTTTAGGAACATCAGATAGTTCTAGAGAGCAATTAAATATTAATGAAAGTGGAAATATTATTGATTAGATAACATGCTTGATATAATAGGGTGGAATGTTTTCTGGCGTTCTTATGATTTTATCTTTTAAGTGGTTAATTGAACTTATAATGTCTTCATAGGTTATGAAAAAATTTTGCATCTTACTACAATTCTTTTGGGGTAGCTTAAAAGACTGGTAACTCTCGTCTTTTTTAAAAACTTTTTGAAAATTTATGTTAAAAAGTGTTGCTATTTCAAAATCTGAGGTTACTGTTTTGTTTTTATCATTATCATATAAGAGATGTATGGAATTGTTTAACTTCAATTTAGATTTCACGTAGCTATAAAACTTTTTTAAATTTGGGTTTTTGCAGAATTTGTTTTCATATTCAAAGTTGTATTTTTTAACAGCTAATTGATATTCTTTAGACTTGTTTTTGTATTTTATCAAAAGTGATTTGTTTGTCTTACTTTTTTTGTATAGATTCGCTTTTTCTTTTAATAACTTTTTAATATGAGATGGATATTTTTTACTTTTGTTATTTTTAGAAAAAATTGGAACAAAACGTTTGATTGAGATTTGGATTGAGCTGATGAATTGATCGTAGAAATGCTGGAGATTTTCTGAATTTTTAAATAAAGAGGTCCAATTAATTTTTGATTATTTATCATCCTCTATCTAATTAAACAAGTGCACAATTTTTTTAGAAATGTATAACTCTAGTTTGTAACAAATTTTAAAATGACTCCAAAACTAGTACATGTTTAAAAAAACTCTAATGTAAGTCTGATAATTATCTAAAAACACTTTTTCTCTGCAAAAACAAATGGAGTTATGACTAAAATAAGTTATAATATTTAATACTTTATTAGATTATAGAATTCTAAGATTAAATTTTTTTTTTTACTTTCAAGAGTCTTAATAAAACAACTTACATTCATTTTTTTTATAAAATATATCTATTACTTTTCTGAGTTATGGCCCTTGAAATTTTTTTGAATTGTCATATAACAAGATTTAATAAATTATTTTAGAAAAGCTTATAGAAATATATTAAATATCCAAACAAACATATAGATTTAAAAAGTAAAAAAAAAATTTTTTTGATTATTTTTATTTAAGACATTTTTTTCTAAATACTGGAAGTAAAGTTTTCTAAAGATTTGAAGTAGTTATCTAATAAAATAGCCTATCAATTTTTAGTGATTTTAATTCTTTGCTGTTATAGTTTTCTCTTACCATAAGATACCTATTGTACTATCCAACTTCAACATGCTATATTTCAAAATTTACTTTGAAATTTTAAAATATGTAAAAGTAAACTTGTAGCTTGTTTAATCTTGACAAAACAAAATCAATTGTGAAAAAAACTGCCCCCTCCCTATGCTTATAATTTAAAACCATATTAGTTACTTGTGTCATAGTTATCATTGAATAAATATATAAAGATTACATAAATGTTATTTGTTCAGTATTATGTCTCTCTTTTGTCTTTAAATGTTTATAATAATTAAGTGTTTGTATACAAATTACAGTTATTATAGCTCCTTAGTTTAGTTTTACCATGTTGAACATTTTTATAGATTAAATAAAAATATTTAAAAACATAATTATGTTGTTCATATCCTGGTAAAATATACTTAATCAACTAATGTTCAATAAATATTTAAACTTTCTTGATTCGGTCTAAACTACTTAAAGAATCTTTAAGTTTAAAAGTGTGTAATAAAATAATAAAAGTTGATTAATTAAACATAAAAAAAAGATAGCTTGAAGTATATTAACTACTTATTAATACAATAGCTTAAAATTTAAAGAATTTGAGGCCTTTAAGTAAACTTCACTATCAGTTTTCATAACTTTTCAAACAAGTGTATTTCTTCTATTTCTTTTATAAAAATGTTGAAATAAATGAATTAATACAAAAATTTTCAATTTATTTCAACTAAATATGTTTCTGTAGACACATTAATAGAAAATTTTCATTATTGGTGTCACAGTTTTAATTATAGTCAATTTTAAAAATTATTTTGCAACTAACATAACAATTGAAAGCAAATAAAAAACAACTTTTGTAAGACATAAAAAAAGATAAAGTTGCATGTTAGTTTGATATAATAAGTATTTTAAAAAAAGTTAAAGAACTTCTATATATAAATTTAAATAAAATTAAATAAAATGGCTTGAAGGAATCCACGGCAGAGAAACACCATTGTAACTGTTTCTAAAGGCAAATATATGTTAACTTTTTAGTTCTAAAAAATAACAACTTGCAACTCACATTAATTAAACATGCTAAAAACCAAAATGTCGTTCCTCTAGAGACATATTAGTTTAAAGAAAAATGGCATCAAGAAATGCAGGACAGAGGAACAGCCAGGGCGGACCGGGCAAAGTTTGCCAGTTCAAATTGGTGTTGTTGGGCGAATCTGCCGTTGGTAAGAGTTCTCTTGTGCTGAGGTTTGTCAAGGGACAGTTTCACGAGTACCAGGAATCTACTATTGGGGGTTTGTTAAAAAAGTTATTAAAATTAAATACTCATATGAGTAATAATGTATAACAATATTTGTTGAATTATCTAAAACTAAATTTATGAACTAGAAATTTACCATTAGGGGGTTGGTTAAATGTTTTTTTTATGAATACATAACCAATAATTTAGATTTCATTTTATGTATTAAAAAAGTATTGACTTATAAATGAGGTTACCAGCCTAATAAGTTGTATACCAGAAATTCTAAAAGTACTGATGTTTAATAATTCAAAGCATACCTTCTTAGCAGTATAAAAAATCTTAATTACATGTTTTACAAAGCAACGCATATCATGGTTGCTTAAGTAGATGAACAGTGCTGTAACAAGTGTTGTGAAGTATTAACAATAGTTTAGAAATTTTGTCCAATGTTAGCATTAAATCTTAGTGACAAAGCAATAATTATAATTTGTGCACAAGTTTATAGTCCAGCACATAAAATAAATCCATTGAAAAAGCCTAATTTTAAGTTGATTGTCATATATATAATGTTCTACTAAGTAATAAATGAAAATAACACATAAAAAAGAATATTAGAAGAATGTTATGTTATATTTCTGTAATATTAGCAGATTTACTCAATTTGATGATAAAGGCCAATATATAATTTGTTCATATTATTTATGACTCTAATGAAAAGAGTATTTAAGTTAATTGTTTGCTGTCAATTTTACTTAACATAAATTATTCAAATAAAAAAAACTTTTTTTACCAAAATGAGTGATTGATATAGGTTAACATAGTTGTAGTAGTAGCCTAAAGATTTTTTTGTTACATTTAGTGTTTATGACTATAAAACTTTATATGTACTGGAAAATTACAACTTTATAATTGATATCATTGGCAAAAAAAGTAAATAAACAAAATAAATAACATACTTCTAAGCTTAGTTTTTAAGTTTAAGGAAAGTAAAAAATAAGTAAACCTAAAATTAACTTTAACTATTTTAACTCCTTATGCAGCATTACATGCAAATGCTTATAGTAAAAAGCAGCTGTTTTTTAAATTTCTCAACTAAATTAGATAATACTTTTCATTCAAAGCTATGTAGTTATAATATAATAACTTTTAGTTTACATTAAATATACCATTAAATCCATATATAAATTAAAAGAACTATGTTATCAGTATAAGAACACAGTAATTGGTTGAACAAATTCAAATATTTTATCCATTTATGTGTGTAGAAATGAGAAATTCGAAAATTAAGTTATAAGTGTTAAACAAATTATTAAAAATAATAAATTCACATTTTAATCAAAAAATTTATGTGTTTATAAAAAAGTTAGAGAGTTCAAAGTTAATTTCAAACGATATGTATAATTTGATACGAAATCATAAAAGAAAATTTTATTTAAATTGTAGATCACTTGAGTTTTAAGTGCAAAAATCAATGAAGCGTTTCAATGCCAAACCACTTTGTTTGTTTTAGTTCTAAATTTGATGATAATATATATTGTATTTGCATGTGATATAGAAGTATTTATCAAACTTTTTGTTATATAGTGTACTATAAGTCTGTATTTTTGTAATTAAGTTAAAAAAATACGTTTTATCACAAAATATAACACACTAAAGAAAGATAAAACCTAAAATATTGTGTGTTTTTCAAATTTGTATTGTAAATCATGTTTAATTACACAAAAAAATTGAAAAGAAATCTAACTTTCTTAAATTACACTCTGTGCATTTTCTTCTATCCATTTAATAAGCAAAGCTTTTCAACTGGACTGAGTACAAAACATCAATAGACCATTTCAAATTAGAAGTTTTTATTCTAAACAGTGTTTCGTGCGTAATGCAATGATCACAAACTAAACTCTTAAAACATTGAGTACTGAACGTTAATTTTTTACTTTCTCTAACCAAAACACATTTGGTAATTGGTATTTTTATAACTCAATAATAGCCCAATAATTCTTAATATCTTTGGTTATATTAAAACCAAAAACATCTTTAAGAAAAATAATAGGTTTCTGATGATTTCCCCTGGCTTTTCAAATATTTCTAGAGTTTGATGAACATCATTGAATTTTTGATCAAAATAAAAACTCTGTATTTTATAAATTGTTCTATAATTGGTGGATTCTGCTAAAAAGGTGTTGATTTGTACCTATCTAGTTTTTGTAAATTATTTTCTTTCTTGCTTGAAGCGGATACTTGCCCCAAAAGTCTGTTTTAATTAATTAGAAACACCAAAATTACACTTTTTTACCATCTGGTGATAAAATTACAGTTTCTCTTTTTACTTCTGGCAGTGTTGTTTTAATATTCAAGTTTTTGACTGTTTTTGAACTTGTATTGTGTTGCCGGTTTTCTACACATAAGATAATCAATTGGCTTTCACAATAAAAATAAATTTTTTAAGGTAGTGAAGTGTAAGTTTACACTTTTTGTGTTAATGAGTAAAGTAAGCGGTAAATCCAGGGTCAGAACAAATACTGATTATCTATTGTTTGAAAAAGTTCAACAGTTATTATTTTAAATATTTTTCCTACATTTCAAACTGATAAATTTTTGTTTTCCACAGCTGTTTACTATAGTCTTACACGTGTTGATAAGATATTTCATTATCGGATTTTGCTTCATCAGATGATCTTCCCATCATTCCATCGTTTGTCATTACAAATGGAGGCAATGTTTAATTATTGTTAATAAGCTGTGATAAATATAATAACTTACAACAAGTTATATAAAAAAATTTTATCACAATAAGAAAATCAATTAACTTTCCCTTTTCCCGTACGTAGTGAGTTTATTGCCAGATAAACTTGACATCCAAAAACTTTCATTGTTCTCTTGTCATCTAATTGTCTTCTGTTCTGACTGATCAGGCAGCAGATACTTATTTCTCTGATATCTTACTTAGACCTGTTGTTATCAAGTTAAGTTACATTTTTCTTTCCATGATATACTTCATTGTGCGCAACTTTAGTTCGTAAATATCGCATTCCTCTTCGTTTGTGAGGTTGCTCAGTTCTTCTACGTTACTTAACATTTTTTGACAAGTAGCTTGTGAAGCTGATACGTCAACTGAAGGAACGTAGTAAGGATCGAACTCAGCTAAAACGGAGTCGTCCACCAAAGCAGGATTGGTTTCGTTTTGCGCGGGAGGAGCTTCTGAATAATAAGTTGGTTTCAGTAATGAAAAGTAACCATGATCATTTCGTGTAGAGTCACTAGATGTAATCCTCGACTCATAACCAAGAGAAATTGCTTCACGGTCAATTGAGTTTTCACTCGATTCGGTCTTGAATGAATTTACTTCAGATTTATTAGAGTTTTCGCTTGCTTCCTCTTTGGTAAAGTATCCTTTTCCGTCGCTGTGGAAAGGACCAGTTACTCCAAAGACAAATAAATTTTTCCTCCAATGTTCTTCCTTACCCATACGTTCACTGCAATGTAGTAAAATATTAACAACAGTTTCTTTTATTTGTAGTTTATTTGTAATATACAAAAAAACAATTTCATTTAATAATTTATTGATAAAAAACTCTATTATTAAAAATAAAAGAATAAAAAATTAACTTACCTTTTTGGGTTGGTGCTTTCACAGGTTATCCTGTCATAAAAAGATTTGCTTTTGTCATAAAAGAAGCAATCTTCTTCATTTTTGTTGTCCAACATTCTTTCCAACTTAATACAAAATTCATAATATTTCTTCCAAAACTCTTTGTCAAATTTTTTGTTACTTGCTTCAAAGTCGAAGTCGGGTACGGATTCATCAAACTCTTCGCTTGTTGCAACTTTTTTGGTTTTAATTTGGAGAGGTGTTTGATCTTCAATGAGTGCTGAACCGCTACTTTCTGAACACTGCCTGTGAACTTCTGCTAAAGTAGTCTTTTGAATGTCTCTTTCACAATCAGTAGTGATGCTGCCAGATTCAGTTGGAGAGGGACTTTTGTCTACGAGCAGGAAGCTCATATTGTTGCATAAGCTCATATTGTTTCTATTTCTTATTTCATCAAGTTCACAACAGAAAAGGTGGATCAGTTAATAATTTTTTCCTTTTTTTCCATGATATACTTCATTGTGCGCAACTTTTGTTCGTAAATATCGCATTCCTCTTCGTTCGTGAGGTTGCTCAGTTCTTCTACGTTACTTAACATTTTTTGACAAGTAGCCTGTGAAGCTGATACGTCAACTGAAGGAACGTAGTAAGGATCGAACTCAGCTAAAACGGAATCGTCCACCAAAGCAGGATTGGTTTTGTTTTGCGCGGGAGAAGCTTCTGAATGATATATGTATATAACTTGGATGTCATCAGTTGTTACTTTGGTTGGAATTCCTTTATAAACATTAATAAATTTTGGTATGAATTCCTTTGTGTGATCGACTATTGGAGCATTTTCGCTCTTTAATTTACTCAGTGAAATAGCAGCAAGTCTGGTATTACTCCACAGTTTCAAGCGAATCTTTGTTTAAAATCACTGGCAACTGGTTTTTCACAAGATATTGTATTAAAAATTGTAAACAAATGTGTATTTCCTTTCTTGAAGTGATAAAGTTCAGAATACTTTTGAGGGACTTCATTATTTTCGTCTGAAGTAGGTCTTCCTGCTAGTTGAGACATTTTTAAACAAATATAACTGCGTAAAATTATTAAATATAAATTAATGATCGATAGTCTCAACAAAATTTAAATTGTCATGTATAAATCACAATTAATTCAACTTCCATTCAATTTTATTTTGAATATCAGGGAGCTGTACGTATAACTCACAAATAGCTGTTATTATAAAGTTAGCAAATTGCAAAAATTTTCACTAATTTTTCTTGTCATCTCTCCATTGTGTTCTGTGCATATGATTGGAGAACAGTATCCTGTTTCTTTGTGTAACTCCCTTGTCTGCTCTTTTTTTTAAATTCAAATTTCACTGAAAATTGATGACAAGCTTGATGGTGTTTACTTCATCTGTTTTTTTCTGTCATCTAATTAACTTCTGTGCTGACCTGAGAACAGCAAAATGTCTCTCCATGCATTTCTCTTACAGCGGTTGATGTTGAATTGAGTTCATCACTTTGTCTTATTCCATACCCGACTTCAGTACCACATCTTTTTTGTACAAACAAAATATTTTTTTCACTTCCTTTTGTGCAAAATTTCTGTATGTTCTTGTATTTCTCTTACAGCAAAATGTCTGTATGTTCTTGTATTTCTCTAAAAGCAAAATGTCTGTATGTTCTTGTATTTCTCTAAAAGCAAAATGTCTGTATGTTCTTGTATTTCTCTAACAGCTAAATGTCTGTATGTTCTTGTATTTCTCTAACAGCAAAATGTCTGGATGTTCTTGTATTTCTTTAACAGCAAAATGTCTTAATGTTCTTGTATTTCTCTAAAAGCAAAATGTCTAAATGTTCTTGTATTTCTCTAAAAGCAAAATGTCTGTATGTTCTTGTATTTCTCTAACAGCAAAATGTCTGGATGTTCTTGTATTTCTCTAACAGCAAAATGTCTGTATGTTCTTGTATTTCTCTAAAAGCAAAATGTCTGTATGTTCTTGTATTTCTCTTACAGCAAAATGTCTGTATGTTCTTGTATTTCTCTAAAAGCAAAATGTCTGTATGTTCTTGTATTTCTCTAAAAGCAAAATGTCTGTATGTTCTTGTATTTCTTTAACAGCAAAATGTCTGTATGTTCTTGCATTTCTCTTACAGCAAAATATCTGTATGTTCTTGCATTTCTCTAACAGCGGTTGTTGTTGAAATGCGTTCATCACTTTGGCTTTTTCCATACCCAACTTCAGTACCATATCTTTTTCGTATTTTCATATCTACAAAACAAAGTATTTTTTTCACTTCCTTTTGTGCATCCTAACTTGGACTTTGTATTTGTTGTTTAACGCATTGACAAACAGTAAGGAGATAATTTTTGCATTGAGTGCATTTTTTTATCTAACAGTTATCAGTCTGCTTATTGTTTACTTTTATGAAATATCATTGCTAAATATCTGCATAAGGCAATTTCCATGCTGTAAGATGACAAAAAATACTTAATGTTTTTTACAATTAAATGTCAAAAAGTTTGCTTTTTTAGACAAAATTTATTACGGAAGAATGATGTAAAGAATTTTAAGAAAGGTAAACACCCTTACTGAACTGGACTCCGTTTCAATTTGCCTTCAGTCAAAATAACTTCCCCAAAGTTCCATGGAAAACACTATTTTACTTGTCTTTAAATTTTATACCAATATTATTGTAGACTGGATAAATCTTGTTAAAAAACCATTATGTTGTATGAAGGTTATTGCAACCCTACATGTATTTGTTGAATTATTCGTTCAGCATTGCAAACTTGTTAGCTTTCTGATAAAAAAAGGTTTAACACTAGATAATATTAATGTTTGTAACTTTACTATGGAGATATGAATTTACAACACTGTCTTAAAATAGTTCTAAAGAAAAACTTTTCACGAATCTCGTGGGCTTGCATCAAAAGCTGCCAATACACCAGGGTCAACCGTTGATTACAGGTGATTGTTAAAGCACCCAGCTGCTTAACTCTTGACTATTAATCCCCATGTTAATATAAAATTCTGATTGCAAACAACCATCATCTTGCAAAAGCATTAAAGTATGAAATACCATTTAAAGTCTCCTCCGCAAAGAAACAACTTGTTTTTTAGATTAAACTTTCGTTTGTTTCCATTAGTATGTAACCGTATCTTCCAGTGCTTCAAAAAGATCAACGTAGTGTTGCTTTTCATCTCCTGACAATTTTGCTCCTTCAAAGTCGGCCCATTTCAAATGAGGTTTGTGAGGTGCCGAAGATGTTGTTCCCTATTCATTTATAATCAAAGATGTTCAAATGGTCACTGATAACTTTGTGCCCATTTCAAAACATTTCCTCTGATATATTATTGACTTATTTTGGTACAAAGTCGTGCCTGAAAATTTTTTTATCAAATTTTTTGTTGCTCTGTTCAAAATTAAGATCAGTTACAGATCCATTCCGTTCTTCATTTAACTATTTCAACGTTGCTTTGAACGATTTGTTTCCAATAAAGTAACTTTAAAAACGCGCCCCAAACATCCGCTTCTCTTGCGTAGAAATATTCCTTGTTGGCTTGCTCCAGTGTTTTTCCACAACTTCTATTGATCCTCTGGTTTTTATCTGGATTTAAATTCTTGTCTCGGTCCTTGTCTGGGTATTGGGTTTGTTGCTACTTGTCTACCAAGCTGCTGTCGAAAAAACATGACGTTTAATTAAAACAAATTGCGTGGCCAAAGTCAATGAGTTTGATTTTTCTTGTGTTCTTGTTCACGTTTCCCGCTTTCAAGGGTAAATTCAATTTTTGTTTAATTTGTAAACGAGCTTACAATTTTTTTTTTCTTTGAAACTGCTGCATTCAGCAACAAAGCTGATGTGTTCCAACAAAGCTGATCCGATCTAAAACTTTTCAAACTGCCTTCACGTACGTTGATATTTTCTGACACAACTTCTGTCGGGGTGCCTTCTTACAGGTATTTTTTGTAATCATAGACTTATAAAGCAGTTTTGTTTATATGAATATACCTTGTTGACATCAACATTTTTCTGATCCAAGTAAAAACAATTTTTTTTTCCTTATGAAAAGTATATGCTCTGCCAATCAACATAAATATTTGTGTAATACAGCTTAATCAAATATTATATATTTATGATTACAAAA
This sequence comes from Thalia democratica, assembly GCF_965202585.1. Taxonomy (NCBI): domain Eukaryota; kingdom Metazoa; phylum Chordata; class Thaliacea; order Salpida; family Salpidae; genus Thalia; species Thalia democratica. The sequence continues at coordinate 100,314,490 of NC_139167.1, read as the reverse complement.
TAAATTTTATTGTCTTTGAACACGTCATCTATACATTTAGATAATGAAAAATCCTATTTAAATGATATTATATAAATTTAATGTGCGTCTGCGGGTCGCGGTTCCAAGACTCTACTATCCTGACCTCCACTGACATAGCCTCCAGAACGGGCTTCTTAAATCCAATTTTCTTGATTTTTTTGGCATACAGGCGTACTCACTAAAGTCAATGCCTGAGTTCACAATGGCAATGCTATTGTGCTGCCCGCTAGTGCAAAATCAGCCTGATGTCTTCGGACTCACCTGCCTGGTAGAGGTACTGTTTGAGGTCCAGACTCTCCTTTAGCCTGGCCACCACTGCTTTGTGCCTCTGAGACACAATGACTTGTGAGGTATGACAAGTGTCTGAGTGTTGTTGAGAAAGTGTCTGATCCACAGCCTTGCTCCTGGGCAGTGTCTGCAGCGCCCGCCCAAAGGACCGGGGCTCCTGGTTTTGATGCAAACCTGAACCAGTTTGACAAACGTCTTCTTGTCCAGTCCGGACGGGACGCTCCAGATCAATTTGCTGCGGTAGCTGTTACTGCTTTTATGGTTCCGCAAGTTCTCCCTGGCTCAGACGGCAATAAGTCAACTATTAAAATATGTTGTTAAGTTACCAACCAATTTCATTTTACAAACCTGTACGCCTGTTTCAATAACACCTGGTCCATGAAAGATTTGTTTTTGTTGTGCCTTTTGCTCAACTTGTTTTTCTGTAACCACTTGCCAACTTTCCATTTTACACTCCAACCTATTGTTTTTCAATGTATTTTTTAGCTATTTCGATTGCTCTCTTTCAAAAAGAGCTTACAATAAATTGTTAATTGTTTTATTCATGAGAAGCCTTTACCGGATTGTAATTCTATACTTTACCACTTGCTCACTCAACATTATACAAGAAATGTCTCTATATTCTAAAACGTGGTAATTCTTAAAACTATATTGTTAAAAATTTTAAAAGAAGACTCTCTGTTTGGTCTTTAAAACTTCATTTTGGTCCTCTTCCAGAACACTAAGCTTCAACGCAAACCAGTATTCTTTTTTGTTTCTGAAAACAACATACCCAGTTCAAATTTTTGACTATTCCTTTCATAGTTAGTTTTTCTCAAAGGTGTTATATATAATTCTTACAACTATGCGTACTTGAATATTTTCTAAAATATTTTATATTATGGTATTTTATAGGATTTTGTTGTTACATGAACCTCCTTCATACTAACCACTTTAGATTAACTTCAGTTTGAAATGTAGAGAGATATTATCAAATAACTTAATGTATCTTAATTTGACTTGTCTCCCTTTTAACAAAAGTAAAGAAACATTTTATTTATCAAAAGTCATTTCTACTAATTGGCTTCTAAGGAGCATGATTACAGGTGCTCGTGACAGTACCCAGCTGCTTAACTCTTGAATATTAATCCCCATGTTAATATAAAATTTAGAAGTCATTTCTACTAATTGGCTTCTAAGGAGCATGATTACAGGTGCTCGTGACAGTACCCGGCTGCTTAACTCTTGACTATTAATCCCCATGTTAATATAAAAGTCTGATTGCGAGTAACCACCATCTTGCAAAAACATTACAGAAGTTTCACTCTCAAACTGGATATATCCATACTTAGTGTTGGACAGATCCTTGTTTGGCTTTGGTGAGTCTTCGATCTGGAAAAGGAGAATTGAGTATCGGATGGAATACCAGCGTTCAAAGCCTCTCCGCAAAAGAAACGGCTTGTTGCTTGAGATAAAAGAGGAATATCTCCGCAAATTGGGCAAATTATATACTCAGGCGGACTTTCTTTTACGCTCTCATCTTCATCTTTCTGGTTTACTATAGCTGTTTTTTTCTTAACTTCCGTTTGTTTCCATTTGTATGTAACCGTGTCTTCCAGCGCTTCGAAAAGATCAAAGTAATGTTGCTTTTCATCTCCTGACAATTTTGCTCCTTTAAAGTCTGCCCATTTAAGTTTCTGAGGTGCCAAAGATGTTGTTCCCTATTCATTTATAATCAAAGATGTTCAAATGGTCGCTGATGCGTACTTTGTGCCTATTTCAAAACCGAAATTTCCTCTGATATATTATTGTCTTAAATCGGTACAGAGAGTTGTACCTGAAAAATTTTTTATCAAACTTTTTATTGCTCTGTTCAAAGTTGGAATCGGGTACAGATTTAATAGTTAACCTTTTTTAATGTTGCTTTGAACAATTTGTTTCCAATAAAGAAACTTCAAAAACACTGTCCCACGCCCCAAACACCCGCGTCTCTTGCGTAGAAATATTCTTTGTTGCTCGTTCCGGTGTCTCAAGTTCCGGAGTTCCACAACTTCTTCTGATCCTCGGATTTTTATTCTGCTTTAAATTCTTGTCTCGGTCCTTGTCTGGGTATTGGGTTTGTCTATCAAGCTGCTGTTGAAAAAACATAAACGTTTTGTTTTTATCTAAAGAAAACTTTAAAACTAGGTTTAATTGAAACAAATTGCGTGGCCAAAGTGAATGAGTTTTATTTCTCTTGTATTCTTGTTCACGTTTCCCGCTTTCAAGGCCTGATGGTAAATTCCATTTTTGTTTAATTTGGAGGTCACGAAGCAGCTTACAAACCTTTATTCTTTCGAAACGACGATTGTTTCAAAAGTCACTGCTGATGTGTTATGATTTGAACTAAAACTTTCAAAACTGCCCTCACGTACGTTGATATTTTCTGACACAAATTGATGTAGAGAGATATTATCAAATAACTTTATCTATCTTAATTCGATTTGTCTCCCTTTTAACTAAAGTAAAGAAACATTTTATTTGCCAAAAGTCATTTCTACTAATTGGCTTCTAAGGAGCTTGATAACAGGTGATCGTTACAGCGCCCAGCTGTTTAACTCTTGACTATTAATCCCCATGTTAATATAAAAGTCTGATTGCAAACAACCATCATCTTACGAAAGCATTAAAGTTTGTAAACAATAAAATCTGCTTGAAAAGTTAAATAATTTCACCATTCCGAAAAATAAATTGAAATTGTTTATAAAAAACATCGGATAAAATACCAGCGTTCAAAGTCTTCTCCGCAAAAGAAACAACTTGATGCTTGAGAAGAAAACTTTTGTTTGTTTCCATTTATGTAATAGTGTCTTCCAGCGCTTCAATAAGATCAAAGTAGTGTTGCTTTTCATTTCCTAGCAGTTTCGTTCCTTCAAAGTCTGCCCATTTCAAATGAGGTTTGTGAGGTGCCGAAGATGTTGTTCCCTATTTGTTTATTATCAAAGATGTTCAAATGGTAACTGATAAGTACTTTGTGCCCATTTCAAAACATTTCCTCTGATATTTTATTGACTTACATAGGTACAGAATCGTACCTGAAAAATTTTTATCAAATTTTTTGTTGCTCTCTTCAAAATCGGGATCAGGTACAATTATTCTTCATTTAACTGTTTAAATCTGCTTTGAATAATTTGTTTCCAATAAAGTAACTTGGAAATTGGCGTCTCTTGCGTAGAACTATTCCTTGTTCGCTTCGATGTTCTAGAGTTCTGGGGTTCCACAAGTTCTTCAATTTCTTAAAACTCTTGTCTAGGTATTGGGTTTGTTACTACTTGTCTATCAAGCCGCTGTCGAAAAAACATGATGTTAGATTAATACAAATCGGCCAATATGGACCATTAGTGTTGGCAACAGGCCACTGGGGGTGAGCTTCATACGGTACACCGGGTCCCGACCACTTGACCACGTAATGTGGCCAGTTGTTGATCATGTAAACATTTTGGTCACCCTGCGCGATCAACTGTTGGATGAGAGTGGCCGGGTTATGGTTCTTGTAAGACCAATTCACCCTCACATTCTGTCCGTTGATACGTAGTGACCCAGCCAGAACATAATAGAATGCAGTTCTGGTTGAGTAGAACCTGATAACAGTGTGGTTTTTGTACACCTTTAACTTGACCGCTGAGGGGAATTGGCGCCTCAGCAGTTGTTTAGAGATACCATGCCCCCAGCCCAAAAAAATATGGATAAATATTGTGTGTTTGATACAAACAAGCAAAATTGGTGCCCAAACACAAGTTCCATTTCACGAACCATTATGGCCTTTTTTTAATTTATTGTTTTTATTTATAAAAAGCTTAAAACTAGGTTAAATTAAATCAAAATGAGTTTGATTTCTCTTGTATTCTTGTTGTAAAGCACGTTTCTTAAAGATGTCTGGGTATTGGGTTTGTTGCTAAACTTCAATCCACTCATTAGTGACGTATGAATACTTTTCAACTGTCGGGACGAGCTCGATATTTCTATTAAACCCGCCGAAGACGTAAACATTTCCTTTACAGTAAGCTGTCGCAGGACTGTCTCGACCCGATTGCATGGAAGCCAGTTCTTTTGAATCTGAAAAGTCGAAAATCTGAAAATCTGAAAAAAATAGTTTGTTTCCAATAAAGCAACTTAAAAATTGGCGTCTCTTGCGTAGAACTACTCCTTGTTCGCTTCGATGTTCTGGAGTTCCGAGAGTCGTACCTGAAAATTTTTTGTCAAACTTTTTGTTGCTCTGTTCAAAATCTGGATCAGGTACAATCCATTCTTGATTTAACTGTTTGAATATGCTTTGAATAATTTGTTTCCAATAAAGCAACTTAGAAATTGGCGTCTCTTGCGTAGAACTATTCCTTGTTCGCTTCGATGTTGTGGAGTTCCGAGAGTCGTACCTGAAAAATTGTTGTCAAAATTTTTGTTGCTCTCTTCAAAATCGGGATCCGGTACAATCCATTCTTCATTTAATTATTTCAATCTGCTTTGAATAATTTGTTTCCAATATAGCAACTTAGAAATTGGCGTCTCTTGCGTAGAACTACTCCTTGTTCGCTTCGATGTTCTCCAATCGATGGTGCCACAAGTCTTCCTGATCTTCAATTACCTAAAACTCTTGTCTGGGTATTGAGTTTGATGCCACTTGTCTATCTAGCCGCTGTTGGAGTAACATGACGTTTAATTGAAACAAATTGCGTGACCAAAGTCAATGAGTTTGGTTTCTCTTGTATTCTTGTTATAAAGCACGTTTCCCGCTTTCAAGGCCTGATGGTAAATTCAATTTTTGTTAAATTTGGAGCTCACGAAGCAGAGTTTTTCCGTATCAACTAGTTTTCCATATCGCATTAGGTGTCTTGATAAAACTTAACTCTTTCAACGTGAGTGCATCCGAAATCAACAAATTTCACCTCAAAGACTTGAGTCTTAGTGTTTATCTTCTCTCTTATTAGTATGTTGTCCGATTTGTCGTCCAAATGATAGACCCAGCAAGTTGTTTATTCAATTTGATTTTCCTTTTGTAACATTTTTGATATACTAGTAAGGATCCATATTGAGGTGCCTGAATTGTTCTTAACATTTCTTTCTTCACTTTCCTTTTGCTCGTTCTAATCCTGATGATTTTTTGATACTTGAGTTGGAAATGAATGTTAAACACGACGGAAGTGTAAGTTTAAGTAGTCATACGCTAGTAATTCTCTGTATGTCACGCATATTTACTGTTTTTAGGGCACAAGTTCTTGTTTAGTTGATTCGTTAGAGTCCATTTTTACTGCTTTTTTAAGATGTAGCTGAAATAAACGTATTATGATAAAGCAAAATAATTTCAGGTACTGTTAATATTTGTTGAAAGAGATTTCCAATTTTTTTTCAAATGTTTTTGTTGTTTGGCATCTTTAAAATACAACAAAACCAACACTTGTATTAAATTTTCTACAACAGTTTTCAAATTACTAATTTCTTGTCATAAGAACTGAATGCTTCGCCAAAAAGTATTTTAAGTCAATGAAGTTTGGAATGAAACTTAAAGGGTATTGGAAGGTGTTCCTTTGTTTTCCATTTTCTAGTCAAGGATTTTACCGAAAAAACGGTTAATTATAACTTCTTTTGTCTTGCTAAAAACAGCTTTTCTTTCGTCAGCTGCTTTCCTTATTGATAACTGTTTGCAAACACTTTCTTTTTGGTAAACTTGTGTTTGTAATTATAGCTAAATGTTTAAAAATTCATTATAATTATAAATTTTATAAAATAAATAAAACTTGAAAAAAGACTGAATGTGACATTCAAAAGTGTCTTCAGCATAAACTACTAAAAGTTAATTAAGAATTTTTTTATGCATCTACTGTTACGATAGTTGCTAATATGTTAAAAAATAGGTAGTTGTTAATAATTTAAAAATATTCTACTGTGTCAGTATAACTATCCTAGAAACTAAGTGTCTATATTGAAAATTATAGCTCGCCAGTTTCATAACAAACTGTTATTACCCATTTTTCCTTCATCTTGACCCTTCTACTATTGAAATTACTTCAGTCACGCATTCAACCTGAGCATGGTCAACATACGATGTGTCAGCATAAGATGTAGCCATGGACTCATTCATGTTTGAAACATCGAGTTCATCGTTCGTACTATAAGGTGGTGGCTGAAGCTCATTATTTTTTTCGACAGTCATTTCTCCTTGCTGAAAATGAATGCTCCGCCAAGTATTTTAAGTCGATGAGGTTTAGAAAAAACTCTTTCAAAAAATGTTTTTTACCTGGAAGTTTATTCTAAAGATTTTTTACTAGAATTAAACTTCCAAAATTAGTAAAAATAATCACTTCTTTGAAATATCATCCAAGTAAATCTGCTTTTACCCATTATGCCAAGTCATCAAGATCTAAATTTAATGTGTTCTCTTATTACGTCTTTAAAATCAACTCCTTTGTTTTTGAATCTATTGGGTTCTCAACTTAAATATTCTATTGTTATCACAACATATGACTGAATGTGTTTAATGATAATGATTGTAAACATTCTAAGAAAAAAAAGTTAAAAAATATTTAAATGATGAGATTTTATTGATCGCTAACACTCAAGTCTTGTTAAATATTTCTACTGATTCCATATCTAAATCATATCTTTGTTCGATTAATTTCAGCAGTACTAAAGCCTTGCCAACTGACTAATTTTCCGTTGTGATTTGTTGTTATTCAAAGTAGTTAGTTATTTCTGCTGATTCCATATCTAAATCATATCTTTGTTTGATTAATTTCAGCAGTACTGAAGCCTTGCCAGCTGATTAATTTTCCGTTGTGATTTGTTGATATACAAAGTAGTTAGTTATTTCTGCTGATTCCATATCTAAATCATATCTTTGTTCGATTAATTTCAGCAGTACTGAAGCCTTGCCAACTGACTAATTTTCCGTTGTGATTTGTTGATATACAAAGTAGTTAGTTATTTCTGCTGATTCCATATCTAAATCATATCTTTGTTCGATTAATTTCAGCAGTACTGAAGCCTTGCCAGCTGACTAATTTTTCGTTGTGATTTGTTGATATACAAAGTAGTTAGTTATTTCTGCTGATTCCATATCTAAATCATATCTTTGTTCGATTAATTTCAGCAGTACTGAAGCCTTGCCAACTGACTAATTTTCCGTTGTGATTTGTTGATATACAAAGTAGTTAGTTATTTCTGCTGATTCCATATCTAAATCATATCTTTGTTCGATTAATTTCAGCAGTACTGAAGCCTTGCCAACTGACTAATTTTCCGTTGTGATTTGTTGATATACAAAGTAGTTAGTTTTTTCTACTGACTCCATATCTAAATCATATCTTTGTTCGATTAATTTCAGCAGTACTGAAGCCTTGCCAGCTGACTAATTTTTCGTTGTGATTTGTTGATATACAAAGTAGTTAGTTTTTTCTACTGACTCCATATCTAAATCATATCTTTGTTCGATTAATTTCAGCAGTACTAAAGCCTTGCCAACTGACTAATTTTCCGTTGTGATTTGTTGTTATACAAAGTAGTTAGTTATTTCTACTGACTCCATATCTAAATCATATCTTTGTTCGATAAATTTCAGCAGTACTAAAGCCTTGCCAACTGACTAATTTTCCGTTGTGATTTGTTGTTATACAAATTAGTTAGTTATTTCTACTGACTCCATATCTAAATCATATCTTTGTTCGATTAATTTCAGCAGTACTAAAGCCTTGCCAACTGACTAATTTTCCGTTGTGATTTGTTGTTGTACAAAGTAGTTAGCTTTTTATATTCACCGTATGAGCTAGTGTTGTAAAGCAGCTCTCAATGTAGCTAAAATTCTGCTTAGCTAGAACTTGTAAACCGAAAACTTTAGTCAGCATGTAAGTTGTCAACACATTTTTCATATTCACATTACGTTCAACCATATTCTTTATTTTCTTTTCCAAACTTTTGGATGGAAAATGTTCTGCTCTCTTTATAGCTGAGATTAATTCAGTGGTTTCTAATGTACTACCCGTGAAGTATTGAGTTTTAATTGTTTTAAACTAAACACTTACAATACGTTTTTGCTTAGCAAAGATAAATACAATTATTTTAATTAATATATGCTTTCTTAGGTATTTTAGTACTATTTTCTCATTTATTTATTAGTTTTTCAGCACTCTCTCACACAGAGATGTTACATACAATTTGGAGAGGTTGAAAAAATGAGACATGGAAAGTTACAGCATTTGTAACACCTTTTTTATTTTCTAGCTGACAGCATATCTCTTATGAATTGTTCAACTTAGCTTGTTAATATAATCTTTATAAGTTGAACCTTGTCAGATTTCATTTTTCCTGTCATAAATATATTTTTGGTACTAAAAAAAGGAATATTTTTTTAAAGACAATTAATAATTCGCTTGGGGTGAATTGCAACGTTTTCAATGTCCCAAAACACGTTGACTGTAATACTTAACCTAGCAGGGAAACTGTGATTACGTTTTTATTAATTTGTACCTAAATCAACATGTATAAATGAAAAACTTAATGTTTGAAATTTATCAACCCAAGCTGTAATTTTTCTCATCTTTTACTTATCATGCACAATCCATATTATCATGTGAAAGTATAATTTTAACTCTCTTTAGTACACAATGTATTGAATTTCTCATGTTCGTTTTATATACAACTTTCACAGCTTACTGGTTGACTCTTAGCCTTCTTTTTTTATTGAGATGAATAATGTTTCTATATTGCACAATAACTTGTAGTTTTTTCTTACATTTTTTTATTGAACGAACTTAATGACACACTTACCATTTCATACTTGAAACTTTTATTTAACTGAGTTGAGTTAGACATTATGAACACAATTGATTATCAAATGTTTTTAACATCTGCATTAACTGCACAGATCTTCAACTTAATTAATGAATTGATTTTCAATTCTTTTATTTAACTTGACACATAAATTAATTTTAATATTAGTAAGACGTTGGATTATATAAATATAAACGTTGTATTAACTTGAAACTTCATATTTAATTAATTTATAATAAAATGTTTTTGTAACTTTTATTCTTTATACTAAAATTTAATTGCAAAGAGTACCAGTTAAACACTACTTATTAAAATATATAATTTTCACTAGAGTATTAGTTGTACTGTACACACACTATTTTTGTAAGTATCATACAAAAAAGTTAATCCTTCTACATCTCGGCTTATACATATCAATATTAAAATACATTTATTTTCTTAGTATAGCTGCGAATGTAGCTAGTTAAAAGTATATTGGTAAACATTAACACTATAAATTGAAATTTTAAAGTTAACCAAAATTGATTGTACACTGAAATATGTAATTTTCTCGCTCTACTTTCGCTAGTTAAAAGTAAAACAATAGTAACCTTGAATGGGTGTCACAATACAATTTATTCAAGTAAAAGTAAATGTACACAAATTACAATTTTGTCTGGCTTAACTTAAACTTTTCTACTATACATTTTATCTTCACTTTTCAACGTGTATTAACATTAAATAATACCACCTGATTTAGTCACAATACAATATATTCAAGTATAAGTAATTCTAAACTAACAAAAACTTTCATCACTCATTTATGTAATTTTACACTAGTTACAATTTTGTCCCATTAACTTCTTTCTAACTCTTTTCTCTCCACACACATAGCGGCCTTCCTGACGCAGACGGTTTGCTTGTCGGACACGACGGTCAAGTTCGAAATATGGGACACGGCCGGACAGGAGAGGTACCACTCACTCGCCCCAATGTACTACAGAGGCGCTCAGGCTGCTATTGTGGTGTATGACATCACTAATCAGGTAATTTGTTGTTAAATATTACCAATGTTATACAGGCTGCTATAGTGGTGTATGACATACTAATCAGGTATAAATTTTATTACATAACGCATATCTATCAAAAGAAGGATTTTGTTAGTAGAGATAAGGGAAAAAATTAACACTTTTTGTCTAAATAATTTTTATAGGAATGTTTTTTATTAAAAGCTGTATTATTTAAATTATTACTAAAAATAAAATTAAATTATAAGCTTTTTGATGTAAAAATTTAAAATAAATTTTTTTATAATTGATATTAATGAGTTTTTTTGTTGAAGAAATATAAAGTATTAACAACATGGATGTTTATGTGAAATAAACTTGATAAACGTATCTAGGACACATTCGGACGCGCAAAGACCTGGGTGAAGGAACTGCAGAGACAAGCATCACCAAACATAGTTATCGCACTTGCTGGCAACAAAGCTGATCTCACGCAAAAGAGAATGGTTGAACACGATGTTAGTTTTATTATTAATATATATAAACAAGAAATTAGACTTATTTGAAAAAAAACTGTTGAACCTGACTAAGTGTAATTAAATAATAAATAAAAAAAGAGCTGATCTCACGCAAAAGAGAATGGTTGAACATGATGTTAGTTAAATTAGATAAAAAAATAAATATTATTATTAGAAAAAATGAATAAGAATGGTTGAACACGATGTTAATTTTTGTGGTTATTAATAAATATAGCAAATAATTGACCTATTAAAAAACGGTTGAGCATTACGTTAGTTTGATTTAAATACAGTTGTTAATTGTTATTACAAAAAACTAACCTCTATTAAAAAAAGGTTGATGATAACTTAAGTTGATAGTATTTGTTTAAACATCATATTTATACAAGTAAAAATGTATAACATTATTAATGTACATGGCTTAATTTAAAAGTTTTGATTTGTGAGAAATAATTAAAAACAACTTGAAGATAAACATTTTATTTGCCAAAAGGTGATTAGAAATATGGTTTTGGGAAATCTGTTTTTTTTATATGTAGGATATATATACTTTTTATAAGTTGAATTAAGAAAATAAGAATTAAAAATGTTAAATTTCAATTAAAAATGTTTTTGTAATAATAAAAATTTATATAATAGTCAATTCACTGTTGTATTGTATTTATTAAGTTAGCAAAAACATTAAAGACCTAATAATATAAGTTAACACATGTTAACCTTAGTTTAAATTACAAAAAATTAAATAAAATGTTGATTTGACAACACTTAGTTGGTTATTTGATAGATTGTTATGCGTTAAAATTTGAAATCAAGGTGTTGAGAATAAAAGCTGACGAGTTGACATCGATGATAGATGTTTGTTAAAAAAAAATTATAAGTCATTTTATAAACCTTTGAATAATTAAACTGTGATAATAAACTTTCATACAACAACATAGGTTTCTTCAGTATTGTTTTTGATACTATGATTCTCAAAAAAGACCAAAAATAATAAGTTAAATATAAAAAAAAATTAAAGTTGTATATGTAGTTAACAAATAACATAAGCTTCGATTATTTCTTGAAACTTAAACAAGTTGAAAACTATTTTAAAGTATTGTTTGTTGTATCTTTGAATAAAAGTTTTTTTATTAGTTGTTGAATTTTCATAATTATACATAAGACATAATAATATAAGAATATGATCTTTTTTTACTTAAATGCTATACTTGTGTAGTAATACATATGCTGTTAGATTATTTTCAATTCTAAATAATTTAATTTCATTATTCTGATAATTCAAAGCATGTTTTACTAATTTAGAATAGAAAGGATGAACTTTGATGCCAGTTTTTAACTTTTGCTGTTGTGTAAAATCACTGAGTTTCCCATTTAAAAATAAATTAAAGTGTTACATAAGATAAAATTTTCTAGTGTTTCTAGAATTCTTGATTTAGTAGAACCTTTTAAAAGAGGTTACTTCTGTAAAGATTAATTAAAATAATAAAGTTTTGCAATAATAAACTTAGCTCAATAATAATTTGATTAAAAAATAACTTGAGTAAAAATAAAATTTCAAGTTATACAATAATGATCAATTCTTTTTAAAAATTATTTATGGTAAAATTTTTTGTATTTTTAGCAAAAACCACTGTTTATATAATGTATATATTGCACAATAAGTTTTAAGTTTTATTGATTTTTTTTTCACTGCACTGAATTGAGCGTTTAATTTTCTTATGAACATTCAAAAGTGAGAGGAGATATAATTTTTTGCAAGTATTAATTTAGTTGACAGTGTTTTAGTTTTTTTTCTGAAAATTGTGTTTTGAAAAAAATAAAAATTTGTACAACATGTTTTAGTTTATTCAAAGTGTTATAGTTTCTCCTAAAATATCTGTTATCTCGATTGTTCTATAAATTAATTTAATTAAAAACAGCTTATGCTAATCTTAAATTTAGAAAAGCATAATTTAATTATAATGTTAATTTTTGTTTACTTTTTCAAAAGTCCAAGACAAACATTTTATTTTGTCATCTATTTTAATAATATTCATGTTTTGTATGTTATTTGTTTTTTCATAAATGTAGTATGTTGGCCTAATAAATTTAAAAATATAGTGAGTGTAATCATAGGACATATTTGAATTCTATTAATATTCTTTAATTAGTTGATATGTCAATTTTGTGTATCTTTAAATCTAATAATTCAAATAAAAAGAACCAAGTTGAATTAAAAACACAATTTTAAGTGCCTGATCAGAACTAAAATAATTAAGTTAAGTAATTTTTTTTATGTTATAAACAAGTATGAATTTTATAATAAAAAAAGCTGTTATTCAAAAGTTTATTATTTTGCAACAGAAGGCAAAAACATGTGATAACTAAAATCAATTAAGTTCAATTATAGAAAAAAATGGTTATTGTTGTTTTCTTCAATACTGAAATAAATTTAAAACAAAGTAATGTTTTTAAACAAAACTCATATTCATATTAAATTCATATTTTGTAATAAATAAGCTAGCAAAAAATTGAATTAAAACATGATTAGTAATTTTGAGTTAAAATGTACACCTTTTAACCTATTACCATATTTTTTTATTAAATTCACATAAGTTAAAATTGAAAGTAGATAAGTTTATACAATTGTAATTAAACAGCGTCATCAAGTATTTTTGTGTAGGTTTTTTAGTTACTCATTAACCTTTTGTGCTGTTCAAACTAAATAACAATTTGTTTTTATTTACTGGTATAGTAAAAAAGAGATTTGAAACCAAAAACTGCATTTTTTACCAAATAAAAAAAAGCTAAAAGTTGAATTTAGAAAACATATTTTTTAAACTTTTAAAAGTTTAAAAGAATTAAGTCTGTTATTTATTCTTCGGACAAAAATTGAAATTATATAACACAAATTGTTAATCAAATCAAACTGTTTTAGTTGATTTTGTTTTAGTAAAAAACAAGTTTTTACTGTTAAAATATCGAAACATAGAACAAAAGTTCGTACAACTAAAAACTGAACTTCTTTCTTTTTTGACGAAATTCAAATTCTTCCTATTCTTATAGATTTTATTTATGATTTCAATTTTGAAAATAACCTATTTTGTGTTGCATAAGTTGAACTTTTTTCAAATTGATTTGATCATGTATAAAATAATTCATTGCATAAATTTGTAGTTTAATTTAAACAAAGCATTTTTGAAGTTAAAACTTCAGTCTTTTTTCTCGAAACATTTTTTTTTACTTCAGTTAGCTTCTTACAGTTTTTCATTTGATGTATTTATGTTTTCTTATAAGCTGTTTTTCCTATTTAAAGATAAATTAAACCATTTTTCGAAATTGAAAAAAATCTAGCATATTGATTTTTTGCGTAAAATTTTTATTGAGTTTTTGACTAGACATCTTAATTGAATTAACCCAGTTTTTTATTAAATTATTTCTGTTGTTTTGCCTTCTTGGTTCAACCATTTTTATCGCAAGTTATATATCATTATTCAGATAAATATAATGGTAAAATTATAAATTAAGCATGTTGAATTCAATTCTGTTAACTAATATTTATTTTAGAATGTATTAAAAAACTTAATAAAACTTAAAAATCTTATAAGCTAATTTGTATATGCATTTGTTTTTTGTTTAAAATAAAATTAAGTGCACACAGTTTATTGACAATTAGCACTAATATAAACACGTAAGTGATATTTGTGTACATAATTGAATTGACTTGAAAAAACTGAAACACAAAACTTTAATTTTTAAAGCATTTAAAAAATGTATACTTATTTATACTAAATATTACAATCAAATATTCAATATGTATATAAAGTTAATGTTTCAAATATATACAAATTTTGTATTTGAAGCTTCTTTAAGTTAACATACTCTCAAATGTCCCCCAATAAATAAGGTAAATTTGTTTCAAATTTTATTGTTGATAATAAGTAACAATTATTCACTGAATAACATCAACTCAATTCCATATGTTTTTTATTTTATATGCTACACTAGTTGAGAGTAAAAATATGTGATGTAAACTAAGTATTATGTGCAAACTTTAAGTTATTGTTAGTTTTAACTATAAGTTAAATATATAATTCTATTAATCAGCAGTTTATAGTGCAAAAATGTCACATAACATTATTATTACTAAAATAAATATTGAATTTGTAAAAAAAGTGTTATATGCAAACTTCTCTGATACTATTAAGAACTACTACTTCAATTATTAAAATATTAAGTAAATAACTAAATATTTTTATTTTCTTATAGGAAGCAGCAGCATACAGTGAGGAAAACGGACTTCTTTTTATGGAAACTTCAGCTAAAACAGCAATGCACGTCAATGATATATTTCTTGCTATCGGTTAGTTTTTGTTAAAATAAAAATAAATGATTTTATTCTTGCTATTGGTTAGTTTATTTGTTTTAAAATAAATACAATGACTTTAATCCAATAATTTGCATAGTTTGTTGTAAAAAAAATAATATGATATTATATTTAAAAAAATAACTAAATTATATTGGTAAAAGTAACTAATGTAATAAATTACACGTATATGATATGTTCTTATACTTAATTTTTTTTAAATAAAGTACTTCTCATGTAGTTAATTGTGCAGTAATATTAAAATTTAATTATTACAAATAATAACAACAACAAAAAATTAGCGCACTACACTATATGCTTAAAGTTTATTATTAATAAAATGTGTTAATTTTTACTAAAATGTGTCAACATTGTTTACAGTAAAACATGTAATTGTTATATTATATTCTTTCTATAGTTACTTATAAATTAGTGCAGTTTTTAAGTATAATACAAATTTATGCGATAAAAACATAATTTTTTAAAATTTGTATTAAATTTTTAGTTCAAAAGTAGTACTTAAAACAATTGCTTCTTCGTACTTCAAATATATACAGCTTACTTAAACGTTTTTTTTTTATGATTTTATCTTGTTTAATTTATCTCAGTTTTATCTAGAAAAAACACATTTTAACTGTAAGCTTACAGGTGTTAAATGTTAAATAGGTTGAAACTTTTATGTAAGATCAAAGTATTTTTTAATTCCTTAGATGTTTCCTTAAATGTTTATTACAACGTGAAACTAAGTTGATATTTCGTAAAGTTAAGTAGAACTGAAAATTTTAAGTATATCTTAAATACATAAATACTATAACATTTTAAATGAAACATAAGTAATTGTACCTTAAGCTATTTTACATAAAATGTAAAAGAATGACAATAACTACTAAAAACTTAAATTTTTAAATCAATATTTATCAAATAAATTGAAAGTTACTTTTTTTTTCAAATGTCGAAATTTTTATGGCATTATAAGTTTCTTTTTGGTCGTCACATGTGGTATTTTTTTTATTTTTAACCAAAAAACGTGATCTTACGTATACACACTATGACATCATAAAGTGTTTTTTAAATTTTGAAAAGAAATGCGTAATATATTTGTGTATTGTGTTTTATTGTTTATGTTGAGAACGTTGTTTTAACTTAAATTTTAACTAAAGTAATTAATTTTTCAAATAATATTATGAATTACTTATAATTTATAATTAATCATACAGTCGGTAATTTTCTGTTTTTTTTATTATATTTAAGTAGCCAATTAAAAATAATATCACTTTGTTATCAAGTAAACTTAACTAATTTCAATAGTGAATAGTAAAAACAAAATTCTTAAAAAAAAAAATAAAGCTGACCACATTTGTTTTGTTAAGTCTTAAGTATTTTATAATGTTAATGTTACAATGATAAAACATAAATTTTAGTTGCTGATATGTACAAAAATTAAATTTGTTTAAACTCAAAGAAATTTTATCTTATGATATTTGTTATGTCAACATTTTCTTAAGGCGAAACCCTCAAATTTAATTACCTAAAAGTTGAAACCACAGTTTTCTACAAATCTGCTAAACATGCACTAAAACCAATATTTTCAAAACAAATGCTAATACAACTATTATTATTATTTACAGAAATTCTGCCTTGTTTTTGAAGTGTAGTTATAATTAATGTATGTATGAGGTAGTTTGCTAACCTTAACTAAGAACATGAGTAAATTAAAAACATATTATTCATGTAAACTGAGTGTCATTTACTTGGATAAGACGTTTGAAGTTTTATTTTGAAAATATTTATTTGTTACCTAAAAATGTATATGAAAAAAAAAAACAGTATTTCAGATTCGTTTTTAGGTAACAAACTATATTTGAAAAGTTATAAAAAGCTAAACACTTAAACTCCAAAGTAAATAAAATATACTTTAAGTGAATTAAAGTAAACAACTTCTAGTATGAAAACTTTGACACAATGCGACTCTTAAGATTTTCAACTTTATGTGGAAAATCAATTAACATCAAAGTCAATAAACTCGAACCAACTTTGTTGTTTTGATATATTTGACCTATTACCATTATAAGTTACTCAATTAAACACTTTAACTATAGTATCATAAGATTAAGATAATTTCCAACCTAATATAAAGCTTGAATTTCATAAATATATATCATAAATAATGAGTAAGTAAAGTATACAATTTACTCCAAATATATAACAGAAGTATCAATAAATGTCAAAACGTATGAAAAGAATCCTTTTTAAAAATTATGAAAAATACATAAATTATATACTTAGCTCTACCTTATCTGTCATATTTAAATTAACATATTTTCAATACTGAATTAGTAAATGATAATTTCGATATTCTTAAATAACAATATTGTTGATGACAATAATATTTGTTTAAATTAAATTTATTAGTTATATTTAAATAATTGTGTTACTTATAGCATTTGAATGAAACTTTGTTTTATATTGATCTGTTCATTTTGGTACTTGATTTTCAGTCTTGGGAGATCTAAGTTATGGAAGTTAAAACAATTAATTCAAAATTTTAAAAAAATTTGTAGCATCACGTTCTATTCTAGTTGTTCTTAAAAAAATATCGATATGTTTTATTTAGATTCCAACTTAAAATCTTTCCTAGTCATTTTCACTACTCTAAATATTAGATCCCACTAATTACAGGGTTGCCAAATAATCTGGAATTAAATAATTTAGGCAAAAAAAACCTGAAAAAATCCTGGAATATAAGAAATTCTGTATAAAAACGTAGAATGTCGAACAGAAGTCATTAAAAAACCTGGAATTTTCAACAAAAATCATCAACAAAAAACCTGTAATTTTGAACAAATAAACTTGTTAAACACCAATTTTCATTTTCAAATTAAAATATCTTCCTCTCACAGCTGAGAAACTGCCGAAGAACGACCAACCGTCCGGCAGACAGCAGGGAATCAACGTGGGCGACAGCAACCAACAGGGAGAGAACCAATCAAAATCATGCTGCGGGGGCTCCTCCTCCAATCAGGAGCGTTGAAAATTTTGGCGGGAAAATGTTGATTGGCGGGAGAAATCACCACCTACTATTTACAGGAGTTTCACACATTTAAAAATAGAATTTAAAAAGCTTGGATTTTTTTCTTGTGTTTAATTTAAGTTTCATTTAAAAAAGTTAACAATAATGTCTTTTGTAGTTAAGATGCGTTATTGAGTTTTTTTTTATTTACAAACTTTTCAAGGCCTGTTAATAAAGTTAACTGAAGTATAAGCAAAAAGATATTCAAACATAAAGACAAACTTGAAAATTATCATTAAAATTTTATAAGTATTAAATTAGTTATGTATCTTTTTTTATTCTTTCTATTTTATTGTTGCGGTTTTTCACCGTTCCAAACTTTTCTTCTTTTTTTTTAACTTTATATTATTTTCATCAATTATTATAAAATACATATGTAAGCATTAAAAAAGACATTTTATAAGTAAGATATTTTCAACAAGTTTACACCATAATATTATACAATTAAATATATATTTGCGGAATATTTTTACTATTTATGGAAATTTTGAAGAGTTTTACTTTTTTTTTGTGTAAGAACTTTTTCTGATAACTAGACTTGATTTATTTAACAACTTGTTATTGTAAATCTATGAAACGTTAATGTTTTGATTTAAATTTTTATTTGTAAGTACTTACTCGTGCAATCAGTAAAATAAAGACTTTTCATTTTAAATAAAGTTTCTTTTTCACTAATTTTCAACATACTTAACAAATATTCATCCATAAAATACAGAATTTTAAACAATGCTTTTTTTTAAATATAAACTAAAAATATAGGTGCTGATCTTAAACAAAAGTCTCGTTCTATTGAAAAAGAATTTCTTAATGTATTTTTTTAGTTCACTGAAAATAAATTCTGTCTAGTTGTAGTAAGTGTTAAGATTTCGTTGTTAAAGTTAATAAAACCCACATAAGTCTAAATATTTTGCAGTTAAAATGTTGAACTGAACCACATTCAAAGCTAAAGTTGACTATTTAAAATGTACAAGTTAACCATTAAAAATCTTTTAAATTGTGTAATGAGTTTAATTTTTTACATTTAAAGAAATTAGAGGCTATAAATAAAAACATATTCAAAAATAATGAAAAATTAAATGATTATATTTCGTACTACTACATCCATATTATACTTTTAACATGTCTTTCGCATTTTTTCTGCATGTCATCTTTATTGTAGCTACTCTTTCTATATATTTGATTTCCTAAACTTTCGAATAAAAATAATACATAGAAGTTGTGTCAATTGTACGAAATTATTATTGTACTTGAAAATTATACAAAAATATTGAGTAATTGTGTTTTAAAGTTAGCCCTATTTAGAAACACTAAACCAGCCTATGTTTATCGAAACAAGTTTTGCTAAATTATTTAGTAAATAAAACATCCAGTTGTAAATAAGAGACATGATTATGAATAGTGAATTGATTCTTTATTGATGATATCACTTATGGTCGACAAACTACTGGTTCAAATAATAGGAATATTAATAATTCCTGCCCGCGCATAGAATCTTTATTAATCTTTATTAAATAATCATTTTTAGTTTTTATACTCTTATTTCTTGCGATCACTGTTAATCATTTCTCATGGTCATGGGAAATGATACTTAAATAAGTAGCGGGCTACTTCAAGTTGCTCGCGGGCCTCAGTCATTTGAAATAATATATAAATCAAAACCAAATACTATTTCAAAGTTTAAATATAAAGTAATCAATAGTACAGCATAAGTATCTACTTAAATTTAGAGCCGAAATAAAATTTATTATAATAAACCTTTCCATTTATTCAAAAAATCCTTTTAAGTCAAAAAGTACATTATTGGCCCGCAAGCAGAATTTGCAAACATTTCTGTTGAAGACGTGCTTTTTAGAAATAAATAAATTGAAGCAAATTCAAAAGTTTTTTTTTGAGTACTCTATGAAACATTTACATCATTTGCCATCTATTGATCTTATATGATACTATTCATTTCTAAGTATAAGTCTGAAAAAAACTGAGGCTTGCAAAGAAACTTTCATTGAATCTGGCCTGCTTCTCTTAAAAAGTGTAACTTTAAAATTCAAAAATTTATAGAAAACTTACTTCTTTACTCTATTAACTTTCATATCCTACTTTTTAAATCTATCTCATTACTATTGGTAACAGGGCTATCTTATTGCCATTTCAGTTTTTTTTTTACATAACTTTTACTTTTCTTAAGTCGACTAGCTGTAGTAACCAAATGGAATTACTAATAAACTTCAAAATTCAGCTTTTTTTAATATTAATTTAACTTTATAAACAGCAGATATGCGCTACTTAAACTAATAAATATTTATAAAATGGTTTGAGTTTTATTTTTAAATTAGTGGTTAGTAATAAGCTGTGCATAGATTTTAGTACTTAATTATTACTAGTTTTATTAGTATTTGAATGATTTGTTTATAATGTTATGCTGAAACTGTTTGAGTACTATCAAAATTACAAAACATGTACTACAGAGTTAAAAAGTATTTTTGGTACTGCTCTAAATTTTAGTGAAAACTTATGAATACTTACTCCTATTTGACAGGTACAAATTGTTATAGTTCATTCAAAAACGTGATCTTCTTTATTTAAAATTTTACTTTAAATAATAATATTAAACACATGTCTTAAACAAACAGCAGTGACAAAATTAAAAGGTTAGTAATTATATTTGTTTGCACATATATATAGATATTAGTTTTTTACTAGTGTTAGTATCGGTTCAACTGATTTATTTAAAGCCTTTTATTTTAACTTCAGTAAATTAGGTTTTGAACAAGGTGCTTACGGAACCAAAAAAGTCTCATAAAATGATATTTTAAGAAGTCAAATACTTGAGAAAATGGTCATACATAATTATAGTCAATAAATTATAACAAATGATATAAAATCGGAATCTTTTTTTTTAAAGTGGCCCTATTTAATTTAAAAGTATTATTATATAGAAAGAAAATGATTTATAAGCTGAAGTTTCTACTATCAAACTTTTAGTGAACATTAACTTAACGACATTTGATCTACGCTATACAGTAGGCTGAGACTTTAAATTATTTTAGAACTCAAAATGTTGATTAGAAAAAATTTTTGTTTCTTTAACATATATTTCAACTAATATTTATAATTAAAACTAATCATTTATTCCGTTCTAAAAATATTTTAAAGAAACACTCAGTTTCTAAGCTGTAATTCTTGGTAAAATATACTTTGAACAGGTTTTATATGTTAAATAGATTCGTTGCAAAATGTAACTCTGTTCCAAATTAATTTATACATTTATTCAAAACTTAAAAAAGTAATATATAACACATCAAATAAGTTTTTACTTTTATTGCATTTAAAACGATAGAATTTTAATAAACTAAACTATGCTTAAGTAACCCATATTGTGAGTATACAATTTAATTTCTCTACATACTAATTTAACAGCAAATATATTAAAAAGCAATTATTTACTTAAAACTCAATTTACTTGAATCCTTTTATTTAGAAAATATTTTAAGAGTAAACATTTCATCTACCGAGCACAGCAACTATAAATTTTTCTAATTCTAGAAGTTGCGAAAATAGGGATATCATCAAAGTACTGCTATATTATCTACTATATTTAAAAAAGCGTCAACTGTGGCAGATGTGCTGCTTCAAAATGATCCAATACACAGATTATCTTCGCTGCTGTTTGTTACAATAAGTGCGTTGCATCTCCTCAATATTTTTTGAAATACTCTTCACATTCCATTTCAAATCATAAGCAACATTCCTCAACTCAGAAGAAATATTCTTCATGTATATATCAGCGTTGTTTTTGTATATAGCGTTGTTCCTTTCAAGCTTGCTTGCTTCCCACAACGAACACTTCTGTGTCAAAGCACAATCTTTCAGCTTTTGCATGAACCTTGGCATGTTGTTTTCAACGACTTTCAAAACATCAGGGCAACTGTTTTGAAAAGCGTTGATTTCTTTCTTGAAATCTTCTACAGCTTTTGCGTAATATCTCTCATAAACTCTTTCGTAAGTCCATTCTTTGTGGCGCCAGGAACCAAAGTTTTTCAGCTCAAGTTTCAACAAATTCTCAAATTTCTGAATAGTTTCTCTCTGCTTTTTCTCCAGATAATCATTTACTAGAACAAAGTTTTTAGGGTCGTTTTCTGGCAGCTTTTTCTGGATTGAACTCTGGTAGAAAGATTTTTGAGATTCAACGGAGTCTTTCAGCTTTTGAATGTACCTTGGTTTATTCATTTCTATAACTTTAGAAACATCAGGACAAGTCATTTGGAATGCATCAATATCTTGGTTTAATTCTTCAACGGCTTTTTGAAAATTACGGTCATAAACATTTTCATAAGTCGTCTTTTCGGAGGTCCAATTGCCAAGGCTTTGTAATTCAACTTCTAACGAGTTTTCAAATTTCTGACAAGCATCTTTTTGTTTTTTATCTAGATAATCGTTCACCAGAACAAAGTTCTTTGGATCATTTTCTGGTGGCGTCTTAAAGAAAGACTTAATATTTTCCTTAAGATAAAAGAAGTCCATTGTTTATCTATTTATATTGTGCTGTTTAGAATGACATTGTTTTTTAGTTAGAGTAAAAAACAAAATAACTAATAACTATATATATATATAAAAACTTAGATCTTTTGTTTGACTGTTTTGTAGTATTGTATAAAAGTTAATTAAGTAAAATATTTTAATGTAGCATATTATACATTTTACTTCTTTAATTATCAGCTACAACACAATTTGTGTACATTTAAATTGTTCTAGCTGATAGTAAAATTTAATTTTACATACTGTCAATATTTCATAACTGGTGT
Organism: Thalia democratica; assembly: GCF_965202585.1. Taxonomy (NCBI): domain Eukaryota; kingdom Metazoa; phylum Chordata; class Thaliacea; order Salpida; family Salpidae; genus Thalia; species Thalia democratica. The sequence goes on along the minus strand of NC_139167.1, from coordinate 100,291,685 downwards.
ATAAATCTTTTACAAATAGAATTTTATATTATAACTCAACAAGTAATTAGTAAAACAAAAGAAAGAATCTGGAAATAAAGTTTTACATTATAGTTCAAAAACTAAATACTTTACCAAAAGAAAAAAACTGGATATAAAATTTTACATTATAATTCAAAAACTAATTAGTTTACCAAAAGAAAAAAACTGGATATAAAATTTTACATTATAATTCAAAAACTAATAAGTATACCAAAAGAAAGAAACTGGATATAAAATTTTACATTATAATTCAAAATAGCTTAAAAACTAATTAGTATACCAAAAAAAAGAAACTAAAAGTTTCTATTTTGTTGTATTAAGTTTATCTATCACAAGAAAAATTACACAAAGTAACTTTGACAGATAATTTTTTATTATGTGTATTAAATTATATTTTTGGAAAACAATTAAACGTTCAAATTTATTTTTTATAAACTAGAGCTGTGACCTGCAATAAAATAAGTTGTAGAGACAAGTAAAAACATAAGTTTTATTTAGGAACTGTAAAAAGAAAGTTCAGTTTATATTATTTTAAAAATTCAAAAGTAAAAAAAAATAAGTTATCTTTTATTTTTCTACTATCACTAAATAAGACAAAAAAATTGTTGAAAGAAAACTTTTTAACAACAAATAAAAAACTATCAAACTAACTAATTTAATAGTTTTTTAAATAAAAAAAACTTTCATAACAAAAATTTTTTATTAAGCACTTTTTGTATTTAAAAATATCAAGTAAACTGTATTTAGTAGGTCATAATTTTTTAATATATTTTGAATTTTTGAAATTAAAATTTAATTAAATGAATTGAAAGTTCATACATTTAAATACAACTTTTCATTCTAGTAGTCTCATTTATAGTTTTGAAAATTGCAAAACTTTTTCATGCAATAAATTTATACTATAAGATTTTTATTGAAGTTAAAATATGTTCTTAACTAATGCTTGAGTTTATAATAATCACTGATGTTACTTAAAAAATTATGTTTAAAAATTTTGATAATGTATGAAGCTGATTAAAAACAGTTATTAAGATTTTGACAAATTATAATAATAATAAAAAGTATTATATGCTGAAAAAAGAAAATTTTTCTTGACACTAGGTAGAATTTTTAAATCTAAAAACAATAAATAAAAGTACTTTTTGACCAATTTATATAGTAATAACAGGGTTTTGAAAAAAAGTTTTCTGGATTTTTTCCAGATTTTTGAAAGTTCAAATTTTTTGTCCATTTTTAGTATAAAGTTAAGTTTAAGGTGAAAAAATCAGTATAAATAAAATATGTATATAAAAGATATTGCAATATTAAAAATGTTTTACGATTAATAATTTTCAAGTGATAAAATAAAAAAGTTATATATGGTAGATTTTTGCTACCTAAAAAAATTTAATTACTTTACAGTTAAATTTATTTAGAATTCCAGGTTTTGCCAGGTTTTTTAGTTATTTTTTTTCAAAATTTAAAGTCTTTCAGCTTATTTTTGTCTAAATTGTCTTATTCAGGGTTTTTCAAGGATTCTAGGTTTTTTGCAAATACTAACTTATAGCTTTTTTTTTACAATTTTATGAAATTTACTTCTGCTATACTAAATTTATTTATTTACCTTTTTTTTCTTAGTTTTGTATTGATAAAACTTAAAACATTTTTTTTTAATTGTTACTTGCAAATGTTATCTCTTTTACAAAAAAAAAATATTTTCAAAAAATATCTTTAGCAACATTATAAAATTTATCATCAAAAGCATAACAAAGAATGAACTTTTGAAGAAATGTTAATCTTGTTTGAATAATGAGAATAAGATACTAATTTTTTTTAGGCTTATTTAAACATATATTATCTAACAGATTTATTACAAAAATGATCTTATTTAACTGGTTTATTATAAAGAAAAAAAAACTAATACTAAACAAAAACATGATGTACAATTTGCAGCACACATTAAATAGTAAATTAACTTGGGTGCGAAACTTAGCTATGGGCAGATGGGAGAAAATGGATTTGGTCAGTTTTTCAATTGAAGGTAGTTTTTTAAATTGCTATCAATACAGCTACTTAAAACTATTTTATACATTAATAAAAAAAAATAAACAGAAACGTATTATTTTTCAATTTTTTCGTTTTTATTATGTGTTATAGTGAATATTAGTGCCTTTTATTTAAAATGACTTGTTTTTATTTACTCGCTGTGAATGTATTATATCATACCATTTTATATAAAAATTTGCTGCGTCAAAATTTCTGTTTGTTCTTTTTTTGGAAAACTTGTTTCAAAAAAGAAAAAATTTAAAAATTAGCAGCGTTCAGCCAGTCAAGCAGACATTTTTGGTTTGTGAAGTACTTTTAGATTGAAAACAATTTGTTCTAAAAAAATAAAATCCTTTTTTGTAATAAACATTTTAAACGTGTTTTTAACCTCATTATAAGTTTACAGTTTTAATTAAAATATACTTTTGGGAAGAATTAACACTTTTACTGTACAATATTTTAAACAAATAAAATCCGCAAAAAAACTTTTCGTGTTTTTTTATTTAAACTTTCCCAACGATTAGAAAAATTGCCTATTCTTCTTTTAAAATCTTATATAAAATTAATTACCACAACTTTCTATAGTTAAATATATTTTAAAATTTAATTTTTTGAGTTTAATTAAACTTTTGTTTTTTTGTTACAAAATAATGTTTTTTTTTAATATAAATAGTTTTGATTAAAAAAAAAAGGTCTAAATTTTATTTAACTTAGTTTTGGTGCAGCAATAAAAACTATCATATAGTTCACTTTCTTATTTTTAGATACAATTATTTTGAATTTAATTGTTTATTTTTAGTAAACTTTAGTAAACTTGAATTTAATCGTCTTTTTTAAATTAAACGCTAAAACAGCAGACTTTTTAAGTTTTGACTTTTATTAAATTAGCGACCTGATGTACAACTTTTTAAATTTCCAAAAAAACTGCCTTGGTAACAAAGTCTTCAAATTTGAATTTTCAAATTCAAACAACAACACTTGCTTAGTGACAGCCTTGGTGATAACATAACCAAACCAGTACTTACTATTGATGTAACTTGTTGTTTATTATGCTGTTTATCTGAATTTGTACTTAAGTTTGCAAAAAGTCGTTATGTACAGAAAACTTGATCAAAGTATAGAATGTGTAGTTTTGAAAAATATAGTATTTTACTTAATGTTGGACCATTTTTCAATTATATATAGTTGGCAATTTTATCTAACAAGTCCTGGAATAACTTTAAAATTGAAATTTTATGTAAATAAAATTTGACATTTACACTTTTTCGAAGCTATTTGTAAAGTAATCTAAATTTTTATTTTTTTTTAAATCAAAAAAGCTTACATTACACAAAAAATAAATGTTATATTCAATTAAAATATTTTTTAGAGTTAAACATATGATAAAACACGTTTGTAGTAGTATTACAATATCATTTCAGTAGTTGTGTACAACTAAAACAATTTTAACATCTTGAATTTTATTTTCATTTAAAAAGGACAAAAATAATTGTACTTAAGAAAACCTGGAAGAAATTCTTTAAAAACCAGTTACCAGACCACCCTGTTTATACCACTTTTGATAGAAAAGTATATATATTTTGTGCTGTATAAAAGTTATTATTATAGAGCTGTATAAAATTTTTAATACAAACCAAATAAAGTCCTTAACTTAAATAAGTTATTTTACAGAGATCATAAAATTCACTCATTAAAAGTTAAAATAGTTTTTAGTTCTTACACAAATAATAAAATAAATTAGTTTTTTTTTGTTAGATGATCTATAAGTTTTAATAGGTTTCTACAAGAAAAACTACTTTTGTCAAAATAATTAAAAAACTAAATTACTCTTTTTAAGGTATGTAACTGGTTTTATTATAGATAGCTAGTAAAATGTTTTGGTTTTTTGAGGTATGGGTCTTAATGACAGCTTTGAAAAGTATCTGACATTTAAAACGATAGCTGACAGATATACAAAAAATAGAGCAGGCTAACATTTATTATAGTAAAAATAAAAATAGAAAACACTTTTGTACTAGTTTCAATTAACATTCAATAATATTCAAAACTTGATATAAATATTTTTACAGGAATTTTGTAATAGTACTTACAAACACATATAACAATGAGCTGAAATATTATTTGCACATAAAAATATTGTTGACTTCAGATTATGACTTGAAATGTTTTGGATGGGGTTATGTCAGAATTGCATGGATTAAAATATTAACAAGGGTGACATTTTTGCACATATAGTCCCTTTTGAACAGGGTTTTTTATTTAGGTTTAAGAGTTGACCCTCGATTATGGGACTAAGGTGGGTATTGGTATTTTGTGCAAAAGTGTAAAATTGTGAGTATAGACTCACCCATGATAAAGTGAAGACAATTTAAACAAAATAGGCTGTAGAGTATAATGATAATTAAAAGTTGGTATTTTATACAAATCAGGTTTAACTATATAAGTAATGAAACAAGTAAAAATACTAGAACAGCCCAATTTTATCTTATGTTGTTTTAAAACTAAGTTACACTAAAACAAGTTTTACTATCATAACTCAAATGTCAGTTTGCTCAGTTTATATGATTATTTGTGGTTAGTAATGGTTTACTTAACTTAGTTTTAAAACAAAAATTAAGCATATCTTGAATAAAACACTGCTGTTTTATTTTTTTTTATTAAGTAAAGCCTGATTGTTGTTTTCTATTGACTATATGTATTATTATACCTGTGTTGTTCATTTTTTTAGACTTTTTTATTGAATATATGGTATCTGTTATTCAAATTATAATATCATAACTTACAAATCTTATAAATTTATTAAATTTTTTTAAGTCTCAGATTTCTCAGTTTTAATGGTTGTTCAGTATAAAATAAAAATAGACAAGGTAGTTTTGTTGTGAAATGTATTAAAATTAAAGTTTCAAAACTGAATAAACATGCAAACTGGTCAAACTTATTCTTATTTTGTTCTGATAAATTTATAAATAAAACTTGTTATAATATTATATATAACAGTAATCAAATGTTATATATTCATACAAAACTAAGTTTATAAAAATAAACAGCTAAGGTTTAAGTCTTGAACTGTGAAAATATTTTACCATTGCAAATCTGACACCTACCTTCCTTGACTACAAGTAAAATACAACACCAAAGTTCTACTATTTTCAGGTATGTGCTCATTAATAATAGCATAAGTAATTCTGTAGTTTTTAAACATTATTGAACCTTACAATCTTAAGCGCATACAATAAAAAAATATAACTTAAATATAATTGTTGATACAAGTTAACGTAAACTTTTTCAAAATATTTGTACATAGCGTTTTTTGTGAGCAACTAGGTTTTCATCAATTTTAGGTTGGATGTAATTGGTTAGCTATAATGTTTAATTTTATTGTTGTACTTTGTTGTTTAAAAAAAAATTCAACTAATTAACAAAAACTGCTACTTTACTTGTATAATGTTTTTGTTGTTGCTTTGTAATTTATCAAATATAATTGTTGTTTTATATATAATAAGACACACTTAACTTCTTAACAATCTCATGGTGAATGTTGTTGACTTCCTAAAGTTGATCTAAAGTTAAATGAAATGTATTTAAGTTCATTAAACTAAAAAAATGGTAGCAAAAACTAAAAAATTAAAAATATTAAATCATCTTTCATTGTAAAACTATCTATTTATTCTTTCAAAACTTTGTTATGCAAACTAAGTTTTGGTCAAAGACCTCGCAGTTGACCAAAACTTAGTTTGCATAATGAAGTCTTGAAAATTAAATACACTATTTCTCCTCTAGTAGTTGAGATTTGTTTTCTAAACATCAAAACATATGATATTGTTAAATGATCTTTATATGTTTTAAGAATATGATGTATTCATATACTTAATAAGTCTAAAATATTTTTTAAAGCTCTTTTTTCAACCTTCTTACCAAAAATTTTTTGTGGTTTTAAAGTCTTAATAACTAAATTAATTTAATTGGAATTAGTATACATATTTTATAAATCCTAGTACACAAAGCTTTTTTTTAGTTTTTATACCTTCTGGTTTTAGGTTTATATTATTTTAGCTGTCTCTAAGAAAAAAAAAAACTTAATTTTTGCCAAACAGATAGACACATGGAGAAGTAGTATGGCAGCCTTCACTCTTGAGATCCTTGGGTATGTCTCTGTGAAAAATATTGTGGCTCATCATCAGTACAACTCATGTATTTAAAAAGTTATGCATGGTTGATAGTTGTAGATAATGTTCTGTGCACACTAATTGTGTAAGTTCATATTGGTTCTATCAAAAAGCTACTATTTTTTTATAGCTTGTTGTCATAAATGAAAAAAATAATTAAACATATTAGTAATTTAAAAAAATAAAGTATTTCTACATATATTTTATTTGTTACAAATCTAATGTGTGTTGTTAAAATTTTCTTACAAATTTCTGCTATTGTGTTATGGTAATCCACAATGAATTGTAGGAAAACAAAATAAACCACACAAATACAGTATTCTTTCATGCTTGAATAACAAACTTTAGTTTGTGTTTTACAGTATTAATTAAATGATTTAAATAAACATAATCAGAGGTGCGTTGAATTACTCCACACCCCTATGATGTCATCATGTTGTTACCTTTTTGTTACTTTATAACATGGGTGTCAGTTTATATTACTACCACTGTTATTTGATTAATTACTTTTCCGAAATTTATTTCTTTTCCACATGATATCAAATAATTTATGTTTAAAAATTAAGTTTTAAAAGGTTATGAGGATTGTAAAATTGTAAAACTAAACTGTTTAAAAATTTTATCAATTTAAGTTTATTATATCTGACTAATTAAAACTTTTTTTTCTAACTTAATAAATTAAAGTTACTTTGAAATAGTTGTTAAACTGTACTAAACTATAAACAAAACATAACTATACCAGAGTTTCCTATGAAAAAATTTCCAAATCTGACAAATAGGTCACTAAATATATTCTTAAACAATACTTTCTTAAAACAGACTATGCTAGCTGAGGTATTCTAACGTTCAGAAGAAAAGTATCTTCAAAAGTAATTTGAAGAAAAACTCATGCTGATAAAGGTCAAACAATCCATAACTACCAAGGAACGTGCTTTTAAATGAAGAAGCAAGAAACTGACCTGTTTTCTCAAGGCTGGTTATGTTTCTCGTTTATTTTTACATTATTTGAAAGTTGTAGTTTATAAGAAAGTTGGTATTCTACTTCGACTAGTTTTTGTACTTAGATTTAAGATAATTGTTGTCAGCATTAATTTTCTTAAACAGTTTCTAAATGAAATACAAACTTATTGAATTTTTTGTGTTTGTGTCTTAAATTTTCTTCAAGACTTTTTTTTTTAATTCTAGTGCATACATATATTTTAAAATAATTAGCTATATACCGATTTTCTTTTGTAAATTATTTGTTCAACTTTATTCATTTAAGCTTAGCTTTAACTCAAAAAATATTTTATGTGATGATAGCCATTTCTGTATATTTCTATTGATTCAACTTTTCAAAACCTATTTAACAAAACTAGTTCAGAAAATTTGATATAAAGGCTCTACTTTTATGAGTTTTACTATGTATTTAGCTTTTAGAAACACCTGAATTGTTTTTTAAGCTGATGGATATTCATAACTTTTATTATGTTTATCGTTTTCTTAAATATTTTTTTTTAGTTTAAGAATCTGTGCAATCTATAAGGTTTGGATTAAAAAAAAAGATAAATTCTATATGACAGGATGGCCACTCACTAAGGCTACTCAGAGCTTGTCAGCTAGTTTTTAATTTAAAAACTCAAGCTAAGCTAAGGTTTATTTGAAATTTTTCAGATTTAAAAGAAAACAAGGCTGACTTATGTTTGTTTAAAGTTTTTTACAATGCTAAATCTTAAAAAAAAATTTCTTAAGTCTCAGGTTATTTTTTAAAACTTCAAAAACAACTATTTTCTAAATATATAAATGTTTATTACTAAACATTTAGTCTTTTGTAATTGTTATGTTCTTTAAACATTCTATCTTGATCCACAGTAAGTTTTTGAAGTTTTTTAGTTTTAATATTTTTTTCTCATAAACACAACCTAGCTTTTCTCTTTGAAAGGCGACAAGCCTGTTATGAACTGATCCACCGTATTAATCAGCTTTAACAAAATTACTTTTATATATATATAAAAACATTTGCACATTGCTTTTCTTTGTTTTCCTTAAATATGTTTCTCTGTTTTAAATAATTAACACAGTTCCACGGAATTCTGTAAAAAATAAGTGCTGCAAGAAAGGTTGAGTATTAAATTTATTATAATTATGGTTTATATTTAAATAAATACGCGTAGTCACCTACTTAATCTTCTATTATTTTGTCGCAGAACCAAATTTTGAGAATTCCGTTGAGATGTGTCAACTTGTTAACAAAGAGAAATATATGAATAAAAATTGAATAAAAAAAATTACTGTGCAAATTGCTTTTATTATTACATATATTACAACGAACATGTTTTGTTAGGAAATGTATTAACAAACCATTAGATTAGCTTTTAGTTTTTGAATAAAAATATTTTGTTAATTTTTATTATTAATTAAACAAATATGATACAATCGTCCATGGAAGGGGTTAAAATTTAAAATTTATCTTCATTACATTTACTTATCAATTATGTATTTAATAAAGAACTAACCTATAAATGCAAAAATTGTATTTTTGTATAAAATTATATTATTGTTTCCACATAGGTTATAAATTAATGTCAATAAATTTTAAATGTATATTTTTTTCATAGGAACCTTTTTCGTAAAACATCAGAAGAAGAAATGTTGCAGCAACATGCAGTACTGATGTTGGACATCAAATACTGATATGATGCCATGTTTGGAGAGTTGTTCAAATAAGTAAAATTCATAACAGCATTTAATTTGTTATGATTTTTGTTATTTAACAGCAAGAAGCTTAAACTAGTGTGAAAAGTAATTTTGCTTTGAAGTAAAAGCTAACTTCACTTTATGTATAAAATATATAATTTTTTTCTTGATAACTTTTATTATTTGAGGTAGTGTAAAAAGTTTTAAGTGAGAATTCATAGTTTTGCTTCTTGCTGGTAAATAACATTTATTTAAATTTACAATTTTTTTGATTGTTTGTTATGTACTTATCCGCCTGAGTTTGTTTTCTATCCTAAGTTTTTTCTTAATAAGTAAGAAATGCTTATTAAGAGCAAATCCATATAACTGACGGTAAATTTTAATTGGTAAGACTACTTTATATAGGTCGTAGGAAATTTAAATATTGGTTACATAAAAAGTTATAGTTATATTAGGAAATATATTAGTCAAACTAACCCTTAAAAATATCTTATGGTTTGTGCTAGTATACAACTTAAACTTGTTCACTCTGGTTCAATTTTTCTGTATATATGGAAAGCTGATGCTATATTGCACAAACACAGTCCTTAAATTACTTAATAGTAATTTTATATGCTTCTCGCATTGAATGACATTCGCACTGTTGATTTATTGTCTATTAAGTTTTAATTTAACGATTGAATTTAAGCAATTTAGCATCAGTTTATAAGATATAATTTATTTGAACTTCTTCGTTAAGTAGCTTTAACTAATCTAATTACATAGTACAAAAAGAATTATTTAAATAAGAACAGCTTATAACCAATACAGTAACTAGCAAGTGTAAAACAAATATTTTAAAACTGTTCATGTCCAAATTTAATAGTTAAAAATAAAGCAATTTTTTGATTGCCAAATTTAACTATTTAGTTAGACTATAAATAATAACAATAAATTTCGGGTTCTGAATAATTATCAATGTTATTTAAACGATATTAAAAGTAGCTAGATGTTTATTGTCAAGCCAATAATTGAAAGTCGTACAATTCCAGTATTAGAGAATGTAAGGGTCTGTAACAAATTAGTTAGTGGTCAATCTTGAAAGAAGTTAAGCACTCCTAATGAATTAGTCAGTTAAAGAGTATCTTTTATATACTAAAAACTAGACTTATAAAAACACGAGCGTTAACATAGCTTAATTAGCATTTCTTTAAATGTCCAAACTTTCGATCCAATTATTTGTTTACCTTTGAAGCTAACTTAAGTTATATTTTTTACTTAGAGAACTTCGTTTAGTTCAAATAAATCCATTAGATGGGGTTTGACTTTTTTAGTGGGGCCCCTAAAAATTTTTTTATGATATTTTAACTCCATCCGACGTTTTAGACAGGAATAATAATTTTCTTTCAATATTCTTACTTTGATGTGTTTTCAATGATGGTTGTTTTTTTCCTAATTTTCTAATAACATATAAAAAAAATTTAATTTCAAAGACCCTCAATTTTCTTAAGGTCACTGAAGCAAACTAAAAAAACCTATGCATTATCACTATTTTAAATGGCAACGCTTTTTTTATCTAATCTGTTTTTATGTAAGATATATGACCAACGTACGTTTCATTAAAAATTATGGAACATTAAATCCTCTATATTCTTTATGAAATTTTTATTCGGGCATATTGTATGTGTTACTCAAAAATTTGGAAAAAAAACATTTTTTTAATTTTAGTCAAAGGCGCTTTCTCTAGAATAAAAAGAAATACAGTTAGCTTTTAAAGATCAAGACAATAGTTGGGTCTGAAGTTTGAACATCTTTTATTAAATGCTAATCGAGCTAAGTTAAAACGTTAAAAAAACTATTGGTATCAAGTTTAAAAATAGTTAACATCCGTGAAGCATGGATTGTACATGTTTATTAATTTTACTAGTATTAATTGATAAAATGGTTATTTTTATCGTATTGAAGCTTATAATGAAAATTAGTTTAAAAACAAAAATGTTTTTCAGAAGTTTTAACAACCAACGTTTTACGAACAAAAAGTTTTAGTAAATATGTAAATCGACAATAACTGAAGTCATAAAACTAGATTGTAATAGTATTTAACAAAAAAGGTAAGTATAATTTGGAATGACAAATTTAAAAATATTGCTCCAAAACGCTGACTAGTAAAATATTATGGCTGTTAAAATATGCTTTCATTTTAAGAAAAAGTCAATATCTTAAACGTAATAGCATCCACATAATAGTCAGCATTTTGTATAAAGGACCAGTTAAATAACTTAAAATTCTATGTGGCCTGTATATAATTCTATGTAAGAAATAAACTGATCAGGGGATTAGCTTGATATCTAAAGCATATGTATAGGATTACTTATATGAAGCACATTATTATTGTGATTATTCTTGCATAGAGCGTTATGAAGCTATTTTAGCAAACTGAGACAAATTAATTTAGTTGTTAAAATAAATAGGCCAAAGATTCTGCTTTGAAAACTTTCATCGAAAACTTGGTCTTTCAGTAAACATTATGTCACAGATAAAGTCATTAGCCCACAGTAGGCTGACAAACCGCCATTACACTGGATATTGTACCATGTAAATAACGCTGTTGTAAACTAAATTTATAATTTTTACCTCTCCAGGTGTATATTAAATAAAGTAAAGCTAGTTTTTCACGACAAAACATACCAAAAAAATATCCATGAAAGTACATTATTCGAAAACTCAAAACTTATTATATTTAAAAATTCCACTGTAATTTAAATAATTTAAGAGCATATGAAAGTTTCTTTTTAAGGGCTAAATCTTAAAAAAAAACGACATTTGTAAATATGGGTTAGCTGTCAAAACTGCACGAAGACAACTTTACACGGTGACATTTTTGCACGGGTTGAATTTTTATTAAATTTTTTTTCAACTATTACTGTTACTTTTTACTCTCTGTCTGTAACTTTTTTTTTAAATTAATTAGTATTTTCTACTTTCACTAATACTCTTTACCCTCGGTCGGTAGATTTTTTTTATAACTTTTTTTTTTTATTTTTACTATCATTGTTACCTCTAACCCTTACTCTCGGTTTGTAACTTTTTGTTTTTTTATTAATTTATCTTTTAGTTGTTTTGTTTTTGTTATACACTATTTTTCAGTTTTTTTAATCTTGTGCAAAAATGTAACTCGTGCAATTTTGAACCCTCGTACAATTTAGAAACTTCGTGCAGTTTTGACCCGTTTCCGAAAAAATAATCATGTATGTGTTAATAGTAAAATTATGTTTATATGCTAGAGTACATTAAAAAAAATAGGTTACATGACAACTCAAATTCCGACAATTCAAATTCTTAAAAATATTTGAAAGACTATCTTAAAAATTAATACAAATTTGATAAAAAGTACATATGTAGATCTTATTAAAATCTACAACCACTTTTTGTTTTTTGCAAAATTGTAAATATTTTTTAATATACTTTTAAATTAATAAAAATAAATATCTTTTTTACTTTAATTAAGCCATATCCTAGTAATATGTAATGTTTTGCAAAAATAAAACGGTTTTTAGATATTAATTGGACCTACATATATATTTTTTATATTTTAAAAATATATATTACTTTTTTAGTTGTGACCCTTTCAATTTGTTTTTAGAGTTTGAATTTCGAATAGACGTGCACCAAAAAAAACAGAAAATTGTTTACGAAAATTTTTTAAAGATAAAATATTTTTTAGGTTTTAGCAACCAGTATTTTGTAAACTTTTTTAAAAATTTTACTTTAAAAACTTTATGATTTTAAAAAACTTGTCTTATTTTTTGATACAACCTATATCATATAATATGTTTTGGTTTCAAGAAAACAAATAGAGAGATCTCAACTGCTGGAGGAGAAGTAATATATTTATTCTTTCAAAAATTTATTTTACAAACTAAGTTTCGGTAATAATTTAACTTGTTTTGTTTTAAGGTAAAAATTTGTTTTAACTGTAAGCTTTCATATAAAACATATAAACGGAAATTTAAATTTTAATAACGATTAAAAGCACAAAATTGTTCAAATTTTCAATAATTACGTCACAATTAAAATAAGCCACACCAATTTCAATTAAATTTTAAGCTCATTTCATTAATTACACTTTTACTTAAGCAATGTTTAGTCTGTAAATTATTTAGAAGATAAAAGAAAGCTACATACAGCTTTGATTATTGTTAGTATTGTTGTTATATTGATTTTAAAACTTAGCTAAAAATTTAAACTTCTACAAAAACTCAGTCTTAATATTAAAATTTGATTTGTTTAGTTTCTTAAGTAAAAATTTTCAGTAATATTTTGTTTTTATCTTAATTTAATTGTTCAATTGCTTTTTTCCATGACTGTCACATATCTTTTTTTAGATTTATTTAAGCACTGAAGAGGTCTTTGACCGAAACTTAGTTTGTAAAATAAATTTTTGAAAGAATAAATATTTAACAGAAATTATTGAAAAAAAATTGTATTTTTTCGCAAGTCATCAACTAAATAATTGCTAGAACTGATTGAGATTAGACTTCTATAATTTCTGAAAAACTTTAAGCAGTAAAAAATCAAGTTTTGAAAAAAAGTTATCTAGTTCTAATCAACAATTTATAAGTTTTGGTGTGATTTAATGGTCACAGAAAGTATCAATGTCCGCTTGATGTTATATAACCTTTTCAGCTATTAGGGTGCAGTTTACAAACTGTTTTAAGTGTTTAAAAACGAATTAACCTGTCAAAGCTATCCTTTAAAACAAATATGACTAAAACTATAAATTAAAAGAATTCTTTATAGAAAATTTTCTTTTGTAATAAAAATGTTTAAAGTCTGAAGAAGTTTAGAAAACCATTTGTAATTATTTTTAGACACCGAGTTTATATAAAACAGAATACAAATAGAGATTTGAAATCAAAATAGCTTCATAAATCTAGATACATTATACAAAAATATTTTACAGCAGATTTTAGTTATGTTCAATGTGTTTTATTCATTCTACAAAGCTAATTACTGATGATAGAAAATTTGTTGAGATAAAAGTTTTTATTAAGTTAGTTGATTATGTCCAAGTTATTTTAAAACTAAATATTTTTGGTATGCAGTAAAAATTTTTGCAACATAGGCTTTAATAATGATTTTTCATTTCGTTACAAACGTTTTGTGTGTTTCAAAATAGTTTGCATAATCGAGGTTAACAACTTGATTAATAAAATAGAAAAGATGATTCGTTTGTTTTGTGAGTTAACAATTTAGCTATATATTTATTAAAAAGTTTTCGTAACGTTTGGCTAGTTTTGCCCTTATATGTGTTTAATTAATGTTTAAACGTTTTAACAACCACAGCTATGAATTATAAGTCTGTTACTCGATTAAAAATGTTGGTTTTTATAACAGAACTTAAAGTAAAACTGTTACTCAAAATAAACTTTTTAGCTCAACATCGGAAACTTTTATAATTAGAATATAAAACTCAAATTATGAATTGTACCATATTTAAAAAAAATGAGGTGTACAAAATACTCGTAGCTTTTCTATTATACTTATTCTATAATAGTTAGCACCAAAAGCGTACTTTATTTCGAAGTCTATCTATTTAAAAACTACAGTTTGAAACAAACTGTTTAATATAAAAAGTTTTGCGTTTTATAGCAACATATTTTAAAAATTAATTTAAAAGTATTATAACCAAAATTTATACTGTCATACTGTAGTTCAAAATATGCATTTAAACTATATAAAAAGGTTACTAGTTCTTTAAAAATAACTATAATAATAAGTCATAAGTATTTTCAAGACAACAATTACTTAAGATAGTATTTTAACAATGTTTATAAGTTTCTTTAGTTCTTGATAAAAGAACAAACATACTTATGTTAAATCTTTGGTACAAAAAGTCTAGGTTTTTTAAACTTATAGGAAATGAAATTAATACTTTTTCAGCCATAATTTAGTAAGTACTAACATACTTTATACGTTTCTAAAACTACATGTCAAGAATTGTTCATTCAGACTTTAGTGTACACTCCAAAATTGTAATTATAAAACTAACTATAATTAAGTCTAGAAAATGTTTTTTTACAAAGTATAAAAGCTTTATATAATTTACTTAACATGAACAACATATACAAATATATATTTATAGTTAGTTATATACTAAATAGTAGTTAGATAGTTTCTTTTTGTGTTAAGCTTTAAGCACAAAACAATAGCTTTCAAATACTAAACAAATGTTTCTTTAATTTTTCATAGAATCAAAAAATAAAGCTCTAAAGATCAAAAAGGTATAAGGTACAAATAACATTTCCTAATTCTGTAATTTAAGTAGTTTTACTAAGTACATCTTTATTAAAAACATCAAAAAATATGTTTGTAACATCTTTCAAACAATCTGCTGAATAAAATATTTTGTCTTAAAATTAATTTACTTGTAAATGTATTAAATTAATAACTATCATAAATGCTTGCTTTTGTTTCACTCCTCCTGTTTAACTTCATACAGTTTATCTTTTTTGTGACGATAAACGAACTTACCACAATCGATAGCTACTTATCATAACAATATAATCAAATATGTTTGTATTTTAAATGACGAAGCTTGCTCTCACAGTATTACTTTGAACGCAAGCAGTTTCAAAACCACACAAGGCACTTGTTACTTCATTAAAGTCTAGGTACCTGGTAAGGTAGTGTGTCATGATACTCATGCATTGTAAAATGTTTTAAAGGTACAATAAAGTTCATTATACCAAAAATTTAAAAACAATAAAGACCTATGGTTGGCTAAAACAATGTAGTTCTCATTGAAACTAGATTCTTGTTTATTTAGTTAACTACTTCTATGTTTAAAAACACTTCCAAACAGTTTTACTTTATGAGACACTTTTTACTGTTTTTGCTTATCCCACCCACACCGCCCAGGTATCTTCATCTGACTTACATTTTTCTAAGACCCTTGCGTTTGTTTGTGACGTCATAAAGTATACTGATTTGAAGACTTTCTCAGGAAACAAAATGACATATATCTGAATAAAATCTTTTAGCTGACCTTATTTCTGCAGCTGGATGTTTGAGATTAAAACCACAGTAGGTTTGGGTATTCAACATTCTCAATAGGAATGCCGAAGACACAATATGTATCGTTAGTTAATATTATTATATTTATATACTGTTGTAAGAACACATCGTTTGTGCTAAGTAGCTTTAACGTCACATAAACATTTATAATATCTTTATGAGATAACTAAAATAAAATAAAACTTGTCATGTGTATAAATAAACTTCTGTGGTTTTCTTATCACTTGTTAGAAAGCTAGAAGTTTTATATCAAAAATAAAGCACATGCTAGTATTATATAAGTAAAATGAATGTAACATTAGAACGTAAAATATTTTTTAAACAGTTATTTTAATAACCGTAATGAAAAACTTTACAAAGAATAGAAGCGTTTTTAAACTTTTATTCAACTAAATCAAAAAGTGGTTTGTATTTTTGAATAAAACCACTAAAAATTTAATTACTAAAATCTTTCCAAATAACTTTGTGTTAAGGATTTATTCTAATGTCATAAAGTCTTATAGTATTAGTTTTTCTTTTCTAAACGCTTATTGTAATATGTTTCCTAAGTGTTAAAAAACTAAATCATAAATGTAAAGTTTCAAAAGTGTTTTAGTGTTTTAAGAATAAAATAATTAGACTTACCTATTGATCCAGTTTTTTTAAGAATATCAAACAGTTAAGTGGTTTTAAGTAACAATTTGAACTTATATATCATTAACTTTCGTTGCCAAAAGTTTTTATTTGTTGGTTTGATCTAATTAATCAGACTGAAATTATCTAGAGTTTGTTTTTTTACAAAACCACGTAAAATTAACTAAGAGGTTATAATTTTAACTCATAACAAGTAATACTTTCTTTAGAGATAAAACAAGCTTATTGTTGTAATATAAAATACTAATAGTTAAGCATTTTTTTAGTATTTTTAACAGTGAGCAAAATGATTAAGTTACAGTGGAAAAATAAAATCACTTTCATGGCTGCTTTAAATTTATGTTGCTCCTAACTAATTAAGTTTGTCTTAATAATTAAATGGGACAAGTTTAAAATCAATCCGATCAAAATCCACCCCGTCAAATTCAAGAACCGTTTAGCGATCGAGGATAAGGGGTAACAGTGATAGTGGATACATGTTTAATTACTTCAGTATGCGTAAAAGCTTTATCAGTGACTAAAAAATATACTTTTTACAAACTTTTAGAACTATTAGTTAATTTAAACACAAAAGTTTTACTAGCAAAACTTTATAATTTTTGATCGTTTTAACGAAAGTAGTGTTTATGCTATTTAAAATAACGTGTTTGTATTAAGAACCAAATTTTTGATTTTTTTACTTTTGCATTACAACTATTAAGATATTGAAAAAAAACATGTAAATGCTACATTTAATAGAATAAATGATGTATTTTAAAAGTTAATATTTTATTCTTTATTAAAGTATTATTAGAAATAAATTTTCATCTTATCATTTTTTGTTTAGCAGTGTTTTCTTTTTTCAAAGTATTTTTGGTTTTAAAATTTAAATTTATAGACAATGAAAAACTTTGACCAATAGTTTAAAAAAAAACAAGGTTCCTATTAGACACCACTAAAATTCTCACGCTAATTTTTAGAAATAAAATACAAACTTAAACAGTTAATACGACAAAGTTTTATTTAAAAATAGTAAGTCCGATTTTTAAAACAAAAATTTCACAGATTTATAAAGTTTGATTGAATTAAGGCTTCTTTACTGAATATGATAATTAGTCTTTGAAAAAACTTATTGATAACCTTTGTACATAGACTCTTATAATAAAATAATCAAAAAATATGTTTATATATCAAACCTCATAAATTTGAAAACAAATAAACAATTTTATTTCTTTAAAAGACTTGTATGTATTAAAAGTATTATAAAAACTTTATTATTTTTAAGAAGTAAATGTATTAACATTAAATAATTTTTCTTTATTTTTAGTTAGGATTCGATTAAACTCTAAGTTTGAAAAAAATATTTTGTAACAAATTGTATAAATATCATGTTGATATTTTTTTTATTATAGAAAATAAGCTTTAATCATACCAAACTTATTCTTTCTTAAACATATACCTAAAAGAAATAAGTAAACTTTTTAAATTAAAAAAATTGAAAGTAAAAACGTTAATACAATACCAAAGTAAAAATTTTAATACAAACTTAATAATTTAATGACTTTATGTAAAAATTTTTGAAATAATTAATTTATTTTAAGATTTTGAAACATGAATTTTTAATAATTATATAAGTGTATTTTTTAATTGTAAAAGCTGATACTGTTGACAAAACTGGTTAATTTTTTACTTGAATTAAAAAAATTAACAAAATATTTATCAATAAAACATAAGTATTTTATTAAACAAACTTTATAACAAATAATATTGATATAATCTAATTATTCATATAGAACTTAATAAATGCAGGTTTGAATAATAAAAAAAGTACATATTAAAAGTTTATTTTTACATTTAACAACTAAATAAAGAAGCATTAAAACAGATCATATTTAAAAAGAAAAACAGTATGTAATAAAAAAGCTTGTTTTTTTATTCGTAATGGTACAATTTAATTATTAAAACGTAATTTATAAAATTCTATCAAAAAGAATAAACTTAACTAGAATTATAACACAATTGTAACATGTTTACAACAAAGTCATCATAAAAACATGATTTAGATAAAAAAGTTAAAAATAAATGAGAAATATACTTCAGCAGTGAAAGGTGTTAAATTTTTTCCGCTTTTTAAAGCATATGCACTTAAAAAAAAAGATAATAATAAAAAATTAAATTAAAAAACACAGCTCGTAAAAAATAGTTTTAAGCAGTGATTGAAATTAAAATCATATCAACTACATCAGTGCTTCTGAACCTTTTTATAGTGGTGGAACGCTTTTCCAAAGTTTAACTTTTCCGCGGAACCCCTAATTTTAATTTTACATAAAATGTTTAATTAAATAAATGTTCTTTTTTAAATTTCGAAAGGCTTCGCGGAACCCCATTTCAGAAGCACTGAACTACATGATATACCAATTTGCCAAAACCGAATAATTCTTTTTCTATGATAATTTTTTAATGAAAACCATAGCCTTTAACAAAACTTGAGAAAGATCTTTTATATTGAGTTTAGGAAAAAAGTTGAAATAGTAAATCTTTTATTAAGTTACCTTATTTAAAATACTTGATTAATTCTAATAAGTTCTTGTAATAAAATACTTGTAAAATTCATTCAAATGAAAATAAATTAATAATTCATTAAAGCAGCAAAAAAATATGAAAGAAAATAATACATCGTTAGAAATATGATAGATAACAGTAAATCATAGAGTGAAATAGCCATTAAATTTGAGATTATTTAAATAACGGTCTTTTAGAGCGGTATAAAATTTCATAAAAAACAATAAGAAAATAGATTGACAAAACTAAAATAAAGTCCCACAAAAATATGTATTGTGATACTGTAAAAAATATCAATAAAGTAGAAAGTTAATGCTGTAATTACCAAGTACAATTAGTCTTAGAAATTATTTCAGTCGATTTATATATGCATAAGATAGCAAAACTAAGCAACTAATTGAAATTTACAAAAAAAAAAGTTTGTAATTAAATGACAGAACAACTAACTTTAAGTTTTATTAAAGTTTTAAGTTATTGATCCAAAGTAAGCTATGAATAATACTTTCGTTTTAAATTCTCAAATATTTACAATAAAATAAAAGTTAAAATGACAGGTTTAAGAGATTAAAGAAATTTTATCATACACCATTTCGAGTAGCTTTGAAACATTTACTTAGTAAAATGACAGTTTAAACAAAGTTTCAATTTTTTTTTTTATAGCAGAAAAACAAGGATTAAGCTCTAATAGTTTTAAAAACTATTTATTTGACCAAAAAATAAATTGTTCTAAAATAACTACTTTAGATGAATTTTATTTTATAAAAAAACAATTAAATTTAAAAACATGATAAACAGTCTCTATTTTAGTTTTAAAAATGACTAAGTTTAAACAGTTTGAAAATAATTATTTTCAACAAACAATTTTGTTAAGTTTTCATTATTTTCGCTAATAAAAAATTAAATTTTACAGACATTATAATTAACGACGGCACATTTTTTATTGTTGTCATACATCAATTTACAAACTTGCAACAACAAATAATTTTCTATTTCTTCATTAGTTTTCTGTTCTACATCAAATATTATCTTGTATTCCGAAGCGTTTATTTCTAATGCCTGATAAAGTATAAACAGTTTGTTTTTATTTATTTTAATTTTTATCTTTCATGACTATTAGTTAAGTTAGTTAATTACTCTATACTCCAAACTTTATTTCAAAACTTTCAATTATAGACTACGATAACAAAGTTTAAAAATGGGTATTCTTAAGTTATTTAACGTCTTAAAAATAAAACAAGCAAAGTAAAATTTGATTTCTAATTAAAAACTAAATCAAAACTGTTTTATATGATAAACCTAGTAAAGTTAATATTATAAACATTAAGAAAAACCTTATTGGTATTACATTTTATATTGAGTATAATTTAAGTAACTTATTTACCAATATATCACAGGGTTTCCACTCGTTTTTTCAAAAATTTTTCCAGGTTTTCCAATTTTCTTCCAAGTTTTTAAAAGTACACATGTTTGAGTCTATTTATAATTTAGAGTTAAGTTAAAGGGTTAAGTTAAATAGTATAAAAACATTGAAAATATACTGTTAAGCTACTTTAAAGATGTTAAAAAAAAAATTGATGATGAGAAACACTTTCTATTTATATGATAGATTTTTTGATTAAAATCGAAATTTTACATCTAAACATGTGAAAATTTTTCAAAATTACAGGTTTTTCCAGGTTTTTTCAAAATTTCTCAAATTCCAGGTTTTCCCAGGTTTTTTTTCGCCTAAATTGTCAATTCCAGGTTCTTCAAGGTTTTTCCAGGTTTCCAGGTAAAGTGGCAACCCTGATATTATCAGTACCGAAATAATCATAAAAATACCAAAAAAATTATAAGTAATTTAACTATTACAATACAAACAAAAACTTTATACGATATTATTGCAAGATTTTTTCATATTTAAGGAACAAATCAGTAAAACAACTTATTTAGTGCAAAATTTTTAAAATAGTTTATGCAATAAAATTTACTTTTTAATTCTAATTCATAATACAAAGAGGTATAAAAAACATAAACACTTTAATTTTTAAACTTTTTACAACACTTTCTTCAATAGTTTAATAGCAGTTTTATAGTAACGTTATTTATTTTTAACGCTAAAATAAAACACTGAATACATTTTATTTTTAATATTTTTGAATTAAAGTTAAATTCATAATACAAACAGGTATAAAATAATAAATGATAACTTTCAACAAACTTTGTACAGTACTTTCTTCAAATGCTTCATGTAAACGTTTTGTGGAGCGACTACGTACTTGTCAGGGTATATGACGTCACAATCATCAAATTTGTTGCATTTGAACATCACCGTGAACTTTACGTCCCTGCTTCTGTCTCGTACTAACGTATCATTATGGGGACTTTCCCAATTGAAATCACGTGTCTCCTTTTGTTGCTGCGACTGTTTTGAGATTATTAGTTGTGATTAAATGTGTAAAATATAAAATACTTCTAGTCATAATAAGCTTTTTATGATTTATTAGTCTATGTAGCTTTAAAAATAGTTTTATTTATTTAAATATTTTTACCATATTATATTTAACTCAAATCTTAAGTTTTCTTTTTTCCTTAACACTGTTTTAAGAAAAAATATGTTGAAAAAAATGAAGATACAAATAGACTTTTATAATAAATATTTATTCTTTTAATTTATTGGGAAAAATTTTATATCTCACAAACTAAATAAGATAAACATGGTATTACACTGATAAACTTTAATCAAATCTGTAAACATTTTAGTTGAGTATGCAAAATTTTCGAACAACTGTAATCTGACACCATTTAAAAAGTATTTAACCTTTTGTTTATTAACACATGAAAAAATAAAAGGTTTTACGTATAAATCAGAGATTTGTACAATATTGTATACTTGTATAGTATATGTAGCGCTATACAAAATTTGGAAAACGAAAGAAGTTTTTGTCAAATTTTATTATAATGAAGAAGTAAAATTTTGTTTGAACTAGTATACGAAAAGTTGCTTAAAATTTCGTATATTTTTTTGTTGTACTAGTTTAATAAACTGCTGAAATTAACATCGTTTTGAACAAGACTTTTTGCTGGTATTGGAAAAAAATGTAAAAAACAGTAAAAATGAAAAACTAAATTAGTTTTATTTTGTAAGTTTAAAGAGAAATGCTGAGATAAAGCTTAAATAAACAGAATTTTTTAGAAACACACTTAAGTATTAGTTTAAGCAAAGTTGTATATAATAGAAATTCTCAAAATTAAAATATTTTTCTTAAAATTTAATTCTAAACTATACTATGAAATTATTTTTTTTGCATCTCAGTTGTGCCATAAAATAACTAAAATTAATTGTTTTTTAAGTTCTGTTTTTATTTAATTTAATCAATTGATGTCCCAAAAGAAAGCTATGATAACTGAATTAAATTAACTATAAAACTTTGTATAAGATTTATAAATTGAAACTGGTATATAGTTTTACTAATAACTATTAACTACATAATGTCATTCTTACATTACACATTAACTAATATCAATAAATATACAAAACTCCTAAAACTAATATATATATTTTAATGAATCATATTATAGCAGAGTAATTACTTTATCAAACAACTTTGCTTGTTTAAATAAAAATAAAACAAGTTATCAATTGCGATTAAAAAATTACTTTTTTAACAAATATTTTTTCGTAATAGAGTTGACCTAGTTTATTTTGTTTAATTTTTCAAGAATATTAGTTTTCTGTTACAACAAACTCGATGAAGGACAGAATTTATTAATGTACAAAACAAAAAGTTTCAATCAATTTTTTTCAATCTCAAATAGCAGTTATTTTTGTTCCTTCAAAAAAACTTAAAGTCTTCTACCTAATTTATTATTTAAAGTTTACCTTAAAATCAATTTCATCACAAACACTACATGTTTCAAATAATAAATACTTCAACTTATTTTACAAAAAAAAATGTTAGATTGTTTCATTGTAGAAAATAACAATATACTTAAAGAAATATACAAATACTAAAACAAAAGTTATTTAGTTTTTGTATTTTAACTTAGTATAATATATAGTATATTTATAGTATATTTATAGTATATGTTTTTTCTCTAAGTAAAATAAAAAATTTTAGTTAAGTAGTATTTTACACAAACACAATTTATTAATGTTAGCCAAGTGAATGTAATAAATTAACAATTTAAAATGAGAAAATTATAATAATTACTAATTTTTTGTAAAAACTTTTACTCTACTGGTTACAGATTCTATACAAATTTTAAAAACAATAAGAATTAAATTAACGTTTTATATACTAGATATATTTTAATGTATATTATATCTTAAACAACTTGAATGAAAAATTAGTTCTATTTTACTGGTAGATATATAACATAACTTTGAAGACTGTAATTTCAAAATAAAGCATAATAAACAAAGCTTAAGTCTGGTAATATGTGTTTTTAAAAAGACAAAATCTATATAAACTATAAAAACAGTTACAATTACAAATAAAAACTCTTTTATCAAATTATTTGTATTTAGCGACTGTAAAATCTTGTAAACTTAAAAGTACAAAATCAATATTTTACATTTTAGTAAAAATATCATAACTTTATAAGTTATTTAAACTTAAATATTATAGTTTAATTTAAAATATATATAGTGTATCATGTAAACTTAATTTTAACTAGTTAACTAAAGTGATAAACTTTAAAATCTTAAAAAACTGCTGTAGAAAAGTAAAACTTAAGACGTTTGAAAAATCAATAAACTGAAAGGAGATTTTAATTCCGTTTTTTACTAAAAAGAGAAATTTTAAAGAAGCTTAAATATAATGAAATTAAATCAAAACGTCAAACAAAGAGTATATTTGTTGTTAAGGCCAATTGCACATTTGTTTACAAAAAAATACTTATTCAAGAATAATGTTTGTTATATAAATTGAAATATTTACTACATGAAACACAAAATAATTTGGACGTCTATTCTAAGTATTAAATTTCTTTAAATATATTTTATTTGTAGATTGAAATAAAAATAAAAACGTTGAGGTTTTACTTTACTTGAACAAATATGAAATTTGACTACTATCTTTTAATAAACTATTTACCATATAAACTAATAACTAACAATACAATATATGAATTATAAAATATTACATAGTAAGTATCTCTTTCACATAGTCTAATTAATTGTATACAATGTAAGTACTATTCTGATAGAAGTAAATAGCTAACTTTAATAATTGACATGTCAAAACTTTTAATGAAAATATATTAAAATTGTCAATTATTTTTAATTACTAATATCTAAAGTAAAAAAATAGCTAAAGGAAAATTTTTGGTACATTGAAGATTAACAAGAATTAATTATATCTTTACAAAGATATATTTTATATTATACTGTATATTAATTGTATATTATTTAAATTTAAAACTCAATACAAAATTAAAAAGAAAATTTAAATTAAATTGATACTTTTTTTTTATTTTCCTACTTTAGTACTTTGTATACTTACTTATGAAAAATGTTTTAACTGTTCATGAAATTTTATTTAAAACATTTTTTTACAAAAACATTTAACTAAAACATCATACAACTAAAGCATGGAAATACATATGTCATAATAAAAACTTACATTATTGATATCTTTGCATAACAGTTCTTGCACTTCATTTATCTGCAACAAATGAGATTTGGAATCTCTGAAATGGATGCCTCTGGCCATATAGTAACTTCTTTCCTTCTCTAGTTCATCTTGTAGTAATCCTGGTACCAATTTGTATACTATCTGTAATAAAATGAGTAAATTAATCATAAATACGAAATTATTTTTTTTCGAGTTGATATTGAAGCAACCCAGGTACTAACTTGTACACTATCTGGAAATAAATTATATTATATAAGTACAAACAGAAAACATGTTTTTAACATGTGATTAGTAATTTAAGTACTAGCTTGTTCAATGTTTAGTTTAATAACATTAAATACAAAAACTTTTCAGCATTTATAAATTATATTTTTTTCAAAAACTAAATTTAATCTGAAAAGAAGTCAAGCTGAATTTTAAGCAACACCTTTAAAATTTAACCTTTTGAATTATTTTTTCAAAAGTTTTTTTTACATCAGATAACAATTAATACAGAAAACTTATTATTCAAACTGTTTGCTGCAAATATATTTTTCTTAAAACATAAACTAAAAACACTTCAAAATATCCATGTATTTACCTTTATTGTAATAAAATTTAAAAGCTAATTTTTTTTGTGTAAATACAAGATAAATATATTATTTATTACAAATTAAAATTTTTTTTAATTATTTGATAGCAATTTTTTAATTTAAATCAGCTGTATTTCTAAGAAAAAAAATATCTAAATGCAATCACCAAAATAACTTCAAGATGAACTAAATCTAAACCAAAACATTGTATTGTCAACAGATAATTTGATTTACAAAAAAAAAAGAAACTTTTATCATTAATAATGAAACTAAACATTTATCCAAACCTCTTGCATTGGGTTGTCAGGTACAAGATGGGAGCACGGATCAGTTTCAGAGATGAGGAGATCACATTGAGGACATTTCTGGTTCTTCTTCATGAAATGCTTCACAATGCAAGATTTGCAGAAAACATGAGTGCATTCTTTGATTACTGTGGCGTTTATAAGGTATCCTGTAAGAAAAATTATTATAAACTTATTTTATTTACAAGACTTGCAGAATTTATGAGTGCTCTTTTGAGAGAGGTATCATGTTGGAAAAACACTTTGTATTTACTATGTCTAATGAATTTTGATATTTTAAAATAGTTTACAAAACAATTATCTTTTTTTAAGTATTTTTTCCTGTTTGTAATTTATAGACATAAACTTATAAAAGTGGTGAATATTAGTAATTATTTAAATGTATACATATGTACACATGAATTTTTATGAATACTTATGAGTACATTCATAACTTGTTTGGCTAAAAAAACATAATAAAAGCTCCTAAATTCACTTTTATTACATTCTTTATTTTATGTATTGACCGTATTTTGTCTTATTTTTGTGTTCTGTGTTATTGTTTTATATTAAAACTAATTGTGTAGGCAATTCATAACAGAAGTTTCTACCCACTCTACTATAAACACTTTTTTATATAATAAACTTATTAGAAGACTGTTGTACTTTTTAAGTTACTTTCTACTACAAACTTTCTTTTATGTAATAAAGTAATTTTAAAAGTGTTGTGTTTATTTAGCAAGGTGTTAAATTTAAGTTCACAAATAAATTTACTTAAACATTTATCAAAAAATAAATTTTAAACTTTTTGTTTAAAGGAGACATAAAAGAAAAAAATTCTACAATAAAAGTGTTAGTTATTATTTAGAAAAATCAAAATTAGAACATTATAGCTTGTATAAAAATATTTTATTCTTCTAACTTTCTTATAACTCCTTTAATGAATATTCAACATTTTATTTTTATCTTGTAATTTATTTTTAATTGAAAAAAAAGTATTTTATATTAGCTTTAATATTAGTAGAAAACTACATTACAATCAACTTTTTGTATCATGAGGTAAAAATGTAATCTTCAATATTAACAAATAACATAGTTGCAAAACAAATTATTTCTTTTAATATGAAATGTTATAGTTTATAGTTCAGAATTTTTCAAAACTTAATTGACTTTAAATTGATAACTTTCTTTTGTGAAATACACAAAAATTTTACTACAACAGTAAACTTTTTATTGATTTATAAACTTTAAGTCTCATTTGGAATTCAAAAGGAAATAATTTACAAAAATATTAGATAACAGTGAAAACTTACAAGTAAACTCAAAACTGAACTTTTGATGATTTATTTAAATATTTCGAAATTAGTAAGGAAAGATTTAAAAAATTTAACTACCAACATAAAAATTTGGAGTGAAAAACTAGTCTTTTTTAGATTCAGCTAGTCATACGAAAAAAAAAGTTTAAAAAAAGTCTTAGTAACAAAAATAACATAAAAATACTTTATTAATAATTTTAGTTTATAAAACATTTCAAGAAGCTTCAAATTTATTTAGAAAAAACCAAAAAAAAAAAAAAATAATGTTCTACTACACTTGAAACTTAAATGTTTTAGACTGAATAATTTTGATAATCTTATTTTGGAGAGGTTTATCTTAACATAATATATTCATGTATTAATAAAATTGTATGTGAAGCTAGTAAGTTTAATATGTTTTCAAAACACAAACTAAAAATGAAAGACAAAAACTATTTTCCTAAAAATTTATCTTATCTTTAAACTTTAAAAATATTCCTGAATATTTACTGTGAGCCCATTACTAGTACTTAACTCATTTTACTGAGGGTATTTTTAATTAAAAAAATGCTTGAAAAATTTCTTCTTGTGTAATTTCATCTAAAACTTTATTTTTTTAGTCATGGTATTTTAAAAAAATTAACCATATAAAACGTTGAAAGTATTTAATTAATGTTTCTTGAAATTTATGAACTAAAATTAAAAAAAAAAGATCATAGGTATTAAGTGAACTTGTAAATTAACAACAACACAATTGAATTTATATATTAGGTATTTGAATACTCAATCAAAAAGGCTATAATATATCTCATAAACTATCTGTCAAGTGAAATACAAACTAAACTATCATTTACAAAGCTTTCATCTATTTATTAGACATTATTAATGCAATAAAATTGAATACTTTTACAAAACTTAACATACCTCAAAGTTTTATATCATTTCTGTATTTTATAAATAGTTATCTACAGTTGATTCTTCAAGGTTCTATATAATCACCTTGTTTTTTTATTATTATATAACCCTTTACCTACTATAAATCATTTTAAGTCTTTAAAAGCAATAAGCATTAAAATACTTTTAGTTTGTTTATGATATATGTTTAATACATTTTTTTTACTTTTTAAGCTCTGTATAAATCATTATAAAAACACTAAAATCTTTAGTGGTAGAGTTAAATTCACAAAAAATATACTTTTAAAAGGTCATTTATTTGAGATTATACTCTTTTCTAGTGATCTTCAACCTATTCAAAAATTGGGTTCAGTACTCTAAAAAAATCTGTGCACACTAGACTTCAAAATATAAAATACTATATACTAAAATTAAGATTTTATTATATTGTTTTGAGTGTCTTAATATATAGGTGCTGTGTTAAAAACTGTTAAATTATAACTATCTAATAACTAACAATTTTTTTTTAATAAGAAACAGACAAAGCAGTCTTAATTGAAAATATACTTTTTTTATTTTCCAAATATGTAATATAAGAGTAAAGTAAACACAATTGATACTTATGAAGACCACTGCTCTATTGTATACATAAGTAACAAGTTAACTTTTTGAAGCAGAAGCATTAAGTTCCTGAAAATTTTAGTTTATCGAAATGCTGAAGATAAGTTATAACATACAACCTTATACTTACCTCAGAACTATTTTATTAAACTTTATATAAAATTAACGCTTTTTATTTGTATGTTTTCAAATATAGTTAAAAAAACTTGAAAATGAAAGTATAAAGTTTAAAGGTTTTTTTTTAAGTGTGCATAAACTATTATTTTTAAAATATTTTTTAAAGTATTTTTTTTTCTTACTCATAACATTGCTAGAGCTTTATAATATATTTAATGTTTTTTAAACCTACTAGTTTAACTAAGAAAATTTTATTAATTTATTTTAAAAATTGTTTAAAATTGTTAAAAACTGTAATTTGTTTTTTTCTTTTTATGCTAGTGTCTTTCAGTTTAAGCGGCTTAGGTTTTAATGCCTAGGTCCTTCGTTGGACAATAAACTTAATAATAATAATAATAATAATAATAATAATAATAATAATAATAATAATAATAATAATAATAATAATAATAATAATAATAATAATAAAAATACAATGCACAACATTACAGCATCAAATTATCAGAAAAACAAAACAAAATAATGGGTTTAATAGTTATTTTTACTGTTAAAACAAACTAAAACAATCTTACAAGAAAGATAAAAACAGCTTATAAGTAGTAAGTTTTTTATCTAAAACAATACTAAAATATTTAAAAATTGTATAACTTTTAAAAAAATTCATAACTTTTAATGCATGTAAAACTAATCCAAAGTGGACATTAAATGTGTAAAAGTAATAACAAGCAACTTTATTTAAAATTTATCCAAATTACATATTAATTTATATTACTCACCAGCACACAAGGGACATGCGATAAATTTATTCAGTTTTGAAATTATCAAAATATCATTTGATTTCTTAATAAAAAAATTTAACTAAATAAAAATTTTTCAAAAAAAATATATAAATATTAATTTATATTACTAACCAGCACACAGAGGACATGCAATGAATTTATTCAATTTTGAAATGCTCACACTAACTTCTTTATCATCAAAGTTCTGGTAAGTTGGGTCGTTTGGATCAATGAACTTTTTGAATTGCTCTTGTTGCATCATGATTGCAAATTTTATTTTGAAATATGTTTGCACTATTAAATATTTAACTAAAATAACGCTGTAAAAGTGTTGATCTATGATTGTTTTTATTTACTCTTGTTTACAAAATTCAAAATATAATTTGTACAATTTAAAAACACTGCAAAATAAAACAAACTAAAATGTTATGATGATAGAACTTTCAATTTATGAAGATCTGATAAGATGTTTGCTGAATTCTTTCATTTTAAAACAAATTTTATTGACAAAAGTGTTGGCACTATTAAAGATATAACTAAAATACTAGTGAAAAATTTCACTAGTTTAAGTATCAAGGCAATAAAAACTTTGTTTGCATAAATAAAATTTACTGATTTTTTGCTGTGTCATTTTCATTATTTACAAATGAAAACTATCTTTGGATAAAGTATAAACAAAAGTTCTACAATTGTACAACTATTTTTAAAAATTAGCTGGTTATAACAAGAAAAATAGTCATATATATTTTTTTATTATGCATCTATAAGATTTTTCTTTTACTTTATATATACATATATTTTTTTAGTAATGTAGAATAAAACTTAAACTAAAACTGAAACACTGAAAATCTTAATTTTTTCCATATGTGACAAAAACTATAAAACTGTTGAGAAATTTTAAATTTCTTTAAAACTTTTATTATACACACAAACATAAAAAGAATTGTACTATAAACTTATAACAACATGTTGTATCTTAGTATCACTTGAATTAAACTTTAAGTTGAATTTACATGATTTCCCTCAGTATAGCTGGTGCTTAACTGCAGCTTAATCTAGTAAATATTAGAGGCCTTGGGAACAAAACACTATGATAAAGTTTAAAAACTACAATTCTTGTATAATTAAACATATTTAATAAAGTTCTATTAAAGGTGAAACTTTTCTAAAACATTATCTGAGGGCAGTTAAAGTCAAATAAAATATATTAATTTTAATTGATTTTTTTAATTGAAAAAGTTAGGATTAGGGTTTAAGTAAGAATTAAGGTAAGATTAAAGTAAACTAGTAAACAAAGTTAATTTTTACTGTGTGACATGATAGTTACTGAACAGATTGACTCAAATTAAAAATTACCTTATCTAATTTTTCAAAAACTATAATCACATATTTTTATAACAATATATGCTGTACTTTGCCAAACTTTTCAACCAAAACTGCAATCTGACCAGAAGTTATTATTATAGGAATGTGGTGGTTTATAGTATATATAAATAACGTGTTGTTATTTATCACATACGTAAGAATGAGACCTTGACTTTTTATTTGGAGTATGTAATGACAACTTGGTTTTGATCTTGCAAAGTTCATCTCAGAGAGTTTGCATGAATTATGTCATTAAAATGCATACACCACACAAAGTGATTAAAAGTTAAAAACAAAATGAAAATAGTATGCATCAAAACTTTGTGGGAGTCTGCTTTTATACAATCTCTAATTTCAAACAGAAAAAAATAATTAAAACTAAACAAGTAAAAAAAAATCATTATAGTGAATATCAAGCAAGCTGTAAAACGAGTCAAAAAAAACTCTAATTTCCTATTTTTTAGGCAGTTGTACCTGATAATTTAATCTTCAAAACAAGCTATCTAACTGAAATTTACAAAACTATTTTATTAAAAGCTTTCATCATTTGTTAAGAGATTTTCAATAAAAAACGGCTTAATTAAATAGAACTAAACAAATTCAAGTTAAGTAAACATTAAGCATTTTTTTAATCTATTACTGCCAATTTATACCTTTTTGAACATGTATAGATCACTAGGTTTTGATCATCCAACTCAGTTTTAACATTCAACTCAGTTAGTAAGCAGTGCTGTTAAAATGGGGTAGGAGTCAAATATGCAGAAAGGGACACTTTTGCAAAAAAACACTTAAGCACAGGTTAATTTTTTTTTTAATAAATTTAAGTTTTTTATTAATTTAATTTTTTTTTTTTATCAATTTATTTTCTTTTACTGTCATTGTTACCCCTAACCCTTACCCTTGGTCGGTAATTTTTTTTTATTGATTTATTTTTATTTTTGCTCTCATGCAAAAATGACCCTTTGTAAAAAAGTTTCTTCATGCAAAAGTTTCCCTTTGTGCATATTTGACCTTTCATGAAAAAAATTCTTCGTTCACATTTGACCCGTTCTAGCTAAAATGGGACCCTAAAACCATCAAGCCACACAGTTAACCATGAATCATGGAGTCAAGAAAAAAAAGAAAGAAAAGAAAACTTACACCAAACTATCTCCTCCCTATAATTTAGATGTTAACAATAAATAGGTTTTACCATTTCAATTATACTACATCTTATGTTATTTTAACCTTTAAAGTTTCAATTTTCTTTTTTTTCTTTAAACACTATAAATTAAAGACAAACAAAATGTTTGTTTAGCAACTATTGTAAGCTGGGCATATCACAATCACATGTTTGTATTAAGAAGTAAGAAAGTTATGGTCTAGGGGGTTTTTCTACTTTTTTTATTCTTAAATCAGGGCCTTAACAAAGTTAATATTGTCTAGCTAGGTAGGGTATCCATTAGTTAATTTGAAAATATTAAAGTGAGTATTTTGTTAAAGAAAACATATCATAATTAAATATTTAGAAATCTACAGGTTCAAAAATTTACGGAATTAATTTGTCAAAATTGACGATTTGAGTGTATAAAAGATAGAATTTTCAGTATATAGAATAGACATTGTAAAACTTAAGTTACGGCGATTAATAGCAAATTATTGCAAACATTAAGTATTCAAACCTTAAGAAAAAAAAAAGTATAAAACTTTTGCTGGCTAGATTTTTTGCTTCAAAATTACTTTTTACTGTGTAAAAATTGTGTTTTTTTTTTTACCTTTTTTTTATCTTATACATAATACAAATGTTACCAGCGTGCTTAAATTTGAACTAAATTATAAAACACATAAGAATATCCTTTAGTTTTTTGATAAGTAGTAAAATCTGTTATAGTTTCTTAACGTCTTAGACAAGACGTTAAAAGGTATCTGTGGTGTACAACTCAATAACGGAAAGGTTCTTCGTGCACCAAGTCCTAGAACCAAATATTTTGAGCGTTTTTTGTCGTTCAGTAAACTAATAATAATACTCTTTTATATTTTGTTTTTATATAAGACACTCTTACTCTTTCCTTCCCTGTATACAGATAAAAGTTTTTTAAAGATCAAGCAATCACAGTGTGTATTACTACTCCCCGCTTTAACGATAACTATAGATTATTCGAAATTAAAGCTGGCATTTTTGTTGGAAAAATTATTTTGGTAAAAGGTTTTTGCAAACCTTCACAACGTTAAAATATCCACATAAAGTACTGGAAAACACTAAAGCTAAAATTCCTAAAAGTTTATTGAATGACAATAAATATGCTCCAAACTATTGGTTCTTGGAGCTAGGACCTTTCACGAAGAACCTTTCCGTTATCAAGTCGCACGCCAAAGATACCTTCTAACTTCTTGTCTAGAAAAACATAAACAGTAAATTATATGGATACCAAAGTAAGGCTACAATCAGATGTCCAAGGTTTTTAATTTACAAAATTCATTTTTTTTGAAGACCTTGTAATGTATAAAAAATATATAGAAAAAAATTTTTTGTGGTCATTGTCAAAACCTGTAAAAGAACTTTGCACCAACTTACAAAATTATAATTCACTTTTATCTGACCAGTGAGCTTGTTAGAATAAAAAAGCAAAAACCACAACTATATCTGATTATTATATGTTTTTGTTTTAAGAAAACAAATAGAGAGATCTTAACTGCTTAAGAAGAAATAATGAATTTATTCTTTCAAACTTAGCTAAAATTTAAACTTCACCTGAAACTCAGTCTTAATATTAAAATTTGATTTGTTTAGTTTCTTAAGTAAAAATTTTCAGTAATAATTTGGTTTGATTATAATTTAATTGTTTAAATGCTATTTTCCATGACTGTCACATATCTCTTTTAGATATATTTAAGCACTGGCGGTCTTTGACCGAAACTTAGTTTGTAAAATAATTTTTTGAAACAATAAATTTATATCTGGTTATAATTTTTTTTTATAAAAATGAACTTTATTTGTTAAATGGTTTCAATTTTTTTCAGATTTCTCAATAATTAGTTGTACAAAAACCTCTTACGATTTTTTATAACCGATAAACTTGCTAAAGATATTAAGCAATGATGTTTAAACATATGATGTAGAATAGGTATGCTTTTCAATACTTTTTGATTCTTTTTATTTTGCTATTTAAATAAAATATTCAAACTAAAACTGTTACAACTGTTTATCATTTTTGGTCATTTTTTGACTAAATACAACAGATTTTATATTAAAACAAGTAATTGTGCTTTAGGTTTAGATAACTTCTCTGTGTTAAGTTTTATTTCTTACTCTTCTTATTCAGTAACAAACCACTTTTACCCAAAAATTTACAGTTTTCATTTCACACAGTTTGTGATAGTATAAGGATAAAAAATCTCACACAAAATGTTAACTCTTGTTTCAACAACAAGTCCATGTCACGTTATAAGAAAAAAAAAGGTTATATAAATTTTGCTTTGTTTTTCATAATCTTCTATTGTAAAATAATTTGACAAAAACTATTTATAAACTATTTAAAATATTGAATGTAAAACAAAAAACAAATAGCAGGAAAATGTTACTGTTTAAGTTACTTTTAAGTAATTATATATTCTTTACGAAATTACTTTTAATTAAGATTTTAGATTGAAACTAAAAACTTAATCAAAAGTTTTAAAACAAAAGTAAGTCTTTAAGCAGTTTTGATCAAGTTGAAGTATTAAAAACAGTTTCTACAATGAAATATGTTTCGAAAAAGTCGATAAAAGAAAAAGTTTACTTTGTAGAGTTTAGAAAAGTTCATTAACTTAAATAAAAATATTAGTACTACAGCTAATAATGACGAAGACTTATTTGTTGGAAAAAGTTAGTTTAAAAATTTTATAAAACTCTAATAACTAAAAGTAACAAAAGTTTTATTTTTTGTAAAAAATTACAATTTCACAGTAGTTTTACTTGATGTTTAAGAACTATTTATTAAAGCAAAAAACTAGTAACAGAAAAACAAAAAAATAATCATTAAATAGTAAGTTTGGTACAGTAGGCAACTAGTTTAAATAAAGCATAACTACACATGTAAACTTTACAAAGTGCGTATATTAAGTTTTAAGGGATTAAGTCTTTGAATTTTAGTTTATAATATTTTTTTCAAAGTTGAGCTGCTTAGACTGTTATAAAACTTAACTAAATCAACAGAAAAAATAGGACTTGACTTGAACCTGTAATGAAGCAAAAAATAAATAAGTTGAGCGAAAATATATAGTTTAGATTAGGCTAAAAGTAAAGTTATGGTTTAAAAATACTAATTTATAAGGTAGTATACTAAATGTTATAATAACTTACTGTTTTCAAAAATACAGAACTTAAGTTTGTACTACTAAATTTAGTAAAAAAAGTCTTGTTGAAAAGTTGTGAAAAAAATTACTTTAAATAAAACAGTGTTTTTATATAATTTTTAACCATAACCTTGGGCCGCAGACTGCAATGTGGCCTTTATTTGGCAAACTGGTTTTGTAATATGAATGTTTAAATTTTCTTTTCATCACTTTTACACTGACTTGAAATACATTTTTAACTGTAATCTTTTTAATAACGAAAAATCAAGCAAGAAAAGCTTTTTCAGCCCGCAAAAATGTTTTACCAAAAATTCATCTTAGCATATAATGAGTTTTAAAAATCCTGGTTAAACATGTTTTATTATTTGCAAAAAGGAAGTTTCTGCATGGAGTTGTTTAAGTAGGCTTTAACACATTAAAAACAAGAGATACATTATACAGTAATATTATGCTTAACTTTATTTTCCACATAAACTAACTTTGCAAGGCAACTAAAACAAAAACAGGTTATGTTTTTTAAATGAGTTCTTTTGTAACGTAGCACATATTTTGAAATAAGTCTAAGTAATAAGTTTAATATGATTTATTTCTATTTTCACTGTTGTAGAACTTTTAAAATTTACATTCGTGCAACCTTTATAAATTGTTTTTAATTAAGAAAATTCATACTTAAGTCCAT
Source organism: Thalia democratica (assembly GCF_965202585.1). NCBI lineage: Eukaryota > Metazoa > Chordata > Thaliacea > Salpida > Salpidae > Thalia > Thalia democratica. The sequence continues at coordinate 100,256,029 of NC_139167.1, read as the reverse complement.
ACAACAAAAATTAATAAGTATATCTAAACAGTTTGTTTGAGAAAGTTTTATAATTATTTTTAATCCTTTAGTAAAACTTATAACGACAAAATGGTAAGGTAGTTAACAAATGTCACGAGATTTATTTATCAACAACATAATAAAAAAACGTGACAAAATGTAGATATTTTGTTAATATTAAATGCGATGCATTAGTTAGTCAAACTAATTTTTAGAACAATTAAAAAGTTACTTTATTTAAATATATATTTATAAGAGCTAATTTATAATGTTATCTGCTTATTCATAGTTTTGCACACTCCACAGATAGTTAGTTTTAAAACAGGTACTTAAGTTTTTTTTCTAATAAAGTTTGTACTACTTTACAACAATACAAATTATAAACAGTATTAACGATTTATAACTCCTAAATTGTAAAAATTCTACTTTATTTGAAAGATTAATCCTACATAAAAACACTTAAAATTATAACTTTGTAATATAAAGTTACAGTGCAAAAGTTTTAAACTTTTACACATGTGAATTTTTGTTTAATGTAACTTGTTTAAGTTATAAGTTTTTCAAAAAACTCTACAATATATTTATAAGTCATTTATAAAGTAAAATGTTTTAATTTCCATTTGTTTTTAAACTTTCCCTGAAACTAAAATAACCTTTAAAGAGTATAAACTTATCTTGTGACAACTAATACTCAATATAAAAACTATAAATCATGCACAAGTCATACCAGCAAAGAGTAAGCTATTTTGGTGTCTATTTTTTGCATTTTCTGTTTAAGCTATATTAAATAAAGTACAGATTAGTAAGTTGTAATATAAGATAAATGGATTCTTATCTAACTTAAACAAGAGAAAAAGTTTCAGTTAAGTCTTTTTTATGTTTTTTATTGAGTATGGTTTTAGACAGCTAAAACTGTAAGAATTGATCTTTTCGATAAATCTTAAAATTGATTAATATAAAAGTCTTGTAGTTACAAGTATATTTTGTAATTTTTTATCAATCTAAACTGTGTTTTTTCAAAGACAAGATGGTTTTAAAACTGTTAAAATTTTACTTAGTGTTTAGTTTGAATAACTATTGTGTCGAAATTATTTGTTTATTAAACTTTTATAATGAATACTTTTTGATAATCATATACTATCCTTCAAAATGTTTTAATTGATTTAAATAAAAGTATCTGGTGCATCTACTTCTAGTTTTATTTTAGACGTACAAATACAAAATAGTCAGGAGTTTAAATAAACTCTCACAGAGTCTTTACTTTTGTAGAAACATAGTATTATTTTCTTTTATTTAATCGGGGAAATTTATAAGTTATTAACTAAACTATGCAATTGTATAGCTGTTTCCAGATGTTATTTGTCTTGTTCATATCTATTATTTAAAAGTTTTTCACAAATAAAATTTTGCTTTACAAATAGAAAATATGTTTTTAAAACAGGTAACGGCAAACACAGTTTTAATCAAATAGCTAACTAAGAACTCTAAGTAAACACAATGAATATTATAAATTTAAAGAATTTGAATATTTAATACTGCTGTGAACAATATCTGTAATGAGTTTTATAATGCTTTAAACTATTATCTTTTGTAAGTTATTATTACTCGTGCAATTACCTGGCACGATTTCAAGTAGTTTTATAAAATGTAATAGTTTAGTAAACATACATGTTTTGAAAACTTGTGCAATTAACTTGCAAAATTTTAAGTCTGTCAAATTCCTGAATAAATCTTAAAAGGACACAACTCCCAAAAGTGGTATACGTTTGAAAATAAGAAAATTTTAGGTAGGTCTAATTAATAAAATTTTCATTGTAAAAAATTATATTTATTAGAAATTATTTTCAAAATTACATAAAAAAAATTACGTTATAAAACTTATCGTAGTCACATCTCAAAATCTATTTACAATTTTACAAAAAAAATATTTGTAGTTATTAACGAGGTATAAAGTTTTTATTACTTTTTGAGTAATGGCGATCTATTTTTTTTATAATTTGAACCTTAAAAATCTTAATTTTTCCGAACTTTGACATCTTATTTTAGAGATTACACACAAATTAATATTGTAAGTCTGCCGCGTAACTTTAAATGTCAGGTTGGAAAGTAGAAGTAGTGCAAACAATCACACCTTTAAGCTAATAACTAATAATAGTTAATTTTAAACTTGTTGTATTTGGAGGATTTCTTTAAAAATAAATTCGAATTAAAGAATAAGTAAAGTTTATAAATTAATTAGATTTACAGGTACTTATTGGTGGCAATATAAATAAAAGATTTGGTCAACTTTTTAAATTTTAAAACATCCTAAATTTTTTCCAGTAATTTTAGAAACTATATACTGCACATAAGTTAAATTTTAAAATTGGATTGTATAAGGCTCGCAACTGTAACTACTTAAAACATTAAATACAATTTGTTTTATATTAAATGTACATTTTTATAATACTTCGATTGAAGTTTGTTGGTAACTTCTTGACAGATAATCTGTGTACTAGTTTATTTATTTGGACATTTATTAACTTGAGCTGCTTTATAAATGTTTATAACGCATATAGAGTAAATCACAAAATATTTACATAATTCGGTCTTAAACAACTTATGCAGTTTTTGACATTTTATTTTTAGGACTCCTTAGTTTTTGAACTTTCATGAATTGTTCTGTAAACAATTTAGAAGCTGGCAATTTTAGAAGGGCAAGATTTGAAACTACCTAAGTTTTATAAAAAATCTACTTAACAGATGGAATAATCATTATTGTACTTCACTAATATGGACTATTTCGTTATTCATAGTGTATTTTAAAACTTTAAGTTCTTTATAATAAAGTGGTAACTTTTATCAACCCTTAAAAAACATTTACTATGGTTAAATGAAGTTAAAGACTTTTAAATCTTTACTTGATTTCACTAGCTACTTCAAGCTATAAATTATAAACTATCTGAACTTCACCAAACAAAATTTAGTAAAGGCCTACTTATTTTCTTTATTAAACAAATTAAATATTTTAGCGGAAATTAAATGTGGACTATTGACTTAATATCTCTGAAAAACCTAATTTCATTTATTTATATATTATATTTGACATATTTGTGTGAGTTTAATTGAAACAAGATCCAAGTACACAACATATTAATGCACAAGAAAATATTATTTTTACAAAAAACAAACAAATGAAGTGAAATTTGTTCAAATGAAACATTAATAAGCAACTCAACTATTTTTTATTTAAACAAAAACATTTTAATTTAAACAGTTAAAACTTAACCTATTTATTTAACCAAATTATTAATTAAGAAAAGGTTTTTCTCTTAAAATTTTTTTACAACACTTAAAAATTTTTCAACGAAAACAATAATTTTTAAATGTAAACTTAAATATTTATCAACATAATTCTGGACGCGTGTGCACGAAAACAAAAATCACCAAAAAAATGGCGGGAAAATTCACAAACCAATGAGATTCGAGCATTTCATCGAACCAGCCAATCAGATCACTCGGATCCGGATGAAGAACCTGATGATGACGATCCTGACGACGAAGACCTTCTCTTTTCCTTCTTCACTTCCTTCTTGTCACGTGATCTCCTTCTCTCCTTCCTGTCCCTGGACCTTCTCCTGTCCCTCGAACGCGACCTCCTCCTGTTCTCACGCGAGCGTGAACGACGCCTACGCGGTGACCTGGAGCGTCTGTGGTGAGAATATGTTTTATTATTTTAATGTTAGAAAGCTGTGTTTCAAGAAGTCTTATTTGATTGTTTGTTTAAAACACAACAGCTTGAATGAGATTGCTAAGTTCATTTCTCATTTAAATTGCTTTATGACGTCATAGAGTCAACGCACATGAATGCTTGTAAAGTGTAAACCTGTTGCTTTTTGACCAAGAGCGTCTGTTGGGAGGAAGTTGTACAACCTTGGCTGTAATAACGAGACTACTTTCGGTGAAGAAAATTTAATGTTTTATTTTAAAGATTGTAAAGGGTTAGTTGTAAGTTTTGATACAACCTCAGTAGTGATGGTTAGGCTACAACTTCAGGAATTTAATTTAGTACCTAGACTGTGGAGAGGTAATTTGTATTGTTTGAAAATAAACAGAGGTAAGGCATAACACTTAAAACAGAAGTTTGTAATTTCGTAACAGTTACACAATGAATCTTTTTGCGGACTGAAGTTTTAAAATTTCAGCTTGGTAAACTTTATTTACCACCTTTTATCCCACAAAAACTGTTTTATCTGGAAATTTTCTGATAAAATCATTATTATTTAAAACAGAGGTTTTTAAATTCAAAAACAACAACGAATCTTTTTGTTGATTTAGGTTTTAAAATTTCAGCTTGGTAAACTTTATTTACCACCTTTTATTTCATAAAGACTGTTTTATCTGGAAATTTTCTGATAATATAATATAATGCTTATTAAAATGAATGTAGTTTACAGAACGTGAGCTTGTTCATTTGTGTAATTTATTTCACTTTTGGTTTGAACAGCTTTATTAAAGGCTTATGACGTCACATAATCTTTGTTTTTCTGTAACCTTGTAACCATGCTAAATATACCAAAATTTCAATTTTTACTATTAATTTTTGACTTGCTCCAACTAATTGGGACTTCAGGCAGAAGTTTCTAAATATTTATTTTACTTAGACGCCGTACAAGAAGTTATTCACAGTAGAACTTGATCTGTTGATGCGAAAGTGTTAGCTTTAGTTTTTTGATACATAGATTTTAATTGTTAAAATTATCTCAACTTTTACTTGCTGTTCAGTACAAGTTAAACATGAAGTTGAAAAAAAAATATATTTGCCTTAGGGTGTGTTTAATCTTCGATTATAACCTTACACTTCTGGTTTTTGTTATTATGATGTCATAGTTTTACAACAAATGTAATATTTCAGAATTAACTTAAAATCTTTTTTACGAGTCCATGTATTTTAGTTAAAAACTGGTATTATTGAATTCAATTTTTTTTTGTTTTTAACCAACATACAATATAAGAACCTTACAATCAAAAACATATTTATATCATTTACCTTATTTGAAATATTTCAGAATTAACATAATATCATTTTTATGACAGGACAAGTACTTTAATTAAAAACTAGTATTGTTGACTTCAAAACTTCCCAAACTCGATATCAAAATCGACTACTTGGTCTAAATTCAAAAAATGATCGCCCAAAATTTTCAGACATTCCCCTATATACTAATTAACACCACACATAGCTTTTCGCCCTTTATTTAATCATTTCCCCCTGAAAGATAAAACCTACCCCAAGAGAGCAACACCACCTTCAAGTAAAAACCCTGCTGTAGTATAAATTAATTTAAAAATAATTGTAAAAGTATTATTAACTAATAAAAATATTTCAACAAACTTTCTGTCTCTGCTCCAATTATTAGACGTTAGATTGGATTATTATTAATATATATTAATTAGTCAACATGAAAGGCAGTAAGAAGATTATGAGCTATTATGAGCTGTAATTAACAATTACTTTTAAATTTAAAATTATTTTAAATAACCAAAACAAACTTTCTGTCTCTGCTCCTGTCCCTTGAAGACCTCCTCCTGGGGCTCCTGCTCCTTCTACCACTCCTAGATCTCCTTCTCCTATCAGGTGATCTTGATCTCCTCTTCTTTGGCGATGGTGGCGGTGTCGCGTCCTTGGCTCGTTGCAGCATGTAAGACATCGAACACAAGTTTATCTGGTTTCCCTTCGCGTTTATCGTTTGCATGTCCACCTGAAATTATTTTTTAAATAATTTTTTAATATTTATTTTATGTATGACATCGAACACAAGTTTATCTGGTTTCCCTTCGCGTTTATTGTTTGCATATCGACCTATTTATTATTATTTATTATATAATTTATTATATATTTATTTTATGTAAGACATCGAACACAAGTTTATCTGGTTTCCCTTCGCGTTTATCGTTTTCATGTCCACCTATTAATTATTATTTTTATTATTATTTTAATATTATTTTATGTAAGACATGGAACACAAGTTTATTTGGTTTCCCTTCGCGTTTATTGTTTGCATGTCCACCTATTATTTTTTTAATTTTATTTTATATTATTTGTTTTAATATTTATTTCATGTAAGACATCGAACACAAGTTTATTGTTTGCATGTCGACCTAGGTTTATATTATTATTATTTATTTATTGTTTTTTTTATCTTTTTTAAAAACTTATTCATATTGTTTATCTGGTTTCTCTTCGCGTTTATCGTTTGCATGTCGACCTGAGATTAAGTAACAAATTGATATTAGTTGGGAGAAACGTAATTTATTAGGCATGATATACTATAAACTAGTTTTATTCTCTTAGCAGCCTAGAGGTAAAACTGGTAGGAGTTTAAGAGGTTTAAATACTTTTCTAGCTTCATTTTACGTTAATTTATTATTTTTATTGGTCTGAATGCTCAAGTTTGGTACATAAACATAACATAATAAATATCAAAACAGTTACCTCTCCCTCCGGTTAATTTCTTTATACGTTCTAACATGCTTGTATATATAAATATAATTTTAATTCACTACTTACCTCTCCCTCGGATTAATATACACATGTACATACATGTATTACACATTAAACATATTAACATATAAAACATATATTACATATAATAAACATTAATATTAGAAGATCATCAACAACAAACCTCTCCCTCCGGTTCACTTCCGCTTGAAGGTTCCTCCTCAGTATTTTCAGCAACGCACTCCCAATCAGCTACTGTAACCTAAACAAAAATAAATATTAGTTAAAACCATCTCAGCCACCTAGTAAAAACGAATGTAACTAAGTAATTATTATTTAAAAAGCAACTGTCACCTAATAGAATTAAACATAATTACAGTTAAAATTAATTTGATAAAAACTAAATCACCTGCTCGGGAACTTTCCTCTCAACTTCACTGTCGCTTCCACCACTCGAAGAATCATTTCTCCTCTTCTTCCTCCGGTCACCGTCGCTTTCTCCCGACGACGAAGAGTTTCTTCTCCGCTTCCTCGGCGGCGAGTCGTCCCTCCTTCTCGACCTCTGTATCGAATATTCTCTCCTTCTCCTTACTGGTGACCTCCTGCCGCGAGGACTCTCTCTTCGCTTCCTCGCCTCGGGAGAGTCCCTCCTGCCCCTTCTGCACACTTCAGGGGAATCCCTTCTCTTTCTCTTGGACACCTTTGAAAATAATTTGATTAAAATAAATATATAAAAAAAAAACTTTAATGAACACCTCTACATTATAAAAAATCTCAACTCTGTTTTTTTTAATAAAATCAAAATAATAAAAACCTCAACAATTTCCACTTCGCTCTCCGAGTCCGAATCGCTCTCCGACGAGCTCGAGTCCTTCCTCTTCTTCTTCTTCTTTTGCTTCTTCGCCTTCTTCCTTTCCTTCTTCGACATCTTCTTGCTCTTCTTCGACTTTTTCTTCTTCTTCTTCCGCTCCTCCTCGCTGCTCGAGCTGGTCTCCTCTGAACTGTCCTCGATCTTGATCGGCTCCTGCCCGGCCATCTTCAGCATCTTCATCTGGATCGAGTTCTTCGCTTCTTCCTCGCTCGACGACTTTTTCTTCTTCTTCTTCTTTCTGCTCTTCTCGTCTTCACTCGAGTCCGACTCGCTCGAGGAGTCCTTCTTCTTCGACTTCTTCGATTTCTTCTTCTTGTTCTTCTTCTTCTTGTCCTTCTTGGCTTTCTTGGATTTCTTCTTCTTCTTTACGACCTCCTCGCTTTCTGATTCACTTGAGATCAAAATGTGTTTCTCCGCTTCGTCCTTCTTCGGCTCGTTGCGGCCTTCTCTGTTGAATAAACATTTTTATTTAATTGATTTTTCAAAATGTTTTTGTTTTAATGAAATTAAATTAATTGTTAATATAACAATGTTTATTTATACACTTTGTTACATTTTGGACTTTTATTATGATAAATTTTAAATTTTATTAACAATACAATGTTTTATTATGTCAGTTTTTATCTAGGTTTCGTTTACCTTCAATAATTACAACTAGTAAATCAATGTGAAATAAAAACTTTTTTTTTTCAATGCTACATTTGGTCAAGAATGCCACACTTTTTGTTGGAAACAAAAACTGTATAAGCTTTCATTAGTATTAGTACTTTACCAAGGTGACAACCAACAATGTATAAGTTGTTTTTGATAAAAGTTATTTTAAAACATGGTAGATGCATAAAAACTTTATCAAGCATAAACTTGATATCATATAGATTTGTTGAACTCTTGCAAGAACAACTTGTTCTTTTGTTTATTTCCTAAATTAAAATAACTGTGTCAGATTTGATAGGATTTAAACTGCTTTTTGAGTAAATTTTAGGTAATTATTATCACCTTAAACAATTTTGAAACCTTAATTCTAAATGATTAATTAATGATTATTAATGAAACCCGTGCATAAATGTTACCTTTCCAATTTTCTGTCTTGTTCTTTGAGTTAGTTATTAACATCAGTTCACTCTAAACTAAATCAACAACTTGTACAAACAGTTTTTTATTTAAAAATTTGTAATATATATTCATACGTCTTAAATTACAGTCTATTATCAAAACTATTAAGGTTTTCTAGTATTTGTTTGTTATACTTGAACTCCGTTCCTTTTAAAAATATTCAAATTTAACATTTTACTATATTTAAATATTTTTTTAAAGAAAGTTCTCAAAATGCATCAAGCTTATTTAACGAAAGTTGAAAATCATGGTCTACATAGAATAGTATTTCAAAGAAACAGTTTATAAACTTTGTTAAACTTGATGAATCATCATTTATTTGGAAAACTTTTATGCACTTTTATGGTAGTTGCGAAGTTTAAAAACTTAAATTTCAGTAAAATAAAGATTATCAAAGTTACAAATAAAACTGTATTGCGTTAAGAAATTTCAAGTAAGGTTATAAGCTTTTATAAATTTTAAATCGACTCAGAAATATCTAGCTTTAAATGATTTAACTTTAAGCTTATACCTTTTTATACCCATATATGGGAAATTTCGAATAGAAATTGATGACTAATGTATCAATTGATCTAAAAATAGTTACTTTAAAACAGAATAACTTATATTAAGAATCAATTAATTTTGCCTATTTAGTTAAGTATTTCTATTTTTGTAATAAACTATTCAGAAAATATCTACATACTCTAATCATTAAACAAAATAAATATGAATGACCCTCAATTATTTATTTAGTTATGTATCATTGATTTTTTGGAAGTTCAAAAAAGCAAAAATTATGTTAATCAGTTCACTATAAACTGTTTATTTGTATAAAAGTTATTTTCTTAAAACATCTTGGTAAAAATATAAGAAATACTCTCATTAATATCAAAATAACTATCATTTTTGGCTGCAAAACTTACTTATTCTTGTGGTAAGATATTTATTTTTAAGTTATTATAAACAGTATCACCAACTTAATCACTAGAAGCGCTGGATTCCTGGCTATCAAAAGTACAATAAATATAATTTTCATTATTTTCATTATTTATCTTAAAAATATTAAATAGGTTTGATTGAGTTTCTAACTAGACATAATTCAGAATGCCTAAACATAAAATAGTGAGCGGTAACAACAATATCAGTGCTTAGTTAAGTTTATTTGTATTTTTATTAATTTAAGTTTTTTGATCTGATTTAAGCAGTGAAATTGAGTTGTACCAAATAAACTCAACTTAACACTAATATTGTTAATATATTAAACATTTCACAAAACTGATTACAATAATACTATCAAATAATTTTCATTAATTAGTTTTATTTTCATACAAATAACAACCTACACATATAAACTGGAATGTTGGCTAACAAATAAACAATACAATATTTTTCAACTCTTAGTTTTCTTCTTTGTTTATCTTTAGTATATCAAGAATAATAAGCGAAACTTATAAAATAACTAAAAAACTAATATCATAATTTATTGTTTTTAATTTAATAATAAACATATTTGTAACAGAAAACAAATCAAAAGCGCTACAACCAAAATAGACTTTTTAAATTCCAATAGCTGGAATTTATTAAAGATAATACAATAAGACACTTTTAATATACCCAATTAAATGTTCTAATACTAATATTTGTAACAAACCTGTCAAAAGCACTTCCACCAACATAATCCTTTGAAATTCCAAAAGCTTCTTTGATTCGATCATTTTCTTTACGTTTCGCCTCTGCCACCTAGTGAGTAAAAAATAACAATTCAATAATTATCTAACTACAAGAATATACAGTTACAATCTGATTATTAAAAATATTGTAGAAAAATTGATTCGATTATTTTCTTTACGTTTTGCTTTTGCCACCTAGTGAGTAGAAAATCATATTTGTACAACTATTTATTTACAACATGAATTGACAGTTATAACATCTGATCTATGTTATTTCAAAATATATTATGAATTGCATTTAACCTAATGTATCAAGTATTTAACTAAGTATAAGTTATTTGCATAGTATAACAAGTATCAATTATAAACTTTTAATCTAAAATTGTTGCATTTTTGGCTTTATATTGCACATATCTCACAACGTTTAAAATTATTTTGTATATTTGAATTTTTTTGTTTGAAACTTTTATAAATAATGTTTTTAAATAAACTGATGAGTATTTCTCAAACTACTACTTTTATCCCCTTCTAACTACAAACCCATATATTTTAAATAACATATCAATTTAGTTAATATATATACTACTTATTATTATTACCTGATGAGTATCCCTCAAACTACTACTTTTATCACCTTCTAATTCATCTTCATTCGATTTCAACAACATTGCTCTGTAAAAAGTTTATTTATTTACTTTTATTTTAAATGATTATTCTATTTACATTACTTCATATCATCACGCATTTCAGGGGTTAGCAGCTTTTTATATAGCAATGGTTTAGTCTCTTACTTAAGCCAGATTTGTTAATAAAACTTTTTGGGAGAGCACTAACTTTTAAACATATAGTTAAAATAAAAATTAAAATGTTTAACAGCAATATTTAATTAATCATTTAATAAGCATAACTGCTTACTCACAACCAATTTAAAAAAAATAATCAACCTTATTGAAAAAAAATTATAATGGTATTTCATTCAGAAACTACATTTTAGCTAAAATATACAAATGTCTGCTACACAATTTGCAAATCCTGACTGATGTTGTATTTATATTTTTAAGATTTTTAATTATTAATTTTGTAAACATGCTTAATTACCTGTAAGCCGTAACTTTTTCATCAATTTTTTCCTTCTCATACCCCTGAGTCTCCATCAACGACTGTTAAAAAAAATAATTATTAAGTAACAATGTTTAATAAAAAAACATATCATAAATAAAAAATATTTAATAAAAAATATATCATAAATAAACAATATTTCATAAAAAATATATCATAAATAAACAATATTTCATAAATAAACAATATTTCATGAAAAATTTATCATAATTTAACAATATTTAGTAAAAAAATTTATCACAAATAAACAATATTTAATAAAAATTTATCATGATTAAACAATATTTAATTTAAAAGTGTATTATAAATTAACAATATTTAATTTTTTTGCTGTAAAATAAAATTTTAGAAACTTATTTCTATATTTTATAAATCAGGTGTAACATATTTGTAGTTTTCTCATATCTTTGTTTCTATACTAAGCAATTAAATATGTCGCCGATTAATCTTTTTTTTTAAACGTTTCTTTTCAATAAAAGATTTGAGAAATATAAAACAGTAAAAGTTTACTTATCAAACAATTTATCAACAAAAACATTTAGGTCATAAACAATAGTTAATATAAAACAGCTATATCATCCCTTAAAAAACCCATTTAAAACAATATTTATTGTATACTATTTCTTCACTTTTAACCCCTTTTAAATTTTAATATCTAGAAGTTGATTATTAAGAGGTATAACTAATTATGACATCATAATACATTTCATATAGGCTTAAAAACTTTGAGCCAGACAAGTATGTAAATAACAATGATTTTTGTTAGCTAAATACATTTTAAAAACTATCTTAAATAAATAAGATAATAGTAATTTTAGTACATGTGAGAATATTTTAACTAATTTATAACTAAAAATCTAATATAAACTAAATGTTTATTTAGATTTTACACATATTTAACTGGAATTCAACTCTAACATTTAGTTCGAATTTTAATTGTATAAATAATATTTTGTTACAAGTTAAAATAAGTCTTTTAAACAAATAATTATCAAGTAATAAATTGAAGTTTGAAAGTTCTACATTTTTGTATTATTTTTCCTATAAATATATTAAACTTTTTTGTAATAATATCAACTCGTGTCATGTATAAAATAATACAAACGTACGAAAATGTTTCAAATATCATATCTACTACAAAAAACACTATTTTAACTAACAACAAATTAAAAACTCATTACCCAAAGAAAATACTTTTCCGAAGACTTAATTAAGCAAAATTTTACTTGAAAACTTTTAAAATAATTGTAAATACATTTGGCGCATTTTAAAATGAGATAAAAACGTAAAAGTTTTTCAACTTACAGTAAATCTTTTGTAGTTGGGAATATTTAATCTTATCTATCATCAATTTAGTGATAAATCAAGTCCAGTTTTTACAAACATTAAAATTTTAAATAAAAAATTTAAAAGATTTCTCTTCTTAACATTTAAAACAATTATTTTTGTAAACCTTTTTTGATTGAATAAAAATTTATAAAATTTTAGTTCAACTTTTTTAAGTTTATGGTTTTCTATAAACTTTAAGATTGAGTTTACATAAACAGTGGTTTTAACCACATTAAAAGTTCACTTAAAAATATCAATATACTATTTATTTGTATTTGACACAAAAAACAAACGTTTTTAAACTTTTTTAGTGTTCAACCTAGACAAAAAAAGAGACATTTTTAAACATTTAAAGTTTACATCAACACATAAATAAACATTTTCAATTTAAGTTTTATTCATCAATAACATTTAAAATGCTATTTCCTTAGAAAAGTTCAAGACAGAATGTCATTGAGTTACAACAACAATACAATAGATAATCCTAACAATACAAACTACTACACAATACTTACAAGAAAACATTAAGAGAAAAAAGAGAAATGGTAAGAAAAATGAGCAATGGGGAAAAAATTACTACAATTATATTCGCTGCTCGAGTTTTAGAAAACAGCTGAAAATAAAATGTTGTGTTTCTACATTGCAACATATGCATACGCGGAAATAGGAAAAAAGCGTTTAATTATTAAAAGTTTTTATTCCAGTTTAAAGTTGTTAGTTTTTATGAATTTTCAAGTTGGATAATGTCTAGAAAATATTTTTAAACTTGCTAATAGAGAAGAGCTTAATATGTTACTACAAGAAAGTGTTTATTTTTTAAATGCTAATAGAGAAAATATTTTTCACGCAAAGAAAGTGATTTTATTTATAAGTGCTAAAGAGAGAATGTAGCTTATATTCTAACGCAAAATGGATATTTTTATATTTATATATTTTTGCGTATTATGCAAAACAAGTTAAGAAATTTTTTTTTTTTCAGTTTTATTTTTAATTAATAGTGAGAGAAATGAAAAAAAAAACATTTGTAAAGTTTTTAAAAAGAGGTAATTGTGAGCACTAATATAAGACTAGTATTACTGTTTCAAAAGTTTTATTTTGTGGAATTTGAAGTTTTATTAATTGATATTTAATTTATTTTACACAAATTTTATATTAATAACTTTGAAACAGTTTTGAGTTTTTTCATAAATAAACTTTTACGGAGTTTTAGTGCAATAATTCATTACTTTTTAGTTTGAAACTGGAGTTCAACTTCAAGAAAGAAAATAATATTTTACTTTTTATTACTTCCAACAATAATAAACTTCCAATGTTTTCATTTTGAAATTTCCAGACTATTTTTTGTTGAAAATTATGGGAGTTCAACGACAATTAATGGCTCAAATAAAAACTTTCAATAATAATTCAGCTATTGAAGAAATTTATTTATAAAACGTTTATAACAGGAAACTACTTAGACTCAAAACGCTGTGACGCATCATATTATTCAGTATTGCTTCTCGCTTTTAGCAGATAGCAGTTGTAGTAAAAATTTTAAAAAATCAGCTGTTTTTATTAATTTTAATTTTGAGATTTAGACACTCTAATATTATGACGCATATTATTATTCGGTTTTTTTCTCGCTTATAGTAGATAGCAGATAGCAGTAGTAGTACAACTTTAAATTATTTGCTGATTTTATTAATTATTTTTAAACTTTGTGACTTATTTACTGTTTTAATTTTAATAGCTTTGTAGTGTTATTTGACAAAGTTTTTGTTTTCATCAAAACAACAACAATAATGCAGTAACAGTTTATAAAAACTACTGTCAACAATTTTATGTTTTCAGCTATTTTTATTAATTTTGTGAGTGAGATTATCTTCAACTTGTAATTTTTGCCACAACTAAAAAAAAAGTTGTTTATTATTACTGACAACAATTTAAATTATTTTTTCAGCTGCTTTTAACAATTATATTATTATTTGTGTGATTAATGGTCCAGTATGATTTAATCCAGTTTTAGCTCGAGTTATGTTAGTTTATCTTTTACGTTAATTACTTAATCATTGGTTTAAATATAGAATTAAAATTTTAAGCTTTTAAAAGCTTTTTACTATCTAAAAACTAAAAAAAATTATTAGTACTAACTGCTTTTATATTTAATTATGCTTATAATTACTTATGTTGAAAATATTTTGTGATTTTGACTAACACAAAAATCCTTAACAACTTTTATTGATTTTAAGTTTCAGAAGGTTTTTTTTGTTTTTTTTTTACATATCTGACTACAATTTATGCTTTTAAAATGATAACAGTTTTTTTTACAAAAGACAGTACAACTTTTTGATTTATATTAATGCATTTTGTATATGAATTTCTATAATTGCCTATGAATTTGTTTTTAATATGCAATTAAATGCTCGCAACAAGTTTTTATTTCAAAAGTGTTTTTCTCTTGAGGTCACAAGACAACACAGTCATTTCATGAGTACAGTAGAAAAAAATTTAATATAAGTTTTAAGGGAAAGTTATTTTCAATTGCATTTTGATAAATTAGCTAGCAAGAGTAGAAAGTTGTTTTTTTTAGAAAGAAACTTAGTGATAAGATTCATTTAGCTTAAATTTAGTAGAAACTATAAACTGTACATAAGTTAAATAAACTGTTTATTAATTTTTAGTAATTTATAAATAAATAAAAACAAACTTCAAGTTCACAGCAGCGTATTTCAACTTTTCGTTTTTTCTCGTGAAGCAAAATTTCTGCATTTGGTTTTTTGTCAAGTCTGTTTAAATTTAATTATTTTTTATTAAATTAATTTAATTTAATTAAAGTGTTTTAAACTAACATAATGTATCCAAGTTTAACAAACGTTTACTACAATTATTAAAAAAAATCAAATTAATTAATTTATAGAATTTATTTTAACTTAATATACTTTTACATTACCTTATATATAAACTACCTACATTAGATTTTTTTAGTAATATTAAATTTTTTTAGGCACTTTTAACTTTTTAGATATATTTTAGTTGTTATGATTACTTGTCATTTAATAAAATACATTTTTTTAATATTTTCATACATTGATAAATAAATTTGTGTTCAAAGGTTGGTACGTTTAGTTTTATTTTGTTTTTATTTCAGTTAACGTTATTTCATTCCATGTAAACAAGATTTTTAAATATTTGTTTTATGTTTACAACATAGAGTTGTGTTTAAAAAGGAGAACAGCTTTTCTTTGAAGTTAAAAAAAACTCAAGTATTATTATAATTTTGTTAAAATAAATAAAACTCGTTCTTTGAACAAAACTTTGGAAGTTAAGAAGCATTTTTTAATTCATGACTGACAACTTAGATTTTGTTTAGCATTTTTTTGGAAAATAACTTGTTCAACTTGTCTTATCTTTGGAAAGTTATCAAACTTAAAACTTTTTTAACATAAAAAAAATTCAAACATTTGAACCGATGTAGAAACTAATTTGAAGCTTTTAAAAACAAAACTTGTTTTCTATTAATAACCTGATACAAGTTTTTATTGAACTTTACTTTTATTCAATTTTATTTGTTGTTCAAAAAAAAAAAGAAGTTTGACTATGTGAATTCTGAAAAGAGCATTAAATATTAGAGACAAATTTTCAAATTGTTTTCTACAAAAAAGAGAGTTGTAAGCTTATTGATTTTCAACCCCCTGAGTCAGCATACTTAATGTATTTGTAAAATAAATTTCAAGACGATGACATTAATTATTTCTGTATTTATAATATTTTTTGCTTTATAAGGATTGTGTCCTAACTTTTAGTAATTTACATTTATTTAATATTTACGTAATAATGTACTATATAAAAACTTAAAAATTACATGTTTTTATTATTTGTAACAAACATAATTGGCTTATCAGTATTTACAGTAAATTAGATTGAAAAAATACTTTAATTAGTTCTTTATCATTTCCTGATTTGATAAGTTATACAGTTTTTTTTTTTCCTTAATTTATTAATTTGTCAGTTCTTTATTTAAAATTTACTAAATAATCCACCTTTGAGCCAAGCTCTCTTAATTATTTGCTCTTATTATTTACATCATTGTAAAAAAAAAACAATCTTGAATCAAATTTCATGAATTGCTTGTCAGTGTTGTAAGTGTCTTACTAATTGTATTACAGAAATCTACATATAAACAAAATAATATCTTTTTGTCGAATCAAGTTCCCTGACTTGCTAAAAACTACTTCAACTTTTTATTAATCACTAAAAAATCAATCAAACTAAAATTAACTTACCTGACTTGGTTGTCGGTACTAACTTGTTATATCTACTAGTTCTATTTATTTATCAAATAATATCAAACCTCAAACCTACACTTACACATCACTCTTTTATATCAAAAAATTAACTTTATATAATTAATTACTAAATTAAAAAAAATATCCTACCTCGAATCAAGCTCTCTAACTTTCTCATCAGTTTTTTAACCTAGTTATACATTACACATCAAAAATAAGCTATATATACTTTTAAATACTAAAAAAATAATATCAAACCTCGAATCAAGCTCTCTGACTTGTTCATCAGTCTTGTAGTCGACCCTGTCTTTAGCCCTTCTGACGGTGGACAGATTTCTCTGGATGTAGCCGTTGGTACCACTACCCCTGGCCGTAGAAAGCCCTATTCCGTTGTAAGACATTATTTATATTAACGTCTGTAAAAAATAGGTTAAAAAAAAGTTATTGGAATGTGCAGATGAGTAATTTTTAGTCAGAAATTGAAAAACAAAATTGAGAAATTGATGAACACAATCAAAATTCAGCTGGATTCATTGCAACTTTACTTACGCTACATGGTTAGTCTGAAAGAAGATAAAATTCTAAAATGCTAGTACAAATGAAGCTACAAAATCTTGTTAGGTATTTTTAACACAAAACATTAAAGTAAGTAGCAAAAAATGGTCAAACTCAAATGGATTAAGTTTTTAATATGATGATAGATAAAATGGAATGTAAAAGGCATATTGAAAAAGACACATTAACTGATTATTTAAATAAGAATGGTAAAAGTTATTAAATCATGATTAAGCACACATATATCATGTTAAATAGATTTGTCAAGATTTGAAGTACAATTACAACTTTATAGTTTAAAATCGTTTGGGTATAGTTTTACAAGTATTAACACTAAACATAGTACAAAAGTATGTACACACTATTTTGTAATAACATAATAGAAGTTATAATACTATAAACCTACTTTAGTTTTAAAATATATCAACTCATTTGTTAGTAGTAATTTTAACGCAATATTTATTAAAATTTTAGTCAAATGGTACATTTGAATATTCCTACCACTATTTAATTCTTACAACTAATTAACATTTTTTAAATAATTAAAACACCTGAATAAAGATATCAAAATAATAAAAATTTTTATAATCAATTTATAAATGATAAACTTATTACTTATACCAATTGGTGAATAAATATTGTATAAAGCTCACTAAATTTCTTTTAAAGGTGTTTAATGTTCATATATATAGCTACTTAACTTTTTTCAAATAACTAAAACCCCATAAAACTTGTCCTAAAAGCAAGAAACTTTACATTATAAAACAACTGGATTTCTCGGTTCTTACTATCCCAAGTCTCTTTTCCCTTGCAAGCTCCAAAACAAGGTAGTCCAAATACTTGGTCAACAGCTGAACTTCTTCATTTTCAGGTTGGACATCCAGCCATTCACCTGACCACTCTAATGCTTTCTCATAATCTTTGAGCCTGAGATAGATGTACACGATGTTAGAAACAAACAACACTGTTTTGCTGTCACTTTTGCGTACCCTCGGTTCAATGAAGTTGAATTCTTGTATCAAGTAGTTCAGACTATTCCAAAGTCCATGTCCTAGTCCAAAGTCGCGAGAGTCCTTACTAAAACCATCAACCGGGGCCAAACCGTCTTTGTTCCCTCTTTTCAGATATCTTTCAACTGGGTTCATTTTGATGTTACTTATAAATAATTAGTTTAACCTAAAATATAGTTCTTAATATTAGACTGAGAGCAAACATTATTTGGAATTGACTATTACATATATGGGAAATTCTCAGTACAACTTTGTTAAAACAGTACAACTTAAGATATTTTACATATTGTAATTACAATAACTTATTATACACTCATATGACATTTAAATAAAGAGCTAATCTTTTATATTTTTTATTTTTTTGTTTAATTTTACTATTAACAACTTTTATAGCATAGTGGTAAAAAGGTATGATTAGTAATTAGAGAAAATGATTGGGGATTAGATATAAGCATCACTAGTATAATTTTTATGGTTTTTAATGAAGAAAAATAGTAAAATTAGGGTATTACAAACAATATTGAGCTTAATATTAGTAATGCTACAAAAAAAGTCTAACTTTCTTTTATTAGTAATTATTTTTTTATAGAAATTTTTAACTGTACTTGTTGAAGTTAATTTACCTCAAGTTACTTTATTTATACAAATAAAGTTTCAGGCCAAATTTATTATCAGAAAATTTTACACATTAATAAATAATTTAAATTTGTTTAAAAATAGCAAAATAAATACTAAATTTTAATTATAAGTACATTAGGATTTTTTTTTAATTGATCATCAAGTATATGGTCAGATTGTTATTTGTATTGCTCTTACCAGAATGATGATACAAACTACTGTTTGGATGGGTAAAACCAATTATAAGCTAAAACCGCAAGTACAAATATGAAGAACTTTTTCAAGTTGCTGCCAGACTCTGGAGAACTTTCCATTTTTGTTGGGTCACCTTTTGTGAAATAACTCATTATTGAAAAATCATCTTCATTATTTGCAGGGTCCAATTTAGATGGATGATTACGAAAAGCCAAATACTCTTGGACATCTTTTGCCTTTTTGTTGTCGGGCTGCAAATCAACCCACTTTTTCGACCACAACTCAGCTTGTTTTAACTCACCAATCTGAATGTGAATGATGGTGATTTTTGCCAAAAGTTGCGGGAACTTGACCTCATTTTGAGGGTCTTCGTTGTGCAATTCAATAAATAGGTTCAAGCTGTCCCTTACAAGAGATTTGGTGTCCTGCATGCAGGAGGCCAGGTTGTATTTGTTCTCAGCACTTTTGTTATTTCTGTACTTCTGTTCTGCTTGCTTGATGTTGTGATTTGGTTTTAGATTGGTAGAATTGTGGATCATTTTTATTTATGTAAATTAGTTCTCTGAAAAGCTGGAAAAATTGATTATGTAGTACAAAGTAATTAAAAAGCAGTATTGAGTATAGAATGCATAACTATAAAACAGGTTCAATTATTAAAAAATGTTCAAAATATAATTATAATAACATGATGGTAAGTATAAGGCACATTATTAGTTTGATTAAACATTACTGATTTGATTGTTAATTATGATTTGAAAGACAAAAATTAATTCAAAATAAGCCTAATTTTAGTTTAATATTTTGGTAACGTTTTTGCTGAACTATGCTGAAACTTTAATGATTTTATACAAAGAAAAACCAATCTAATACTTAGTAGTTAATTCATTTTAATTTATTTAATTATTCAATAACTACATTTTGAGATTTGTTAATTCAATTTGATACTTTATTTTAAAAACTACAACCAACTTATGTTAAGGACATAGGGGGTTGTAAAAAGTAAATCACTTTTTTCACAATTTGATCTTAAATTTTGAAGTTTTAACTAAGCTACAAGATGCTTTTTACAAATTTTAAAATTCATAACAATTTTTGAGACATAGCCGGTCAAATTCAGAGGCAAAATTATAGGTTCTTAAAGGTTCAGTATTGAGTATAGAATAGAAATAAGACTAAATTGGGAGAAAGTTCATTATTTAAATTTATAACTATTTACTTTTTGAAAAGATTAAAAGCCAACAAAGCTAGTCCAAGTAACAAGAAATTTTTCATAGTAAAATAACTGGATTTTGTAACTTTTTCTTTTACTTTTGGTTCATCATGAGGTATGATATATTCAAAATCTTGGTTATTCCAAGATTGATTATACTGAACAATTTCATGCTCATACAAGTTATCTATTCCTTGATAATTCTTACTAGCTTTTTCTTTTCTCTTGTTTTTGTTCTTTTTTTTGTTTTTATTTCTAGGTTTTTGAGGTAAAGCTCGATTATGCTTACTAGCTTTGTCATCATAATACTCTACAACCTGATTATTTCTACCAGCGTTGTCATCATAATACTCTACAACCTGATTATTTCTACCAGCGTTGTCATCATAATGTTCTACAACTTGATTATGCTGAGTTTCAACCGTGATGTTATCATTCAAATTCGAATAGACTTTATTAGCCTCTTCATTTTCAGGTTCTAATTTCAGCCACTCTTCTAGCCAATATTTAGCATTTTCATAATCCTGAAGCATGAGATTTAAGTAAACTATGTTAGACAGAAGATTTAATGACCTGTTCGTTTTCTTTTTACTTTTATTTGTTCCTTGTTTTGCTTTTATTTCCAAGTTTTCGTCGTAAAGTTCAATGAAGCTATCCAAACTGAACTCAAGGTCTTGTTGGTTGTCATATGTCATTAAATGTCGAGCCAAATTTTCTCTGTTGTCTGTCAACCATTTGTCAGCTTTGTCCATTCTTCTTTTTGTTGGTTTTCTTTTTTGTAGAAACTTTTCAATTGGGTCTGTTGTGTGGTTACTCATACTAAATATAATGACCCTGAAAAAAACTTAAATATTAGACCTGAATAAAGATATCAAAAAAAAATTTCAACAATCGTTTTTATTGAATAAATTTATATAATGTTTAAAATATAAAAAGTTAAGTTTTATGAGCTACAACAGTTATTTAAAAACAGTATGAGAAGCATATCAAAATTTATTTTTAAATATTAATCAAAATGGAATTGTTTGAAAATTGTTTTATTTTGTAAAAATAGTATGCAGGACTCAAATTTCTAGTCAAAAAACACTGCACAATTTTAAATTAAGATTAATATTGCAATACTAGTTTATATAAAAAGATAAAAACAAAACACAGTCTAATACACAACTTCATGATAGAGTTTCATAAAATAAATCATGCAATAAAATAAAAAGTTGTTTTTCAGACGCCAGGCAAAGTTTGAAAACAAACTCCTCTCAGGCAAGGAACAAATTCAGAAATTTTTAGAGCTAGCTATCAGAAAATAAATGGTCTTGTAGAGGGCACATCAAGAAAATTACTTTTCTTTTTGAGCCAAATGACAGAAAACATGGAAGGCAGAAGCAAGTGCCGAGAAAAGAAAATCAAATATTTCAAACAAAATATACCCAGAATCACTTTTTCAGAGCTTTTGACAGCAACATTGCCCCAGCAGCAATTCCCAGCCCCAGCGCCAACCCAGTACCACCGACAGTCGCCGCTTCCCTGTACATCTTCTGCCTCTTCAGCTCCTCAGCGTGCTGCTTCAGCTGCGCAATCTGCCTGTTACCCGGCTCGACAGTCAGGAAGGCCTCGCAACACCTCACAGCTTCGTCAAACTCGTTCAGCTTGCAGTAGGTGAAGGCGGTGAAATAAGTGTAGTCTCTCTTCAACTGCTCGTCCTTTGTTTCATAGTACAACTGCTTCAGCAACTGAAGCCCGTTTTCCCAGTCTTGCTTGTACCTTGATCTTATTAATAGCATGACGTACTCGAATGATGTTTCGCTTGACACTTGTCCTAATGCTGCCTCCTGCTTGTACTTGGCTTCTACTTGTTTCAGTTTTTCCGGGTTGCACACCTCGTTTAGCAATGAGTCCATTTTGATTTGTGACTTTTTAGATTTACTTAAAACTGCAAAATATGATGGTACTTATTATTGATGAGATTGATTGTAGGCATAGGTAGTAAACAACTGTAAATATAGTTAAAAATATATTAATCTAACATTATCATGTTATTATGCTTGCATATCTTAATTAAATTTACTATTTTAAACAAATAACAAAACTAGTAAACAACTAAATTGTAACTTGATTTAAAGTTTGCACTTTAACTTTTCTGTGTATCAAAACTTCTTTTACAAATAGTTATGTTTAATATTTTCACAGAGATTTTATAAAATAATTATATGCCTCCAAAGAGACATCAAAAAAATGTTCTACAAAAATCTATTTTAATTTACAATTTTCCAGAGATAATATAAATACTACAACTTAAAAAATGCCTCCAACAAAGCCATCAGGAAAATCATCATCAATCAGAAACCGCAGGGGTGTGAGAAAGAACCTGAAAAGTTCCCCTATAGTGAAAATAGACGAGATTGCAAAGAAAATGAACAAGAATTGCATGTATGAGCTGTTGATGGGAAACATGACAAACATGGTCAACATCAAATGCTCGGTCGGTTGTTTGAGTACTTTTGAAAAGACAAAAAGTTGAATATTGATCTAACATTTAAATTTTGAGTAAAATACTTGAAGCATGTTACTATGTTCTTAGCCATGAACTATTTAATTATTTTCATATAGATAACAGTTTTGCATTTCATTTATACTTCAA
Organism: Thalia democratica; assembly: GCF_965202585.1. NCBI lineage: Eukaryota > Metazoa > Chordata > Thaliacea > Salpida > Salpidae > Thalia > Thalia democratica. The sequence goes on along the minus strand of NC_139167.1, from coordinate 100,232,970 downwards.
GTTTTAAATAATGTAACAAACTTATATATAAGGAACGCTAAATCAATAAATTAATTAAAATTAAAAATTATATTGTTGAGTTATTGTTTAAAATGTGGGCGCTTTTTACTTTACATTGTACTTATTAAGGTTTCTGCTATCTAAGGTGTGAAATAATTCAATCAAAATTTACTTTTAAAGAACCTGTACTGGCAATAGTAATTAATGTAACAATTATTCACAACACTTATATAAGTTATATAAATAAGGTTACATCTTTCTCATGAAACACAACATAATTTCAGAAAGTTTTTATTATTAAAGAGACAAAAACCAGAATATTTTAGTAGAACAAAAACTGTCATGTGAGTACCATTTGTAACTACATAAGAAAACTTAGTATTTATAGTATAGTGTTTATTAAACTTTCTAAAATGTTTAATAAATTTTTACCATTATAAGGCTATTACTAACTCTAGTGTACTTAATCTTAAGTACATAGACAATTTCAAACTTTGCCAAAAAAACACCAGATATTTAACAAATATTTTCTTAGGTTGGAGATGTGAGCTCAGTGGGAGTTGGCGCAAGTGAAAACTCAGCCAAACTTGCCAGTGCCAAAGCTCTGTTGCAAAAAATAGACACAGTTGAAAGTGATCAGATACCGGAAGTTCACCCCATTGACCAACTCAATCAAATTGCAGGTGATAATTATTTATTTAATTACAACAATTTAAAAGAGTTCTTAATTTTAGGTAAAAATAAATAGGCTTTTCTTTAAGTAGCTCTAAAGTAACAACTCTAATCAGTCTAATTTATTACCAATTTAGTTATAACTAAAGAACTCTAACCGAGTTAAAAATTATTTTATCACTGAATTGAAATTAAATTAGGTGAGAAAGGGTGGAACGTTCCTGTTTACGAGGAGCAACAGTCGCCTAGTAACCATGAGGTTGTCGTCAGGTGCAAATTGGGTGACCACGTTGAAGAGGGCACTGGTCTCACCAAGGAAAGTGCAGAGTTTATTGCGGCTGGGAAAATGTTGGAACTAGTTTTGTCTTCAGTTCAATGATATTTGATTGATTGTATGTGTAAATAGAATAATGTATCAATTAGTACTTTTGTAAGTATTTTTGTATAAAAAGGTAAAATTACTACTCAGTTAAATGTGTTCAATGATATTTAGTTGGTGAATTTTGTGTGAATAAAATAATATTTTAATTAGTACTTTTGTAAGTTTTTTTTTGTGTTTAAAAAGTTAAAATTACTACACACCATAATGATAAGAAATTAGTTGTTTTTGTACAAATTGTATTGTTGCTTTTGAAATATACTTTTGTTTTTAATGAGGTTAAACTACTACTCAGTTAAGGGTGTATTTTTCTTTGAACATTTTAGAGTAAAATGCAGTTTCATAAATGTTGTGCTTTAAAATATTTTATATTTTGAACTTATCGATTGTGAAAAAACTACTGACATAAAGTTTGACCAATTTGTACATTTAAACAGATTATTTTTTTTAATTTTAATACTCTTTTAAATACAAAATTTTTATATGACATTAGCTTTTTATATCTTTATTGATGTTCATACCATTATTAACAGTTTGACCAAATTATACAAGTTTTAAAGCAGTTAGTTAGTTTTGTTTAGTTATTTTATGTACAATGACTTTATCAAACATTACTTAAACATTTTGACCTCTTTTTTTCTATTTATGTATTTGGAGGTATCTATTGTGTATCTTTATTTTTAACAATAAATGTAAATATTACCATTTTTGTTGTAAATTGTTTAAAAATATTTAATGTAAATATATTTTAGTGTAGTGTGTTTTAAGAGCTTAAATATTACCATTGTAGGATACCTCCATATAATAAAATTTCAAACAATTCAAAATTATACACTTTTTAAGGGTTTATTTGTGACCATATGAATACTAAACATTTTTTATATAATTATATTGTGCACGAGAACTGAAATATATCAAGCAAAACAGTAAATTTTATTTTTATTGTATCTGAAAATCAAAGCTCAATCAAACTATTTTTAAATCAAGAATAACTTGTTAGAAAATTTGATATTATAGGTAAAAATAGCTAGATAATTATGTGAAAATATTTCTATTTTAAAATAATTTCAATCAGATAATTCTCACTTAAATTTAAAAATAAATCTTAGATGAGAGTCATAACTATTGAACAGTACATATGGGGATGCATGACTATTAAAATTTGGACAATTAAAACTTGTAAAAAAATTTAAGGGCCACAGCTCAAAAAGTAGTATATGTTTTTAAAAAAAAATTGTTTAAGTAAATCCAATTAATATCTACAAACCATTTTTTGTTTTGAAAAATTTTGAATACTTCTTAAGATATGGTTTATATAATATTCTAAATATATTAATTTTTTAGTAGTTTTTGAATCTCTTTATCAATATTTTTATTCCAATTTTTTGCTGTCATAATCTGATTAATTAAACCTACAATGTTTTTATTTTTTTCAAAAATATTTTGGTTTTTAATTGTAGCCCTTTCAACATTTTTTAAAGAATTTGAGTTGTCCAAATTTGAATTGTCTTATAAGCACATATGGTAGGTTTGACTATATTACTAACAAAGTACAATAAAAATTATTAACAGTAACAAATTAAGGGATACAACATTTGTTTGTACAATAGTTAACATTGACCTGAATAATAAAAGTAGTTTTATCATAGTATTTAGTATTAAATGTTGTTTTAGAGTAAAAAAACAACTTATTTTTGAGATAACTTAATTTTTATAGAGATGGTATAACCATATTGATAGGGATTTTTAATGACAACTTTTTTTAGAACTTAAAATTGAAAAAAATTTATGTCATTCCACATTTTGAATTTTTAGGAAACATTGTCTTAAAAATTACAAGCAACTTTTAAAGTTTTTATAACCAATATATCAACATTAATTTTTTGTTTTCTTATGGTATCTGTATGTAAAAAAGTCTAAACTATACAAAGAAAAAGAAACTAATTGTAATCAAAAAGAAGTCACCATTACACAATGTCTTGAAGTCGGATTTTTTTCAAAAACTTGTTAACTGAAAATTAAAAAGTATAAAAAAAACAGTGTTTTTTCTCATCATTAATTTGTTACTACATCATAACTAATTTGCTACTGCTCATTGAAAATGCAGGGTTCTTTAAGTCAAATTTTAGGCTTAAGAGTGTAGGTTTTGATCAAATTTGCTTATAATTATTTTTGGATTAATTCCATTATGTCTCTAACAAGTATGAATAAAAGGGATTAGTTTCAGATTAAAAAATTTCTATATTTCTAATTTAATATAAACGAAAAAGTTATTATTGTGCAAGAAATTTGAAAAACTACATAAGCTTTTTTTATAGTACAGTATGTTTGAATTTTAAATTTACCCCTTTTACCTTAATATGCAAATAATGTGATGCAATGGCATTTAACAATATTAGACTAAACTTTGAGTTGACTAAACTAGTACAAAGTTCTACACGAAAAGTACTAACTAATAACTTATTATTAATTTAGCACTGAGAAGTGAATGAAAACAAATACTAAACAAATACTGCAATATACTGCAACAATTTTGCCCTTTATTCTTTTTTGTGTAATATCTATATTTAAATGTGTCATAACACAGTTTTGATGCTAATGTTGAATGAATTTTAAGAAATAGTGATAAATAAGAAAATAAGTTTTATTTTATTATAAACCCGGTAAGTTTAAAATGCTAGTTGGTGTTTAAAAAACATATGAAAACCGCTAAAAAAGCCTAATACTATTTTATCTCAGATTTGTAATACTATAATTTTAGTTGCAAACAAACTCAAACCAAAAATAACTTATGGCCATGATGGGGTCCAACACTTTTTTATAACTAAATCACTTACTATACAACTTAATCTTAATCTGTAGAGTTTTGTAACAAGCTACAACGTTTTCTACAAACTTTTGAATATTCAAACTAACTTTTAAGATGTAGCCGGTCAAAATCAGTGAGTACAATATGTTCCTTATTAAGTGAGAAAAATAAAACAGTGTTTAACTAAAAATCATAAAATACCTATCTTCCAAGTTTTTTGAGATAAACACCTCAAGTTTTAGGTAATGTTCCTTGCAATAGTTAGTAAAACATGTATTAACCTTTTTTTACAATTAAAAAAAATAAAAATTTTATAGCTATAAAACAAAATGAAATTTTGAACATTAGTTTGCTATTATACTTGATTAAAGACCAACAATGTCTTTTATTAAATACAAATTTATTTCAACAAACTTTATTCAGTGTGATAAAATTATAACAAAAAAATCTTTATTTTGTTACAATTGTATCACACTGATGAAAATTTGTTGTAATATAGTTGTGTTTAACAAAAGACCTTGCTTGTTTTTAAAATGAATTTTTTGTTTATCTTTGAAAAACTTCAAAATATATTTAAAAACCTAAAATTATTTATACACTATTTTTCTAAATGTTGCACGGAACTTTTACTGAAAGTTTGAGGTATTTATTTTAAAAACTTAAAGACATGTTTTTAGTGAAATAGTACATTTTCGCCTTTCTAGTTGGTACATCCCATAAAGAACATACTGAACTCTCAAACACTCTCTATCTTTGAATGCTTTTATCTCAAAAAACAATATTAAAATTTAACAAATGGTAAAAAGTAAATGGTAGCTTACTTATTTATGTAAATATTAACTTAAATAAAATTCTTTTACCCCCTCCCTTATGCCCTATTGACCTTTTTTAAGTTTAAATACATACTATAAAACAGCTTATAAGAATAATAATAAAGACTGATTACAGTCAGTTTTGCAAAATAATTTGGATATTTTTTATTCCTTTTTTTCAAGTTTAAATATATCTACTATATACTTAAAACAAATTTACCACAAACTTTTGTTACTGGCATTACTAAGAACAACGTGTAAGAAAATAGTTTTTATAAAGAAAAACATAAATATTATGAGCAATAAAACAAAAAAAACTTTTTTTGTTGAGTATTTGAAACAGTACTTAAATTTTTTTTCAACTCTACACCTACAAACTGTTAAATAAAAATATACTGAAAAAATTTAAAACAACTGCTCAAAAACTATAGTAAGTAGGAAATTGATTTTTTGTGAAATAGCCTATGGCCTTTCTTTACTTGTAGATAAGAAATTTTTCTGAGTTACAGATTAAATGTAAAAATATAAATATGTGTATACCAATTAGAATAGACAAAATAAAACTTGGTCATTTTTTATTTTAGTAATTGGTCTGAAGTTTGTTAAGTGTTCAAAAGGTTAAAATTAAAGCAGTATTTTGTACAGAATTAAACCTTTTATTCAGGAGGTTTATAAACAAATTAAAAAAACTGTACTATAGAATCAAAATTTAAAAGTTTTATTGAAACTCAATTATGAAGTACTTAGAACTACATAATTTATTTATTGTAAGTTTAATTTAATTAAATTTTAATACTATTAATAATCAATAATATAATCAGTAATTATTTCCTGATAGTAAAAATATTTTTCTTCAGGTTCAAGTTTATATTACTATGATTTTCATACATTAAAATACTAAAACAAATATTAGCTGTGATTATGTGAAAAATTTCAGTTCATGCATAATTAATCAACTCAGCTCAATAAAAGATGTTTTAATATAAATATTTATCTCACTGTAAAAAATATAATTCGAAAAATCTACATCTTGAACTATTTAAAAATAAATATTTAAAAAAAATTTTTTAATCAAAATTATTACAGCTGTATTTTTTTTCCATTACAAATGTATAAAACTTTTTGAACAATCAGAATGCCATATGTTGTTTAAAAACCCATCCAGATATATTTAAAGTTTACTCTTATTAATGTTAGCTTTACAGACATTTGTGTCAAAAGCAATATTAAAAGATGGTAATTTTATGTGTTATATTACATCTAAAACTAAATCATAATTCATTCAAAAATATACAGAGTTTTATTTTTATGAACTTTGCATGTTCAAATTTTTTAAATTCTAAAACACAAAAGCTACGAATCAATTCATTAAAATTCTATAAGTAAAAATTAAATTATTTATCCTTATAATATTTATGTATATTATACTTATATTATTAGTTTTACTTTAAATTTTTGATTCAGCAAAGTAAATAAAGTTCTAATATTAGCATATATCAAGTCCATATTTAGTTAATGAATTTTATGTTATGAAAAACTAATATAGGCCCTTATTTCAAGTTTTAAGTATATATGATGAAACTTTTCAAAGTATCAGAATTAACCAAATACAGAGATAGATATGATATGAAATAAATTAGGGACATGATTTTTTTTTCAATTTATCAAACTTGAAAAACCTCTAACTTAACTAAAATTTGATAGTATCCTTTTTTGTGAATTCTAATAAGTTTTTGAGATATATATAAAGCTCAAAAGTCAGAAATCTTGATAAATTTATTATGTCATTATGGAAGGACAAAAACAAAAGGATAGAAAAGTTTATATTTTTCACTACAGTTTACAAACAAATATTTGCAAACTTTCTTAATCTAACAATGGTAGAGATTAGTAAATTGTTTTAATTTTGAATAAAAAGTTTTTCTTTGCTTTTTGTCACATTTTTTTTCTTTTTTCTTATAACGCAAGAAAAAATTTCCTATGTTTGGATTAACTGCTTTAAAATAAAAAAGAATATCACTTTTTTTTTGGAAAATAGGCAACTAAAATTTTAAAGTTCATACTTTTGTTTTGGGTAGATTTGTAGATTTTAACAGGATTAATGTTTGTAAAAATATTTTTTCAATGTATTCTTAATTTTATTCAAATTCTAAAAGGGTAGAAATACAACTGTACAACAAACAAAACCATTCAAAAATTCATAGTACAAAGTTGTACAAGTTATTAGTTTAGATAATTTAGCATAAAAAATAAATAAAATAAAAACAAAGTCTACTAGTTACCTATAGTTTAAACCAAACATCAATAAACTATGTCAAGCAGAATTGTTTGCAGGGTTGCCACTTGTTTTTTCAAAACATTTTCCAGGTTTTCCAAATTTCTTCCAGGTTTTCCAAATTTCTTCCAGGTTTTTTTAGGTACATATTTTTTGGTCTATTGAAGTTTAGAGTTAATTTTAAGGTAAGAAACTGTGTTGAATAGTTTAAAAACATTGAAATTATACTGTAAAGCTACTTTAATGTGTTTTTTATTAAAAAAAAATTTGATATTGACAAAAATTTTTTGTGTGTATGATAGATTTTTTGAGTCAAATTGAAATTTCACTACTGAACATAATAAAATTGTCAAAATTCAAAGTTTTCTCAGATTTTTTGTTCAAAATTCCAGGTTTTTCCAGGTAAAGTTGCAATCCTGTAATAGGTTTATTACTTTCTTATAAACTTTCTGTAATTCATTTGCTAATTGCAGCTTTCTTTTTCTTTGTTAATAGCCTTTTTTAATAAACTAAACAAACTGTAATTCATTTTTACATCTCTGTTGGAAAAGATTCAGCCATATTTATGTTGACCTATAAACTTGAGACAATTTTGTTATTCAGTTTAATTTGGAAATACATATTTAAAACTGTTTGAAGTTTCTATAAAAACCAACATACTAATTAAATTTGGTTTGTCCTGGACATGACATTAAACTGTATCCTGGTGTATGACTTGTTAACTGAAAGGTTTTTTCTTAAATCAGGTCCTTGGACCCAACTTTAAAAGTTTTTTTTTCGTTTAAATTGCCTTTTAATTTTTAAAATACTTGAAAATAAGTAACAGATAAAATAATTTAAATTTTTTTAGTAGTTAAAATAGCAAAGAATAAGCTTTTGTTTAAAAATATCATTTTTAGACCACCATAGCATAGACAATAATGAAACAGACTAATTTAATTTGGAGAAACTTCAAATTTAAGCTTATCAAATATTGACATAGTGAAGTTCAGTTATTTAAATTGAGTGCATTTTTTTCTATACAAGAACCCTCCTGTACTTATTTCATTAATGCCAATGGTAATAAAACCTTAAAATTTTATGATACTTAAATTTTCAGTAAAATTTAATAAAATAAACAAACTGATGAATAATCTATAAACTTATACCTGAGTTGGACTTATTTATTATTAACTTTTGTAATCAGACAAATTTATGTTTCTACACAAAAGCTGGCTTCTTATTCTATAATTTTGTTTAGTTCAGGTCCTAAATTAGCTTTTACAATTTTACAAATTATTAGCTCTTATTTCAAGTTTAGCAATAAATTTGAGAAAAGTCTTTAAAATAGTAGATTAATCTTAAGTTTACATTAATGTAAACACTGTTTAAAGTTAATAAGTTACTAGTGTCTTTAATAAAACTTCACAAAAACTTTCTACAAGTATTTTATTAAAAGTATAACACTTGTACTTGCAAATTGTACTTGCTTTAATAAATTAGCACAAAACAAATTGTACAACATCAAATACTTAAATCAGCATTTAAAACAACTTTTTAAATAACATAGCAATTGTATAAAAAGTACACTCTTAAAAACAACACCAATTTTTCCTTCTTTTTCAGATACATTTTTGTACTATTTTTTCAGTAAAAATGCAGTACTATTTTGAAAAACAACTTTTTGGAACTTATGGAAAAGGCTTAAAAGCTGTCCTGCTGACTTAATTGTTGTAACAAATGCTTATACAAGCTTGACCTTGGAAAATCAAATGACTTACAACCTAACAATAATTATTTCAAAGCTTTTATTTTGTTATAACATTGGCAATGAAATACAGCTTCAAGTTTCTATTAGAATAAATAAAATTATTTTAGTTATTTATTTAATTATCTAGAGATTCTATTTATTCAAGCCATATTAAAAATATGTATTAGAACAAAAAACTTGAAAGAATTATTGTTTGGTTATATTTCATTTGACAGTCTGTACTAAAGCTTTTGTACAGAAGTATTGTAATTTGGAATTTGTTTTTGACAACCGCTTTTACTGTACTTGATACAAAAAAACTAAAATATATAAGTTGATTTATAAACTATTATGTATGTAACTCAAGTATAACATGCTAACTGTGATATATAATATATTCACAGATATTCACATAAATTAACATCATTGTTGCATTAATGTTACCAAAATGCTAATAATAACCTCGAAGCAAATAATCTTAAAGCAAATAACCTTGACAATCACAAAATAATCCAGCTTGAATTTTAGATGTTTTTTCAAAACTATTTAATTTCAAATATATTATCATTTGAAACATTTTGGTAATATGACAAAATATTAATCATATGAAATGCCGAAATTAAATAGAATTTTTTTTGATACTGATATCAACTGAGTATAACACTGATTATAAACATAAGTAAATATTCATAAATTTTAGTTAAATTTTGTTTATATAAATTTTAGTGAGTAATTCAAACTTTGAAAAAAATTTTAACGCTGTTAGATAATGCAGTGACCAGTCAGTGGGATTGCATGTATATTTATTAATTGCAATGTCTGTAAAAACATGCTTTGAAATTTAAGCTTATGGATTTTCCTCAGGGTTGCCACTTGTTTTTTCAAATTTTTTCCAAGTTTTCCAAATTTCCTCCAGGTAGTACACATTTTTGGGTCTATTATTAGTTTAAAATTAAGTTTAAGGTAAGAAACTGTGTAAATAGTATAAAAACATCAAAAAGATACTATTAAGCTACTTTAAATGTGTTTTTTAAGAAAAAAATGTGATGAGGACAAAAATTCTTTATCTATATGATAGATTTTTAGTCTCAAATCAAAATTTTACTACTTAAAATGTTAAAACTGTTAAAAATTTCCAGGTTTTTCCGAATATTTTTCAAAATTTCTAAAATTCCAGGTTTTTCCAGGTTACAAAGTAAAGTGGCAACCCTGTTTTCCTACACTTTATAGTTTAAGTAAATTTTATAGTCAATATTGTTAAGTTAACTTTGTGAGTATTTGCTAAATGACAAACAACTTAGTATTTTATTGTTTGAAAAAGCTTTTTTTCTTAGTTTATTTTTGTTATATAACTGACAAGTTATTAAGCTAACACATGACATAACTGTGGTTGCTTAATTTTTGCAACAAGAATTAAAAAAGAATAAAAAGTGAATACTGATGTTTCTTCACTTAAAATTTACTATTTAATATCAAATTCTTAAATATACAAATTTAAAATACCATTTAATTCTTAATTATCTGTTTAAGGGCTTAGGGGAGGTATATCACTTTTTTCACAACTTGATCTTATTTCAAAAAGTTTTAATAAGCTACAAATTCCTTTTACAGACTTTTACAGATAATTATCTCAAAAAACGTAGAAGGAAATAGATTTTTAGTGATTTTTAATTAATACTTGGGTTTTAGTTTGCACCTCCCATAAAAAACCCATTGTACTCTCCAACTTTGACCAGTTATACTTTAAAAACTAGTTTAAATTTTTTTAATCTGTAAAAATAAAGGTGTGTAAATTAATATTTTATTTACAACCAGGTTTAGGTGTCTGTAAAAAGAAACTTTTAGCTTAGTTAAAACTCAACTAAGTAAGATCAAATTGTAAAAAAAAAGTGATTTACCTCCATCCATGCCTTTAATAGACTGACACATGTTTGTGAATAAGATTTTTTTTTTAATTATAGGTATATTGAAACTAACAGATAAAACTGAAAAGTTAGTCTCCCTATTTTATCTTAATATCTTATTTTACCTTAATGGAGTAAAATGCAGAAAGTAAAAAGTAGCTTTTTATACAATGATTGTACATTTAAGGGTGGTAGATGTATTTACAAGATTGTCCTGGGCAAGATGTTAAAAGGTATCCATGGTGTAGAACTTGATAACTGAAAGGTTTTTTATTGTGCACCATGTGCTGTGACCAAATACTTCAAGTGCACTTTTTTACAGGTATTTAATAAATATGCTGATTTTGTAGCTTTTAGCTTCTCTTATATTAAATAAAGTTTTGTAAGTCTTCTGAACAATTAATTAACAATGACCATAGTACCAAAATTACTTTCAAAATATTTTTAACCTGACAATTTTTTATTTACCAACAAATATTTTATTTCTAGGTGCAAATTTAGTGAACACTTGTTGCTAGAGGATTTTTTTTTGATGATATTTTACTAACTTTTAACGAAAAATTTTAATTCTAATTGTTTGTAAAATTACATGCCACTTAGAAAAACAATATTTTATTCCTTAATTTTAAACTTAAAGTGTTAATTGGGTCAATTAAACTGTAATTAATGTAATTTGCTTAATATTTGTTAATTTGCAAAATAAATTATGAGTACTTATCCACAAACAAAAACCTTCGAGCTTATCAAAGAATATCAAAATAATTAAATCAAATATTATTAAAGGAAAAAGTCAAGTTTGAAACTTTTTTTTAATGTAAAACAAATGTAATATGATGTAGTAGCTCTTAAGCTAAGAAACTAAACTTTTAACAGAAATTTTTGATAGCAATCAGGGGCAAAACATATTGACATAGTTGTGAGTAACAATTTTAACTGTCTTCAAGGCCATAGACTTTTTTTACAAAAATTAGTTAGATATTTATATGAAATTTTAAAGGGCATAGGGGGAGGTAAAACACTTTTTTCAGTTTCAGTTTTAGGTTGCACCTCCCATAAGGATCCTATTGTTGTCTCCAAACTTTTACCAGCTATATCTCAAAAATTTTTTTGAATTTTTTAAATCTGTCAAAAGCATCTTGTTGCTTAGTAAAAACTATATAAAATAAGACCAAATTGTGAAAAATTGTTACCCCCCTATGCCCTTTAGTACAAACATTCCACTCAAAAGTTTCCAAAGCACCATTATGACCTATATGCCATCAGGCCACACACAGTATAAGTCAAAAGCTGGGAAAATTTACTGTATATTGAGTTTAATCACCTAAAATACATAAATTTTAAGGATGACATTTTCAAAAAAAAAAATAAAACGTAAAGTGATAGACAATGTCTAAAATTTAAGGAAATATTTAAATTAGCCAAGTCAGCATGAGTTTTACAAAACATTTCAAGTAGCCTGAACCTTTACAAAAAAAAGTTCAAGCTTTAGTTATCCAAACATTTTCAAAGATTTAACCAATTTATTCTTACAAGCTGGTAATTACCTAGGGTGATGTTGCACCAATATCAAACTGAAAATGTATTATATTTGATGTCTTTTTTAACCATAATTATTGGCTAAAAATCAATGTTTAAAGCCTAATATGTTAAATCTAAAACGATACTTTGTTTTGAGCATGCTATACAAATACATAGTAAGAATTAAGTTTATTTATGATAAACTAAAACATTTAATCAACTTTATTTTACAATATTGTAATTGATATAAATTATTGTGTTGATATGACCGCTTTATATTATCAAATAAAAGCAATTAAATACTTAAGCTATATTACTATGTGATAAACAAGTTTAATTTTATTTATAAAATTTAAAAATATAAATTTTTAGCTGAAAAATATGTTTAAAAAAGACATCAAATATAATACATTTTCAGTTTGATATTGGTGCAATATAATCCTAGGTAATTACCTTATATTATAATTGATGTCTTTTTGACCATAATTTTAGGCTAAAAACTAATGTTTTAAGCATAATTAGTTAATCTAATAAGCTACTTAGTTTAAAACAAGCTTTATAAGTACATTGTAAGAGTTAATTTATTTACTATAAAATAAAATATTTAATCAATTATATTTTACAATATTGTTATCAATAAGAAGTTATTGTATTGATATATTTGCTTTATATTGTAAAACAAAAGCAATTAAATGTTTTATTAGTTTATGATGAATAAGATTAATATTATTTATGTATTGATAAGTTGAAAACTTTTAGCCTGAAATTATGGTTTAAAAGGTATAAATACAATATAAGTTCAGCTTGATATTGGTGGGACATCATCCAAAGTATTATTGTGGCAACCCTGATATAATTTAGTATAAACAAAATGGAAAAATGTAACTACATGTTTGACCCTCATACAAGTTTTAATGTTGTAGAGGGAAGAACATTTATTTTTGGTTAGTTTAATGTTAATTTATGGGTAGAATTACAGATGATGACAACTTGCTTGCTTGATCTTCAAAAAAACCTTTATTTTTGTAGAGGGAAGAGACAGTCTGATATTTTTTTACCATAAAAAAAAACTGTAGTAATGTTTGATCAATATAAAAATAAAATCATGCATAAATCTTTTAAATCATTATTAGTGTGCAATTGATTTCAGTGATGTAAAACAGACAATCAAAATTTATTCTTTTTTATATATCCTAGATACATTAATAAAACACAAAGTAATTTAAAACTTTTAAGAGAATTTCATTAAAAAGGTTACAAATATCTGAATATTAATAAAAAAAAATTAATTAATTTTTATAAAAACCTAGATATATTAAAAAAGTATTTAAAACTTTTGGGAGAAATTGATTAAAAAGATTACAGGTGTTTGTTAGTAGAGGCTAAAAAAAAATTAACAGACTATTTTAACTAATCAATAACTGACTTTACATATATAATAAACATTAATTATTCCAAACCTGTTAAGTAACATGATTTCTAGCCCCAAAATATTTACCTAAAATATGCAGCAATGGTCCAATCTATCAAATTTCAAAAAAAGCCATTTAAGTTAAAAATTTACCTAAAATAAAACTTGTTTTAAATAGGTATTCTTTTCCTTGACACTAATTACAAAAAATTAAAATATATAGAAATTCAACTTTTTATTTCGTTTAAATGTCAAATCAAAACTTTTGGTTATTAAAGAGATTTTTACTATTAAAAGTTATTTAACCCCAAATTTATTTATAAACAATTAATAAAAAGAAACCTTATTTTATTGGTTTTTTTGTAGAAACAATTACAAAAGCAAAATTGCCCGAAATTGTTATTTTTGAAGCACTTTAAAGTTTCTACTAACTTGTTTAAGATGAAACTAAGCTTATAATTTTCTTCTGAACTTTAACAAAAATATGCTTTACTAAATAGCTAAAGTTAATGCAATTTTTTTTTTTGGAAAATATGATCTGCAAGACTAACAATGAAATAAATTAAACAGTACAAAAAATCAGATTTTAATAAGTTTAATTCATTAAAATATAATACAGAGGTTTTAGCAAAAACTAAAACCAAATTATACTTCACTTTTTTAAAGACGACAGTTGATTTTCTACAACTTTATATGTGGTGTACATGGTTGTATATGTGGTGTACGACTCACAAACACAAAAGTTCCTTCGTACACCAGTTATTTAGACCAAACTTTTTAAGCGCTTTTTATCATCCAATGAACGATAATACATACAAAAGTATTACCATTTATCAGCAGAAAAATTAAAACAACAATTTAAATCATAGTGCCGGTGATTTAAACACTAAACTAAAAAAACAAAATATAAAACTATTTTCAAATTGGTAACATACTTCTTAGTAGGAAAGTGTAAGTAATTTTCTATCGATAACTTGTTCAGATAGTATAACTTTTATTTTATTTAAAGTAAATAAAATAAACATTAGTGTTAATATTTTATTGCATGTTTTAATTCCACAGAAGGCATTTATAATTTTTTTATTTTTTCTCTGATATAGATTTGTTTTTTTTTTTTTTTTTGAAGTTTAATTGTTTTATAGACAAAGTTTAGTTAGACTTTATACTTACAATTTTTTAATTCAAAAAGTTATTTATTCTAATTAGAAAATAGTTTATATGATAAATAATAAGTTAAGTAAGGAAACAGATAAAATATTTAGTAGTTATTTTACTTATGAGGTAACTAAATACTTTTTAATGTAAAAAAAAAGATTTATATTGTTATAAGACCAACCTTTTAAAAAAAATAGTTAATGTAAAAACTTATACCATTAAAAAAGTTAAAAAGAAAGTTTTCAAATATTTTATGTATTTTATTAACAACAAGTATATTTTATTCAATATGTTAGTAATAAAACAATAAAAAAGTGTTTAACCTTCAATCAAATCTCATTATACTACAAAAATTGAATTTTAATAATTAATAATCATTTTCTAAACAAGAAGTATCTGAAAATATAAATAGATACATAAAAGTATCTGAAGTTAAAGGTATATAAATTGTTTATTTTAGATAGGAAACAACTGTAAATTATTGTTTCTATCTATTTGACGCAAATACAAACTGAAAATTCAACTTTGATAATGATCATATCAACTAAACTTTTTTATTAAAGGTTTACACTTATTAAATTTGTATATATACGTCACGTCGTAGTTTATGCTTTATAATCTATTTTTATATTAAATGAAATCTATCAATGTATATTTTATTATGCATTATATATTTATTACATTTAGCAGTTATAAACAAGCGTTTCTCTTTTTACTTTATATATATATACTTTATACTTTAGTTATACTTTAGTTATAGAATAAACAAATATCAACTTTTTTAGTCGATTGCAATATTTTTTTGGAAATGTAAGCTTTTTTTAAGTAAACTAAACAACAACAATAAAGATATGAAATACAAAAGCTCATTAAAACCAGTCTGTATTTTATTTTCAATACAGCAAGTTTGTATAATTTTCTTAAAGATTTTTCACTCTTAAAATTAATTCAGGATGTACACTTCATATAATTTAAACCAAACCAAGTCACAAAAGAATTAGAATTTTAAATTTAAGATAAAACCTAGTCAATGTTTAATTTTTTTATAATAATAACAAATAATTAAATTCATGAATGTAATTTTCAAAAGTATTTGATTTAATAAATAATAACCTTGTTTCTTTATTTTAATTTAATGTCACATTTCTATTTGGTTTTTATTGATGCTAGATGTACTTAAACTAGGTTTAATCACTAACTAAGTAAATTTGTAGCAAATTTAATATTTGCCTTTTTGTTTTGTATTACTGTCATATACAAAATTGTTTGAAAATTTAAAATTACTTATAACACTAGTTTACTTAAGCTATCTAAATAGTAAAATATATTATTTAAGAAATTTAAGTACAATAGTAAGGTTATATTAAATACAAACCTAAGTATAAATACTACTTTATTGTTTGAAATTTTTTTAATTTCTTTCATTCTATCAAATCTTTAAGTACTACTGGATTACCTTTCTTACCATACCAAAACTTGCTAAACTTCGTCTTGTATAGTATTACATTTGTAAAGTAATTTAAAGTAAACATACAAATAGATTAAAATTTAACTGAACAGGTCTTTATGAAAATGATAAAAGTTTCATTAAAGTTTGATGTTAGTTTAAGCAAAATATTATTTGGTTTTGCTGGACTGTCTATGGCAGCTGGAGCTTTTCATTATTTTTCTGCAAACCAAAACAAGCGAGTTTGTGTCAAAGAAGAGAAAATTGTTTCTAGTGATCAGGAAAGAAGAAAAGTTGTTGAAATAAAAGAGAGCAAAGAAAATAAAAACAATAGTGTGAAAAGCATGAGAAATGCTGATGTTTATTCTGTTGTTACATGCATTAAATTGTGGAAATATTAAACAACAGAGGACGAATGGTATCAAAAAAGATTTTGAAGAAAAATTTAAAACTTTGAGCGAAAATTCAAAAAACGTGTTTGATATACTGAAAACAAGGCTGCCTTATTTAAAAAACCAAAAGTTAATTGATGGTACTGTAAAATATCTAAGAGATTTTATCAATGAGCATAAAAAATGTGCAAAATGTGCAAAAAATCTATTTTGATTTTACTAATTTGCAACATTTATGTGTTAAATATAAAGATTTTTTTTATAGTTTGTTTGTTTTAAATACTTTTGTGTTTGTCGGTAATTCTATAAATGTTTTGTTTTTATCTTATTTTTTTATGTTAATAAAGTATTACAACTTTTTAATGTAGTCTTAATGTTATATAATATGATCTATTTTAATTTTTTTATAGTTTTAAACAATAATTCTATTTATTGAGACAAATGAAATATAATAACTTCGTTTTTACAACAGCTTATGAAGAAAGTACAAAAATTTGATAAAATTGTAAGCAATGATGTAAAATTAATAATAAATAATAATGTATGTAAGTTTATTTTTGATATTTATTTTTGTTGTAAGTTTGCTGTTCTTAGCTAAATATAGTTGCACAATTTTTAATTTTAGAATCAACTTAAATGATTCTGAATAAAACTAAAACATTGTTCTCTTGTGATTGACTTAAATTAAAATCTTAAGATTACTTGAATGTGACTAAAACTAAAACTGCTACCCGCGAAAATTTCGAAACTTGAAATTTGGCCTGCGAACACCACTTGGATGCCGACCCCTGCTCAAAATTAAATTTTATTTTCTACAAAGGGGGTAAATTTGGTAGTAATGTTTCAAAGTAAGGTAAAACAAGAAAAAAAAGGTAAAGAACCACTGTTTTTAAGCAAGTGTGTTATAATTAGACTACCTTGCGCATTAATCTTTTACTTTGCACAAGTTAATTGTTGACCTTTAAATAAGAACTTTGTCCTAATATCAAATACCATTTTACAGATTTAGATAGGATGTTGTGGATATATAGCACTTCTACTCAGTATAAGACTTAATTTGTTTTTAATCAAACTCACAATTGCCTCTAGTGGCTGAAATAAGTACCAACAATTTTAATTAAAAATTAAATTATTTGTATAAATACAAAAAAAAATTTTAACAATACCATGTTTTTACTGCATTTAACACTTCAAGTTTTGAAGAGTATTTAGAACTTCCTTATTAGGGAGTATATAGAAATAACATGATATGGTACAATAAAACATTGTAACATTTTTATTTTTTTTTATTTTAACATAAAAAAAAATGTTTTAGATTTTTTAATTTAATTTTATCACATATTCTATTGAATGATGTCTATAATAAAATAGCCTTAACACTTAATTTTTAAATTTAAGTACCAAATACATTGGTGTGCATCAAAAATATTTTTTTAGTAGAGCTTAGTTTAAGTTTTGTGCGTAGAATCTCACACAAAAGAAAAAATTTCTAGACTTTAACAACGATAAGAAACTAACATTTTTCTAAAATCAACCCCTATTTGAAATAAATAGGACCTTACAAACTCGACCTTCGAGTTTTTGATGAAAATATTTGCACATGTAGCAATTATCAAAAAAAAACAATTCTTTGCGTTTTTAGACATTTTGAAAAAAAATACATTAATATATTTTTAGATTTTCTGTACTTTTTTATGTATCTTCGTTTTTTTTTTTTTGATAAAAATCAAGAAGTTTTCTATGAAACTTTATTAAAATCGTCTTAAAACTTATGATTTGTGTTTTTGTGATGGTTGCTACATAGTTCAAAATTTTCAGCCAAAAACTCGAAGGTCGAACTTTTAGGGTCCCATGGAAACGAATAGAGTCATGCTTACTTATATATAAAAACCTAACAAGTTTATAACTGACAGTAATGCTCTGTTTTATATAACCGCTAATCTCAATTTAGCTTTTAAACTACTATCATTATTCAATTTTACAGGTTTAATAAATGTTAATTAAATGCTTACTTGACTTATATTATTGTTTAAAAAGAAACCGAGTCTGTGACTAAAAAAATATTATTGAATATAATGCACCCTAGTGTATATTAGGATTTTAAAGAAATGAATAGCATAAAACTTAAATCATTAGTATGTATATGTAATCTTAAATGAAATTTCTGCTATTTTCTTTCCGATGAAAATATAATTTTGAAAGCCTCAACAAAACTACTCAGTTATTATTATTATACAAAAAATCAAAAACAGTAAAAGATAGTGCAAATAAAACTAATAATTTTTATTCTCAAATAGGTAAGATATAACATAATTTTTTTTTTCTTTATTATAACAACAACTTTCAAAGTGATAATACAAACCTTCTTTATGTTAATTTAAATTCACATTTCTATGTGGTTTTTATTGATGCTATATGTACTACATCAAAACATTATTTCATTACCAACAAAATAGAGTTATTGCATATTTAATATACGTTTTTTATCTTATGTTTTTGTCTAAGAATCGTTTAAAAATTTTAAGTTACTTATAACACTAGTTTACTTAAGCTAGCTATGCAGTAAGACTTAATTTTTCGAAATCTTAAGTACAACAGTAAGATTGAAAAATAGAAAATAAATACTTTTTGTTTGTGTGATGTATTTTTAAATTTGCTTTATTCTATTAAATATTTTAATAATACTAATAAATAATGTTTTTACATGCAAAACTTCGTCTTGTATAGTATTACATTTGTAAAGTAACTTAAATTAAACGTATAAAATAGATTAATATTTAACTCAACAGGTCTTTGTGAAAATGATAAAAGTTTCATTGAAGTTTGATGTTAGTTTAAGCGAAATATTAATTGGTTTTGCTGGACTGTCAGTGGCAGTTGGAGCTTTTCATTATTTTTCTGCAAACCAAAACAAGCGAGTTTGTTTCAAAGATGAGAAAAATGAAAATCTTCAGTATGTAGTGGTGATGACAAATCTTCAGTATGTAATAGTGATGACAAATCTTCAGTGTGTAGTGGTATTAACGGAAATGATACTTCATTTAATTTTAAACTTTATAACAAACAAAACTGTGAAGAGAAAAATATTCGCAGTAGTGATAAAAAAGCAATTCTAATAACGAAAACTGTGAAAATGAAAAGGTAGAAAATGTTTTGGTTAATTCGAAGAAAACAGAGCAAACCACTAACAACAAATTTAATGATCCAGAATTTGAGCAAAAGGAAATTTTCGGTAATAATTATGCTGAAATAACAGAAAGCTGGAAATATTCAAAAGAGAACACTTATGGTAAAAGTAAAACATCTGAAATGCTATCTAACAAGCTGTGATGTAGAAAATGATTTGAGCACTCGCAAAAGTGATAATAAAAATGAAGAAACGCCTCTAAAAATAAATGAAGAAGCAGGGTCACTTTCGAGTTATAAATGTGATGTTAGAAAAATTGTTTAGACGCTTTAATACATTTGGAGTGTCTCAAACAATTTGTAGAAACAGAGTACGACTTATTTAAAAAGGGACAAGACAGTAACAAGCCGGGTAGCAGCTTCAGAGATTTTTATGCGGCAGCGAAAGAAGACATGGAGTCCAGTAGTAATGAGTTGATCAAAGAAATGTGTAAGATTGAAAAATATGTTTGGGAAGAACTAAAGAAATATTTGATAAGGAATCCTGTTAGCCCGGAGAGACAAATTCATAAAACGATAGGCTCGAAAACGTTTAATTTGATCGACAATCTTTATGCTAGTATTTGTTCTGTTGTAAAGCAGTTTAAGAATTTATTTATTCTATTGGGCAAAACATTAGCTTGTAAAAACATAAAACAAGAGAGGATTGTAGTTGTTAAAAAAGTATATGAAGAAAATTTGAAAACTTTAGACAAGAAATCAGAAAACTTGTTTGATATACCGAAAAAATTAAAACGGCCTTGATTTGTTGGATCATGGTCAAAAGTTAGTTGATGATGCGGTAAAATGCTTAAGGAAATTTATCAACGAAATTAAGAAATATGCAAATTCTGCAAACAGTCTGATTTGATTTTCAAAGTTTAAACATTTTTATAAAAAACAACGTGCCTAATTATTCTTATATAAAACATTTATTTTTGTTTAAACGAGTTGATGTTATAAAAAGCTTTTGTGTTTATTGTAATTTAACAAGGGTTTTGTTCAATATACTTGTTTAATACAGCGTCATAAATTATCAGTTTATATATTTACAATGGTTTTTGATAAAATTATCTTATATTATTTTTTATGAATAGTTGTGTCAATTTTTCTTAAGTAGACCAAAAAAAAATTAATAAACTTTTATTCATTTATTTTCAATTGGAAGTATAGAACAGCGGATTGTAATCAAGTTTAAGATAATAATTTTTTAGAAAGTAATAAAGTAAGTTTGTTACTAACAAACAAGTACGTTACCTTGAACGGATTCAGTTTTAAAAAAGTAATTAAAAAAGATATTTCGTCATACCATAATAAAAATTAATCAAGAGTTTTTTTTAGTAAAAATTTTAAACTTCTTAGGGTATGGGTAGTTTCTCAAGCTACATATATTGCTGATTAGTTTGATACATTAGATTTTAATAAACAACATTGTAAAAACTTATACTAAATTCTTATACTAAATAATGTTGTACTGAAATTTGTGATACTATCTATCTAAACTTTTTTTCACTTTAAGTTTTTTGCTAATTATACTAAATTTTAAATTAAAACTTCACTTTTAAGGCGAGAAAAAATCTTGTTAAAATTAACTTGATTGTTTTAATAGCCAAAATTAAAAAAAAAAATATTTAGAAAAAAAAATTAATTTAAAAATTCAAAATTTATAAACATTTTAATTTTTTTAATATACTCCTAATAAGGAAGTTTAAAATATTCTTCAGAACTTGAAATATTTAACGCAGTAAATATATGGTTGAGATAAAATATAATGATTTAATTATGTAAATAATTGAACTTTTTATTGATATCGTTTGTACTTATTTTGGCCACTAGAGGCGTTTTTGCGTTTTACTTAAAACTAGTAAAACAAATTTCAGTATATACTGAGTAGAAGTACTCTATATCTGCAACAGGATGTCTAAAACGGTAAAATGGCAATTGAAATACAACAAAGTTTAAGCCACAACTCAAAAAGTAAATTAACTTGTAAAAATTAAAAGATAAAAGCAAATTTTACTTTAAATGAAATACACTCGCTTTAAAACAGTGGTTCTTAAGTTTTTTCTTCTTGTTTTCCTCCAATGTATATATAAAGTTTAATTTTGAGCAGGGGTCGGCATGCAAATGGTGTTTGCAGTCAAAGTTTCAAAATTTTCGCGGTCCACAGTTTTAGTTTTAGACAAGTAGATGATCTTTAGATTTTAGTTTTAGTAACACAAAAACAACATGTTTAGTTTTATTCGTGATCACTTAAGTTGGTTTTAAAATAAAAGGTTGTGTAACTGTGTTTAGATATGAACAGCAAACTTACAAAAAATTAAATATCAAAAATAAACTTATATATAACATTGTTTATTTTTTATTTAATATCATTGGTTAGAATTTTATCAGTTTGTTGTACTTTCTTTATAAGCTGTTGTAAAAAAAGAAATATTTTACTTCTTTTGTCCCAATAAATAGACACGGCTATTGTTTATAACTATAAAACTGTAAAGATAAAAATAAATCATATAATATAACATTATGACTTCATTAACAAGTTGCGATACTTATTAACATAAAAAAAATAAGATAAAAACGAAATATTAGTAGAATTTGCGACAAACACAAAAATATTTTCAACAAACGAACTTAAAAACATGTTTTATTTAAATAAAAAAAAATCATTATACTTAACAAATAAATGTTGAAAACTTCTAAAATCAAAATAGATTGTTTGCACATTTAGCATGTCTTTTATGCTCATTGATAAAATCTCTTAAACATTTTACAGTTTCATCAGCTAACTTTTGAGTATGTTTTGTGAAATCAGGCGGCCTAATTTTCTTCAGTATATCAAACATGTTTTTTGAATTTTCGTTCAAAGTTTTAAATTTTTCTTCAAAATCTTTTTTGATAATATTCGTCTTCTGTTGCTTAATATTTCCACTATTTAATGCATGCAACAACAGAATAAACAATTCTTCAAATTGCTCTACAACTGCACAAATACTAGCGTAAAGATTGTCGATCAAATAAAACATTTCCGAACCTGCCGTTTTCTGAAGTTTTCTTTCTGAACTGACAAGACCTTTACTGATCAAAAAAATCTTTGATACTTCCAAAACATGTTCTTCAATCTTACACATTTCTTTGATAAATTCAATGCTACTGGACTCTATGTAAGTTAGTCTTTTCTCAGTCGCGTTGTACAGATCTTTTAACGTTGTACCCTGTTTGTTACTGTCTTGTCCCTTTTTAAATAAACCGTACTCTGTTTTTACGAGTTGTTTGAGATGTTTTAAATATTTTAAAGATTCTGTACAAGTTTTTTTAACATCAGCCTTTTTACTGTTCACTTTTATTCTACTTTTATCTTCTTCAATTAAGTTTTCTGTGTTTTTATCTTCATTCTTATTTGAAACGGTTTTAGTGGCAGACTCTGCTCTTGTGTTTGTTGTAATTATTGGCATATTATCTGCTTCTTCATTTATTTTTAGAGGTACTTCTTAATTTATCTTTTCACACTGCTGTGTGCTTAAATCATCAGTTGTACCAATAAGATTGTTTTTTTCAGATGTTTTACTTTTACCACTAGTGTTCTCCTTTGAATCGTTCTTATTTTCTGTTCTTTCAGCATCACTATTACATTTTTCTGCTTTCACAAACTCCCCATCATTAAAATTGTTGTTACTGTTTTGTTCTGCTTCTATTTTCTTTGAAACCATCAAAGTATCTTCATAATATTGGTAATTATTATTGCTTTTATTTTCACTACTGCCAGAAGTTTTCACTTCACAATTAAATTTGTTAGAAAGATTAGAATTGAGTGAAGTATCATTTCCGTACTCAAAACTACATACTGAAGATTTGTCATCACCACTGCATGCTGAAGGTTTGTCACCACCACTACATACTGAAGATTTGTCACCACCACTAAATACTGAAGATTTGTCATCACTACTACATACTGAAGATTTGTCATCACCAATACATACTGAAGATTTGGCATCAGAAGTTTTTATGCTTTTCACAGTATTGCTTTTATTTTTACTGCTCTCTTTTATTTCAATAACTTTTGTGCTTTCCAAATCACTAGAAACAATTTTCTCATCTTTGAAACAAACTCGCTTGTTTTTATTTGCAGAAAAATAATGAAAAGCTCCAACTGCTACAGACAGGCCAGCAAAACCAAACAATATTTCGCTTAAACTAACATTTAACTTCAATGAAACTTTTATCATTTTCATAAAGACCTGTTCAGTTAGATTTTAGCATATTTTTTTAACGTTTACTTCAATTTCCTACATAAAATAATACTATACAAGATAAAGTTTAGCATGTTTTGGTATGGTAAGAAAGATTATTTGTTCTTACTAGAATATTTAATAGAATAAAGCAAATTTAAAAACACTTCAAACTAACAAATAGTATTTATTTTCTATTTTTCAACCTTAATGTTGTACTAAAGTTTTCGAAAAAATAAGTTTTACTGCATAGCTAGCTCAAGTAAACTAGTGTTATAAGTAACTGAAAATTTTTCAAACAATTTGTAGACAAAAACATAAGATAAAGAAGCGTATATTAAATTTGCTACAACTCTATTTTGTTGGTAATCAAACAATTTTTTGATGTAGTACATATATCATCAATAAAAACCACATAGAAGTGTGACATTAAATTAACTTAAAGAAACAAGGTTTGTGCTAATACTTTAGAAATTGTTATAATTTAAAAAGAAAAGATTTAAATTATCTATGTTATATCTTACCTGCCTAAGACTAAGAAATATTAGTTTTATATGCACTATCTCTTACAGTTTTTTTTTTTTGTATAATAATATTAATAACTGACTAGTTTTGTTGAGATTTTCAAAGTTATATTGTTTTATCGGAAAGAAAATAACAGAAGTTTTATTATAGATTACATATATATACTATTGATTAAAGTTTTTTGCTATTCCTTTTCTTTAAAAACCTAATGTACACTAGGGTTCATTTTATTCAATAATACATTTTTATTCACAGACTCGATTTCTTTTTCAACAATAATTTAAGTTAAGTAAGTAATTAGTAAACCTGTAAAACTAAATAACTAAAATAATTTGAAATCGGCAATATAAAAAATAGAGCATTACTGTCAGTTATAAACTAGTTAGATTTTTATATATAAGTAAGCACGACCTCCCTTCGTTTCAATGAGACCCTAAAAGTTCGACCTTCGAAAATTTGGCTGAATATTTTGAACTATGTAGCAATCATCACAAAAACACAATTTATTATTTTTAAAACGATTTGAATAAAGTTTCATGAAAAACTTCTTGATTTTTATTAAAAAAAAAACGAAGAATCATTAAACAGTTCAGAAAATCTAGAAATATATTAATGTATTTTTTTTCAAATTATCTAAAAACGCGAAGAATTTTTTTTTTATAATTGCTCTATGTGCAAATATTTTCAACCAAAAACTCGAAGGTCGAGTTTGTAAGGTCCTATACAATTCAAATAGGGGTTGATTTTAGAAAAATGTAAGTAGCTCAACGGTAGTAAAATCTAGAATATTTTTTTTTTATGTGATTTTCTACGCACAAAAATTAAAACTAAGCTCTTTTAAAAAAATTTAATTTTTGAGGGGCAACAAATGCACCCTAATGTACTTAAGTGCAAAAATTTAGTTATAAACCTGTTTTATTATAAACATCATTCAATAGAATATGTAAAAAACTTAATAGTTGTAGAATAAGCAAACTTATAAAAACTATTTTATTTAAGAAATAAACAAAAATATTTTAAAAGAAAAATTTTCTCAAAAACTTACAATGTTTTATCGTAAATTTTCAAATGTTTCTAATATACTCCCTAATAAGGAAGTTAAAAATACTCTTAAGAACTTCAAGTGTTTAATCCAGTAAATACATGGTAATTATTAAAAATTAAATTTAATTATATAAATAACTAAACTTTTAATTGAAATTGTTTGTAATTATTTTAACCGCTAGAGGAGTTTGTGAGTTTTATTTAAATTTTAATAATACAAATTTAAGTTTTATTAAGAGTGGGAGTACTATCTATTTACATCACCCTATCTAAAGCCGGTAAAATGGCAACTGAAAATCTGACAAAGTTTTTTTCAAGGGCCACAGCTAAAGAAGTAAATTAACTTGTACAAAATAATAAATTAATGCACATTTTAGTCTAAATGAAATACACTTACTTTAAAACAGTGGTTGTAAACCTCTTTTTCTCGCACTTTTTGAAAGATTATTATTAAATTATCCCCAATATAGAAAACAAACTTTAATTTTGTTTTTGACGAATAAATAAATTTTTGAACTCTTTGCTTGTTAACAACAAAAATCATTTAAAGATTTTACTTAATTTTGATAAAATACAGTTAAATATTAACTTCTAAATTAAAAAGATAATAATTAACATTAATATAGATAACTTGTAAAAAATAAAATTTACCCTTAAGTGAAGAGAATATACCCCTAGTGGTATATTTACCCCAGGTTAAACACTAGAGGCATTTGTGAGTTTTATTTTAAAACTAAAAAAACAAATTTAATTTTTATATTGAGTAGGAGTACTATTCACCTTTAACGGGTAAGAGTCAAATATGCACGAAGGTTCACTTTTGCACGGATTGATGTTTTTTTTAATTAAATTTTCAATCTATTTAATTTTTTATTAATTTAGTTTTTTTATTTACTATCACTGTTACCCCTAACCCTCGTTCGATAACTTTTTTTTTAATAAATAACATTTTTTTGTAATTCTTGTGTGTTTTTGTTTTTACTTTACTATCACTGATACCCCTAACCCTTACCCTCGATAAGTAGCTTTTGTTTTATTAATTTACTATATGCTTTTATTTTCTTTTTTGTAATAATCTTTATTAATTATTTTTTTATTTTTACTATCACTGTTACCGCTTTTTTTTTTCTTTTTTACTTGTTTATCTTTTATTTTTTGATTTATTTAAGGGTTGCAACTGATTTTTTTTAATTTTTTCCATGTTTTCCAAATTTCCTTCAAGTTTTTAAAAATAAAAGTTTTTAGGTCTATTTGTAGTTTAAAATTAAGTATAAGGTAAGAAACTGGGTTAAATAGTAAAAAAACATTGAACAGATACTGTAAAGCTATTTTAAATACGTTTTTTAATATTTTTTATTACTCTCGAGCAAAAATGACTCTTCGTGCAAAAAATTCCCTTCGAGAATGTTTGACGCTTCGTGCAAAAATTTTTTCATGCATATCTGATCCGTTCCCATCAACAACACCTTATCAAAAACGGAAAAATTGAAACTTGGACAATCAAAGTTCTTTAAAAAAATTTAAAGGGCCACAACTCAAGAAGCAAATTAACTTGTGCAAAATAAAATAGTTATGCACATTTTAGTCTAAATGAAATACACTTGCTTTTAAATAAAGCAATTAGCTTCAATGCCACTTGTAAAAATCTGATGTAACAGGTAAAAAATAAGTAGGTAAGTGTTTAAAGAGGTAGTTATAGACAAAATGTTTGAATATACTCAACTAGGAGAGCTTGCTTAGTAGGTTGATAAACAATGGTATGGGGAAGTTTAAGCAGCTGGTTATAAAAGTAAATTGTTACTTTAAAATTCGAAACTAGCAGTTGATCATCATATAACAACAACACGAAATACCTAAAACAGAGTTTTCCAAACTTTTTATCAAATGGTCCCTTTCAAGGAAATTAAAAAAGCTATGGCTTCCTCAAGCTAAATTACGCAAAAAATACCATTGAAAACACTTAAGACCTTTTTTTTAGCTCTTCATCATCAACCCCAGAATGTCTAGTGCAGGGTTTCCCAAAGTGGGCCGAGTGGCCCCTTAGGGGGCCATGACAGATACTCAGGGGGCCATGAGCAGCAAAGGGGGAAGAGGGGGGCCATGAGCAGTAAAGGAGCCACAGGGGGGCCATTAGGCCATAACTTGAAACTTACACTAGATATTCTTGAGTTGCAGATGAAGAGCAAAAAAAAAAGGCCTGATGTGTAATTTATGATAGTTTAGAAACTTACACTAGGTATTCTTGAGTTTCAGATGAAGAGCAAAAAAAAAAAAAGGTCTTATGTGTATTTTATCGTAGTTTATGAGTGATCTATATGTAGAAGGGGGCCATTACTTTTTCAAACTCTTTAAAGGGGCCATTAGCAAAAAAGTTTGGGAAACCCCCTGGTCTAGTGTAAGTTTCAAACTACGACCTTGTGGTCTGCAAAAGGGACACTTGGCCCACTTTAGAAAACTCTGCTTTAAAATCAAAACTGTAAAAAATTACATCGAGTACATATGTTTTTGAACACAGTAACTTAAACAATTTAACATAAAATATACAAACATATTAAATTAATAATAATTAGAAATACTAAAACAATTCATACATAACTGTATTGGATATAGAGCAATTTAATAAGAAGTAAATATTATTTGTGCTTTTTAAAATTGTAATCTATACATTTAAGTGTTTTGACTCGTAATAGGTTTCAAGTATAACACAACCGGTAGAAAATAAAGTTTCCGGTACTGATGAAATTGATTTTTTCATCATTATTTTTATAAATAAAACTTTCTATAGTGAAAAAAAATGACAGATAAAATTGCGTGGACTATATTATAGTCATCTCTCGCGAATCTACGCACATTGTTTCCTCAGCAAAAGTTCGTAATTAAAAGAGATAACGCTACTAAACGAGAAGTAGCAATTATAGATACTATATTAGATGTTTTCTTAATGCATTTGATTTCAGTACAGTGCGTTTTTTGTTTATAATTTGTAAATATGTGAAAAGTTTTTCATTAAATTTTCTTTGTGTATACTATTTTTATGTGTACAGTGACCACTCGCTTATTTACGCACAATGTGTCCACTGGAAAAATGCGTAAAGATACAAGAGTTCGTAAAGATACGAAAGGTACCAAATATGCTTACTATAATGACTGTTTTCTGGTAATGCTTCTAGTTAAAAGCAGACTAGGAACTTTCCCACTTTTAACAATTTATTTTTTTTATTTATAAATATAAAAACAAAAGATAAAACTATACATACATATATTAAAAAAAGAATATGTATTCAAATAACTTTACTAGAACTTATTTAACAATTTTGTAACTTATTAAGAATGTAATGTGAACTTTACCATCACAACTTTTTTTTTTGTCATCCTAGTTTGATGTATGAAAATTTGTTTGTCTTTCATTTATTCTTTCTTTCGACTATATAATTATATCATACCGCCATCGAATCATAGAATATTTTTTACATCGGTTTTAACAAATATAAAAATCAAAATTCTAAGCAGAATGCAAATATTAAAATTTTTAAATCGGTTATTTCAAAGTCAAAAACCAAAATACAGAGAAGAATGCAGAATATTTTTTTTTTAAAGTTTTAACAGATATAAAAATCAAAGTTCTGAACAGAATGCAAAGATTAATATTTTTAAATCATTTATTTCAAAGACAAAAACCATAAGACAGAAAAAATGCAGAACATTTTTTTACATCAGTTTTAACAGATATAAAAATCAAAGATTCTGAACAGAACGCAAAAAATTAATATTTTTAAATCGGTTATTTCAAAATCAAAAACCAAAAGACAGAAAAGAATGCAGAATATTTTTTTTTTAAAGTTTTAACAGATATAAAAATCAAAGTTCTGAACAGAATGCAAAGATTAATATTTTTAAATCATTTATTTCAAAGACAAAAACCATAAGACAGAAAAAATGCAGAATATTTTTTAACATCAGTTTTAACAGATATAAAAATCAAATTTCTGAACAGAATGCAAAGATTAATATTTTTAAATCGGTTATTTCAAAGACAAAAACCAAAAGAAAGAAAAGAATGCAGAATATTTTTTTACATCGGTTTTAACAGATATAAAAATCAAAGTTCTCAAAAGAATGCAAAGATTAATATTTTTAAATCGGTTATTTCAAAGACAAAACCATAAAACTGAAAAGAATGCAGAATATTTTTTTTTTAAAGTTTTAACAGATATAAAAATCAAAGTTCTGAACAGAATGCAAAGATTTATATTTTTTACAGCAGTTATTTCAAAGAAAAAAATCAAAAGAAATAACAAAATGCAGAATAAATTATTTTTGTATCAATTTTTTCAAATATAAAAACCAAAAACTGAACAGAATGATAACAACAAATTAGATAATTACATCGGTTATTTCAAGGATGGAAATACTAAACCAGAATTTATGATAACAACAAAATATTTTCTTTTACATTGGTTACTTTAAAGATAAGAACCAAAAAACTGAACATTCATTTAAACAGTGAGTCTACAACGCAAACTTTCCACTACATTACTGAATAGCGTGCCGTAATCACCGATTTTTAACAAGAATGTAGAAACAGAAGAGTTATCCTAAGTTCTTTAGTTAATGTACCTTCTAACGTATGAGATATTTCAAGTCTTCAAACTTTAGTCCCGTCTATTAGCAACCCAACAAATGGCAAGAAGAAAAATTGCAAGAAGGAACTGCAACAACGTTCTCAGTGCAAAAAAAAACTTCTAGACCAATTTTCGTTGATTAGGCTTCATACAAGGCTGGTGCCACAACAGCTATTTTGGTTAGCTGTGAAAAAATAAAAAATTTTAAACTTTGTTTATAAGCTATTTCAAAAATATAATTTTCATCTCCATAATTAATATTAAAAACTTGTTAAACAGAACAGAAATAAAGGAAAATCCCAGCTATTAATGTTGAAGATGATAACTAAAAATTTGGTTTAAGAAAAATAGTTAGTAGGAGAGCTGATACCAAACAAGAAATTGAAAAGAAAGGTAGTTGCATTGTAGACAATAAGACTCAATAGACGCCAAATCTTATAAAAGATGTTGAATCATTTGAAAGCAAACTAAAAAAGTAAACGTGTCACTATAAGTTCAAGACATGCAATTTCAAACCGGCTCTCATTTTTGTCACAAAAAAAACAAAAGGTGGTAGGCTGATTTAGGATTTCAACAACCAAAAGAAAAAAAGTGTCGAGAAAAATCCTGGATCAAACGATGATAGACAAGAGATTTTCTGTTAATGCTTCAATTTTATTCGTACTGCATCTTGAAGTTTAAAATGTTAATAGATGTATTAAAATACCAGACATTCGATTCCAAACTAGATTTAGTTTGTTTAAAAAATCAAAGGAGTTGAAGAGCTGGCTTAAAAAGTAGAACGGAGCTTGCTCATACATTTCACTAAATGACAAAGTACAGTACTGTGTGAAAACATGTAAATTAGTGTCAAATTATTTACAGAAAATCTGATCTCAACAAAAGAAACGAAAAAGGTAGAAGGGAAAGTTACGTTTTGTAGTGCCTAATTTAAAGTTAAGCAAAGTCGCTTAAATTGGCGCAAACGAATTTATTAATCAAATACGAAACTTGGAAGGAAGTTTGCCAATTAATTTTACCATTTCCTCGAGCATGGTCCAGATGGAATTGATTGGTAAGCTGTTGTTTGTTTAAAACATGGAATACACAATCAACAGCCGACATCAGTCACGATAATTGTTGATGGCTAGCCGGTGTGTAACGCGATTGTGGCAATTAAATTGTTTCAAGCCCTTCACAAAACATGACAGATCAATATTTTTTGTAATGACTAAGAGGTTTATTAAAGTAAAAAAATAATTGCTCAAAAATGTTTTGGTTCAAGGACCTAGATACTCAAAAAGATCTCTCGGTCGTCGAGTTGCATACCCAACAATGGTATTATTACAAAGTAAAGATATTAACAAAATAAACAAAAGTTAATTTAATAAAAAATAAGTAAAAATCTAACAACAAAATTAAATGTTATTTTTTGAACTCTTCAACACAACATCAACAACATACTGGCATGCAGTTCTTGTATGATAGTAAAGAGCCTGCGAGCTGCAAAATTAAAAACATATAGTTATCAACCAACTTTTAGTTGACCCGGATGATAAACAGTACCATATAATTTGAGAGGGTATGGGGTGACCTCAAAGAAAAGTTGGTAGCAAGAGGAATCAAAAACACTGACCTCCTTTTACATAAGATCTTTTTTTTATTAAAGCATTGATTTTTAGCCTATAATTATGCTTGAAAAGACATCGAAAATAAGTATGAATATATGGCTAACAATTTAATTTCAGCTCGATATTGGCCCAACATGATGATTGGTAACACCAAAAGTTTTATATACTTATTGATTAGAAAAGGTTTTCAAGTTTATCATACAACTTCAAATCACATTTCGTGAAAATTTTTCTTTGATATTTCAATTTTTTTAATTTTCATTCTTCGAATGGCTTTGGCTTTAATAGGTAACAACAAATTTAGGCTTATAGATAGATTAAATTAATATGTTTTGACTGTGATTGCTACCCAAAGATTTAATATTTTTACAGAATAAATATAATGAAAGAAAAACTTTTGAATAAAAACAGAACTAATACTAATTTAGAACAAGTGCTAGCTAAAAGCAAAGCTGATAGAACTAGTTGACTTTGTTAAGTTTAGGAAGATGCAACAAAAATTTATCGAAATTCAAATGCTCATGGAGAATACTAACTGAGATTAAATTTGGGAATGTAACAACACAGATTTCAGTTGAAGTATTTAGATTAAACTCAAGTACTAAATGATACAACTACATCTGTGATGTGATCAATTTGTTTATTCATAAATGATTAAAGACAAAATTAATTGTTGTTTAATTAACAATAAATACCCAAGCTAGCTCATTAATTAGCAAATAAATTACTCTGGCTCACATTGTTGCCACAATAAAACAGACACTTTGAAATAGTCTCATTACAGAAAGTGGAATTTTGGTTGAACGTTTCATCATGCTTTCAAAAAAAAGATAAACATGAATGGAAAGTATTTTGTATATTTAGCATGCATTCCAACTTTAATGAGTAGAAACATGTGAATGCATTTATATTTTTAATAAATACTAAGAAAATAACAAATTGATCCATCCTTGAATTGAATTCTAAAAATATTTTGTTAAAATGTGCTAGCCAATATCTTTTCCAAAAAATAAAACTAATAAAGTTTGAAAAAATTTGATTGATTGAAAGGTTGAAACTATCAAATAATGAGAAAATTATGATAGAAGGCAAAGATTGAGTATAAAATAAGTAACAATACAAAGTTATTCATATAACAAGGTAATGGGATTAACAGAAAATTCTTATGTCAGTATTATTAAGGAAGATGATTCTGGCTATGTATTATTTTTATATAATGTGAAGAAAAAAATTTACAGAGGAATGTAAAAATAAACTCACTTTTTGTCACTAACTTTTGAATATGTACAGGCAGAGTGCATTTAAGAATTTGTATCTAACAAGTAAAATACCACAACAAAATAAAACAAATTAGAAAGTAAGACTGAAACTATATTTTGTTAATAATGATCAAGACAATTTTATTTCTTGCACCTCATAGTTTATTCATGCAAACTGATGAATAGCTTTAACTATTTTGTATTTCAACAACCAGTTCAGCTGATAAAAGTTAGGAGCTTGATGTGATGAATAGAAGAAACAAAAATTCAAAATATTTGAAATTTAGTGTAATCTTATTTCACAAACTTTGAGCTAAAAGAATTACCTAAGAAAACTGAGTGAAACTATCTATTCTATTATTACGTCACTATACTTTCGCTTTAATTTCTCATTAGTCTATACTTTTGAAACTTTTTAGAACATGTAAACTTATTTAACAAAAAATTGAGTGTAAATATCAACGAAAAGTTTACAATTTTTCTTTGAAAAAGTAAAAATTTTTTAAAGTAACTAAATAATTCTTTTTTATTAATACTATTTCTCCTGATGAAAAAAATTGTTATCGTGTAATAAACTTTTTCTAATTAGTTAAACTAATAAATTGAAGTAGAAAAACAAACTATAAAATGTTTCGTTTGTATAACATAAGACTTTTAAAAACTTAACTTCAATTTTTTAATAAGTGTTATGAAAATGAAAAAACTTAAAAAGCTCAAAACAATAAAGTTATAGAATATTTTTTACATCTAAATTCCATATTTTTTTTTAAATTTTATAGAACGAAGTTAAAGAAATCATCCATAGTTTTTAAGATGTCAAAAATCTTTATAAACATTGAAAAGAACTGCTAAAATAGATTATAAAGCTTATAATACTTAAGTGTTTTATTTACTAATCACTTATTTTAGTTCAAAATAAAAGATTTAATTTCAAAAACACGATATCCACTTTTAAATAATAGAGTCGGTATATTTTCCAATATAGATTTTAGTTTAAATTGACAGGTTTTAATTATAAACTAAACTGATTTTATTTACAGTACTTTACAGTATTTTCTAGTACTTCAGCAAGTATATTTTAATTATTGTACTGTATACTGTTTTTTTATGTTATCTATTTATCTTTATGAACAGTTATTGAAAAATTACAACAGAACAAAGTATATGCCAAATTAAAACTTTAAATTAAACTAAAAGCTAAAAAAATGTGAAACTATTTAAAAACTTCTTTACATTTGCCAGGTTTCAGAATGTATTAAACATATATACAGCACATAATTTAACTTTTATAA
Source organism: Thalia democratica (assembly GCF_965202585.1). Taxonomy (NCBI): domain Eukaryota; kingdom Metazoa; phylum Chordata; class Thaliacea; order Salpida; family Salpidae; genus Thalia; species Thalia democratica. The sequence goes on along the minus strand of NC_139167.1, from coordinate 100,198,721 downwards.
AAAAATAGAACTCTTGGTTTATTTCAAATTTCTTATTTTAAGTTTAGTTTAAGTTATTTAATTTGTAATATACTTAAAGTATAAAATATGGAAATCTAGATTAAAAAGCAAAATTAACTATAGTTTAGAAGTATACACATTAAATCCTAAAAATAGCAGATAGAGATATCTTTTCACTTCAGAACATAAAAAACACAAGTATCAAGAGCTTTATTAGTTTTAAGCTTTAGGACATTTTAAAAAACAAGTCAAATATATGACATAGTATACTTTTTTGGTGTTGTTAAGAGCTTATTTATGCTATACAACATATACACATAATTAATTACAATACTAGTAGTAATTGACTACAAATAATTAAGCATAATTGTATTTAACTTTATAGTGAGTTATAATTCCACAATAAAAAGCTCAACTGAAAAGGGGCAAATAAACATTAATTAGACAATTTCAGATTGATAGTTTTATTCAACACGGTGTTTCATGCAGCGCAATGATCACGATTTAAAAACTCTGTAAAGTATATAAGTGTTTTATATTTTAATTATATAATATACAACTAGATAAGCATATAAATCTTTTGAAACGTTAGCTGTTTGTAATTTTTGTAAAAGATCAAAACGAAAAGAGTTCTAGAATTATAAGAAAACTTATTTTTTTACTCAGTTTATTTCAACTAACGACACTCTTTTATGTTATGAATAAGTCAATTCTACGGATTTTTTATAAAGAACATGAAAGTAATGTGTACTAAATAAATACTAGTATTGTCAAATCCTTGTTCTTAATGTATTATTTAAAGAAAAATTTAACTTTTCAGATAGGTTAATAGTATTTGTTTTTATCAAAAGACATAAAAAAGTCAATCGTTGTACATAATTAGTCCTAGCTAAAAAAATTTGATAGTTTTTTAAATTTTTGATGCTTCTCTTAGTTGATTATTATTAACCAGTATAAAAACTTATAGAAATAACTGTCAATAGTTCAAACAATATAGAAATCATTTTACATTCTTTTTAATTAATTAAAATTTATTAAATTTAGAAATGAAAGCAAATAATTAAACTTATATTTTATGTTTATTATTTATAGGAGGATATAATATAACGATTTTAAGTATTTCCTTTTTGAAAAGATAAGAAAAATTTTTGATTTTTTCATACAAAATTAAAAGGTCAAGTAAAGCTAAATGTTTTATAGTACCGCTCTTAAACCTTTAAAGGTCTTACCTTCTAAAAATATTTTAAAAATAAATTCTTGTATTAGTTATATAAAAATAAATTATACAGTAATCTTCCTTTGTTGTATAAACATATGTTTCTGTGTGTTAACGAATCAACACACTTAAACTAGGTTCTGTAAAAAATAGTTACTGTAATGTAAGAATAAAAGCATAGAACAAAGTAGGTGTATACGTTTCATTAGAACTAAATTAAAATAACTTCTACAGATTTTTACAGATTAATAGTTAATAATAGGTAAAATACTTAATGTTAAATCCGACTCTTATAAAACTATATAGTATTTGTAATTATTAAGTCTAAGTTAAGTAAAGTAAACTAAAATACACAACAAAACAACAAATCATAATATAAACAAACCATCTTTTTTAGCAAACGATTTAATCTATATTTTGAGCAGTTATAACAATTATATATATTTACTAAGTGTGTTAATGCATAAAATTCATTCCAATTTTAATATTTTTTCGTGTTGGATAAAATATCATATCTTGTATAGCTTCAAACAAACATACTTTCATATTTTTTTTTAAATAAGTTCATTTTATATGTTCCTTTGGTTAGTGTTTTACTACATTTATATGTTTAACGTTTTGTTTTCTAATTTTATTATTTATAAATGTTTTTATTCATAATATTTGTACCACTCAATTATTTATAAGATATTTTTTAAATGTAGTGCAGCACATAAGTTTCTGTAAAAGAGTAAAAGTTGTAATTGTTAGTCGTTCGTTTTCTATGAAGTCATATTGCAGTGTCCTATATAAAATAATTGAGATATAATTCATACTATGTATCTATAGTTTAATATCAACTTCATACGCAGAGTATTTATTTGTGAAACACAGATGAAAAATTTGGAAATGAGAAGTTATTGGTTGCTTCTCATAAAATGTTAGGATAGTCTATTCTACAAACGAAAAAATGTTTTAAAAATTAGGTCCAAAGATCTAGTTGAAAAAACCTCTTGGTTGTCGAGTCGTACACCTTCAATCTGAATTATAACGAGCTAAAAATAAAAACTTAACAGTCGAAATCCAAACTCTAAAACGAAAAACTCTATGAAACTATGAAAAATGAGATTATCGAACTTCACAATTTTAAAAATATTTTTCTAAACAAAATGCACCCAAAAAACATACATAATAGTTGAATGTTTGTCAAAAACTAAAAAAACTAGTTATGATAAACTAAGCAATGATATCTGTCATCAAAACACAAAATATGAATTCTATGTTAATCATTCATACAAGTCTATCAAAACTACTGTTTCAAAGTTCATAAGATGCAACAAAGCTTTTAGCGCACCATATAAATGTATTGTGTCTTTTAAAACGTGATTTGTATTTTTCTGGAAGTAAACCAAATAAGAACTACTTGAGACTTGCTTTTTGAAATAGTTTTTTTAATAATCAATCTCTGGAAAAACATTTTATTTTTTCACGGATACTGCTAAAACACTAAATAAAAACTAGTCTTACAGAAGTGTCAATCGGAATGATGAAAGTTCAATTTATAAGAAACTACCTTATTTATAAACCTATAGGTTGCAATAAATACATAGGTTTTGGTTTCAAAAGCAAAAATATAACTTTTCATTAAATTGTTTTACTCCTTTTAAAGAAAGTTATTGTTTTAAGTCTATCACAGTACAACTATACTGATTTTTAGCAACTAATCTGGCGCAAATTACTTACTATGATACATAATTTTTTTTTTGTTTCTTTAAATATGCTCAAGTCACAGACGTAAACTAAATTGACTAAAGTTAATTTCCGCCTTCGATCGGAGCAGGTTATACGTTATTAGAATTCAATTTTTTTTAATGTTTTAATAATTAATTTGACTTCAAATTAAAAATTTGTTTGTTAATTAAATAAAAATTCAAAATAAATTCAATAAAATTCCGAGCATACCAGACAATTTAAAACAGTCTTAATGTGTTCTGTTTTTATGAAAAAAAAATTAGAAATATGTTAAAAAAATATTAAAAATAAAGATTTGAAAATTAATTTTAATATACAAAATAATTAACATTTTATTTTTTCACGGATACTGCTAAAACACTAAATAAAAACTAGTCTTACAGAAGTGTCAATCGGAATGATGAAAGTTCAATTTATAAGAAACTACCTTATTTATAAACCTATAGGTTGCAATAAATACATAGGTTTTGGTTTCAAAAGCAAAAATATAACTTTTCATTAAATTGTTTTACTCCTTTTAAAGAAAGTTATTGTTTTAAGTCTATCACAGTACAACTATACTGATTTTTAGCAACTAATCTGGCGCAAATTACTTACTATGATACATAATTTTTTTTTTGTTTCTTTAAATATGCTCAAGTCACAGACGTAAACTAAATTGACTAAAGTTAATTTCCGCCTTCGATCGGAGCAGGTTATACGTTATTAGAATTCAATTTTTTTTAATGTTTTAATAATTAATTTGACTTCAAATTAAAAATTTGTTTGTTAATTAAATAAAAATTCAAAATAAATTCAATAAAATTCCGAGCATACCAGACAATTTAAAACAGTCTTAATGTGTTCTGTTTTTATGAAAAAAAAATTAGAAATATGTTAAAAAAATATTAAAAATAAAGATTTGAAAATTAATTTTAATATACAAAATAATTAACATTTTATTTTTTCACGGATACTGCTAAAACACTAAATAAAAACTAGTCTTACAGAAGTGTCAATCGGAATGATGAAAGTTCAATTTATAAGAAACTACCTTATTTATAAACCTATAGGTTGCAATAAATACATAGGTTTTGGTTTCAAAAGCAAAAATATAACTTTTCATTAAATTGTTTTACTCCTTTTAAAAAAAGTTCTGGTTTTAAGTCTATCACAGTACAACTATACTGATTTTTAGCAACTAGATCTAGGACTTGGCGCAAATTACTTACTATGATACATAAAAAATTTATTTTGTTTCTTTAAATATGCTCAAATCACAGACGTAAACTAAATTGACTAAAGTTAATTTCCGCCTTCGATCGGAGCAGGTTATACGTTATTAGAATTCAATTTTTTTTAATGTTTTAATAATTAATTTGACTTCAAATTAAAAATTTGTTTGTTAATTAAATAAAAATTCAAAATAAATTCAATAAAATTCCGAGCATACCAGACAATTTAAAACAGTCTTAATGTGTTCTGTTTTTATGAAAAAAAAATTAGAAATATGTTAAAAAAATATTAAAAATAAAGATTTGAAAATTAATTTTAATATACAAAATAATTAACATTTTATTTTTTCACGGATACTGCTAAAACACTAAATAAAAACTAGTCTTACAGAAGTGTCGATTGGAATGATGAAAAAGCAATTTATAAGAAACTACCTTATTTATATACCTAAGATTACAATAAATACATAGGTTTTGGTTTTAAGAGCAAAAATATAACTTTTCATTAAATTGTTTTACTCCTTTTAAAGAAAGTTCTTGTTTAAAGTCTACCACAGTACAACTATACTGATTTTTAGCAACTAGATTTTGGACTTGGCGCAAATTACTTACTATTATACATTATTTTTTTTTTGTTTTTTTAATGTTTTTATAATGAATTTTACTTCAAATTAAAAATTTTTTTGTTAATTAAATAAAAATTTAAAACAAATTCAATAAAATTCCGAGCATACCAGACAATTTAAAACAGTCTTAATGTGTTCTGTTTTTATGAAAAAAAAAACTAAATTAGAAATATGTAAAAAAGATATTAAAAATAAAGATTTGAAAATTAATTTTGTATACAAAATAATTTTAAAATATTCTTAATCATCAGTCTCTGTACGCTTTAAGATAATTTTCACGGATTTTACTTAGTACATCCTGACAAATCCCTCGTTTGATAGAAACAAGTCTAAGTGTTATTTCAAGTTAATTACAACAAAAACTACTATTACTTTGGTCCATTTCAGCTCTTTTTATCGATTGTTTATACCAATATCAAATTGTTACAAATTTGTAATTAGTTCTGAAACGATCCGCGTCGTAAATATGGGTAAGAAATGAATTTCCAAAACAATCAGTTTTTCATTGACTTTTCCAGCAACAACTATAAGATCTTAATCTTTCTTATAGTGTTAGTGTTATACAAGTTTCTGTTTTTTATTTGCTATAAGATCACTCTTATCTGAGGTAGCTTATGTTAGGAACTTACCTAATCTTAAAATGATAATACCAAAATATAGCAAATATTTCATTTTATTCCAGATAAAACAAACTAACTTTAGCTCCTATAAAAATTTTCACGAATAACTCTACAAATTAATTCATCTATAACAATGTTTAATTATTGAGATATTTAAAATTAGTAATTTTCAAAATAAAATTCAATTATTTTATTTCTTTTTTTAAGCCAGCACTTACTCCTAAAATTCTTTACTTTGAAAATCCTCATGTTTCATAATGAATATTTCATGTAACTCATAAAACGATGCATTATTGCAGATCACAGAAAAACCAACTGTGTAAACAACTAGTAAAACTTCAGTACCACCTTATATACGTTTGTATCGATATTTTAACAATTAGTATTTTTGAGAAAGCATACTTCTTGCATTTTTCACGACAAGTTTTACGTAGGTTTGCGGTTTTAGGTTCTCCTTAGTCCTTAAGGAGGCTGATCTAGTGAGAACATATAAAAATTAGTTTCCACTCATTGTATTATCAAAATCTTTTAGCATTCATCTATTAATTATCTAGAGATAAATGCTATCATTTCTACAAGTTTTAAATGCCAAGTGTTTTATTATAAAGCAAATATTTTAATAGATGGCTCATTCGTTCTCAACTAAAGAACCTGATGATACCAACATGCATATTAAATAGAAGATCATTAAGTAGTTCACCTAAAAGATACAAATATTTACATTTTGATGATTACAACAAATACATTAACAGTCGTCAGTTGGCATACTTGTTGCTTATTGTAGCAATACAATTATGTAGGTATATAGACAATATTCTTTCTCAATGAACGTAACCAAATTTTAAGTACACTAAAGCTTATTCTTAATGTTAGTTTATAAAAAGGTACTTACTGGTAATACTATTACTCAACTCCGTAAATTCGTAGACAATTAAATTTTTTAATTCGACAATGTTAGTACAGCTAAAAGTTGATCAAGTGGACAGCAAAACATGTCAAATTTTAATTTTCAAGTCCATTATAAATTAACAGTGCCGTGTCTAAAAATCAACGAAAGGATCAAAAACCATGAGCTATTAAAACCCTTGCAATAATTTGCCAATTAAAAGCTAATACTTAATAAAAGCTTTCTTATTTATCTATTTTGATTAACCCGCTAAATGTTCTATTTTTGAAATTTAAACTCAAAATGTCAACGCATACAGATCTGTATCATTAATTATCAAAATTACCCTACAGTCTAACTCATTAAATGTTGCTAGAAAGTTTTATTCTCAATTTTCACTAAATTATTCTTATATTTAGAGATATATCAAATCTTTTAAATATATTTGCCAGGACAATATGGTCTAATTTTACTCTAACCAGTGTCTCAATTATAATGTAATATCTCTCAAAAATAAGTTAAAATGTTTTAAATTTAAAAGTTGACAAGAAAGGTTCTAAAGGTTTATTTAAACACACTTATTAAATTAGTTTAGAACTTCATCTTGTGTGGAAGTTAATTTTACCTAATACCCCTTTTTAAATGCTGAAATGTGAATTTTGTATACCTCAACTTAACCTAAATAAAACCAACTGTAAGTTTAGTAAGCTTTTCAATTTACTTAAAGACAAGTAATAAAGGTTCTAAAGGTTTATTTGCTAGCACACAATTTTATAAATTAGAACTTCATCTTGTGTGGGAAATTTAGCTCATTATTATATCCTACTTTTATCATAACGAAACCTTATAATAATACCAATAATTTATAGAATTTTTTCAATTTATTTAAAGACAATAAAGTTTCTAAAGGTTTATTTGCTAGCACACAACATCAAAATTAGAACTTCATCTTGTGTGGGTAATCACCGGTCTGGAGGGTGAACTTGGTGGCGAGGAATCCCTCCATGTATTTGTCCGCGGCCTTCACTGCCACCATCAGCTGACTGTCGACTGCCTTCTGGTCGGCCTTCCTCTGCTCTGACACGCTGTATTCCTGTTGGAAAAAGTAACTTAATTCCTGTGATTTTGAATTTAAATCATAAGTTAAGTTTATGAGGAAAATTATGAAAGTTTTCCATAAAAATTATTCATTACTGTGAATTTGATAGGCTAATAAAAATATTAACAAGCCAAGTCTCCTTAGAGTGAATGATTTACTAAAAGACATAGAAATTGGTTAGAAAATTTATAATAAAATAAAGGTGATTATCAGTATAAAAGAAAATAGTTAGGATAACAGAGGTATAAAAGAAGTTAGGATAATATAGTATTTTTCTAACAAATGTGGAAACAATATTTGAAGTATGAACACCTCATTATAATACAGACAAATTTACAAAAATATTATTACTTTAAAAAAAAAAGGTATGTTCCTTGCATGGTTTATCATGATGCTAACTGCTACATAGTAGCTACAAAATGATGATAGAATATGCATTGGTTGATTTATGATATTGTGAATTTGTACACACCATTGTATAATGCTCAGTATCACGCAGGCAGAGCTACAAAACTCTTTAAAAAAGAGCTAAGCAGATAACCCTATATCAATAGAATAGTAATATGTATTTGTACATTTGTCTTAGGTTGAAGAAAATAAATGACATACAGATTACAAGTACTATCAAAACAAGGAAAAAAGTTGGTTATGATTAAAAAGTATTAAGATGTATTTGTCAAAAAAAGTATTATAATTGAATCATGTTAATTAAACAAAGCTTTTAATTTGAACATTAAACATAAATTGATAAAAATATTTGAAAAAAAAAATATTTTAATAGATTTTAAACCTTGAAAGTTCAGTTTACTTTGATAAAATTTCAAGACAGTAAAAACTTAATTCTACATAAAAAAAACAATAATCTAAAGGTTTGTATCATTTAAGAACGAAAACAATGAAACAAACTTCAGGTTTGTCATCGAAGATCTCTCCCTCGCCGTGCTTGGGCTTGGAAAGGTTCTTCCTCTTGAAGTAGGCATCGTTGAGGTGTTCTGGCACGTTGACTCCGGAGATGTCGATCTTGGTGCTGGTGGCGATGACGTAGGTCTGGTCCATGCGCCTCAGTGGCACGCCGTTGACCTTGTATGGTCCTGTAGAGTTTGTTGGTTTACATATTAAACTAAAAGGAGTATAACTGCTATACTACAAGAAGAAAGTTCTTTCATTTGTTAGATAGATGAATAAAGGAACAATGTTTGATTTACTCAAGTTTAAAGCATGGTTTATAAATCCTAAACAATTTTACTGAGATACCAGACAAATGTACATAGATATTATTTCAATTTAAAAGTGGGTATGTTCCTTGCATGGTTTATCATGATGCTAACTGCTACATAGTAGCTACAAAATGACAAAGGAATATGCATTGGTTTATTTATGATATTGTGAATTTGTACACACCATTGTATAATGCTCAGTATCACACAGGCAGAGCTACTTAACTTTATAAAAAGTTTAGTAGGTAACCCTATATCAATGAAATGGTAATTCAATCTCACCATTTCTTCAGTACATTTGTCATATTTTATTAGGCAGAACTTTCATCACATTAGACTTAATATTGTGAAATAATTAATTTTAATTTTTGGTCTTTATACTCAACTCACAAGATTATACTCAAAAAATGTTATAGATCGAATAGAAAGTAAAAACAATTTTAATTAGCTTTTGCCTTGACTATCACATAGTCTTAAAACAGATCAAGATACTCTAAAAAACCTTTGAAACTTTTTATAAATTTCATTAAAACAGATACTCAAAAAAATATTTCTGTTTTTAATGACAAACCAGTAACAAGAAGGAGGCCAGTGTCCAATTGTTTCAGGAAGACGACCCTCTTTCCGGCGTGTGGGCCAGCAAGGAGTGTCAGGACGGTGCCAGGGGTGATGGTGGACCTCAACTTCCTGACGTGGTCCTTGAAGCACTTCTTTCCGTGGCTCCTCAACTTGCGGGGCTTGTCCTCGGTTGGGTAGTATTTGGGCTGAATGATAATTAGAAATTGTTATTCATTTTAATTTAGCTATTTAGTATTAAAAACATATTTTTATGTCAGTAACCCCAAACTTGTGTTATGCTTCATATGAAAAAAATGTTTGGAGTATTAAATTTAGTGTCTTCAAAATGATTATATTTTACTAAATTTATTAGGAATTTTTAAAAACGCTTAGATCTTAAAAAATAAGAGTTAAATTATTTAGTAACACATCTTGTTAGTATGAATTAGATAATGGATAACTGCCAAAAACTCTTATTTTAAAACTTTAAAATAAAATAAAAAGCAATTTTTAAAATATTTAAAAAAAATTCTCTATAATAAGTTAGACAGGTTAACAATTTGGTAATTGTTTCTATATTAATTGTAAAGAGTTAAAATTTTATAACTTAGGTTGTTATAATTTTTTCAAAGAAAATCAATTACAAAGAAAAATATTGCCCGGAACACTTCAATTTGAAAGAACTATACCAAGTAATAGGCAAGTTTTAATAAAAATTATGACTGTTCATCAAATAAGTTTATTGCCTAATGGTTTTTTATTTAAGGCCATAGGGGACAAACCATGTTTTTTACAAGTTGATATTATTTTATAGATATTTTACCAAACTTAGACCATATAAAAGGTTCCCTATGGAAAGGGAAAACTAAAACAGTAATAAAAGACTATTTAATTTAAAATCTATCTCCTACATTTTTCAAGCAATCTCCTTTAAACTTCCAGTCTCATCTTTATACAATATGATTATTGTTACAATATATAATCATTACTTACAAAAGACTTTGAAAAGTATATGTAAAAATACCTTTTTAAAAAAATACTTTTTTTTTCACATTTTTTAATACTAAAATTTGCAGTAATGTTATTTATATATTATGTGAGGAACATTTCCAGAAAACTTGAAGAAGATCGCTTCAAAAATGAAGGAAATTCTATAACATATTTTTTTAAATTTTTTAATATATCTATAATATTTATAATAATTTTTATATAATTTTTTATTTTCTATAAAATTGACCCTAAAAGTTTTGCTGTCCATACATTTGTATAGGATACTTTTTACAAAACATCAAATATTTCAGAACTAATGATATTTTTAAATATATAAAAACTGACTTGTAGCTTGTACTAAAGCTTTCATACACATACCTAAGTTATTATTGTAAAAAAAAGTGTTTATTTCGCTGAAAATTTATTATATTTGATATTACCAAAAGATACACCACCTATAATGAGCATTTTTAAGTGTGAAAAAGAATTTATTTAAAAATAAAATAAATTTTCATAGAAATCAATTTATTACACTTTAAAAAATTTAAGCTAATTTAAATGTTAATACAACTAAATAATATTAAAAGTTGTTAAACAAATATAATTATTTATTAATAATCAAGTTTTTGGGTGATAGAAAACACACACTTTTAAGTCAAGTAGTAAAATAAATACACTGTTTTATGTTGTTTGTGTATGTATTTTAAAAAAACAACTCTTGCTTTTGGATGTTATAAAAAAAAAAAGCTTGGTTAAAGGTATGTTCCTTGCATGGTTTATCACAATGCTAACTGCTACATAGTAGCTACAAAATGACAAAGGAATATGCATTGGTTGATTTATGATATTGTGAATTTGTACACACCATTGTATAATGCTCAGTATCACACAGGCAGAGCTACTTAACTTCATAAAAAGTTTAGTAGATAACCCTATATCAATAATAAACAAGCTTAACAACAACCTACATTAAATGTTTACATTGAATTTATATAAATAATTTTGTAAGGCAATTTGATTTTATTAGAATTTCTTTTGAAATACCTATGATTACATCTTAAGAAACCATAATCAAATGTGACTTTTAAATGGTAGCATTTTTACAAGTTAAAATATATTCATTATTTTTAACCAGGATTCCCAAATTTTTTGAAGAAATTTTTTTTAGGTTTTCCAAATTTTCATAGGTTTTTTAAAAGTACATTTTTTTGGGTAGATCTTTAGTTTAAAGCTAAATATAATATTTTAAACTTTGCAAAGTAATATAACAACATGAAAGAGATACTGTAAAGCTACATTAATAGTGTTTTTTTAATAAAAAATTGATGCTAAGTTCAAATTTATTTTTAAATATATTTTTCATGTCAAATTAAAATTTTACTACTTATTAAGTAAAAATTGTTTCAATTTCTAGGTTTTCTCAGTGATTTTTGAACAAAATTCCAGGCTTTTATAATTTAAGTGAAAATACTTAACTTTATTTCGTGAAAGAGAATGTATAAAAATTTATAGATAAACATGGTCTTTATGCTGTGATAATTTACTTAGTGCGTCTTATATTGCAACCTTTTTGCAAACATATTGTTAAAATCAACAAACCATTTTTTTGGTGCGGACCATACGCTTTCCACCATTGTTGTCACCTCCGACAACCTTTTCTTTGAGGGCAACTGCCATCCTTTTTTCGGTTTTGGTCTTGTTGTCCTTGTAGACATGTGCAAAGCGCTTTGAGAACATGGCCGACCTCGAGTGGCGGTTGAGTCCCTTTACCAACAGGGTGTTCCTTGATGCCTTGACCATTCTGATTAAACAATTATGATTATTTGTCTACTTGGAAATTTCAAATAAATAATTGATCTACTTTCAAAAAAATGTTAATTAACTGTTGTTTATGATTTAGTTTACTGAAATAATAATATTATGAAATATATCAGGGTGCTTTTTTTAAAATTAGGTCAAGTAATACATAATACATTTAATGTGGATGATAATAATTTAAGGAATAAAACCGTATTGAAACCAAGGCTATAGGCTGTACAACTTTATTTTTAACAATATTAGTTCTTTTATGAAAAAGTATCAACTTCAGTTTTATATTTTATTGATTATTTGAGGTATAGTTTATTTTTGACAAGTTTTACAAACACGTGGACTGCAAACTTTTAAATTTTGTAGGAATTTGAGTTTCAATTAACTTCTTCTCTAAATTTTTGAACTATAGACCATAAGCTCTAGAGAATTATTTCTTATAAGTGTAATAACTGGAAGATGGATAAAAAAATTGGCAATAATTTTTTAAAGAAATAATAATTTTTGTTTTTGCTCTTATTAGGAACCTGTTGAGTTCACTGACTTTGATCACTTATTTCAGTTACTTAGAATTTTGGATGGATAAAACATATGATAGCTAAGATGAAGCTTTACTGATAGAAATTAATTTGTAAAAAAACTAAGCTGGACCCATTTCCTATGACAACTGTGCTTTAGGGAAAAATAAAAACTAAATTAGAAACCACAGGGTTAAGATATTATACTTGGCTAAAAGTAGCTTTAGATCATTTTAGAATATTAAAATTTGTTTTTTGATTAATTTTTGATTGTCCAACTCAAGAGAGTTAAGGTTCTTGTGAAGGGGCTAAAGTAAAAAGACTATTTTGTTAAAAGCCTATTTTCTACTCAAGTTTTAAGCAAGTTTCTCAGATCAATTTTAACTTAATATCCAACCACTTTTTATAATATATAATTATATAATTTTCTGAAATACTTATTTAAAACTACTCATTATAATGTTACAGAAGGATTTTCTAATTTCTTTGGAATACTTACTTAAAATATGAGGTTAAGTAATAAAAAGATTTGATGAAAAACCAGTATTTTTTTAAATTCCTAGAAATTAAGCTGAATTTTTTTCTCTGAACCTTGTGGCTTAAGTCCTTCTAGTAAACAAACCATGAATTTTTTTTTTAATTCATGTTTTATAAATCATTTTTTTATAAAACAGCCTAGCTTTAAAATAAGGCCACAAGTTAATTATTGTAAATATATGTTGGACCTTGACATATGACCTTCACTGCATGAGTATGAAAAGGTTTTTTTTTTTTATGACAAACTCAGAGTAAAATTAATGAATTCAAAATAAGACACTATTTAGGTTTATAAAATTGAAGAAGGGTATTATATGGAAAATTTTAAATAGAATAAAATATTCACTTTTAGATTTTTGAATTAAAGACTCATCTTATTATTGCTTAATTGATAGTAAACATACATTAGCTCACTGTTTAAAAATGTCGACATTTATTATATTTAGCTTAAAATTGTTTAAATGTAAAATAAACTATGTTAGGAATAAACTGTTATCTAATCATAAAAACATAATATTCTTTAGTCTGTATTCTATAGTGTCTAAGTATGTCCAAAAAACCATTATATACAATTTAAAATAAAAATTGCATTTTTACATGACATAAATATTACAGGAAAAACAATGGTTTAAAAAGGATAACTTTCTTGTCATAACTTGTACCATAACTTTTACAAACACAAACTCAATTTTTACATAAAATCATATATATATAATATGAAATAACAGTCATAACCACAATAGAGTTATCTAAGAAGAAAATTTTTATTTTATTTGAGACATTGGAATTTTGACTATACACATTTTATGAAATCCAACAACATGAAGTATCATCTTAATCAAATAATTTTCTAAATGAATAAAAAATACCTTAATGCATATATTTCATAGTCTTAAAAAATTTCAGAATTGAATTACAATTTAGAACATGAAAATTAAAATGAGGGTATCTAGACTCTAGATGTTTAATTGGAGATCTAAATATATTTGTCTGAATAATCTTTGCAATCATTATATAACTAAATTAAATAGTGTTGTGTCCAATTATATTATGAAATCAGGAATTTGAATATATTGGAACAACATTTATAGAAATTGGAATAAATAAAGAACTTTGTGAAATTAGTTGGTGAAAAATAGTATTAACATGGGTTTAAAAAACAATTTTACTATTATAACATGAAAATATGATGTAAAAATAAATGCAAGTCTGTGGCTTAACAGAAACTTTATATAAACTGGTAATCAAATGTAAGCAGAAAACAGTGAGGCATAAACAAATTTTGAGAAATTTCACCAGATATTCTAATTTTTTTAATTAAAAAAAAAACATTCTTTTGGGTCTATTCATATTAAGAGCCACATTTAAGTTTAAGGTTAAAAACTGTGTTAAGCAATATATCAACATTAAAAGGTACTATAAAGCTACTAAAATTATATTTTTTAATAGAAACATTTTTCAATGATGAAAAAAAAATTAATTATGTGGTTGAATTTTTTAAATTAAATTCTACTACAAATCATTTAAAAATTGTTTCAAATTCTAGGTTTAAGTAACTTTGTTCAAAATTTCAGGTTATTCAGGGATTTTAGTTATGCTTAACTTTAGGTGGCACCAATATGAAGCTGAAGTTATGATACATTTGATCAATTAGGCTAAAAAATATTTAAATAAATAAAATTAAACTAATATATTTAATTGGTTTTCTTTTATAATATAAGTTGATTTTATCAATACAATCATTTATGTTGATTATGATATTTTAAAGTAAGGTTGATTAATTATTTTTATTTAAAATATATTAATGTTTTTTTTTTGCATTTATAAAGATTGTATAAAACAAAGTATCATACTTTTAGCCTATAATTTTGGTTAAATAAGACATTGAATGTATTATATTTTCAGTTTCATATTGGTGCTCACTTAAAGTTAATCATTACTGTGATTTTTATTAAAATTATTTCCAAATATTCCACAATTCCAGATTTTAGCAGCCCTGGATTTTTATTTATTTCTCAAATTATTAATGATAGCAATTCTTAGCCATTCATTGTTACATATGTCATTACCAATCTTACAGAAACAATGTCACTCCACCATATGAACTTTTTCTTGTTATAATCAAAAAATTAAAGAAATTGGTATAACAATAGTAACTAGATTATAAAAACTTATTAAAATAAAAATAAAAAGCTTATTTAATGTGAGAAAGACTGCATACATACAACAAATGCTTTATCTAATCAATAAACAAAACAAAATTATTAGAACTGTTACTTTTAATCAAACTCAGAATTAATTTCTGATGATTACAAGAAAGACAAATTTGTCAAAAGGTAAAGCCTCAGTAAAACTTTTAATAATTTCCATAAAGTGAACAACTTTATAATAATCACAATTTCTATTTTACTTACATTGATAAACATATTTAAATAAGAATTAAATCTTAAAAAAAAGGTTTGAAATTAGTTTATGAAATAAAATTAGTCAAAACTTTTAAGTATACCATTAAGATAGATGTAAAACATGTTGATAACTTTAACATTAGATACAATATCAAGCAAAAAGAAAAATTAATATTGCAACCATTAAGAATTTTCAAAAAATTTAACTTATCAGATATGTTACAATATCATAAAACTTCATGTATAAAAATTACAAATATGTGACTTACTTTATTTCAAAGCTACTAGAGAAGAAAATTCACAAGCACTGGTATGAAAACATAGAGTATTTTTGGCCTTTTTTCTATTTTGGCCATTTTGTTTTAAACTTATTTTTGCAAAACCAGGGTCTTAAGCTTAGTATTTTTAAAAAGGAAGTAATATTGTTTATTGAACGATAAAGATGCTCAAAAAGTTTGGTCTAAGGACCTGACTTTTTAAGTCATACAAAAAATATAAAATAAGTAATATAGCATTAAACTAAATAAAATTAACAATTTTTTATCTTTAACTTACTTATATAAGCCTTGACTTGACAATTATTTTTTGTATTACTTTTTAAGGTGTTTGAAACTTTTAGAAACTGTATATAATGTCTTTCATTTTATAAGTATTTTTATTGTTAGATTCGTAACATGTTTTAAATTTATAACTTATTTACAGAATCGAAAAAAACAAGTTTTTTAAGTTCTAAAATTTAGGGTTGTCAAGATTAAGAAATCTGGATACTGAATTAAAGTTTGTTCGTTTTAGCTCGAGCAGTTTTTGTGATTTGCTTGTAGTCAAAATATCGACTATGCTTAAAACTTTTTATGAGTACACATTTCCGCAGCTGAAACCTTTTTACTTACTTATTTGAAACCAAAGGCTAAAATTCTACTTCAACAAAATGTTACTTATACATCAAAAAATATTAGTTTCGACACATTACCAAAATATTAAGTTAATAAACAGTAATCTTACTCTAAACTTTTTAATATTTACCTATAAATTCCGAAATTAAATGTTTGTTATGTCTACTTGTCATTATTTTGAAAATAACAATTATCATAAGTATGTACAACTTGATAAAATACAGATAGTACATTAACATTTTGTTGCTTAGATTAATAGCTTTGTTAAAATCAAATATGTATTCATATTTATGACATAAATAAAAAAAAATAAAATAATATAAATTGAGCACTTTTTTGAAACTCTTACACCCTGCAGTCTATTTTCTTAATGTTTAAAAGTATTAAAAAAAAACTTTTTACTAGGATATAACTTTATTGTATTTTAGATTTAACATTATTAATAGTTATGTGGTAAAACAAACATCCATCTCAAATTTTACCCTTTTCAAAAATAAAGAATTTTTCGGCTAATATTGATAATTTTTAAAAGTAATTATGATAATGCAATAATAGAAATACTTTTAAAGAAAATGCTTTTTAATGTATAAACTTCAGTTAAATATACAATTTTTTTTTTCTGGAAAGTTTTCCAAACTTTCTTATAAGTTTATTTGAGTATAAACGAAGTATATATTTCAAATACATAAATAGTTGGTTATATAAACTTTTCTACACTTGCTTTTCGTAATATTATTATTTAATTAATTTCAAAGAGAATTTTTATTCTACAAACAATGTCTCACCAAAATAGCTCGTTAGCATATGACGGTAATTTGAATTAATAATTGAAGTGGTTGTAATCTAATAAGTTTTGAAACTAGTTGAAATATTTTCACTTTTACTAAAGCCAAAAGCACGAAACAATGTTTAATAAGTTTGTTTTTGCAAATTTTATCTTGGTTAAAAATTAGATTTTAAAACTTACAAAAAACGAGAAAAACAATTAATTTAAAAATTAAAACATTTTTTTGCTAGATCTAAACCTTAAAAATTTCTAATACTACAAAGTATTAAATCAGTCATTTCCAAAGTGTGATAATCTACTCTGTACTCTGTAATGTTCATTGAAATTATTTTAATTCGATGCTGAAGAATCAATTGGTAAATTAAAAGGATACTTTCTTCAATAAAAAACTTATGAAATGTTTTTAAAACCTCCTATTTATTCCAGTTATTTACAAGTTTAATTTGCCAGAAAAAAAAAATTGTACTCGTACATTTCAATAAATCAAACAATTAGAAGTTAACAATAAGAAATTAAGCAGTTTTTATATTCAATAATAATATATTTTAATAAATAACGCTTTGTACTTAATTTAAAAAGTATATGATGAATATTTGGTTAAGACAGCATAAAAAAATCAGTTTAAGATATATAAAAAAATATTTTATTTAAAAGTGTAGACAATTTAGTCGTTCAAACTATTTTTTTAAACTTAAGCAATAAACTGATAATTTTGAAGAAAAAGAAAGCTTATGGTACACAAAAATAAAACAGAGTAATTATATACTTTTGTTATTTTTTAGATATGATAGTGATTACTGGACCTTTATTTTACTAAAAATACTGCTTTTTTTTCTTCGATCATTATACTGAGTTTTAAAAATTACTTTGTTGATCATTTAACTGTTATTAAAATAATTAGAGGTCTTCTTGTTTTTTGAAACAAAGATTGTAAAATCAGTATAAATAGTTTATATGAATAGTATAAACTGTTTATACAAGACAAAATTAAAGCAGTTTGATAAACATTTAGTATTATCTAACATCAAATTGCGTAATGGACTAAGAAAACTATGTATTATAACACAGAGATCTTTATTTTGTTGTGTTCTTTTTTATGTATTTATTAATTTTTATTTAGATACTTAGTGTTACATTTTGATTTATTAATTATCATATCAAACAATTCATTATAACGCAAAGCTTTTTATTTTGTTGTGATCGTTTTTATCACAAACGAGATTTTTAGAATCAGTTCATACTAAAAAATCAAAGTTAGGTTCTTAGATTTATGATTAAAAAACAATATGATTTTTTAGTTTAATATAAATTTATTAAAATCACATAACCTTAACTTTAAATGTGTTCAATTACTTTTTGAAAAAATAAGCTAATGTTTAATTGTAAATGTGTACAAAAAGTAAATTTTACACAACAGCTTGAAATTTTATGACATAAAAAAAATTGTATATAAAAAATAATGAACTTCATCACACGACCAACAACAATAGCGTCCGAGACAACCTACAATAGGTTTCGTCCTCGTTAGGACTCATCAGGCAGGCATAGTCGCGAGAAACCGCTGTTGTGATCTTACCAAATGGGCTTATGTACAAACAATTTTAATTTTTTAACTGTTCTCCAAGTGGCGTGTTACTAAAGTTTATTTTTTTTTTAAAGATATTCTTTTTAAAAATTTAAGTTTGGATTATTAAAAGTTTAAATAATATAGGGCAGGTATAATTCCATGTGATGTAACACACTCGTTTTTACTCAAAAAGCGTTTATTGTTGCAAAAGACAGCCTAAGACTGATGATTTTTACCATTAAAAAACAATAAATTTACCACAGTAGCTCTCTAATGACTGCATTGTAAGTTTAAGTCAAAATCCGTTTTTCTACACGTAAATAAAAGTTTAGAAGTTATTAATTACCTGAAAAATAAATTAGAGGATACAATATAAAGTTTAAGTGCCGGGCATCGATCCCGGCATTTCGCATTCTACACTTTTAATTGCAAGTTATTGCATTTATAAATTTGTTAAGCTTATAATTATTGCTGTTAAGACATAAAATTGAAGAGCTAGTTACGGTACTTATAAAATATTTTAACAAATAGGCTGCCATTGAAATAAATCCATTTAATACATACATTAATACGTTAAGAATTGTATTTTTTTTTTGCTTTAAAAATTTTTTTATACGGTTAAATGAAACAAATCTTTTGTAAAATAAGCGTGTTGTTGTTCTTATATATAAGACAATTAAATGAATTATAAATATAATATTAATTAACTGTAACTTAATTGTCTGCTAAAGCTATTATTGGTTTTGTTTTACTTTTAATAATGCATTATATTAGTGCTTAATTTTTAGGAACTTTATTGAAAATTACTCAGTAAAAAAAGTAACTATAATGACCATTCTAATAAAGTATTTTGCAGTTTTGTGAATAAATGAAATTTATTTTTTAAAAGTTGATAAAGTCATTTGTAAACAATTCTTTTTTAATCTGTACAAACACTACATCAATTAACAAGCGTAAACTTAGCTTGAGAGCGTTTTTTGTAAATTTTATAAAAATCTTCAAACTTAAGACCCAATTATTTTCCTTATCTTAATATCTAATTAAAAACTTTCTTTTTATTCTAGAGAACGGTCCTTTGTCTTTAATTAAAAAAAAAAATCCATTGAACTTGGGTTCGACTTTTTGAGTGTGGCCCATTTAAAAATGTTGTGTTTTTTTCTATTTTTTTATTTATACAAGCTTTTCTCCATAAATAATATAATTTTTTTCAAATAAAGTTTACAAACACTACTACTAGGTCAATAATTTCAAAAACCAGGAAATTATTACTTTATTGAAATTTCAAAGAAGTTAGCTAAAACTAATAACATATAAAATAGTCATTTAATAAGTTTATACAATAAAAATTTATTAAAATGTATAAAAAAATAGCAAATTTTTTGCAATGGAACTTCTTTACTTAAACTAAATTTTCAGTTACTAACTATTAAAGAATTATACAAGACAAAGTATAGTATATTCTTATAAAAACTTTCAAAATATTAATTACTTAAAACTTATTAAATCAAAAAGTAAATTACAGTAATAATCTTCATTTTATCACTTTTAAAAAAATATTCATAAAAAAAGAAATACACTAAAAGAGCACTATATTAAAAAAAAAAATTACTGTAAGCAAAATTGTTAATAAAGCTTGAAACGTATTCAATATTTATAAAACTTTCTTTTCTTATTTCTTTTTATTGTAAGACCTGATGAAGTTCCTCACATCATGACAATTCCTAATTTAAAATTTATATTTTTATTAATTGTTTTTGTACATTCAAATAAGTTAACATATAGTCTAACAAAGTTGTAAAACCTCATGCAAAAATGTTCAAAAACTAAAAATAAAACTGTAATTTTATAATTATTAAAATGCCTTTCTTTTGGAATTTTAATGGATGCTTAAGTAGAAAACTACATTTTAAAGTTCATAATTTACTTGATACTTGTGTTGCAAAAAAAGTCAGTTAAGTATAATTAACTTTTTTATTAGTTTTTTACCTCATTTCTCTCAAAGTAGGAATTAATTTATTTAAACAATCATCATTGGGGTCTCCATACCAGGCTTTTATTTGAATTCCATTATCTGTAAGTGTTAGTTATTTTTAATACCATAATAAATTGTACTAATTTAATATAAGTTTTTTAAGAGTTTTAATATTGTCATTAAAAACTCAGTTCTTTATTATGACTTTTATTTTAGTGCACTTTAAGTAAACTCGTTTTAATTATCATAAATAAGTTTTTGTTTAAAACTAAAATAAACTTAAACTTTATATTTTCTTATGTTATAATAAAAATTAATCTAAAACAGTTTGAAAGATATACCTGGATTATTTTTAAAGTTAGTTGGTTTATCATCTATTATTACAACATTTGATAAATCTCTGTCGACAATTTTCAAGTCTTTCGTGAAACTTTTATAAGTGTAACTGCAGTGCTGTAAAGAGTGTAATATTGGTTACAAACAAAAATTAGGACTTGTTACAGCTACAGATTTGACTCATAGTTTTAGTTAGTTGAGATATTTAATACTTAAACAGTTAAAGTTTTTTACTTCAGAACTTTTCAATAAATCTACATTGATAAGAATTAGAACTACAACTATTTCTTTTTTCCTCAAAATTTAATTATTGATTAGATAAGAAATAATTTATCAGGTTGTAAATTGAATACTGTTTTTGTTCACGTTGTTGAATACTAAAATATAATATAGTTTTTAGTTATAACTCCTAACAACAAACTAGTAAGTTTTTTGTATCGATTTTATGAGAATAAAAAAATTCTCAGCATTTTTAATTAAAAAATCTTTTATATTAAACCAATAATGATTCCTTGTAAATATTATTACACACAGTTAATTTATAAAGGAAAAAGTAACTGAAATAAAAAAAAAAACAATAATATAAAAAAACCTGTTTGTGGTACACTTTCTTGAAAATATTTTTGTCCTTGTCAATATTATTACATACAGCTTGTGCATAATTACAATTTGAAGCAGTAAAAATGACCAAGTCATACCATTGATTTACCTATATAAAGACATTAAAAGTAAACAATTTATAAACTATATTATAAAAATATTTCGATTAATAACTACTTTTTTATAAGGATATTCTAGTTAAAAAATAATGTACACATTTATGCTAAAATTAATCTAGATTTTTAGAAATTTACTTAAAACAAAAACTTTTATTTAAAAACTTTTTTATTAAAGAAAAATGAAATAGTTCTACATAATTTTTTTAGTTTAAACTAAAACGAATCTCACAATTTGAAGAAAATTTTCAAGATGAGGTCTTTTATAAACTTTGTAGTTCCTAATGTAATCTCTTCCTTTTATCTAAATTAAAAAATATTATAAATTATTGTTTTAAAATATAAAACTTATATAGTACTCAGTCTTATAAAGCTAATTTTTTTGTGGCAACTTTTTCAATGCTTTGTTAGTAAGAATTTCGTATACCCTATTATTAAATAGTGTAAAAAATAAACATTAAAACAATCATAAAATAATATTTTGGGAGGCCAACTTCTGCTAAATAAAAAAAAAATTATAAAGTTTAGTTACATGATTTGCGTATGTTATATTGAAAATTACAGTAATTTTTTAAACAACATTTGTAATAAAACTTCAAAATAAATATATTCTACTAAAATGTTTTATTTTATGAGCTACTTTTATAAAATAACTTACCTTTAAAGAAAAGTCAGGATTAGCATGATTTTTGTAATTAATTCTATTAATTCCTTCATGTCTTGAATAAACTAATGTTCCATCTAAATCCAGAACTAAAGTCTTCGTTTTTAGTTTTGTTTCAGTAAATTTAAACTTTGGAGCAAACTTTGTTTCATTTCCAAATTTAATCATATTGCCAGTGCACTTATTAAAAATAACTCTATATAATTAGAAAGAACTTATATTTCTACTAACAATATTTCTACATTTCTATTTTAAAAATTTACTTCTACTAACAATGTTTCTACATTAGCATTATTTAATCATCATTTTAACTTTGAACATAAAATTGTGAAAACATTAGAAAAATTTTTAAGGATATCTTATTAAAAAAGTGTAAAAAAAAACTTTGTGTATTCGGATATTTCATCATTTTCTATCTAACAGCTATCAATATTTAATTACATAAAATATATAGTCAGAAAAATTATGTTTTATTTTAAAAACAATACACTTACAGTAAAAATACTATTTGTTTATTTCAAACTCTAAATTTATCTGACTAGTGTGGAAAATATAGCTTGTGATTAGAAAGATACTAAAGAATGTATTACTCTTAATAATTTTGAGAACTTTTGAAAATTTACACAATACAATGTATTACTGTTTAATTTTAGAATCTATCTCTGTACAATAAAGTTTAGCAAATAAATAGACTGTTTTCTTCATAAAACTTCTTAAACATTACAAAGTCCTATAAAACTAGTAACTACTGTTATAGTGACAAAAGTAAATTTAAATTGTAGTCCAATTTATGAAGCTTGCTGTAACTTTAAAATCAGATTTGCTCGAATGAATAAGTTTCCAATACTTCTGTAAATTTTTCTCACCTCGTTTATCAACGCAGTTATGTTATAAATAAACTTAATTTAAATCTAGCTGTTAAAAAATATACTTATTAGTCCTTAATTCGACAAGACTAGACACTAAACATGCCAAAATATTATTTAAATAATCTTTGTATATTTATGTTTTTGTTTCATTAATATACGAATTTGTTTGTTTTTAAACTGAATTATTGTTAGTATACTTACAAAAAGAAAGACTTAGTCAACTTAACATACTTTTCATAAATAATGTGTCTAAAGAAACAAATAGCGTACAAATAAAAACAAAACTACTTTTTTCAATCCTAGTTATATTTTAATTAGATTTTTAGAACAAAACTAAAGCAAATTTTATTCTTGTCAGATTATTTAAACTTTGATAAGTATGTAAGATTTTAAACTTGCAATACTTAAAAGTTATAACTAGATTTAATTGTTTTTAATAGAGATAAATAATAGTAACCACTTAACTAAATTAACATTAAATAAACTTATTGTTTAAAATAAACACAGTTATTCAAACTTTAATCCTATAATAGTTTAAACTTGATCAAACTTTATAATGCATTATAGAACAAGACTAAAAATTTTATTGATTAATATATGTATTATGTCGTTTTGTTTATAATTAGAAAATAAAAAATAAGTTTTTTTTTTTATAAAGTGAAATTTTGGTTTGCTTATGTTTAAACTTTAATGTTAAACATAGTTTTAAGTGCACATGTAAACTAAAAAAAAATTTTTCGAGGAATCTATATAACTTTTAAATTAGACTTAAACATAATTAGTATTGACTTTAAAGCTTTAAAATACCAAGTAATAATAAATTTGTTACAACGTAAATTTATGAAGTAGTTACCGAATGAGAGTAAGTTTTTAAAATAATCAACTAAATATTAAAAATACAATTTTTAGAAATACATACTATGAAAACCGTACAAATTCAGCTTTAATAATAGCATGCAATCAAAAATCGAGAAAGTTGTTTTCTTAGAGATTGCATTAATTAATATTCGTATTTTTATTTTACAAGTAAATTTTCGAAAGAATCAAAGAAAGAATTAATAAAAACACTTTTAGAAATACATGTTAAGAAAATCGTAGATATTCAACTTTAAAAAGAGCAATCAAAAAGCAATCAAAAATCGAGAAAGTTGTTTTCTTAGAGATTGCATAAAATAATACAATTTTACAATGCAATTTTATTTTATAAGTACACTCTTTGCTCTTGATCGACTAATTCTAAATCAGCATCAAACTTTATTCGGTTAAAAGAATCAGCAGTAATATTTCCTCTACATTGTGTACACTCTTTATTTTCACAGTGCAAAATATTGTCAGCGCATTTACAACACAACGGATGTCCACAAGATGGAATAACAATATGAAGGTCTTCATCTAGGACAGGGTTTTCCAATTTTTTTGCAAATGGCCCCCTTTAAAGAGTTTAAAAAAGTAATGGCCCCCTTCAACATATAGATTACTCATAAACTACGATATTAAAACTTTTTTTTTTTTTTTTTGCTCTTCATCTGAAACTCAAGAATATCTAGTGTAAGTTTCTAAACTGCCTTAAAATACACATAAGGCCTTTTTTTTGCTCTTCATCTGCAACTCAAGAATGTCTAGTGTAAGTTTCAAGTTATGGCCTCATGGCCCCCCTGTGGCTCTTTACTGCTCATGGCCCCCTGAGTATCTGTCATGGCCCCCTAAGGGGCCACTTGGCCCACTTTGGGAAACCCTGATCTAGGATCTCCATGTAGTTATTTAGACAGACAGAACACTTATTATCTTAAAAGAACTTCATGACTGTACTACTTTCTTCTAAATTTTTCAACTTTTTTCTAACTTCAGACTGAGAAAAATAATTCACTGGCGATTCTTGACTATTACTGCTGTTTTCATTTTCTTTACACGAAATATGAGGGTCTATTGGTAACACAATAATATCTACTGATTCCTCGCTATCACCGGTCAAATCGTTTTCTTTCTGTTTCTGAAAACCTTGTAGAGAGTCAGACTTCAAATGTTTATAACTTATGTTGAAACTTCTGGAAGATAAAGACTCGTCAAAAAACTTTACAAGATCAAGTATGGCATCTTCTTCTTTAAAGAAGTTGAAACAAGATGTATATCTCTGAAACCTTCATATTCAGACTTGATCTCTAGTTTATCCCAGCAACCTTTTTGACTCCACCTTTTTATTGTGACTTTTTCTAACGTGTTTGGCATTTTATTTCAAACTGAAACAGTTAGAAGTTTGAATTTAAAACAAAGTAAAATAAACATCCTTATATGTACATTATGACAAATACCTTTTTAGTTTAAAAATATTACTTTAAAAGAGTATGTAGCTACAAATTAATAAAAGTTTCGAAAAATTATTTAAAACATTTTATTTAAATTTATTGTAGGTCTTTTTTTAATAATTCTAATAAACCTACTATGCTTCTTTCTGACCTAAAACAACTTATTTCAGAATTTTAACTTTTTTAAAGCAATTACAGACAGGTACAAAACATTGAAACTGTAAAACAGTTCTAAAGTAAAACTAAATAAAAGCTTATCAAAATACTATAATTTCAAATACCAAATATTATTAATTTTCTTTACACTTCATATCTTAATAAGTATCTCCTTAAAGCTATTTCTTTATAAGATACATGCATTTATCAATTTGTGTGTAAATGTTATATACAAAAACAAACACTTATAAAATATTCTAATAGATTATCTCTAATAAAAAAATTCAACATAATCACTATAAATTATTTACTAGCTTAAAAGTTATTAATAACTAAGTATATTTATTAATACTTGTCTAAGTCTGTATAATACAGAAGCTTAAACAAGCAAAACTTAGTCAATTTTTAGATTATATTAAGGTCTAGATTAAATTATCAAATCTTTAAAGCGTTAGATATTTTTAAATGTTGTTATAACAGTTTATTTTTAAACTTCATAATAAGTTCGTATTTAATTATGCCTCAATTCGCAGAATAGGCTGTGCTTTTTTCTGAAAGTTACATTTTGTTGTAGAAAAATATTCCTTCAGTTTTTAATTCGACTTTATAATTAATTATGTTGTATCGAAAAAATCAAATAAAAAGAAGGTAAGTTAAATTACATGGAATCTAAAGTAGGATTAGCCGTAACTTAATTTTCTTTAACAGTATGTCCCAATGAATTATCATTTTATATCCGTAGAAGCTAGTAAACAGATATGTTGACAATAAGTTTGTTCTTTTTATTAAAAGAACTTAAGATTAGACCGACTTTTATCCTAGATAAGTACAAAGTATTTAAATAAATTACAGAAAAGCTTTTGAATGTTTTGCTTTTAAATGAAGTTAATAACACTTGATATTAAAAAAAAAACTTAGATAAGCTCTAAGTACCATAAATGATTGAGACTATTAACACTTTTTACCTGTTAAAATATAAATTAAGGTATATTATTCAAATGCAGAAATGTTAAACTGAACTTGGTTTTGGTAAACACTTATTTTGCTTAAAAAAACTTAAAAAACATATAAATGACTTGTTCGATATTTTATTAACTTTAAAGGTTATATTTAAAAGTAAAGACAGCTAATGAATTTAAAAAACATTATCTAAAATAATTTCTATGACATTATACTAAAAAATGTGCAAGTCTTGTCCCGGACGTGAACTTAAATTGTGTCCAAGTAGTGGGGGACTCGACAACCGGAAGATTTTTTGGTACACTAGGTTTTTAGCCAAACTTTTTCGAGCAGTTTTATGTCGTTCAATAAACTAAAAGAATTAGCAAAAATAATGTTTTTTTAAATTAGTTTTTTTATACACTCTCAAATATTAAGGCCATAATTAAATGAACACTAGTTATTTGTTTTAACTAAAGATTATTGCTCAATTTGCTGTATAGTAAAGAGCTTATCTTAATAACAATAAAAGTGCAAATTAATTTTTCTATTTATTACCAGGTTTTGGTGGTAAAAAATTCCGATCTTGTCATCCTTGAATAAGTTTTGAATAACATCAAAAATAAGCAACATTGTTATGCGTTGTTTACTCTTTTAATATTTGACAAGATCGAAAGCTGCCACCGAAACCTGGTAATAAATGGAAGAAATAATCTGCTTTTATTTTAATTCAAACACTAGTTTTATAAAATGTATTGTATGTTTTTCAAGTTAAAAAAACTTAGTAACAGATTTATATACTACTTGTTTCAAAAATAATAAGTTTCTTTTTTTAATCAAAACCGCTTAAATTAGTGTATTAACATAAAAATATATTTTAAAAATTTTCATATGTAAAACAACCATTACATGCACTATTTCGCTTCATGCTTAAGTTTTTACGACAAATTTGTTTTACATAGGCTTTAATTTGAATTAATCGAACAAGGAGAACTTATAAAACTAAAAACTAAAAGTTCATTAAAAGTTCAAATAAATGGACAATATTGACTCTTGTTTTAAATTACGTTTTATTTTGTATTTACCAATAAAATAGTTTTTCGAGGCGCTAGTGATATTGTACTAATAAATGATATTTAATTCATGTTGAGCCAACTTTATTCATTAATATAAATATAACACATTATGTTTTTTATTGTAAACTCGCCTATGTATAGTTTATAAACAGTTTATTTGATTTTTAATATAAATAGTTACACTTTTACAGCAATAATAACACAGCAAATTGTTATTTCATTATACTTTGTTATATATGAATGAGTGTTTCTGCGATTCTAGTTCACTTATAATTATTAACAATACAATTTTTCTAAACATAAAATAACTAAACATTTGAAAAATATTTATAAATTGCATGTCTTCAGCTATTTTTACAATTTTAAGTTTTTTGCATTGCAGTTTTTTAATATAATACATTAAATAAATGTCAAAAACTTTAGAAAATAATTACAATCTAAGTTGCAGCTACAAAAGATCTTGGGATACATTAGTGATTAAGTCTACGATTTAAGTTTCAATGATCTTGAGCTTATTGCAATTAATACATATAACCAAGATTAAAAACAAAGCGTTCTTGATCTCATTTAACTCTTCAACCAAACGTTTTATCCAACATTTTCAGGTGTTATAAACTTGGAGCGTCTGAAGTCTGAAATCCTACAAGGTTTTTATAAACTAAAAGTAAAAGATTTAACTTATAATGGTAATCAGTCACTGGATATCGTTATATTCCGGTAGATCCTCATTTTTCGTGTAAAGAAAACAAAAAGAGCAATAACCAAGATTCAGAAACAGGCTTTCTTCCTCAGCTTGTAGTAAATTAAAAATTGAAAAGTGTAGATGAATATAATGTTTTAATTTCGTTAAAGAGAATAAATGTTCTGTGTTTCTAATAAATACAAAGAAATCTTGATGAAGAGCTTCATATCGTCATTCCATCTTGAGGACATCCGTTGTGTTGTAAATGTGCTGATAACGTTTTGATGAGAAAAAATAAAAAAGGTCTGCAATGTAGAGGAAATATTACTGATGATTTTTAATTAAATGAAGTTCAATGCTGATTTAAAATTAGATTATCAAGAGCAAAGAGTAGAACTTTATTATTTAAGTGACTCAACATAATCTCCAAGACAAAACTTTTTTTTTAACCGCTTTTAATTATTTGTTTATAAAGTTTCTAAATCTTGAATCATTTATATTTTAGCAAGTTTTTGTTTTTTAGCTTTAAATTGATTTTTTCAAAATTTGTACTATTGCTTGGTATATGTTTTGTGAATTTAGAAAATCTATAACTGCTTGATTATTGACTTCTTATGTAGAACTTAAAAATTGAGTGCATGATTGTTTTGTAGTCTTGTGAAATGAAGCAAATGTAACGTCAAAAGTTAAAAAGAATAATGAGTTATTTTTTAATATGGGTTGTGTTTTGTAATTTGATAAACTTTTTATACATAACAGTTTTATGCAGTTACAAAATTTCGTTGTAAAATCAATGATTTTTGTTTTAAAGAACTTTTTAGGAAGTATTTTAGTATAAAGTAAAAACTAATGTGATAGAGTAGTTGTACAAAACTTAAAAATTGTAAAAAGTTTTTGCTTTAATTTTAAATTCCAACAATAAAATAAAAACAGCTTTAAAACTTTAAAATTACTAATTAATTGTTAACAGCTTTGAAATAAAAGTTCTTCAGACCACTAGAGCAAAAACTTCTTACTCAAAATTTGTACTACAAATATGTTCATTAAAAATAATTTCAGCTAAGACTTTCAACATTTAAAAAAGAAAAACAATAAACTTTCGAACAGTAAAGTTTGTTTTACACTGTTGTAAAAAAAAACTAAGTTTTTTTTTTAGTTTAAAATCATACAAAAACATTTATGGAAAAACTTGATTTACAAAAATTGAATGCTTTTGTAATGACACTTTTATCAATTTTTAAGCTATTAAGCTTTTCTTTTAAATTATTTATAACTTTGCTTAAGTTCAAGTAATTTATAGATTAAACTTTATAAAGCTATGTTTAATTAAAAATGTTTTGGTTTTCTTATGTTTTTGCAATTGTATGGTTTTTATGATTAATTTTCATAGAAAATAATAATATCTCAATATTAAATGTAAAACAAATTAAGCCGTATCCGGAATCAAAAACAGAATCCAGTTATCTGTTATTGCACCAGATGTACTTACATGTAAATTCAAATTTTTTATGAAGGCTCAGAAAAATCTCTCTAATAACCAAAAAAACTTTTGTTTAAAGCTGTTTATTAAACTGTTTATTAAACTATTTAATAAATTATAATTAAGAACTTAAAAAGTTCTGAATAATCTATCAAAAAAAAAATCCTTTATCTAGTGTTTTACAAATAAAAATTATAACATAAACATAATTAAATTATTAGTAAAATATTTTTATTTGTATTTACATGGGTTATACTTTCAATAATTTTAATTAAACATATAAATATACTAAAAATAGTTCAGTTTAAAATAATTTTATCACAAAAAAAAATGTAACACTAAAAAATTAGAGAAAAAAGTATTGTTAAATAAATGTTTTGTTTTGAGAATTTATCTATTTTTTTAGTTTTATTAAAAAAAAACTTATACAAAAATACTGTCTCTGTTCTTAAAACAATTGAACGTGATCTTTTGTTTAAAAGAAAAGTTCAATTTCGCTTATTATTTCTATAGATTCTATTTAAATAAACAGAATTGACTTTTTTTAATAAACAAAAGATCTCTTTTTCAAATGTTTTCTTCAAGAACTCAGTCAGTTTTTTCAATGGGTGTTTTAGCAAAATTTGTTTTTTTAAATTATGTAACGCTGTCTGATTCTTTTATATAAAAAGCTGACTACCTGTTTATTATTAATTCTACTTATTAGGTAGACATATTAAGTATGGTAAGTATTAGTTTTAGGGTAATGGTAGGTAATAGTTTCGTGTTAAGTTTTTATAAATATCTTTTTATGCGCTTGGCAAAGCTTTTATCAGTAATCCCTAGAATCAATGCTTTTTTTAGTTTTTAAATCTACGTAAATAATAAATCTTAATGAATAAAATGATCGTTCAAACTATAAACCACTATAACTAACTTTGCTTAAATTTACTGCTTCAAATTGTGACTATACTTAAACTGTATATGATAATATTTACAAAAACAAATTGATTTTTAAGAAAGTTTTTCATTAACAGGTTAACTTAATAATTTTTTCATTACAATTAAGAACACTTAAGATGTTTTTATGTTCTTAATATTTGTTTTAAATTACTGTACTGTATTTTTAATATTTAACTGCCTTACATTAACTTTATAATTGACAATAAAATTTTAGAAGAAAGAAACAACATTTGTTATTGTTTTAATTACATTATCATTATATTTTCAAATAAATTTAAAGTGCTAAAGTAAAAAAGTTGTCTCAGTAATATATGTTTAAACTTATTTACATTAAATCTGTATCTGTATTAAAGTTTGTTATTAATTCTAGTTCAAATTAAATTATATTACAGCATCTTAAATATGATTACATTTATAATGAATATAAAGCACTGCAACTATCAACAAAAGATTTGAAAATAGTTGATAAAGATCTTTTTAATGTTGCTAAAATATACGATAAACCAACTATTTTTGAAATATTCCAGGTATTTCTTTCAGACCTTTAAATAAATGTTTAATGTAAAAACAGCAGTTCTCTTTAAATTTTTAATTTGTTTTAGTTTCAAGCAAAATATTTATGATAATTAAAACTAGTCTTTATTACGTGCAGTTAAGTAAAACTCTTAGAAAATCAATCAAAACTATTGTATATTTCATTATTATATAAGTTAATAATTAAGAATTACAGTTAATAGAATTCGAATAAAAGTTTGGTATGGTGTTCCAATGATAACTGTTTAAAGGAATGAATTCCTATTCAAAATAAATAAAAAAGTTATTAAACTATCGAAGAAGTACCTAATTGATAATTCTATATTTTTTACCGATATAAAGAACAACCAATGTTTTACCGAAAAAGTTTTAATATATTTTCACTGCGACTTTTCAGAAAGTTACTGCCGAATTTTGGAATAGAACAATAGATTTTAAAGTAAAAAAAATAACTTTAGAAAACTGCTTAAGTAATTAGATTCCTGTAAAAAATCAATTAACAAAATAAATTAATGTAAAATATTAATTAACGCAAAAATTAACATTTTAAGTTACAAAACAAGAAAAAATGTTTAACATAAACAAAGACACTTAATAAATAAAATAACCAAGGAAACTTTTAAACAAGTTAACCAAAGACACCTTTAAACAAATAAGGATACCTTATAGTCAAACTCTTTTTGCTTACACAGTTCTGATTTATTTAAAAGTATTGAGATTGCTTTTAACCTGACCAAATCAATGGAATTTGTACAGTTGTAAATATCCTTAGTTCTTGATAAATCATAGTTCTTTGCGCAACTAACGTCGGTAATCAGGTGTTCTGCTATTGAAAATCTTTTTATCGCATTTAAAACAGCTTTCGTCTTGTTATTAGTTCTTTTCTTTTATAAAGTTTAATACACATTTCGGTACATAATCATTTACTGTCGTTTTTAAATGCCTAGAGCAGGGTTTCCCAAACTCATTTACTAAATCGCCCCCTTTTCAGTAACTTGAAAAATAATTGCCCCCCATTATTTTAAAAAGTAGTTTTTTCTCTTGAGTACAAACTTTTAAGCCACAAAAGTTGTGTTCAAAATGTAATTTAGTCTGGTACTTCTTATAGACGCACTTTTGGGCTGTGTTAAAAGTAGTTTACAGGGCTTGAGAAAAAAAGTTACAGTTGTTTTCTTATAAGCACAGAAAAGTGTATTAATATACCTAATTTTTAAAAAGATTTGTGTAATCTGTAATCAATCCCGTTTAAATATGAATTCTTTAGAAACTAATGAAACTTTTAGGGTAGTGATGGACAAATTTTGTAGTCAACAATTCATATTTACTAAAAAATCTTTTCTAGTTTCAACTCGTTAAAAAATGTAATTGCGGGCTGCATAATTAAAAAAAAAAACATATAAGAAAATTAAAAAGCTGCTGCAAAATTGTAATAAAATGATTAAGTATTATCATGGTCGAGGAAATACTATTGTAAACTGAAAACTAAATTGAAAATATATTTCAAAATTTTAAATATCAAAAAACTAAATTTTGTTTATTTTGCACAAGTAGTTTTCATGTTACTTAGCCGGTTGAAATTTGACTGGACCTTAACTATACGTTACCCATCTGAAATCTTAATTAAAACCTGACATTATAATAAACTTTCATATAACGAATTTCAGACATTTAGAAGTTAACACTAAGTAACTTATTTAATCTGCACGAAATACTTAAGTTATTTCACAAATAGGCGTAATCTAAAAATACTATACCAGAGATTAAGAAACTATTAAAGAATGAACAATTTATTAACACATAATAAAATAAATATTAAAACATAATTTCTGATCTAGTTTGAGGAAGTTTAACCGACTGGTTGGTTATCTCACATGAAAAGTGGGTTTATCAACTGCTTCAGTTAACTCAGTAAAGCTATTAATTTCAATGCTAAGATATTTTATAAGCAAATTAGTTGTAAATTTAAAAATTTAATTTTAAAAATTTTAAACTATATGTTTTGCAGTAAAATAACATTAAATAGTATTTGACTTGAGATAATCGTTAGGAAACTAAACCTTTATTTTAACATTTGTTTTCCTTAAATAAACCAAATGTTTAATAGTTAATTCTGTGAACAAAAAGTAATCAATTAAAAAACTCTTTTAATTAGGATAAAATTTTGTTTTGTAACTATAGCAGTCTTTTTGATGGTTTATTTAATACTGTTAAAATTTATTTTTTCTCTAGTTATTAGCCTATAATAATTTACCAGAAGAAAATAGTGAAAAACTAAAAAGTAGCGTTAAACTATTAGAATAAGCAACACATTATAATTGCTAATATATTAAAAATAAAGATAAAACAAAATACAGTTGTATTAATAGTTTAAAATTCCTTAATATATAGATTTTTTAACAATAAAAAATCAAGTTAGAAAAGAAAATTGAGTTCAAGAATCTTTTAAATGAAAAATTTGAAGTCATTTCAAATAGAGACCTCAAATCTATAATCTTTTAAAACCAAAAAAAAATTTTGAAATAAAAACTTTAATGGTTATCAAGATTTTTTTTTACTTATACAGATTAAACAAGTAATAACAAAAATATGTCAAATAAATTTCTTTTGAAACAAATACTTTAATCACTATGCTGTAAAAACTTTTAGTGTAATGAAAAACGACAAATACAAACTTCAAAATTAACCAGGTCAGAATAAAACTATTAACAGATTTAAAACATAAAACATTTAATAAATACAATAGAATTCCGCTTAAGTTCGCACTTTTAACAAAATCTTAAAGTGCAAATTTAAAAACTATTACCCTTTTTTTTATAAAATGATAAAATTAAGTATGTTATATGCAATAACGTTATAAATAAACATGAAATCAACTAAAACATGAAACAAACATTTATTAGAAAAAAATAGAGCTTTTATAAATTTTTATATAAGCTTTTAAATATTATTTATTTTTTGTTTTAACAGTACTTAGTTAGTAAAAGACTTTATTTAAGTTAAATTTAAGAAAACATAAATTTTCATTTTTTTGGGTAAAAAGTGAGAACTCAAGAGGAAGTTTATCGTAATTAATATTTATTAGGCATTATGCAAACCTGTTGTAGAAAAAATGACTTAATAAAGTTTTTATTATAAAAAGACTACTTAATTACAATACAAACGAGGTTAAATAATAAGTAACTTAAAAGATCAAATAAATACTTTCATAAATAATGTCTGCTACTGAAGTCTAAAATAATGTGAAGGATAAGGTTAATGACTGCTTGCAAGTTTTTTAATCTGGTCTTAATCAGTAAAATAAAACCTCCTTTACAAATATCAAGATAGATCTTTTCCTCAAGATATTGATAACTGAACTGAAAGCTTTCTCAACAACATATCTAGAAGGAAAAAACTAAAAACAACAACCTAAATACTTCTCAAATGATTAGATACCTTTTCCTTAGTTTTTGTTGAGTCCAAAAGCTTTTATATCGTTCTTTGGATAAATTCAATTTTAGTTCAAGTTCAGTTTGTGAGTCTGAGAAGCTTTCCTGTAAGTCTTTACTTATAAAAAGATTTGCTTCAAAGGGATCCGTTTTTTTATCTATATGATAGTTTTTTTGTGTCAAATCGAAATTTTACTACTTAATATGTTAAAGTTAATAAAAATTTCAGATTATTTAGGTTTTTTTATGCCTAAACTGTCAAATTCCAGGTTTTTCCAGGTTTCTAGGTAAATTGGCAACCCTGTATAGTTTTATTTCTAAGTCTAACTTAGTAACTTTTCAAAATACAATTGGAAATATCATAAGGTGATAGTTAATAATAGATAACATAGATTTCTACAAATTATTTATGATCCCTAATAGGTGGTTAGGTTATAAAATGGTGAGAGGGATTCCGATCGTCTATGATCTATGTAGTTGTTTTATAAGAAAATATATGAATGAAAATATGCGATTTACATGAAAGTAGGAGTCATAAGTACTTGATTTTTTTCTTAATTTTCTACGTAAACAAATAAAACTTTTTTATTAAAATTTTTCCTCAGGGTCAAATATTTAATAGCAAGCTAAAATTAATAAAATAGCAAGATAAAAAGTAAAATGTTTTTTACAGCACAAAATTTTAAAATCGCCCCCTTTTCGCCCCCTTACAAATTATCGCCCACCCTTTCGCCCCCTTACTAATTATCGCCCCCCGACTTGCTAAAATCGCCCCCAGGGGGGCGATATCGCCCACTTTGGGAAACCCTGGTCTAAAGGTTTGTCCAGTATAGCTATTTTTGCAAAAGCAGTTAAATTTGTATATAAAAAATACAAACTATATAATACAATTTTTATCAAGATAGGATATTGGGTCAAAGTTATTGTTTTTACTTTAATAGCTATTGTTCTATTCAGAAATTCTGCAGTAAGTTTCTGAAGAGTCGCAGTAGTGAAAATATATTAAAACCTTTAAGATAAAACATTGGTTGTTCTTATATAGGTAAAAAGTATAGTAGACTATATGTTTTATTTTTTCATAACAAACTTTAGTTTATTAGTCGCAATAAAAATAAATTTGGTTAAAAAAATTATTTTTAGACTAGTAGATAATCAACTCACATGCATTTTTTTATAACGTCTTTAAAATTTGTTAAAATTCTAAAAATGTTCAAGTATTTTAATTATGTATTTTGTTTTTATTATGATTTAAAAATGTATCAAAACGTACAGTAATCAAATATTTTTATTAGGTAGTGATGAATACTTTATATTGGAATAAAATATTTGCTTGATTAATTTTGATTCTTGCAGTTGTAAGAATTACAAACCGTTTTCTTTGTTACATTATCTTTTTACAGCATAATTGTTTATCTTCTACTTAAGGTTATAATAAAGTTTCTGCTCATTTTATACCGTCTCAGTAGCTTTTTATTAACAAATAAGAAAAAAATTGACATTAATCTTATAAGAAAATTAAACGCACAAACCAACTAAGATATATTTATTGAACGAACGAAAATCAAAAGTCAGCAGAAAGAACTTACAAACTAAATACATATAAAAACATAAAAGTAAGCTTTACAAAAACAATTGAATTTTACATACTAGTCAACACAGTATTTTACACAAATTAGGTTAGTCAAGTCATTTAAAACATTATACTTTTTTTCCGACCATTGATTTGCTTGTATATCATATGTATACATAGTATTATCTTTAGAACTTGAGTAGTAGTAAATATTTTCCCTGATCAAGAAAATAATATTACCTGTACATACGGCTTGGTATTTTGTTGACCAATAAGAATTATACTTGGGTAACTTTAGTTCTATTAAAGTAAATTTTCTACAAAAACTTTCAAATACTTCACAGCTTGTAGTGCTTTCTCCACCAATAACAAACAACTTGTTACCCATGCTAACTGAAGCATGTAGACATCTTTCTTCAATCATATCAGGTAAATAAGTCCACTTATTTTCATAATAATCATATGCTTCTACTGATTTTGTATATTGACCTCCAGTAATTACAATTTGCCTTCAAAAACTATAGAAGCTGCGAAATATCTACTTTTACTCATATCAGCTTTTTTAATGAACTTGTTTGTTTCAGAGTTGTAAATAAAGCATGAACCATCATTTTTAATTACATAAATATTTTGTTTGAAAGAGCAAATTGAACAATACCTGTATACTATATCTGACTGCGGTTTACATGACCAAGTTTTAGTTTTGTTGAAAAACTTTCTAACACAACTATCACACTCACCATATTGTGTATATCTACCAAAAACAAACAAGTCTGAATTTATCACAACAGTTTCACATCCATAAAGCTCCTTTGGCATTGAGGTAAACTTTTCACATTTCAGTTCAGGACCATCTAGTTTGTAAACACTATTTACAATTTTTTTGTTCTTATTTCTTCCTCCACAAACTAAAATACTGAAAACATCTTGGTTGCAGTGTCTGTTTACATATAAAACCTTTGGTGGAAATTCTAAACTATCTTGTACTGTTATAATTGATTTACAACTTGAAAAAACTGCATCCATTTTTCAATTAATTGCGACTTTGAGATCAAAGACAACTATTGATTTAAAAAAAGCTAAACGATGTATAGAATGCACTTATTAGTTGCATAAATTGTTTATTAATTAAATTTAAAATTGTTTAAAAGTGTTCAATGCACTTTAAATCGATAGGTAAAACAGACTAGATATTACAAATATTTTAAAAACCAATCATTTGTTTTATTTCGTGTTGATGTTGATATCTTAGTTAGACACTTCTTAAGAATACTTAAGACTCAGAAGCACAAATTCAGTTAAATTCAATGTTTTTCACAATATAACAGCTTTTAATATTTTACTCTTTAATACTAAAACTAACGTGTATAAGTTAAAAATAAAAATACTTAAATGCTAACTTATCAAAAAAACTGTTATCTCTACATTAACATGAAAGATAATAAAAATTGAATCATAAAATTACGTTTGAATTTAAATGTAATAAAACTTAGTTTTAATATATTTGAAACATTTAATATACATTTAAATGCACAAGGTACCCACTATTTAAATAAAGTTTAATTATCTCATTTATTTATTATTTCGTAATTAAACATTATTAACTAATGTGTGCTAGAAATAATAAAACAAAATAAAAAATTTTTAAATTCAAACATGTTGAAAACTTTAGAATATACTTTGTTTTTAAGTTTTTTCGTTTTAAATAACAAACAGTTTTAAAACCTAAACTACTGATTTTCAAAAAATATTTTAGGTTTACGTAACTTATTTAAAAACTAAAAACTTACAGAAGTTAAAATTAATATGTTGAGACTTATAATCACTTCTTAAGCGACTAGTTTTATTAATTTCAAAGCATACTTGTTAAATATTCAGAAAGTTTCAAATTTTAAAATCACTTTGTAAATTATTACTTTGTTTAACATATGCAATTAGTTATATACAAAAAGCTGATTACATTAATAACTATAATTTGTGAGATATTTAGACAAGATTATTTATTTTGATACAGTTTTGTTTTCAATAGACTACCATTTTTTTTAATAATTGGTTTGTATGTGCTAAAGTTAACTACTTTACAGATGTATATTTCAAAAACTTGAGTAAAATAAAAAAGATAATTAACCTAGTTCTACATTTTTTTCTGTATTTACTTGGTCTGAGTTATTGACTAATTTACTAAAATTGAAACAACTTAATCTTTTAAACACCAGTTTAAGTAAAAACTAAAATTAACTTTATTAGAGTCAAATTTTTCTAAATTTGATAAAATTTATAAATACTAATAGAATTGTTACTATAGTTGATGAAAGTAAAACTAAAAAATCTGTTTTAGCCTGATAATTTAAAACTTTTGTTTCATTAAAGATAAACTTAATTGAGACCAGTATTAACTTGATTACAAGTAATTTAAATTTAAGAAAACATTGAGCAAAATAATGAACTAAATGAAACTAAAAGTAACCTAAAGTTATTTAGTACTAAGTTAAGTAGCTTATAACAACCTTAAATTAATCAAAATAACCTTAATTGAAACTGATACTGCCATAAAAAGTTATCTGCAAATATAGTAGAAATTAGTTCAAAATCATAATATGAGTTAGTGACTAAAAAAAACATATATTTACCCAAGTTGTACAAAAATACAAAAATAACACGTTACAATCAGTTTTATTGAAATGATAAATGGTATGATAAAAATTAGCTCAAAATTATTTCCGAATCAAAATACATGTGATTTAATAAAATCAATATTGTATGAAGCGTTTAATGAACTGAATCGCTTTTCTAAGCAAAATAAACTGAGGCTTATAATACGCTTTTTTCAGATACAATCTACAGATAATAATAAAATAATAAAAAATAATATCTGCAGAAAATGAGTATTTTTTAAAATTAGCTGATGTTGTTTGACAATCCATCGTTATATGTCAAATATTTTTACTTACACAAATTATAAGTAAAATTTTGCAAATTTCCAGTGATTATGATTCCAGTGACGTCATGTGTTCTAAATAGTATGAAACAAGTTTGTAACATAATTATTTTTAAATAATCAATTGAAATGGTGCTGTAAATATTTTTTGCAGGTCATCTATAAGTTTATTAAGCGAAATTATAATAATATATGGCGTATAACACTATATTCTTATTGTGTATTAAACTGTTTATGTGAAACGTCTGCGAAGATTAAAAACAAATAATTTTAGTTGATAAGACTTTATATTAATGTAAATTTAAAAATCAATAAAAAAAAACTGGGAAAAATTGTGTTTTTGCTGTTAGTGTTCTAAAGTAGTTTACAAAACTTAATAATTTTTAAAACTTTGAAAAGCTTATTTTTCAATGTATCAATGCTTTGTATTTAGAAACAAATCCTTAACTACTAACATAAAATAAACGATACTAATTAAAAGCAAAGTTCTAAACTTAAGTCATTTATTATCCTTGTTAAAATATTTTTTTTATCTGTTTGAAAACGAATTACAATAAGGTATAAAAACTTGATAAGCATGAAAAAAATATAAATATGCTTAGTATACTGCTTACATAAAAAGTGCTACGTCTATTAATTTATAACTAGTAAAAATATCGTTTATACATACTAAGTTTTCGAATTAAAAAGTTTGTTATAAATGTTCTAGTTCAATTAATTTTTTTTGCAGTTGAAAACTTTTATTAGAATGCTTACTTTACTTGAAATTGTTGAAGTTATAACAAGCAAAAAAAAATAAAATTTAAAATTTCGATATTTTGTTTTTGAGCACTTTTTTGGTATTACTTGGAAATATTATTGGATCTGATAAACTATAAACTTTATCAATTTTCTCTACTTTTACATAAATTTAATTCTAATTAGTTAAATTTTTAAAGTTTAAAACAAACAAGTTAATAATTATATTTAAGCCGTTGGTTTTACTACAAATATGACTAAGCTGTAAAAGCTAAATACAAATTCACAACTTTGTTATATATAAGTAGATTAAACCAAATGTACAGTACATATCTAGTTAATAAAGATACTAACAACATCTTTAAAGTTTACATCAGTTAGTGTAATTAGCTACTTCATTTACTACTTATGTATTTACAATGATGATCAGTAAAACCGTTACAAATTTATAAACGCAGTTGTCTGTGGTGTGGCTCTTATGATAGAGTGGGGTGTCATTTTAATATTTTTAGTTATTTATTTGTTGTTCGAGTTCTTTACCATTTTTTATCCAACACCACAACTGAAAAAAATAAAATTTGATATAAATATTAAAAAAAAATCTGAGCTGTAAAAAGTTTATTTTTTAAGACTGTCTTTAAAAAATGGTGTATTTAAGTTTTTGTTTTAGCTTATAAAGTCATGTATTAATGTAAATTTTTTTATATTGTTAAAAACAACTACAATGTAGTAAATCGTAAATTAAATTATACAATATAGAACTATTTATTCTTTTAGAACTTAGTTTTTATAAATCTGTTTAAGAGATTAAAATATGAATATAAAGCTATTTTTAAGAGTTTTTTGAGTTGTTTACTTCTTCCTTGTAAGTAAATAAAAACTTTTGAGACAGAACTTTAAAACATAAAGAACAGTTAATTTATCAGTACACATCAAGCAGTTTAAAATTGGCTAACACGCTTTCTAAAGCAACAATTTGTTTTATAATAAGATAAGATGTTCATAAAACTAAAGATAAAAACAAGAACAGTTAAAATTTCCTAACTTTAAAGTTTTGTTCCTATAGAAGTAAGAATATATGCTTTTTATTTGAATCAATTTCTAAAAATTACAGTAAACAAATAATGCAATGTTTTAAAAGATAAATAATGTTAAGTTTTGCAGTTATTTTATAAAAAGTAAATAGAAATCACAAGTTTAGAGATTTTATATATATGCTCTGTTATTACTTTTATTACTAGCTTTATATTTAAATGAGGTATGGCGCTTTTTTTTTTTTGTTGATATCGTTAATACAATGAAATATTTTCTTATTGAAATAAACTTTTATTTTTATTTTTTTTATTAACACAAAAAGTCTAAATCATTTTTAAACGTTATCGAGTGAAAATCATGAAGATTAACTTTGACTGCTGGGAAAAAAAAAAGTTTTTAAAATGTCTGAAAAACATTTTTAGATCTTTTATACTAATAACAGTAAAATTAAAACTACAAAAACTTATCTAGTTTAAATTAAATTTACTTCAGCGGTACCTAATTGGCAGGTTACTGTATTTAAAAATTGATAATAATGTAACCAAATCGAATTTCAAAAAATACTGTTTACTTTTTTAAGTTTGCATCATAAGTAGATAAAATAATGGTTATAATTAAAATAAGGACTTTACAACTTTTTGATAAATTATTGTATGTACCTGCATTTTCACAACAAATGGTTGATTATCTAAAAATTAATTAATCTGTTTCGCTTGACTAATTTTATATATATTAAATATTAAAGCCACAATAGTCTAGGTATATAAAACTTGAATAAGCTGATGGCGGAAAACAAAGTCTTTCCAAACTAACTAGATTCAAACCCAGCCAGATTTCAGCTAATAACCGGGTCCGGATCTTTTTTTATAAATTAAGATCCGGTCGGATCCGGTTCCAGACAAAAGATGGCCAGTTTCTGATCTAGAACCGCAGGATCACTATTTAATTTACGTTTTTGATTGTAAATTTAAATTAGTCAAAGATCTAGATTCTAGAACCTTCTTACTTTTTCAAAAAATAAATATAGTATAAGCATTTTATATTAACACAATCAGTCACCTTATTATTAACCTACTATCTTATTAGTAAACTTATAACCACTGAATGCTTATAAATGCAACTTTTGTTTTGTATTGTCCATAATTAATAATCTTCAAATTTAACGGATAGTAAATTATATTTATTGTTTTAAAATAACAGTATATATGAACGATAAAGTATAACTATTTATTCACCAAAAACAACTAACTGTTTTATATTCATTCTCTATATCATAAGCTAGTTTATTTATAATTTAAAACGTAAAACGACTTATTAGTCATATTGTATATGACAAGAAATGTTTAGAATACTAAAATGTAAAATGAGATATGATTACAATTAGCAAAATCATTAAGTTTGAACTATAAAATATATTCTACAGTTCTTAACTTATAATCTCTTTATATTGAAAAGTATATAAGTTTTAAACAAAAGGTTGCAGGTTTTTAGAGATGACGTAACTACTTATTAAAAAATTAAATATGATATGAAGCCTTTAAAAACATAATTAAGATCGTTTTAAGGTTAGTAAAAGTCTATGAGGTCGCTTATTTTTTAAGATTCTAGTATATATATCAACGTTTCAAATAGATTACAAAACAAATTTTAGACTACATTCAACATAAAATCGATATACTACCGTTATTTTTTTAGGAAACTACTAAAAATGAATATAAAACTTATCTTTACTAAGAGGGTTAAAAGTAACTTATAAACTCTTATAGCAATAGAAAAATATTAAAATGACAAATTGTGCAAAGTTTAAAAATATGTTTTGCGGTGAAACTGACTAACTGTAAATTCAAGGTTTCAAGTTTTCCATAAACTGTATCTTTTATTGGATATCTTTTATATCAATTTAGAATATTTGATTAACTAGTAAACGTTTAATAACTTAGTTAACGTGCAAGATTTCGTTTATTTTTTCGCGGAAAGGATTTCACTTATCATAGACATTAAACAAACTAAAGCAGAAGAATAAGTAAAGTATTAATTTAAAACAAAA
The DNA here is from genome assembly GCF_965202585.1 of Thalia democratica. NCBI lineage: Eukaryota > Metazoa > Chordata > Thaliacea > Salpida > Salpidae > Thalia > Thalia democratica. The sequence continues at coordinate 100,155,623 of NC_139167.1, read as the reverse complement.
CATATTTAGCTTTGTCTCTTGACCGTGCCAAAAATAAACGTTAATTGATCTCAAAAGGTCTTTTAATAAGCAATACTAATCATAAACTGATCATAAATCAAGATTTTATGTTTAAGTGTTTTTAAATTATAAGTCAAAAAGTAACATGAAGTTTCATTACATCAAACACTAATCTTTATACATTATAGTTAACGGTGTTTTAATCATACTATGTTGAATATAAGTTGCAAAAACCACTATTATTTTAAAATAAGATCTTTTAAAGATTTGTTATAACTATAAATTTTTCCACCATTTTTATACTTTTACCATAAGGATGTTCTAAATGTTTGAAAATTGAATACGAAACAACAAAAAGCTTCTTAATAAACAAAATGTTTTTAGAATATAGATTGTTATCTAGGATATTAAAATACTAACCAAAATCTGAACATCTTTCAGAAGTGTAATAGTCTTAATTGTTGTAATGTTTTATAAATTTTTTGAATCAAATTAAAATTGTTATGTTAGATTTCTTTCTTAGGAAAGCTGTGATAGTTAAATTTCATTATTTATCAGTGTTAAACATTTTTAAAGTACACAATTTTTTATTATTTTAATTTTTAAAATAATAAAAAGCAACTGCTACTATTTTCTTTAACCTTGCACCATTTTAAATTATTAATGCCGTATAAACTATTTAAGTAAATAATAATTATTCTAAGTTTTCTTTATTTTAAATCTATATTAGATACATAAACACACAAAATAGCTTAAACATATACAGTAACGAATGAAGTTCAAAAGTAAACTAAAATAAGTTGCAAATTAGTAACTCCAAACAACATCATTAAGTTTTTACAGAGTCAATTTTCAATATAAATTCACATACTAACAAAAATATTATTTGACAAAAGAAAAGCCAATCAAGTCTTTTTAAAACACTACTTTTCTTTTTGACCAATGATTTTTTTGAAAATCAAATACATACTTACTTATTTGTTTCCCAAAAAGATTTAAAAAGCTTTTAATAATAACGAAAATACTGTTACCTATACACACTGCTTTGTGAACAAATAACAAACTAGTATCAAATTTCGGTAACTACGCTTTTACCAAAGTAAATTTTCTTGAAAAATTTTCAAATATTTCACACATTGTAGTATGTTCTCCACCAATAACAAACAGTTTATTGCCCATGCTAACTGAAGCATGATTAAATCTTGTTTTAATCATATCAGGTAAATGAGTCCATTTGTCGTCATAATAATCATATGCTTCTACTGAGCTCAATATACTATTAGAAGTTTTACCTCCAGTAACAACTATTTTTCCTTCAAAAATTGTACAAGCTGCATAATATCTACTACTATTCATACCAGCTATTTATTTTAATTTGTTGGTTTCTAAATTGAAACAAAACAAGAACCATAGCACCTTATTATATAACTGATTTGCTTAAAAGAGCAAATTAAAATGTTATTGTATTCTATACCTAATTTTGGTTTATGTGACCACGTTTTAGTTTTGTTACAAAACTTTCTAACAGATACATCAAGTTTTCCAGTTTGCGAATCCCCGCAAAAAATATATAAATCTGAGTTAATAACAGCAGTTTTACACCTGTAAAATTTATTTGGCATTGAAGTATACTTTTCACAGATTAGATCAGGACCATCTAGTTTATAAACACTTTTATTAACTATATTGTTTTTATTCCTTCCTCAACAAACTAAAATAATAAAACAATCTTGGTTGCAATATCTGTTTTCATACATAACTTTTAGTGGAAAATCTAAACTTTCTTTAAAAGTTACAGTTGATTTCGAACTTGACAAAAGTGATTCCATCTAACACTAAATTAAAGCTTTAAGAATTGACACAACTGTTGATTAAAAATAAACTTGTTTATTTCATTGTTTATTAGTAAAAATATTTTATTTTATTTTATTAAAAAACGATAAAATTGTAGCAGAAACTAACTAACTAAGCTTCTTAAACAAAAAATTTTCAATACTTTATATACTTTTTTTAGAAAAATATTTAGTACAACACTATTAACAATTATATGCTATAGTTAAAAAATTAACTTTTAATACTTATTTTGTCTTCAATATTGTTTATTAACAACTATATATTCTTTACACTAAAATATCTTTATTTAAAACAGTTAAAACTTTTCGGAAGCTATGTAGAAAATATTAAATTAAAACTTAAGTTCAAAGTTTGCTTTAAATGACATTGAAAGTTAAATTTTAGTCAATACTTATAATTTTTCTAAAGATATAGATTATACACTTGATTTCACAAGTTTAGAATTACTTTACTAAAGTCATAAAATCAAGTTTATGTCAAAGTTATCATTTGAATATGAAATTTAAAATTTAAAAACTGATGCCAAGAAAAATTCTATAATAACGTTTAACAACAGTTTTTACTAACTGAGCGACTATTTTTCACTAAAATATTTACTTCAATTTTTATTAGTGTTGACTAAAACCATTGAAACGATGTAAAGAAATTTCTTTAGAAGTTAAAAAAATGTTAACAATATAAAAACAGTATTCTACATAAATTACTGTTTTTGACAGAACAAACAGTTTAATTTAACATTATCAAAATTATATGAATAAAAGTGCAGAGTTTAATTTCTTTTTTAAACTACATTGCTTACATTAAATATGATATTTTTCTACTCATTAATTTAAAAAAGTTTGTAAAACTTGAAAATAAAACCTTATTAAATATACTAAAAAAATTTTAAAAGATATCAGAGTAGTGTGCGATTCGATTACCGTAAGTTTTTTAATGCACCAAGTCATTGGTTTAAATATTTCCAGCGCTTTTTTCTTTTAGTTGTTCAATAAACAATAAAAGTTCAAACCTTTTTTTTATTACAAACTTTTCAGAATTACTAGTTATTTATATTTAAATGACATATTGTGCAACCGTTGTTGAAAATTTCAATTTAGCATCAAAACATAACTATTTTTTAGTTTCCTGGTATGTCTTGTTTATTTAGACAATAAAGTATTTTTAGCCAAAATTGACAATTAAAGATAGTATATTTTTATTTTTGTTTACTTTTAAAGTAGTGGATATCAATAAAAAGTTTTAATATTTTGAGTAAATGAACATCGTTTAAGAGACATTACATATATTATTATCAGTATCTACCTAAACCCTGTTTCAATTATTAAACTGAACTCTACTCTAGTTTTTAAAATATCTATCTGTAAAGTAGTTACTTTTAGCACATACAATAACAATTGTTTAAACAAACTGTTAGTTTACTTAAAACAAAACTGTATCTAAATAAATAATTTTGTATAAATCTCTCAAAAATTATAGTGATTAATGTAACCAGAATTTTTGATAGAACTAGTTACATATGTTAAAGAAAGTAATAATTTACGATTTTTTTTGTTGTTTAAAAATTCCAGAAGTTTTTACTAAAATGTTTTTAAATTAATAAAACTAGTCGCTTAAGAAGTAATTATAAATCTCAGCATATTCATTTTTATTCTGTAAATTATCAGTCTTTTAAATAAGCTATGCAAACCTAAAATATTGTATGAAAATAAGTAATTTAGGTTTATCATAATTCGTTATTTAAAATAAAAGACTTAAAATCAAAAAAAACTTTAAATTTTTTAGCACACATTAGATAAAAATTTTGAATTACTAAATTATAAAAAATTAATAATTAACTTAACTAAACCCTAATTTAATATCTTGTGCATTTAAATGTATAATAATGAATGTTTTAAGTATTTTAAAATTAAATTTTATAGTATTTTAAACTCTAACGTAATTTTATAATTCAGTTTATATTATCTTTCAAGTTAATGTAAACATAATAGTTTTTTGATGAGTTAGTTTTTATTTTTAATTTATACACATTGGCTTTAAAATTAAAAAGTAAATATTAAAAGCTGTTATAATATGAAAATAGTTAAGATTAACTGAAAATTTGTTCATATGATTCTTCAGTATTGTTAATAATTGATGTACGTGTTTAACAAGGATATCTTTAACAACGCAAAATAAAAACAAAGATCGTTTATGTCCAATATTTGTAATATTTAGTTTGTTTTATTTATCTATTTAAAGAACATTGCATATCTTTAAACAATTTTAATGTATGTTTTATGTAGTTAATAATTGTTTTCTATACATTATTTAGCTTTTTAAAATCAATAATTATCTTTGAACGTAAAGTCTCAATCAATGCAAGATGGTTTTGTCAAGTTTTAAATTAATTATAACAGTACAAGATAGTTTAGATTTTCGGAAAAAAGTTTTGTATAAAAACAGATATTGCAACCAAGATGATTTCAATGTTTTAGTTTGTGGAGGAAAAGATCAAAATGACAAACTTGTAAAAAGTGTTTTCAAAATTGATGGTTCTAATTTCGAATGTGAAGAATATACTAACATGCCAAAAGCTTTATATGATTGTAATATTGCTGTTATAAATTCAGATTTGTTTGTTTTTGGTAAAGTATAGAAAATGGCGAGTTTGATAGATTTGTTAGAAAGTTTTGTAACAAGACTAAACTTTGGTCATGTAAACCGCAACCAGATATACGTTACAGGGGCTGTTCTATCTGCTCTTTTAAACAAAATATTTATGTTATAGGCAATGGTGGTTCATGTTTAGTTTACAATTTTGAAACCAACAATCTAATTGAAATAGCTGATGTGATTGAAAGTATTATTTTTCCACCATGTACAGTTTTTGAAGGTAAAATTGTTGTTACTGGAGGTTTTTGTTCAAGAAAGCATTTTAAGGTTGAAGCATATGATTATTATGCAAATAAATGGACAAAATTACCTGATATGGTTAAAGAAAGATGTCTACATGCTTCAGTTAGCATGGGTAATAAACTGTTTGTTATTGGTGGAGAATATACTACAAGCTGTGAAGTGTTTGACAGTTTTTCAAGAAAATTTACTTTAATAGAATTAAAGTTACCAAAGTATTACTTGAAATCTGCTAACAAAGTCGTTAGTATAGGTAGCCTTATTTTCGTTATTAGTGAAAACAACTCAGTTTGTAACGACACAACTTTGTATACTTACAATGTTGAAAAAAACTTTATGTTAAAAAATAACTGTAGTGTTTTAAAAAACTTGACTGGTCTGTCTTGTGTAAAATTTTATGTCGATTAGTATGTAAAACATTGTCGAATATCTTTATGTTTGTAAACTTAACTTTGTTTATATATGTGTAATTGAATTGTGTTCGGTTTTAATTTGTTAAAAAGTTTTAATCGTTCAATAAAAATACTTAGTTAAAATTTTTATTTATTTGTGAAACATAGAGTTTAAATATACTTCTGTTTAATAATGAGAAAATAAATATATTCAAAAATTTATAAATATGAAAATGAGTATAATACTAAAAGCTATCTCTGAATGCTTTTTGCTAATTATATAGTATGTTCATGGTTTTACTGTGATAAAAATAGCTTAAATTACGTAAAACATATCTTAACTAGTTTATAGTTGAATTAAAGCAAATTTTTATATATTTTAACTTATATTTACTGTAAAACAATAACAATTTTTTTTTTACTAATTCGCTTCTTATTAACAATCCTAGCTAATTTCTTTTAACAGTTTATTTAAAATATTAATTTATTAAAACAGTTATTATTGGTTAAAAGAATCAATCAATTAAAGCTTGATGTTTTATTTAGGGGAGCCGATCATTTTTCAATGGCGATCATTTTTAACCCGGTCATATCTAACCCGATACTGTTTATTTCAATCACTTCAAATCCGATCTAACCCGATCATAGAATATAATCATTCAATACCTCAACATTTCTAACTCCATCAGTTAACTCTAATTTATTTTTAGATTTAATTAATAAGAATTTATTATAAAAACAGACTAAACTGTACAAAAATGTTCTTCTATCAAAAATGTAAGTTTTCTGTCTCATACAAAACTTAGTGTTTATACGGTTCTGGTTAAAATATACTTTTAATATTAGATTCATTTAAACTTATTATACTATCAATTTATTTGCCTTATTTTGGCTTTATTCGCGATAAAAAACGAGTTTGACTGCCCATTAAAAGTAAACTAGAAATTATAAAATGGTAAATAACGATACCTTAATATAATATAATATATATTGAAATAACTTAAGTGTTTTATAATGGAGCAGTTCAGCATAGGCAGATTGACTTAGTACCACATTTAAAAAAGTTAACAGGTGAGCTTTTATTATACATATTATACACCATTTAATAAATAATTAATAATTTTTCTACTTATCCGGACATTTAAAAGAAAAGTCTTCCCCAGCATGTCCGGATAAGTGCATTAGCAAAGCAATAATAATATTCTATTCTAGTTTGAATTGAAGCTTCTAATCTAGTTTGAAATATAGCTAAACTATACAAAAGTTTTCACAATTTTATAACTATTCTAAATGCAAATTTTCGGATGCTTTATTTTATGCCTAAATAATTTTTAACTTACTTTGAAGTTTAAAAAAATCACTTAGTTAAGGGTTAAGATTTAAAATGTTAGTAGCTTAATATTGTCATGCAAAACTTCATATTTCTTTTTAAGTATTTTTTAGCTAAAGTATGAAATTATCGTTTTACGAACGCGTCTTTATTTGATAAGCATTTTACTCATCATAGTTTAATTTAGCTCACAGTATATTCACACTTATATCTATTCGTCATAGTTCAAGTGATGTCACAGTATATTCACACTTATATTTACTCATCATAGTTCAACTGACCTCAGAGTATATTCACACTTATATCTATTCATCATAGTTCAGTGACCTCACACTATATTCACACTTATATTTACTTATCATAGTTCAACTTACCTCACAGTGTATTATATTAGGATTATATATTACACTTATAATTACTGAGTTTGCAACAAAAAGTTATTGTTGTCATGCAACTTAAACTTTTTATAACAGTAAAGATACTTATAAGTACTGATAATTTAAGTTTTTACCTGTTGAAACAAAAATTTATTGAAATTTAAAAATCAACTATGCTTGTTTTGCTAAGCAAAAAAGTTGTTAACAATAAGGAAAACATAAAACGACTAAATTGTTTGACTGCGTTAATGCACAAAATGAAATTAACAGTTTCGAGTTTTAATAAATCCAGAGTTTTTGTAAATACATTCTACAATGATAGCTAACGTTTATATGTATAAAACGATAGTTAAACTGTCTTATTACTTTATAAATAACTGAAGCAATTAACATTTTTAACATATTATTAAATTATCACAAATCAATGCCTACTTTATTAACGTAAACATTTTGATAAAAGTTAGAGTATGCTTGGTAAAAATTATGTAGATTTAAAACTGTAATTGACATTTAAAAAAATTATGTACTAATTAATATAAGATTTATTAATTTATTTACTTTAAAAATAAAAAATGTATAAAATGACAGTCCGTTTATTTTTATTTTATAATAAATTAGTTAATTATTATAGTTAAGTTATTTTAGTAACAGTTCAAAATTTTACTTTTGTATGTTATTATGTACTTTATATATTTGTAAAACTAATATTATAAACAAATTATACAGTAATCTTCCTTTATTCCACCATATATGTTTCTGTGTGTTAACGAATCAACACACTTCAACTGGGTTGATTAATGGGAAAGATAACTCTAAAAGAAAACTGATAATATCCATTAAGGCTTTAAAGTATTTTGTACAGTTAAAAAACTTTTAGACATACTTATAAAATTTGAAATCTTAAACGTTATAATACATTGTTAATTTGTACATCTTGATTAAAAATAAAAATTTCTTATTATCATCATAGTTTGTTTAATTAACGTTAAAATACAAAATTAAAACTTCTTTTTGATAGGTAAAGTTAAAAATTTAAAATAAAAAACTGAGGTTTTATTTTATTATAAAAATATATATCACTATGCTTATGTTTTGCCATGCTAAGAGTTCACAATAAAAATTTGTTTTTTTTGACCATATCAACCACAAAAATATAACTTTTAAAACATATCTTAGTAAGATTAAGGCTTATATTTGAATTTGAATAATAAAAACGAAGGTTTATATGTACAATGAGGACAATTCAATAAGCTTGTATTTTTTATTGCAATAAGAACGATTTAAACTTTTAAGCTACTACTGACGACATATAAATAAATTAGCAAATTTGCAACTACTTACTTGAAAATATATTTAAATTAAAATTCTTACAATCAACTTTTTTCTTAATTTATGCTGTTATTTCAGTTTTAGAAGTCATTATTCTAATGACTAAAAAGAACTAAATAAATTGCGCCAACGTAAATTAAAAAATACAAATTTATTTATTTTAAAAACTTATTGAAAATGTTGAAATCAAGGTATTAATATGAGTATATTTTTTTACAAGTTTTAATGAAAACTATTACATTTGTATATTGCAAAAAAAAACTGTTTAGTTATTTCTATTAATTATGATAAAATTGGTTGTGAATAGAAATTAGTAGTTTCTTAATAATTACAAAATACTTAATTAAATGTAAAGTAATAGCTGCTTTCTTTTCTTGAAATTTTTTGTTTATTTTATAAAATGTTTTGAATATTTATTATAGTAATTTTTGTTCAAGTGAAACAATTTGGTTTTAATTATAAATTTTATTTTGATAGTTTACCTCAAAATTATAGTACTAAAGTATTACCAAGTTGTGTATAAAATAAAATTCAAATGATAATGGGGTTCTTAATAAAATGTAATATAACATTAAATTTTAGAGAAAACAACAACTTCAAGAGTAAATAAGTGTTTAACATTTTAAAATTGATGGAAATTCAATTTACTATAAATACTTCATTTAAATCTTAATGAACAATTTAGCTCTCCACAATTCTTTTTAGATTTTATACTTGTTAATTAATTTTGTTTTGTTAACCATAAATAACAACTACACTAAGTACTATTTAAAAAGTTAGATTTATTTTAAATTTATCATCAGCTTTATCTATGTGTAGTTTATTTTGAAGGTACTTAGACTTTCTTTAAACTTTTAGCTGATTTTTAAAATTAGTAAAAAAAATTATGGAAAATGTTAAAAGTATGTACTTTAAAGATAAGACTTTATAAAATATTTGTTTATTTGTTCTTTTTAGCCGTAGTTCTACAGCTTATAAAGTTCGCTAACACAGCCTATATACAAAATTAAAAAAAATATATTTATATTTGTAATAAACATGGTGTAAATAGTTTGTGATTAGCTTTTGTAATGTCACTCAGAGAGACATTAAATAATTATGACTTTATAAATTTTAATAAAGTTGAGTTAACTTACCTTTTCGTTAAACACTTTTTACTTGTTTATTTGCCTTAGTAATATTAGTTTAATGTTTATAAAACCTTATTTTGTTAATAAAAGTACGAAAAATAAAATATAAGTAGATGAGTAAAAACAGATGTTAATTATTATTTGAAATGCGGCAACAGCTTTTTGATAAGTTTTGTTAATTTTAATAATATATTATATTATTTAGTATTTTAAATATATAATTTACTATTTTGTTATTTTCTTTTATAATTTAATTAAAATTTAAAAACCGAAAACAATAACAATTAAAAGTACATTAAAGACATTAAGACATTATATTTTATAATAAGATTAAGTTAACGTTAACGTTTTAAAAATTTATTTATTTAAAAAATATATTTAAGTGTTTGTTGACAAAAGATCCTAGCGAAACAAGTTCACTTGAATATATAGTATTAACTAGTTTAACAGTATTCTTCTTTTATTACACTAACACATATTTCTGTGTGTTAAAGGATTAACACACTTCAATGGAACTATGACATTAAGCATATATAAATTATTTTAAAGGTTATTTAAATTGTTAACACACAGAAACATGTGTTAGTGTAATAAAAGAAGGATAGTGTATAATTTGTTATTATTTTGTATTAAAACTTAATATACTAAATTCTAGCTGACAAACTGATTAATACTTTATTTACTGAAAATTTTAGCTTGTTTAAAATGAAAATTTATAAGATTGCTAAATAATGTTTGTTATTTAAAAAAGATATATTTTTATTCTATAAGTATTTAGTATTATATAGTTTTAATTTCTAAGATATATGTAAAACTAAATAAAACAACAATAGTAATCGTAAGAAAAACTTTAAGTAATATATTCATTCAATAAAAAATTAAAAAAAAGAAAAAATGTTACTACTTAAACTAGCTGTACTGCTACAGCGTAAAACTTTCACAACAGCGTTAATTTCATAACTTACTTTTATAATTATTTTTATTAATGAGTTTTGCTGTTCATTTTTTTTTTGTATTACGTCATATATAACAAAACTTAAAATAAAATGTTGTAAAAAAAATATTTTTTTTTTAAGTTGCAAAAATCAAATACAGATATTTTTTAATTTTTATAATGTTTTAGAAATTTATCTTTCTAAATAGTTACCTATTTTCAATATTTTTCATATATGTTTTTTACAAGTTTAGTTTTACTCTTGATAAATATCAATTTTTAAAAGTTTTAGTTAAGTAAAAAAAGAACTCTGTAGTTTTATAATAAATTAATTGTACTCTAATAATTGCACAAATAAAGATATTGTTCATAAAGCTAGTTGGAAAAGTTCTAAAAGGTTAAAACCTGAATATTTATGTGTCATAAGACAAGATAAAAATTTTAACAAACATAGAATTGTTTGTACAAAATTAAATTTGTCCAAATACAGTTTGTCGATTGATAAATTTAACACAATTTTAAAGTTATTTGAAAGTTGTTATAGTTATGTAGTCAGTTATATTTAAATATGTATATTTATTAAGTAATATTGCAAGCTAACATTCCCTTTTATTATATATGACGTCATTAGAAACTTTACTTTGTTATTGCATGCAAAAGACGTTTAAAGTTTTAATTATATAAAAATATACGCAATTGTTATTATACAGTTGTTTGTGTTAGTTGTTTCTTTATTATTTCTGTCAAAATTTAATCTACTTAATTAATTTTTAGATTTATACTGCTAGTTCATAGATTTTAATGTAAAACCGCTCTTTACTTGATAAAATTTTAAGATATAAATAAATCATAGGTTACAAGTTGTATTTTAATAGGCTTTTATGTTTACTAAAGTTTGATGGTTTTTAATTTGAATATTAAATTCATTCTAATAATTTTTTTTTTTTAAATCAAGCAATAAGCAACTAAAAGTGAAAGTGTTGCAAAATGAACAAAGAAAAATAGTTTCTTAAAAATATGTTTAAAAGATTATATCTCAATAAGTAATATAAGTTTTAAATAACAAAATAGACATATGTAATTCTTATTAATATTTACAAGCCACCTTTTTCTTTTTTTAAAACTTAACATACTTTTCAAGATATATTACAAATAAATTACTAATAATAGTTAGGTTTTTTACTTTATTTAATCCATATCTCAAAAAATATTTAATGTTTTACAAAAATAAAAAATGGCTTGTAGATATTAATAACACCTAAATATGTACTTTTTTATATTTGACAAATATACATTAGTTTTTATTTGTGGCTGTTTCATTTTTTTTAAGAATTAGAATTGTCTAAATTTGAATAGTCGTGCAACCCAAAAAATCGAGTCGCACGCTACTTGGATATCTTTTAAGGTTTTTATAAGTAATTAATAAGGCTTTATTTTTAAGTTTTACAAACTTTTATAATTTAACGAGTAAAAAATATCATACTTAGTGTAAACAATGTAGTTTGAAACAAAAATAAAACATAACATTTTTATTCATATAAACTAAATTTGTTATTGTTAAATTAAACTGTTTGTTCTGTCAAAAACAGTGATTTAGGTTCAAATCTATTTTTACGTTCTTAAAACATTTTATAGTTTAAACAAATTTATTTACATCGTTTTAATGGTTTTAGCCAACATTGTTAAAAATTGAAGTAATATTTAAATGAAAAATAATTGCTCAGTTAGTAAAAATTGTTGTTAAACGTTAGTATAGCATTTTTTCTCGCATCAGTTTTTAAATTTTAATTGTCATATTTAAATGATAACTTAAACATAAACTTGATTTTATGACTTTAGTAAAGTAATTCTAAGCTTGTGAAATTAAGTGTATACTCTATATCTTTAGAATAGTTATAAGTATTAACTATAATTAAACTTTCAATGTCATTTAAAGTCAAATTTTGAACTTAAGTTTCAATTTAATTTTTTTCTACTTAGCTTCCGAAAATTTTTAACTGTTTTAAATAAAAATATTTGAGTGTAAAGAGTATAGAGTTGTTAATAAACAATATTGAAGACAAAATAAGTATCAAAAGTTAACTTTTTAACTATTGCATATAATTAAAAAAGTATATATAGTATAGAAAATTTGTTGTTTAAGAAGCTTAGTTTGTTTAAAAAATACTTAAATTCATAGTTTCTGCAATTTTATCGTGTTTTAATAAAATAAAATAATATTTTATACTAATAATCAATGGAATAAATAAGTTTATTTTTAAACAACAGTTGTGTCAATTTTTAAAACCTTAATTTAGTGTTAGATGGAGTTGCTTTTGTCAAGTTCGAAATCAACTGTAACTCCACAAGAAAGTTTCGATTTTCCACCAAAAATTTTGTATGAAAACAGATATTGCAACCAAGATTGTTTTAGTATTTTAGTTTGTGGAGGAAGGAATAAAGATAATATAGTTGATAATAGTGTTTATAAACTAGATGGTCCTAAACTAATCTTTGAAAAGTATACTTCAATGCAAAAGGAATTTTATAGGTGTAAAACTGCTCTTATTAACTCAGATTTATATTGTTTGTGAGGGTATTCGCAAACTGGAAACTTGATGTATATGTTAGCAAGTTTTGTAACGAAACTAAAACGTGGTCATATAAACAAAAATTAAATATAAAATACAATAATATTTTAATTTGTTATTTTATGCAATACATTTATGTAATTAGGTACTATGGTTCTTGTTTTGTTTACAATTTTGAAACCAACGCGTTACTTCAATTAGCTAAAATAAAACAATTTGAACCTTATGCAGCTTATACAGTTTTTGAAGGCAAAATTGTTGTTACTGTAAGTTATACAAAATCAGTAGAATCATATAACTGTTATGCAAATATATGGACTAATTTACCTGATAAGATTGAAAAAAGAAGTTACCATGCTTCAGTTAGCATGGGTAACAAGCTGTTTGTTATAGGAGGATACTTCAACACAAATTGTGAAGTATTTGATAGATCTTCTAGAAAGTTTACTTTACTCGAAACGCATTTACTGAAACATGATTATTATATGAGATCTGTTAACATAGCTGTATGTATAGGTGACACTATATTTGTTATTAGTGAAAATAACTCACATTCAGATTGGATAGATACAACTTTGGACAAATACGAAGTTCAAAAAAATCTTTGGTCAAAAAAGGATTGTAATGTTTTAAAAAACTTGATCGATATCTCTTGTGTAAAATACTTAGTAGATTAGTTTAGTACATTGAAAAACAGGAAAAATATATTTTTATGTTTGGATAGCTTTTTTTTTATTTATATGTAACTATTTTGTTTTATTTTTATTTTACCTATATACTTCATTCGTTGAATAAACATATTTTAGTTGATTTGTGTTTTTATATAAACAGTGAAGACTATAAAAATGTTTTTATTTATCAATTAATTTATAAAATTTAAACAGAATTTAAAACCTAATGTTAAACAATTAAAATTGCTACTAATTATAATTTAAAAAGAAAATAAAAACGCAAATGGTATTAATCAAAGTGTAGTTAAAAAATATATATACGATTTAGTAGTGTCTGTAACTATATATTATAACATAAAAGTAGTTTATTTTCTTACCGTTAAAATAAACAAAACAGAATTATATTTAAATAAAACTTGAAACTTCATCCAGTAACCAAAACATTAAAACATTAACTGGAATATAGTTATTCAGTACACAATTTAATATCTTAGATAATATTTAACATAAAAAGTTTATTAATTTAATAATTATGTAGCTATTTTAAGTTTTGATTTTAGTTTAAAATACTAAAATGCCCCAGAGAAAAAAAATGATTTATATAAAACAAGCAAAATTCTATCATAAAACTACATACTAAATAACAACTTTTTTGAAGGAAATAATTTAAATTTACAGACTTATTCTTAATATTATGTTTAAAAATTTACAAACAAGTCATACTTATTGAATACGAAACAGCTATGTCTTGGTTAGTCATTTTTACTTTTGTAAATTTTTAGTATTAATTAAACTCTGAATACCTAAGACTCTGAATGAAAATATTTAATTCAGGTTTAAAATTATTAGTTAATTAAAACACATAAACTTAATAAAGAGTAAGTTAAAAATTAGAAAAATTTCGAGTAAAAGAAAACTTGTGTTTGTTTTTTATCGCTTTTAACATTTATTAGTAAAATTTAAAGAATTTTCAGCACAGTAAAATAATAACAATTTCTTCCACTTAAAAGCTTTATACTTTAGTTTGTTTACTTAGTAAGTACTGCTGTCATACATTTTTATTACATTTATGTATGTCCGTGATCATACCTTTTTTAATTAAGTTTCATTTAAATTTTAAATTTCTATTCTTAAATTAAATTTTCAAATTAAATTTTCTTTCATGTTAATGAAAAAAAAAGTATATTATTCCACATAAGTTACTTCTGAGTAACTTTCTTTTGATTACACCAGTTTAGCCTAGTTTTTCTGATTTTTATTATTTTTAATAACTACTGATAATGTTAATTTAAAATATTAGCCTAAGAAAGAAACTCATAAAAACTTAATATGTTGATTAAATATTTATAGTTTAATAAAGAATATTAGTTTTAGAAATATATGTGTAGAGTATCCTGTACATCTTGAAACAATTATAGCAATACAAATTTAGAATTTATCTTTATGTTTTATGAAATTAATGGGTGTAATTAGTACACAAATTATTATTTTTAAATAAATAATTGTGTTTTTTCCTGAAGTCTCAAGTTAGTCTCAGATGGATACGTTTTCGTCAAGATCAAAACAAGAAGTAACAATTCGAAAAGTTTAAATGTTCCACAAAAAGTTTTGTATGACAACAGATATTGCAACTAAGATAATTGCATTGTTTTAGTTTGTGGGAAATGAATAAAATTAAAAAAAAAATCAAAAAGCGTTTTTAAACTTCATGGTCCTAAATTTGAATGTAAAAATAAAGTAACATACCAGGATATCTATATCATTGCAAAAATGCGGGTATCAACAGCTTATATTTGACAGTTTTTCCAGAAAGATTACTTTAATAGAACTAAACTCACCAAAATTAAATATTAGTTGGTCATCTCAACTCAAAGCTTTTACTCAAAGCAGTAAAGGTAATCTTATTTTCGTGACCAGAAAAAATTTGTACAGAGCTCGAAAAACACAACTATGTATGTTTATTATCTTCATAAAACTTGTTGGTCGATAAGAACAGTGGTGTAAAAAAATCTTGTGTTAAATACAGTGATGATTAGTACGTTAAAATTACTTCAATCGTCTTATGTACGTAGAATCTATTTTATAGTTGTAAGATTTTTAGCTTACTCTTAACTTTGTTTGTTTTCAAAAAATATCTAAGTTGTTTTGTTTATTTATGTAATCAATAAATACTTAGTAAATAAAAAAATGGTAGCCGGTGAAAAATAAATATTCGTTTTTAATAAAATAATATACATTAGAATATAAAAGATCGAACTCATTTTTGTACGGAAATTCAATTCACTATTGATATTTTGAACACAAACAAATCCCATAAATTAAAGTTTTAATAAAACATGTACACATATCGAATCTACCTAGTTAAAACATTTTCTTGTTTTTTAATTAAATCAATTGACTAAGAAACAGTTTTATGTGTGTTAAAGTTAACTAACTTATTACTGAACAATCAGTTTTTACAAGACAAAGTTTTATGTTATTTAAAAGTGTTACAAATCTAATCACTTGAAATATATTAAGTTGATTTTTGTAGCAAATTAAACCTTTACATTTCGGAATTTACAAAATTTCAAATAACAACAGTTTAATATAGTAAAACAAACAATTATATATCTTTATATAATTTTTGTGACATTTTATTTATTGGAAATTTTACAGCGTAAAAGTATAAATGCTAATGTTTGTTAATTATACATAAAAATAAAGTATTTTATTCAATGTTATCAACGTTTTACAATTATGATAAAAAACTGTATCTCTTTGGCGAGAGTTTGTTGAAGTATACTTAAGTTGTTTAATTCATTACTATAAATCTAAGAACTATCTTATATATAAAAACAAATTGTACAGTAATCTTCCTTATTTATATTCCAGTGAAGTTACTTCACTAGGACCTTTTGTTAGCAAACGATTAAACATATATTCTTGAACAGTTATCTTATATATAGCAATTTTGATTAAGTATTTTCTTAAATTGTGTTTAAATGTAATTTTAGTTTTAGCGAAATGTAGTTCCTTGCTTAATTTTTGATCCTTACAACTATTTCTTGGATAATTTGGTAACAATGTGATTAATGTTTTGTCAAGTATTTTAGTTTATTCTTTTAGTTATGTATTGTTAGAATTAAGTTAAATTAGTAATTTATATCAGATTCTTAAGTTTAAGATCGACAGTAGATCACCAGCATAATTAAAAAAAAAAATAAAATAAAGTTATACATAAATCATACTAAAACTCTACGTAAACAAGTAAACGTTGCAAATTTTTAATTAATGTTTGGTTTTCTCTAAGTTAAAGTAAGAACATAAAACAATTTTTAAAAATATTAATTAAGTTTCATGTTTTTATAATGCTACTGAATGAAATTTTAGATATTTTTGTATACAAAGCTTTATTCCTTTGATTTTTATTAAACTATCACCTAACAGATTATTTCATTTTAAGTCAAAAAGTAATTTGAAAAATATGTAAATAAAAATTTACCAAAAAAATGTCATCTTAGTTAAACAATTAAACGTTAATTCATTGTCTTATTAACAATATCGAAACCACAAATTTAAATGTTTAAAAATTACTTAAGTATATAATTTAATTAATTTTATTTTGTTTAACTAAGTGTCTTACTTTTAGTTAGAATAAAACCTACGGTTAAACTGCACATAAGTAAAATACTACAATTAACTATAAAGCTGATTAAATAAAAATATTTTATTATGTATTTAATAAATAAACTTAAAAGAACATAACTATTTTTATTAAACGAATAAAGTTCATAAGTAAACATAAACTAGATGCAAAGTAGTCTAAAATAACAAAGTTAAGTTGTACAACATAAACTGTTTCGACATAATTTAAATACTAATCTATATAGCATTTCACACAAGACAAGCTAGTTATTTTATTTATAACACTGCTTTTCTTTTTTGACCATTCGACTTTTTGAACATCATAAATATACATGGTTATCTTATACCAATTTAAGCTAATCACGAAAATAGTGCTACCTAAACATACTGCTTGATAATTAGTTGACGAATAAGAATTAAATCTGGGTAACTTTGATTCTATTAAGGTAAATTTTCTAGAAAAACTATCAAATACTTCACAGCTTGTAGTATTTTCTCCACCAATAACAAACATTTTGTTACCCATGCTAACTGAACCATGACAATATCTTTTGTCAATCATGTCTGGTAAATCAGTCCATTTATTTTCATAATAGTCATATGCTTCAACATATTTCAATGTTATACCTCCTGAGACAACAACTTTGCCTTCAAAAACTGTGCAAGCTGCATAACGTCTACTTAGACTCATATCAGCTATTTGACTTGCTTTGTTGGTTTCGAAGTTGTAAACAAAACATGAACCATCGTATCTAATTACATATAGATTTTGCTTGAAAGAGCAAATAGAACATCTATTGTATTCTAAATCTGACTGCGTTTTAAAAGACCAAGTTTTATTTTTGTTGCAAAATTTTCTAATACAACTATCATACTCACCATTTTGTTTAAGTCCGCAAAAAACAAACAAATTAGTATTAATGACAGCAGTTTTACAATCTCCAACTGCATTTGGAATTGAAGTAATCTTTTCACATTTAAGTTCACAACCATCTAGTTTATAATCACTATATACTAATTTACTAATTTCATTGTTAAATCCTTTACAAACTAAAATACTGAAATCATCTTGGTTGCAATATCTATTTTTATACAAAACTTTTGGTGGAAAATTAAAATTTTCTTGCATTGTTTCAATTGACTTTGAACTTGACAATAACGAATCCATCTAGAATTAATTGATACTTTATCAACTGTTAATTGAAAAAATTAGTAACGATTCTAATAAAAATGCTCATTAAATACAAAAGATATACAGTTAATTTTTAAATGTACGCACTTGTAGGACTTTAAAAATATAAATGGGTTAGTTTAAAATACTTTTTTTAATCTTCGAACAATATTTTAATTTAAAAAAAAGTTATACAAAAGAGGTTTTGTTTTTATTTTTATGAAAACATTTTTTAAAGTTGGTGGGAATAGATAAAAACTAAAACAGAATTATTTTATGTTAACTTATAAAAAATGTTAATACTGCAACAGTTCGAATAGTTTAAACTGTTTATTGTTTAATTCAAGATTTGTTTCTATAAACATTAAAGTATTTATAAATCTACTAAATACAATGTAGGGACTGAGATTTTTCTTATATTATTATCTCGGAATTTTGAAACTAAATAAAATTCTATTAAAATTTTTAGAGAACCTAAAATTTACAAAAAAGATTCCCTAAAATGTCTAAAAGATTTAAAAAATTAAACTTTTAAATACACTTTATAAAAGTAATTTCAGATTTAAAAAGTACGGCTATTTTTTTCAACCATTAAAAAAATATATACAGTACAGAAATATCTAAACATTAGTAATGCATTTACTCTACAAGTTTTAGAAATATTTGTTAAAAAAAAAATAAATAAATAGTATTAGTTAAACTAACTATTTACGATTGAACTCACCAACTTTAATATTTCATTTTACAAAAAATAATTTTAAGTTTTCTTAAAAGGTTAATGTATCTAAAAACTCAATCAAAACTCTTGTCAAGAAATTAATAGTATTTTATAGAACTATTTTGTTTTTGATTTTATAAATTCTGTGCTAACCTTAATTTAGTTAATGATGACTCAGGCTGGCTGTTTTGCCTCATGAGTGGCAACACTGTAAGTAGTCAGGAATAAGTGCTGCACTTTAAAAGTAAAATACTTATTTTTTGTGCAACAGCTTAATTGAGAAATTTAAGTTGTTAAAGGATTATAAAGTATGGTACATCCACATAGAAAATCATAATTGAATATAAAGTGAACTTATACTAAATGCTAATATTAAATTTTACTTGGAGCTACTCTATCTAACACTAGGCATAACACAAATGATCATATTGCCTTAAGGAACGATTGTAAAAACCAACAAATATAAAGAGAACATCATACTTTATAAATATTTTAAATAAAGTCAAAATTATTACACAATAATCAATCTAACAGGAGTAATTGTTAAAACATCCCCTTCTGTGTTTAACTAACTTAACAAACTTGAATAAAGTTTAACTAAAATAAACTGGACTAAAACTATATCGAAATTAATTAAATTGAAATTAATTAATTAAAGTATGAAAGATAAACAGTAAATCCTGATTGGTAGCTAATACGATTTGGGTTGCTGTCAAATTTCCACGAGCATACGAGAGGACAATATTGCACGAGGGCACAAAGTTGCACAAAGAAACTTTTGCACGAAGACATTTTACACGAGGGGATAAAATTGAACGAGCAGACATTTTTGCACGGAGAAATTTTTGCACGGTTGATTTTTTTTTAATTTTTAATTTTTTCTTTACTTATTTAATATACAGAAGGAGATATCGGAGTTTTTAAATACCAATTTAGAGAGATACATAGAGTATATTTATAGTTTATTGATTTAATTGGACACAGTTTTGACGTTTCATTAGTCAAATGAAAAGATTCTACTCTTATTTTTACTATTACTGTTACCCCTAAGCCTTACCCTCAGTCAGTATTTTTTTTTTTCAACTTAGTTAACATTTATTTTTCTTTGTTTTTTTGTATTTTTTTTTATAATCTCGTGTAAAAATGTAACTCGTGCAAAATTAACCCTGGTGCAAAATTGTCTTCGTGCAACTTTGTTCCCTCGTTTAATTTTGACCCGTTCCCAAACAAAACTTTTAGTTATAATAAGTTGATTTAATATCTAACACTTAATTTTATCAAAAAACAACGTTTTCAATCTATTTGAAAAAATCATTATACAACATCTATGTTTATAAATGTTTGTTTAAAGTACTTCGTGTGTATTGAATAGTATAGTTAATTGTTTTTGTTACATTTTATGTACATTAAAACAAAGTGGTATTGCAACTATCTTTTTTACAATTTTTTAGATTACCGCTTGGCTTCCACTAATATTTTATAAAACTAACAAAAATAAAACCAAAGTCAAATTTGTCGCGAATGAATTAAAACTAGACCTCGACTTATTTACTCATTTAAGCTGAATTTCATTTTTTATTAGTTAAATTAAACATATCTAGTATGTTTTAATAAACAATATTCAAAGTTTGAAATAATGTTTACTAGATATAAAAAATCTTTAAAACTAAAAGAGACGCTGTTGTACTCTTCAAACTAATATTAAAATAAAACAATCTTATAATTTGTGTTGTTGTTTTAGCACATTTTTTTAAACATTTAATTAAATTCAGAAATTTTTTTAACTATACTTGCTATAAATAAAATATTTTAAAAAATCTAGTTTACTAAAATAAAAGTTATATTGATTAGTGATTACCTCTGTTATGAAGTTTATATTCCATTTTTTGGTATAAACAATAAGTTTTGTTCTAGTAATTGACTGTTATAACAATCTTAAATAAATCCTGATTTAAAAATCTGATGAAAGTTGTGATTAGTTTAAAAAAACAATATATAATCAATAATAAGAGTACGCTAAAAACATATTTTTAAAGTTTAGACTTTAGTTCATGATAACTATCTAAAAATATGTTTACACATTTTCGAGCCGAAAATCATTTTAAGATAATTCTCACTTTTATAATTATAACTTGGTTATTAATTAACCTATATAACTTTTTTGAATGCATATAAGTTTTAATAGTAAACAGTTAAAATAGTTCCAACTATTATAGTTTTTTTAACACTTTCTTTTTTACAATTATGAACAAAGCAATTAAAAAACTAAACTGTTATATAAAATTTGTTTTAGTTATCATTGATTTTATAAGTAATATGGATATCCTTCTACACTTTTAAATTGTTATAACAATATACCCTTAGATTTATATACACTTATATTCACGGATCTAGCTGTATATTTTATGTTTTACAAGCGTGTTTAATAAATTACTTTTTTTCAACTAACAGTTGTGCTTTTTCGTAAAGATTAAATTTAATCTTAAATGGATTCATTTTGGTTAAGTTCAAAACAAGAAGTAAGAATGCAAAAAAGTTTTAATTTTCCACCAAAGATTTTGTATGAAAACAGATATTGTAACCAAGATGATTTCAGTATTTTAGTTTGTGGAGGAAGGAATAAAAACGAAAAAGTTTCAAAAAGTGTTTTTAAACTATATGGTCCTCAATTGAAATGCAAAAAATATATTTACATGCCAGAAGCGGTATATGATTGTAAAACTGCTGTTATTAATTCAGACTTGTTTGTTTTTGGTGGATATTTGCAAAATGGCGAGTATAGAAGTTGTGTTAGAAAATTTTGTAACAGGACTAAAATTTGGTCATGTAAACCACAACCAGATATAGACTATCAGAACTGTTCAATTTGCGGTTTCATGAACGTCTTTTATGTTATACTATACAATGGTATTTGTTTTTTTTACAATTTTGAAACCAACAAATTAAATCAAAGGGCTAATATGAATGAAAATAGGTATAATCCAGCTTTTACAGTCTATCAAGGCAAAATTGTTGTTACTGGAGGTAGTAATAGAAAATCAGTAGAAGCATATGATCATTATGAAAACGAGAGGAACTATTTTCCTGATATGATTAAATATAGAAGTCGTCATGCATCAGTTAGCATGGGTAATAAGTTGTTTGTTATTGGTGGATATTATACTACAAGCTGTGAAGTATTCGACATATTTACTCATTTAAGCTGAATTTCATTTTTTATTAGTTAAATTAAACAAATCTAGTATGTTTTAATAAACAATATTCAAAGTTTGAAATAATGTTTACTAGATATAAAAAATCTTTAAAACTAAAAGAGACGCTGTTGTACTCTTCAAACTAATATTAAAATAAAACAATCTTATAATTTGTGTTGTTGTTTTAGCACATTTTTTTAAACATTTAATTAAATTCAGAAATTTTTTTAACTATACTTGCTATAAATAAAATATTTTAAAAAATCTAGTTTACTAAAATAAAAGTTATATTGATTAGTGATTAACTCTGTTATGAAGTTTATATTCCATTTTTTGGTATAAACAATAAGTTTTGTTCTAGTAATTGACTGTTATAACAATCTTAAATAAATCCTGATTTAAAAATCTGATGAAAGTTGTGATTAGTTTAAAAAAACAATATATAATCAACAATAAGAGTACGCTAAAAACATATTTTTAAAGTTTAGACTTTAGTTCATGATAACTATCTAAAAATATGTTTACACATTTTCGAGCCGAAAATCATTTTAAGATAATTCTCACTTTTATAATTATAACTTGGTTATTAATTAA
This sequence comes from Thalia democratica, assembly GCF_965202585.1. NCBI lineage: Eukaryota > Metazoa > Chordata > Thaliacea > Salpida > Salpidae > Thalia > Thalia democratica. Next base: position 100,132,840 of record NC_139167.1, on the reverse strand, counting down.
CCTATATAACTTTTTTGAATGCATATAAGTTTTAATAGTAAACAGTTAAAATAGTTCCAACTATTATAGTTTTTTTAACACTTTCTTTTTTACAATTATGAACAAAGCAATTAAAAAACTAAACTGTTATATAAAATTTGTTTTAGTTATCATTGATTTTATAAGTAATATGGATATCCTTCTACACTTTTAAATTGTTATAACAATATACCCTTAGATTTATATACACTTATATTCACGGATCTAGCTGTATATTTTATGTTTTACAAGCGTGTTTAATAAATTACTTTTTTTCAACTAACAGTTGTGCTTTTTCGTAAAGATTAAATTTAATCTTAAATGGATTCATTTTGGTTAAGTTCAAAACAAGAAGTAAGAATGCAAAAAAGTTTTAATTTTCCACCAAAGATTTTGTATGAAAACAGATATTGTAACCAAGATGATTTCAGTATTTTAGTTTGTGGAGGAAGGAATAAAAACGAAAAAGTTTCAAAAAGTGTTTTTAAACTATATGGTCCTCAATTGAAATGCAAAAAATATATTTACATGCCAGAAGCGGTATATGATTGTAAAACTGCTGTTATTAATTCAGACTTGTTTGTTTTTGGTGGATATTTGCAAAATGGCGAGTATAGAAGTTGTGTTAGAAAATTTTGTAACAGGACTAAAATTTGGTCATGTAAACCACAACCAGATATAGACTATCAGAACTGTTCAATTTGCGGTTTCATGAACGTCTTTTATGTTATACTATACAATGGTATTTGTTTTTTTTACAATTTTGAAACCAACAAATTAAATCAAAGGGCTAATATGAATGAAAATAGGTATAATCCAGCTTTTACAGTCTATCAAGGCAAAATTGTTGTTACTGGAGGTAGTAATAGAAAATCAGTAGAAGCATATGATCATTATGAAAACGAGAGGAACTATTTTCCTGATATGATTAAATATAGAAGTCGTCATGCATCAGTTAGCATGGGTAATAAGTTGTTTGTTATTGGTGGATATTATACTACAAGCTGTGAAGTATTTGACAGTTTTTCCAGAAAATTCACTTTATTAAAAGCAAAATTACCTAAATTACACTCTCGTATGGAATTTAAACACCCAGCTGTCTGTATAAGTAGCACTATACTATTACTAAGTGAAAATTACTTATATGAAACTACGAGAGATACAACCATGTATGTTTATGATGTTACAAGAAACTTTTGGTCGAGAAAAAAGTGTAGCGTTTTAAAAAACTTGACCAATCTATCTTGTGTGAAATACTATATAGATTAATGCTAAAAACATAATATTATGAAATAACTTATTTATTATTAATTATAAATTATTAAGAAAAATACTTAAACTCTTCAAAACAGTGTTCCAACAATAATATATCAAGCCATTATATAACTAATGAAGGGTTACTTTTCTCTCAACTTTGTAACTTTCTAAAATCAGTTTAAACTATTTTTTTAATATTTACAGCAATATTTAAAAACTAAGATATTGGTCTATCATAAAATAGTTTATAAATTAGATCGTTTAAATTTATATGAGTTTATATATCATGTAATTTTTGTTAATTGAACCAAATCATAATATTAAATATACTAATTATAATGTTCATTGCTTAACCTAAATGTTAATTAGGTTTTAAGAGGATTTTAAAATTACCAATTTTCAACATCAAAAAAAGTACTATTCTTCAAATATAGTAACAAATCTCAAAAGTGGTAAAAAAATCTAATAGTAACTTTTTTATTTAATTAAAATATGTTGAGTAAAACGATTAAATTCTTAAACTGTTTAAACATACTTTAAACTAAACTATAAAACATATTTTTCTTAAATACAAGACTTAAATATTTTAAACGATTTAGAAGTTTAATATTGATATGTTAATTGGTCTACTAATTGCAGTTAAAACAGTACTAAAGTTTGTTTAAATATAAAAGCAATATTGCATGTTTATTCTACAAGTAAAAGTTAACTTTATTTATTATTTATAAAACTTATTACTGCTGTGATGCTAAGAAATTAATCTCTTTACTTTTACTACCATATTTACACTATTTATATATACAATTTTTTTGTTTTGAAGTATTACTAGGTGAATTTTAACTGTTTTTCAAAACAGGTCATTAGGCAACTAATGACGCGTTTAATTAGCTAAATTTAAACTTTTACTTACCATAAACATAATTATATAAACGTATTGTTATCATTAAAAAAAGTACCATTTTTCAAATATAGTAATAAATCTCAAAAATTCTAAAACAAGCTAATTGTAATTTCTAGTTTAATTTAAAAATGTTGAGTTAAACGATCAAACTTAATAACTATTATAACATATTTAAACTGAACTAGAACAAAAACATTTCTTAAATTCAAAACTAAGATATTTGATATTGATCATGAAATTAAAAATGATTTTGTTATCAAGTCTTTTAATTGTAGAAAAAAAGAAGTCTAAGTAGATTGCATTTAAATTGCAATCAAAAGAATATAGAAGTTTGTTTAATTTTAAACGCAATTTTGTATGTTTGTTACACAAATAAATAATAACCGTATTTATAATTTGTAAAAATTAATACTGCTGTGATGTTTTATAATTAATCTTTTAACTTTAAATGCTACATGTAATGTACTATATAAATACATTAAAATTAGTTTTCGTTGTTAAAGTATTACTAGCTGATATTTCACTATTGTTCTAAAACAAGCCTTTCAACAACTAATGACGCGTTTAAATAGCTAAAATCTTAACGTTTACTTTCTTTAAGTAAAACTTAAAATTTACTTGTTGTTTTTCTTTTTAGTTTTAAAGTGTTTTTTAATTGGTTACAATGTTTTACACGCACTTTGGTAAAACTTATTTAGAACAATATTTTGACAATAAATTTATTAATTTGCTTTTTTATACAAATTGAATTTGTATATTCACTTTTGTAAAAACTAGATATATAGATAAATGTTGCTGATTTTTGTTTAAACATTAACTATTCAAAGATATAATTTCAAGCATTTGTTGACAAATATATAAGAAAAAAAGGTCATTTGATTAAATATAAAAAAAAATTAAAATTAATCTTTCTTTATTACACTAACACATGTTTCCGTGTTTCAACTATTTGGTACAACTCAGAAACACAATGAAATAAATAATTAAGTCTTAAGTATACTAACTACTGTTCAATATAAATGAGGTAAAGTTTGTGCTTATGTAAAATTAATAAAGAAGTATTTTAAATTGAGTATAGTTTAACAATATTAAAAGCATCTTGTTACAAAACTTTAACATTCGTTAACTCTAAAAACTACTTTTCTTAATTCTGAATTTAAACTGAATAAATTAAGAAATCATTTTGATTTATAATTTATATTGTATGCGAGCTAATAAGCTTGCTTCAAATAAACATCTACGCTAAGGTAGGGTCCAGTACCAAATAAAGATTTTATTCAAAAAATTAAATCTTATAAATTGAAGATAACATTTGTGGGTATAAATAGTACGTCATCAGTCAGCATTAAAAATAACTAAAAAAATATATTTAATGAACAGCATTTTTAAAAAACTACCTTGAATCTTTTTATTTTGTAATTAATTTGCTCATATTATTAGCTGCAATATATATATAGTTTATATGTATTTCATAGCTCGTTATAAATCACTTGTGGATGTGTAAAAATCAAGTACAAAATAAAACTTTAGAAAAAAACAATTAGTAAACTAAGCAAATATTTAATTTTGACAACAGTTTCCTATTCCGTAGTTCTTATTTTTAGCATTTTTATTGCTTTTACATTTATTCTGTATTGTTCAGTATTCAGTATTCAGTATTCAGTATTCACTATTGTTCTAAAACAAGCCTTTCAACAACTAATGACGCGTTTAAATAGCTAAAATCTTAACGTTTACTTTCTTTAAGTAAAACTTAAAATTTACTTGTTGTTTTTCTTTTTAGTTTTAAAGTGTTTTTTAACTGGTTACAATGTTTTACACGCACTTTGGTAAAACTTATTTAGAACAATATTTTGACAATAAATTTATTAATTTGCTTTTTTATACAAATTGAATTTGTATATTCACTTTTGTAAAAACTAGATATATAGATAAATGTTGCTGATTTTTGTTTAAACATTAACTATTCAAAGATATAATTTCAAGCATTTGTTGACAAATATATAAGAAAAAAAAGGTCATTTGATTAAATATAAAAAAAAATTAAAATTAATCTTTCTTTATTACACTAACACATGTTTCCGTGTTTCAACTATTTGGTACAATTCAGAAACACAATGAAATAAATAATTAAGTTTTAAGTATACTAACTACTGTTCAATATAAATGAGGTAAAGTTTGTGCTTATGTAAAATTAATAAAGAAGTATTTTAAATGGAGTATAGTTTAACAATATTAAAAACATCTTGTTACAAAACTTTAACATTCGTTAACTCTAAAAACTACTTTTCTTAATTCTGAATTTAAACTGAATAAATTAAGAAATCATTTTGATTTATAATTTATATTGTATGCGAGCCAATAAGCTTGCTTCAAATAAACATCTACGCTAAGGTAGGGTCCAGTACCAAATATAGATTTTATTCAAAAAATCAAATCTTATAAATTGAAGATAACATTTGTGGGTATAAATAGTACGTCATCAGTCAGCATTAAAAATAACTAAAAAAATATATTTAATGAACAGCATTTTTAAAAAACTACCTTGAATCTTTTTATTTTGTAATTAATTTGCTCATATTATTAGCTGCAATATATATATAGTTTATATGTATTTCATAGCTCGTTATAAATCACTTGTGGATGTGTAAAAATCAAGTACAAAATAAAACTTTAGAAAAAATCAATTAGTAAACTAAGCAAATATTTAATTTTGACAACAGTTTCCTATTCCGTAGTTCTTATTTTTAGCATTTTTATTGCTTTTACATTTATTCTGTAAATAGTTCCTTACAGAACGTAGTTACTAAAAAAAAATGTTTTTTAACTTTTTTGTTTTCTCTTTTCTTATTTTTTTTTAGTAAAATTTTAAATACTGTTAGTAATGTACCATTTTTTTTTAATGATTATTACGAGTTTTGTCAGAATGACTTTAATATTGTATTATGATTATCAAGAAATTCAAAAAACTGCTTGATGATATAATAATTAAATTACAATGAAATAATTCACATAAGGATAATTAAGTTAATGTTCAATTTTCTCTAAAATTAGTATGGATTATTTTAAAAGATGTATTAACCATTATTATTTTTTCTAGTTCATCTATAGTTTACTTTTTCTTTTTAAATTGAAGATCAAGTGCAAAATAAAATTCTCAAAATTAAACTTGTTTAGCTTTTTATTTGTGCAATAAAACACAAAAAACCAAATAAAAATTTAATTTAATAAAAATGACATATAAACACATTGGCTTTTTAAATTAAAATATAATTTTTGTATAATACTTTATTTAAAAAGTTTTGCTATATTTATTTGTTAGTATTGTTTATATACATTATAATTATAAAATTCCTGCAAAAAATGTCTATATATTAAAAGTAATAAATGAAAAAAGCTTAAAAAATTCAAAACAATGTTTTTTTACAGTTGTCCAACAATAATTAATCAAGAATCAACAAATGTCGGAGAATAGAAAATGACATGTGTGAAATAAATAAATAACTAATAAACGAATAATACTACAGTTTACTTAGGATATATAGTTAAATTAATATATATTAAGTGGTTATGTGTGTTTATGTTAAAATTTAATGAAAAATATGAAAGGTGAGAAAGCGCAAAGGTGTTATTTGAAGAAGAACTGTCGGTTGTGTACACAGTTGTTTGAAAAATTACGTCTTATATTTAGTAATTGTTTACTATCATCTGTTAAAACTGCCATTCGTTCAGGGTTGCATATTTGGCAGATCTTGCACGCGCTACTGATGTTATTGTTGGCGTGGTGAAGGATGCTCCATCACATTTCAGTAGAGCGAGCAAGATCTGCCAAATGTGCAACCTTGAACGAATGGCAATTTCAGCAGAAGATAGTGAACAATTATTAAATAAAAAACGTGATATTTTAAACAACTGTGTACACAACCACAATATATATAATTTTGTATATCTTTTATAGCTCTTTGTAAAAAACTTGTGGACGTAAAAAAATTAAATACAAATAAAATCTTTTTAAATTGTATTTAACAAGCTGAACTTTTATTAATTTCTGACAAATACCTTTACGTAGTTCTTATTTCAAACAATTTTAATGCTTGTATATTTATTCTGTAGGTAGTTCGTTACAATACGTAGTTAATAAAAAAACAAGTAAACGTTTTGTTTTCTCTTTTATTATTTTATGTAAAACTTAAAAAACTGTTGTTGATGTAACGATTTTGTTGTCTTTGTTATGAATTTTCTCAGTATGACTTTATTATTATGTTACAACTATTGAAAAAGTCAAAATATTTTGATGATATAACAATTAAAAAACATAATGAAATAAACAATAAACTTACATAATTTTTAAAGATAAATAAGTTAATGCTAATATTTATCTAAAGTTCGTAGGGATTATCTTAAATGAATTATTATAAAAACAAATATATCAGCATCTAGTTAATTAAAAAAAATACAATTTAAAACTTTGTTTATCTATTGTTTACTATTTCGTTTTATATTGAAGTTTTATTATTTATAAATGAAGACGTATACAGCTAAAGTTAAATTATAAAAACACATTATACGAAAACTTCAAAAACCTTTATTTAGTAAGAATAAACTATATCTATCAATTCTAGCTTATCTTATTTTTAAAAAGCTATTCTAGCCTAAATGTTAAGCTACTACGAAAAATTAATAAGAAAAAGTAATCAATTTTCATGTATTTCTAATATATTTTAAAGTCCAATTAAAAAAGCGCTTTTACTCATAATTTTATTTTAGGCTCAGTTTTTATTTCATTACTTTAAGTTTAAGAACTATTTTATATATAGCAATTTTGTTAAGGTATTTTCTTACATTGAAATAAAATATAATTTTAGTTTTAGCAAAATGCAGTTGCAAATTTAAATTTTCATCGTTACAACTGTTTCTCGGATAACTTGATAACAATATGATTAATATTTTGTCAAGTATTCAAGTTTAATCATATAGTTGTTGTGTATAGTTGAATAAAGTTAAACTTTGTTATTTAAATTTGATTCTTAAGTTAAAGATCGCAAAGTAGATTAAAACGAAAGTTGATATTCAGCTGAAGCATAAAAAAAGAAATTAAATTGAATTAAACATTAAACCATATTGAAACCTGGCGTAAAAATAAATATACGTTACCAATCTTAAATTAGAATTTATTTTTCTCTAATTTAAGTAAAAACATAAAATAATTTATAAATTAATCAATTAAGCTTAAATTGTTTTTAAATGCTATACAGTTAAAGAATTAAAGATATCATTATCAGAACAAAATTAAATTTTGAAAAAATCTCATTTATCTGATTCTTAATTATCTTTAATAACTACTGATATGGTTTATTTAAAACATTAGCCTAAGAACGAAAATCATAAAAACTTGTTGGTTAAAATATTTATAGTTCAATAAAGTGTATAATTTTAAAACTATATATGTAGAGTATCTTGTACATCTTTCAACAACTATAGCAATACAAATTTAGAATTTATCTTTATGTTTTATGAAATTAATGGGTGTAATTAGTACACATATTGTTATTTTTAAATAAATAATTGTTTTTATTCCTGAAGTCTCAAGTTAGTCTCAGATGGATACGTTTTCGTCAAGTTCAAAACAAGAAGTAACATTTCGAAAAGTTTAAATGTTCCACAAAAAGTTTAGTATGAAAACAGATATTGCAACTAAGATAATTGCATTGTTTTAGTTTGTGGAGAAATGGATAAAATTTAAAAAAAATCAAAAAGCGTTTTTGAACTTCATGGTTCTAATTTTTAATGTAAAAATACAGTAACCTACCAGGATATCTATATCATTGCAAAAATGCGGGTATCAACAGCTTATATTTGAC